>NC_066579.1:154672399-155284824 GCF_024323335.1 Lathyrus oleraceus | reverse complement strand
GCATACATCACAAGATGACTGAGTGGACATGTATTTCCCTTATACTTATTAAAGTCAGGCACTTTGAATTTAACTGGGATCTTCATGTTGGGCACTAAGCACAATTCATCAGCACTCTTCCCAAACAGATCTTTGCCTCTTAGCGTCTTCAATTCCTTGCGTAGCTCAAGGAATTGGTCCTTCATCTCGTCCATCTTCTCATAAACATCCGGGCCCTTAGATGGATAGGAGTGATAAATGGTATCATCAACACGTGGCAAAGTATGCACAACGGGAGGTGGCACAGACAGGACCGGGCTAGATGCCGGCAAAGAAGCAAAGGTGGGAGCGAAACCCTCTGGTATAAAGTTAGGTGGAATTCCCCAAGGGAACCCAGCAGGCACATTAGGAGAGAAATGAGCGGTGGTCGTAGGTACTATTGAGGTAACCACTTCAGAGATGACTCTCCTCACGGGAGGAGTTGCAGGAGTTGGAGAAGCTTGACTCTGTGCAGCAAGAACTGACTCCATCATGGCAGTCAGCCTGGCAATCTCCTCTTTCAGATCTCTGTTCTCTTGTTCGAGGTGCTCTATGATCTTCTGATGATTTGCTCGGGTGTTGTACCGGTGCGTCAGCTTGTCTTCAAAATAAATGAAGAGCAAAGAGTTAGACCACTGTATCAGAGCTTGGAACCAAAACCCGCTTATGCATATGATGCATGCAATGCTTGTGCATATGATTTGGTTTTATCAAAGGAACTTTATAAGGATCTATTTGCAAATGTTTTGAAAATATTGAACTTTTTTTAAGACATATATGGAATACTCATAGCAATATAATATTTGGAAACCTTTTACACCAAAGAAGTAGCACAGTTTTGGTAACTAAATACAATACAAGAGAAAAGGAGAATAAACATCCTATGGAGCCCTAGAAGCAATATTCCAAAGCCTTCGAGATCGGAAGATACGTCGCACGAAGCCTCTTCACTTCTCTCTCATAAGTTGCTTCCATGTCGGCTTTCTCCTTGGCGAGCTGATCATATCTCTTCTTCCAAAACCTAGACGAGTGAGGAAGGAGGGAAGTAACCACATCATCGGGCTCATCAATAACCTGATGCTCTAGAAACTCGATCACTGCATCCTTATCCTTAAGCTGTTGAAGAAGCTCCTCATGATCACGAACCCAAGTGTCATACCCCAAAATTTGCCCGTTGGCACTACCGAACATTTTCCAAGACCCTCTGACTTATTCTGCAAGGCACTGACATCAAATGGACAAGAGCCCACTCACAACAGGCCCAATCCACAGGCGGCCCAAAACAGCTGGCTCGCTAGGCGAGCAGTTCCTTCGCCTAGCGAACATTGCATCATGCCACTCGCCCAGCGAAGCGTTGGATCCAGGAAAAAGCCCAGACCTAGTTTGCTCGCTAGGCGAGCAATTCCTTCGCCTAGCGAAGCTTGCGAAAGTTTGAGATTTTTGGACCTCACTTTAAGCCCATTAGGTCACTACTACCACTATTATAAATACCTGCTCCTCTGCCACGAAAGAGACACACAGAGACGGACTCACTCACCCGGAGACACTCACACAGAGATCCAGAGGAAACCCTAGCACCGAAACCCTGTTGGTCCAAAGAATTCAGAAGGCGGAAACCCTGAAGGCCGCTTACCCGCTCCGAAGCCACCGTCGCCCAACTTAGGCCGGCACGCCGATTCAAGGTTGCAACTTGATTTGCAAACAGGTTTGCCTCACTATTATCGCTTTAGTTTCTTAATTGGCATATGATTATCACTTTGTGTCCTTATTTTGCATGTGGTACCACTTTAGTGTCTTAATTTGCATGTGATATCGTTTTGTACTCTCACTTGGCATATGGTACCACTTCATGTTCTTAATTTGTGGAGGATATTATAATTGAATTCATAAACATTTTGAAGTTTTGCATGAGAATTTAAATGTGCTTGAATATTGTGAAACTGAACCATATAATTATGTGTTGGATGCCATAAGCCATGCTGCAGGTTGAGGTCATAATGTTCTCACATTTCAAACCCGTAGCCGCTCGCCAGCTCATCGCTAGGCGAGCCTGCGGCGAGCCTTCGCTGAGCCTTCGCTAGGCGAAGCAGAGGCGAACGGGACAGGGGCTGCTTTGTCTCTTTGTTGCCCATTTTATGTTTACCTAATGATGATTCTGCATTATTTGGCTTAAATTCCTGGCTGTTATATTTATCTTATGGTGCAATTTCCAATTGTATTTTACCTCGATGCTTTAATCCGTGTGTTCATGGTGTAAAGGCTAGCCTTCTTCCGAAGAAATAGTTGGCTAGGTACTCCGCTTTATGCATGGAAAGCCTTCATGGAGATGGATTCTAAATTATTTCACTTTAATGTGAAGATTCATATTGATGGCCCAATTAATTTTAATGTAGTGATCCTTAATGTGTTGATTTTAATGTATCGATTTAATGCGGTATCACCATAATTACCTAATGAACTTAAAACATGGACTTTAAATAAATGATATCGGACCTCTCTTTATTACCCCACAATTTCGATATTACGGTCATGTCCTGCGAATATGGGGATATCCTTAGCAAAGACCCTTCGGTAAAATCATCATAGTCCCTCGGACGTTGCCTTCGAAAATATCATTTTTGTCCCTCGATGACCCTTCGGTATAGCCTACGGTTAAATGATGATAGTCCCTTCGAATGCTAAGGTATCTTCACAACTGTTGCCTTCAATGACCGATCGACGACCCTACGATGGCCCTTTAACATCCCAAGGATAAACTACTTGCTTCTCAATAGTAAGGACAGTTTTACCCTCACAAGGATAGAAAATGACAGTAAAGACCTCGGACAGGTATACCCTTAATTGCTCATTCATAACCTAAAAAATACTTTTCACACCTCACACCTTTCAAACATCCTTTTGGAAAATCACCACTTAGCATACATCCGTACTAGGATCATTGCCGAGTTATATTTTTTCAAACAACTTTCAAAAACTAAACGAGATAACCACTTTGTATACATTCATGCAAGGATCATTACAAAGTTAAATTCTCGTTTTCAAAACATTTTTCACACATTTCTCAACCACCTTTTTCAAAAAAAAAACATAAATGATTGAGCAATTAAGAGCCCATGGATAACCATGGATACAAAGGGTGCTAATACCTTCCCTTTGTATAAAGTACTTCCCGAACCTAAGAATTTAAAATTAAGGTCTTTCCTGTTCTTTTCCACCTTTCCTTATGGGATAAAAGAAAAGTCGGTGGCGACTCTTGCTAACCGCGACATTGCGATTACAAATCCAATAAGGTCCAGTTCACCGTATGACAGAACTGGCGACTCTGCTGGGGACATAAAGAGAGGTCCACCTTAAAAAATCATTTGTGTTCTAAATTGTTCCTTTTTCTTTAAGGGATTATTTGAGTGAAAGATCCTACACCCGGATCTAGTGTACCTTAGGTAAGTAGCAATAGATCATCGCGACTATCCGGCGTATACTGGAATGGTCAAAATGATGGCTACGGTTAATGTGGCACTTTGGTCGTCCTGATGTTCCTCATGTTCACTTGAGAAAAAATTTGGCTTCCGCGTGGTGTCATCAAAGCATTAACCAGACCTTTAGAACCCTAAGTGACTTATCCTAGCCATTAGAAAGTAGTGAGATAACTGGCTTCGGTTCTGACTGAGGTTGGTTGATACTCGATACTACACTCTTTGAGATTGGACTTTAGGGAAGCTTCGGTCAACCACTTGGTGTTGCACTGAAGTGGACCTAAAGAAAGGTCGATGATCTGAGATCCTTCTAGAACCCGGTTACTATTCTAGGACAGGTTGAACCAACCAAACTTCAGTAGGGAGGGTACTTACCTATGGAACTCATGCAAGCCTTAAAACCTAGGAATAATTGTTGTGTGACATGCTTGTGCTTGCATAACATCATAACATCATAACATCATAACATCATCATACTAACCATTTCAAGGACTTAGGAATTTAGCTTTGCTCTGTTGAACAGGTTATGGCTTCCAGGAAGACTATCCGGATCAATCTTGTAACGATCTCTCCTCAACTCAAGGATTTGGTGTTAGAACTCCCCGATCATGCTCAGTTCAACAAGAAACATGGTCATCTCCTCAATTTGGTTACCACTGGTTTCAAAGAAGATATGATGAGAGTCCTATTCCAGTTCTTCGATCCTAAGCATCATTGCTTCACTTTCCCAGATTATCAGTTGGTACCCACATTGGAAGAGTTTTCCAAGCTGCTTGGGATACCTATTCTGGATCAAATACCTTTCAGTGGTTTAGAAAAGATGCCAAAGGCCGAAGAAGTTGCCGCAGCTTTACACATGACAAAGTCCGACGTTGAAACTAATTGGGTAACAAGAAGTGGAATTAAAGGTTTACTTGCCAAATTTCTGATAAGTAAGGCCCGAGAATTCCTAAAAGTTATGAATGTCCATGCTTTTGAAGATGTTTTAGCATTGCTAATCTATGGTTTGGTCTTATTTCCTAATCCAGACCAGTTCATAGACATGAATGCTATTAAGATATTCCTCACTCATAACCCTGTGCCTACCTTGCTTGGAGATGTCTTGCATTCCCTTCACACTCGTACTATGAAGAAGCAAGGGACTCTCATGTGCTGCGTACCTTTGTTGTCTAGGTGGTTTATTTCGCACCTCCCTCAATCAGTCTTGAAGAATGATCAAAACCTGAAGTGGTCTCAAAGGATAATGGCACTCTCCCATTCAGACATCCGGTGGTGTTCTAGCCTCAGAGAAGATGTTATCATCATCGACCGTTGTGGGGAATTCCCTAATGTACCACTCATGGGGATAAGGGGAGGTATTACTTATAATCCTGCCTTAGCCCTACGTCAGTTTGGGCATGCTCGAAGAGATGGTCCACATGAAATGATTATTCAAGGTATAGTGTTTGACTATGACAATGACTCTCAAGGTCTCCGCCAAAGGTTTGTACGAGCTTGGGGCATGGTGAAAAGAAGCACTTTAGGAAAGAAAAATTCTATTCCTATGGAGCCTTATCTCAGATGGGTACGCGCCAGAGCTCGCGAACTTGTCATGCCATATCTGGCAGTCGGACCATTGATTGTTGAATCAGAGGCCGAAGGAACTACTTCCCAGATCATTCCTTATCCAGATATGCCTACTGACGGTGAGGAATTGAAAAGATCCTGGACCCAGTTGAGAGAAGAGAGAGATACTTTCGAAGCTCAGTTCAATGTAGAAAGGAAGAAAGTGTTAGATCTCACCAGTCAGCTTAATGAGGAACGAAGACTCAATGCATATCTTCGCCCGAAAAGAAGTCGCCCCTGGGAGACTTGAGCTTTGTATTTTTACTACTATTCCTTTTGTAATGAACATTGATAAAAAAAAAAGTAGCAATAAACATTTCTCTCTTGTTGGGGATTTACGCCAAGTTAAATTCCAAAAGTCCTTGAAAACATTTCATACATTGCATCGCATAACATTGCATAACAGGTGTTCTATGTTCTCACGGTTTTCCTGCAAACAGAAAAATGGATCTCGAACAAACTGTCAAAGATCTCCAGACTCAGAATGCTCAGTTCAAGGAGATGATGCTAAGCTTATCCAAGGGGCAGGAGGAACTGAAGGCTCTTTTGGCTGAAAAGAAGAAGGACAAAAAAGCTGTGAGCTTCATTAATCCGGGCAGAAGGCGTAAAGGACAGGCTACGGGAATCAAATTTGGAATCCCGAATGGTCCAGAAGAGGGAGCGGAGAATGATTCAGAGGAGGAGAATGCTGATTTCTCTAACCCTGAGGATGATGATGAAGAGTATGAGAATGAGCAGTACTCTCCAAGAGATGACAAATACAAATTGCTGGAAGAACGCATGCTAGCCATGGAGGGTCAGAAGACACCTGGTCTGGATTTCGAAAGTTTGGGTCTGGTCTCCGATGTGACCATTCCTCGCAAATTCAAAATCCCCACTTTCAATAAGTACGATGGTGCGTCTTGTCCTCAGATGCATCTAAGGGCTTATGTGAGAAAGATCCAGCCGCATACCACTGATAAGAAACTGTGGATCCATTTCTTCCAAGAAAGTCTGTCTGGCACCCAGTTGGAATGGTATTATCAGCTCGAGAGCTCTGACATCCGCACCTGGACTGATTTAGCAACAGCTTTCTATAAGCAGTACCAGTACAATTCTGAATTAGCGCCTACTCGGCTACAGTTGCAGAATATGGCTATGGGATCTAAAGAAAGCTTCAAAGAGTATGCTCAGAAATGGAGAGATTTGGCTGGCAGAGTCAAACCCCCTATGACTGACCGAGAATTAGTAGACCTGTTCATGGGTACCCTGACTGGCCTATTCTACAGCCACCTACTGGGGAGTTCTTCATCAGGTTTCACTGAACTCATACTGACAGGTGAACGGGTGGAGAGCGGCATTCGAAGTGGAAAGTTACAGGCAGCTACTTCTACAAGCAGTAAAAAGTCCTACCATGGGAAGAACGAATCGAATGCTGTGTATGGTCACAAGAATCATAATAAGAAAATCGATGACCATGCCATTGGAGCAGTGACGATCGCAGCCCCGCCAGCTCAAAACTTCCAGCAAAGACAAGACAGGCCAAGGAGGCAGTTTACCAAGCTCAATATGACTTTAGCACAAGCACTGCAAAGTATGCTAAAGGTAAACCTAATCACTCTCAGAGGTCCTCCTGCAAATGTCAACACTGCTTCGCCTCGTTACAATCCCAATGCCAGGTGTGCATATCACTCCGATAGCCCCGGGCATGATACAAATGATTGTTGGCTGTTGAAGAATAAGATTCAGGACATGATCGATGCTGGGGAAATTGAGTTCGAGCCTCCGGAGACTCCTAATGTCATCAATGCACCTATGCCTAATCATGACAAGGCTGTTAATGCTCTCAATGACGATTCTCTCATCACTACTGTAGCGGACTTAACATCTCCTCTCCCGATCATAAAGCGGAATTTATCGCAAGCTGGTTTATTTCCAGGTTGTACCGAAGGTTGCAATCTCTGCACACTTTGGCCCGAGGACTGCTTGAAATTGAAAAATGGCATTCAACGGCTGATGGACGACCGTACAATTCTCTTTGAAAGGGTTTCTAAAACGGAAGACCCTATTGAAGAAATATCTATGATTGCAAGGTCCAAAGTTCCGGTTAAGATTACCGCTCCCAGGGTACCTGTGAAGATCATTGCTGAGCCCAAGGTAGCTCCCCTGATCATTACTGCACCTGGCCCAATACCGTACTCCTCAAGCAAGGCCATTCCGTGGAATTATGGAGGTGAGGTTTACATCCATGGCGTAAAGCAGGTTGGTGACTCTGCTAATCCTAATGACATTGTTGGGACTAGTAAAGTTACTCGAAGTGGAAGGATCTTCTCTCCAGAAATCTCACCCCCAGCTCCTGAGACTCGAGGAAAGGAACCAGTCAATCCTTCTCAATCAGAGACACCTGTCGAAGATACTACTGAAGACGTTGCCAAACGAGAAATGGAAGAAGTGTTGAAAATCATCCGCAAGAGTGATTTTGATGTGGTAGAGCAGTTGGGGCACACTCCTTCCAAAATCTCGATGTTGTCTTTGTTGTTGTCTTCTGAATCTCATGCCAATGCCTTGATAAAATTCCTGAAGACTGCCCATGTACCTCAGGAGACCTCCGTCGATCAGTTCGAGAATTATGTTGCTAATCTGAATGTCGACGGTGGCCTAGGTTTTTCCAATACGGACCTGACACCAGCGGGAAAGAATCATAATAAGGCTCTGCATATCTCCATTGAGTGTAAAGGGATCACCCTGTCTCATGTGCTGATCGATAATGGCTCTTCCTTGAATGTGCTACCGAAAGTCGTGCTCGATAAACTTGACTATAAAGGCATTGAATTGAAGCCTAGTGACATTGTGGTGCGTGCTTACGATGGTGCAAAGAGTGTTGTCCACGGTGAAGTTGTTCTCCCTATCAAGATAGGACCTCAAGTCTTCAACACTACCTTTCATGTAATGAACATTCGCCCCGCCTATTCCTGCTTGCTGGGACGCCCCTGGATTCATGGGGCAGGTGCTGTAGCTTCGTCTCTCCATCAAAAACTGAGATATCCAATAGAGGGAAAGATTGTCACTGTGTGTGGGGAAGAAGAATACATTGTCAGTAGTGTGCATGCCTTCAGATATGTCGAGATGGATGGTGAATTCTTCGAGACTCCGTCTCAGTCATTTGAAGTGGTCCCTCCGCCCAATCCTGTCCTTAAGCCGACTTCCCTTGTGCCTGAGGTTATTCGAGCTTCTCCTGCCATGGTTTCCCTGAAGGACGCTCAAGCTGTGGTTGAAGATGGTGGCTGTACTGGTTGGGGTCAACTGATCAACATACCCTACAAGTCTGATAAATCTGGTCTGGGATTTAGCTCTGAAAAGATGGTCAAAGATCAAATCAATGCTGTAGAGGATGCTGACAGTGATTGCGACCTGGATAGCTGGATCTACCCAACAATTGGCGACGGACTCAATAATTGGAAGGCTGAAGACACTATCCCGATCTCCTTTAGTCAGGAGTAATTGTTATTGTCTATTTAGCATTGCAAATTCTAATTGAACTTCTTAAAGCATTGTGTCTATACCCGGGGCACAATAGCTAATTTGTTAAGGGTTTTGTCATTTCATAAGCATATTTTCATATTCAATAAATCAATGGACATTTCCGCATTCAAATGTTGCGCTCTTTATTTTTCCTGTCGTCTTTCAAACAAGCTATGCTTTCTTACACACACTCACGTAACGAATTGCAGATCCGTACTCACTCTGGATCCTATTGATAATAATTCCGCTACTGTTCATTATGACTTTGAAAATCCAATCTACCAAGCCGAAGGTGGAAGTGAGGAAGATTGTGAAGTCCCTGGAGAGCTTGCCAGATTGTTATTGCAAGAGGAAAGGACTATACAGCCGCATGAAGAGTCCCTCGAAATTGTAAATCTGGGTACTGAGGTAGACAGAAGAGAAGTCAAAATAGGAGCAGGATTGGAAAGCAGTGTCAAGGAAAGATTGATTCGGATGTTACATGACTATGTAGAGGTTTTCGCTTGGTCTTATGAAGACATGCCCGGGTTGGATACTGATATAGTGGTGCATCGGCTGCCTACGAAGGAAGACTGCCGTCCTGTCAAGCAAAAGGTTCGCCGCATGCGTCCTGAAATGTCTGAGAAAATCAAAGCCGAGGTTATGAAACAATTCAATGCCGGTTTCTTAGCTGTTACTTCTTATCCTCAATGGGTTGCTAATGTGGTGCCAGTGCCAAAGAAAGATGGTAAGGTGCGAATGTGCGTGGATTACAGAGATTTGAATAAAGCGAGTCCCAAAGATGACTTTCCACTCCCACACATTGATGTTCTGGTAGATAACACCGCTCAACACAAGTTATTCTCATTCATGGATGGTTTCTCAGGTTACAATCAGATTAAGATGGCACTTGAGGACATGGAGAAAACCACGTTTGTGACGCAATGGGGCACTTTCTGTTACAAAGTAATGCCGTTCGGTCTAAAGAACGCTGGGGCAACATACCAGCGTGCTATGGTGGTTTTGTTCCATGACATGATTCATCATGAGATAGAAGTATATGTGGATGACATGATAGCTAGATCTCATACTGAAGAAGAACATCTCGATCATTTATACAAACTGTTCGAGAGGTTGAAGAAGTACAAGTTGAGATTGAATCCGAACAAATGCACCTTTGGAGTAAGATCCGGTAAACTCTTGGGCTTTATTGTTAGTGGTAAAGGAATTGAGGTGGACCCAGCTAAAGTGAGAGCTATTCAGGAAATGCCAGTCCCCCGTACGGAGAAAGAGGTCAGAGGTTTCTTGGGACGTTTAAACTACATTGCTCGATTTATCTCCCACTTGACCGCTACCTGCAAACCCATCTTCAAATTGCTGAGGAAGAATCAAGAGATGATATGGAATGACGAATGCCAAGAAGCTTTTGACAAAATCAAGAACTACCTCCAGGAACCTCCGATTCTGATACCACCAGTTGAAGGAAGACCTCTAATCATGTATTTGACCGTGTTAGAAAATTCAATGGGGTGCGTATTGGGGCAACATGACGAGTCTGGTCGAAAAGAGCATGCCATATACTACCTGAGCAAAAAGTTTACCGACTGTGAAACAAGATACTCACTGCTCGAGAGAACTTGCTGTGCTTTGGCCTGGGCTGCTCGCCGACTAAGACAGTATATGTTGAATCATACCACTTTGTTGATTTCTAGGATGGATCCCATCAAATACATGTTCGAGAAGCCTGCCCTCTCCGGAAGAATAGCGAGATGGCAGATGATCTTAACAGAGTATGATATCCAGTACACTACCCAGAAAGCAATCAAAGGAAGCGTGCTGGCTGATCATTTGGCTCATCAAGCGGTGGATGATTACCAATCTATGAATTTTGAGTTCCCAGATGAGGATGTCATGGTTGTTGCTGATAATGAAAAACCTAAACCAGATGAAGGACCCGAATGGGGATCCCGATGGACTATGGTTTTTGATGGATCTTCTAATGCATTGGGCCATGGTGTTGGGGTTGTACTCATTTCTCCTGGAGGTTACCATACGCCTCTCACTGTTAGACTATGTTTTCATTGTACCAACAATATGGCTGAGTATGAAGCGTGTATTTTTGGACTCAAAGCTGCTATAGATTGGCGAATCAAGTTTTTGAGTGTGTACGGAGATTCGGCCTTGGTAATCAGTCAGATCAAAGGGGAATGGGATACTAAACATCCAAATCTCATCCCTTATCGAGAGCAGGTGATGACATTAATCCCATACTTCGAGGAGATTACATTCGAACACATTCCACGAGAAGAGAATCAGTTGGCAGACGCACTGGCTACCATGTCATCTATGTTCAGAGTCAGATGGGACGGTGAAGCTCCTAGGATCACTATTGAACGATTGGATGAACCAGCACACTGTTATGAACTTAACACTGAGGAGGTACAGGAGAAACCTTGGTTCCACGACGTAAAAAGATATTTAGAAGCTCAGGAATACCCTGAAGGGGCATCCATCAATGACAGAAGATTCCTGAGGAAGTTCTCCGCTAAATTCTTTCTGAGTAATGGAGTGTTATACAAACGTAATCATGATTCGACTTTGCTTCGCTGTGTGGATAGAAAGGAAGCAGAAAGGATTATGGAAGACATGCATGATGGTATTTTTGGGACTCATTCTAGTGGACATACAATGGCCAAGAAGATCCTGAGATCAGGGTATTATTGGTCTACCATGGAAGCTGATTGCCACCATCACTCCAGAACCTGTCACAAGTGCCAGGTCTATGCGGACAAAGTACATGTGCCCCCTGCTCCATTGAACGTGTTAACAGCTCCTTGGCCCTTTGCAATGTGGGGCATCGATATGATTGGAGAGATTAAACCCACGGCTTCTAATGGACATCGCTTCATTCTTGTCGCTATTGATTACTTTACGAAGTGGGTAGAGGCAGCCTCATTCGCTTCTGTCACCAAGAATGTGGTGGCACGGTTCGTCAAGAATAGCCTTATTTGTCGGTATGGCATCCCTGAAAGGATTATCACTGACAATGGTACTAATTTGAACAACAAGATGATTACTGAACTCTGCACGCAGTTCAAAATTAAACACCATAACTCCTCTCCGTACCGGCCAAAGATGAATGGCGCCGTGGAGGCTGCTAATAAGAACATCAAGAGGATCATACAAAAGATGACAGTAACGTACAAAGACTGGCATGAGATGTTACCATTTGCTCTCCATGGTTATCGCACTTCAGTACGCACTTCGACAGGGGCAACTCCCTTCTCTTTAGTCTACGGAGCGGAAGCTGTTTTACCGGTGGAAGTCCAGATTCCCTCTCTGAGAATCATGAAAGAGGCGGGCTTAGACGAAGATGAATGGATTCAGAATCGACTCGATCAAATAAACTTGATTGATGAGAAGAGACTTGCGGCTGTTTGTCACGGGCAGATATATCAGAAGCGCATGACCCAAGCATTTAACAAAAAGGTCAAGAGACAGGTGTATCAGGTAGGCGACTTGGTGATCAAGCGTATCACTCTACCACAAGGGGACCCCAGAGGCAAGTGGACTCCCACATACGAAGGGCCATTTGTGGTTAAGAAGGTATTCTCCGGTGGAGCCATGATACTTGCTACAATGGATGGCGAAGACCTCCCGCATCCTATGAACGCGGACATAGTTAAAAAATACTACGCATAAAAGAGACCCGCTAGGTCGACGTACCTAGGCAAAAGTAAGGGCATCCCGGCGAACCAAAAGGGTTCGGGCAAAAATTAGGGATAAATATATAAAGACGTATACCCGGCAAGTCGAAAACCTGAAAAGGCGGCTTGGGCAAAAATGGGTATCCTGGTGGACTGAAAACTTGAAAAGGCGGTCCAGGCAAAAATTAGGGAAAAGCGTATGACTATGTCCCGTTCTCTGCCACCTTCAACCAAGTTCCAGGGACTGAACGAGCCAATCACTTCTATCCGACGGCAGGAGATGAGATGCTTGAAGACATAATGACAGTGGTGGAATTAGAATCGATAGGACTTTTTCTGCATAGCTTTCTCTTTTTCTTGACAATTTCCTCTTACTAGGATTTCTGTCTCCTTGTACATAAATTGCCTGTTTATAGGCCCTCTTTCAACATCAATACAATTTCATTTCCAAAAAGATGCTTTTGTTTTTACCTTTTCTGTTTTGTTTGCGTAAACGTCCATTGATTTAACTTGAATTGACTTATGCACTCGGATATGACCAATGTTTACAAAAATGCATGCCTAAAATAGCAATAGCAATTACTACACGACTTCAGGATCGAGGAGAAGGTCTAACCATGCTTTCCAAGGAGGCTGTTGCTAATTCGATTCCCCGGCAACGCCAGTTATTCCCCAGAAGAGGTCGGCACCACCAGACAGACAGGTCATCTCTTCTATCCCCAGCCAGGCCCCGTTGGACAGAATCCCCAGCTAAGGAAGGGCCATCAATACCAATGTCTCCGACCAGTAGACTGAGATCTATCTCTCCAGTAGTGTCCCCTGGAAGAATGTTTCGGACGCCTAATGCATTCATCACATCATTTCATACTACATACCTGCATACAACGCTCACATTTACTTCATTCCGCATCATACACTTTACATCATTTCATAACATATACATGCATACACATAAATACCAGGTCCGCATGCATGCAACATTTGCATCTCATGCATCATGACATTGCGGGAAACTAACTTTGTTTTTCAGGTTAATTATTCTCCTGATCACATTCAAGATTCGAACACAGCTCTCAGATATAATCCGTCCAACATTCATTCTGACATCCTCCCAACGATGGCATCTATAAGCCCGTCCCAGACATTTATCGTCAATACAACAAATATTATCAGATACAGCCTAACGTACGGTTCATTCTGATTCAGCCCAACATACGACTACTTTCTTCCTCAGATACAGCCTAACGTACGGCTCATCCTGCAACTCCAATACGGTCTAACGTACGACCCATTTGGACCTCCAGCTCAGATACGATCTAGCGTACGATCCCTTCTGATCTTCAACAGCTCAAGTATGGTTTAATGGACGACCAAGTTAAACCTTCACTTTCTCAGGTGCTACCTTCGGACAGGTACATTCCTGAATGGTAGTCTAGTATACGGCTACTCCCTTTCTCAGGTGCTACCTTCGGACAGGTACATTCCTGAATGGTAGTCTAGTATACGGCTACTCCCTTTCTCAGGTGCTACCTTCGGACAGGTACATTCCTGAATGGTAGTCTAGTATACGGCTACTCCCTGTCTCAGGTGCTACCTTCGGATAGGTACATTCCAGAATGGTAGTCTAGTATGCGGCTACTCCCTTTCTCAGGTGCTACCTTCGGACAGGTACATTCCTGAATGGTAGTCTAGTATACGGCTACTCCCTTTCTCAGGTGCTACCTTCGGACAGGTACATTCCTGAATGGTAGTTTAGTATACGACTACTCCCTTTCTCAGGTGCTACCTTCGGACAAGTACATTCCTGAATGGTAGTCTAGTATACGGCTACTCCCGTTCTCAGGTGCTACCTCCGGACAGGTACATTCCTGAATGGTAGTCTAGTATACGACTACTCCCTTTCTCAGGTGCTACCTTCGGACAGGTACATTCCTGAATGGTAGTCTAGTATACGACTACTCCCTTTTCAGCAGTTTCAGCCTAACGTACGGCTCATTCTGCGACTCAGATACGATCTAGCGTACGATCCATTCTGATCTTTCATCCCCAGCAAAGCCATCCGCCTAATGAACAACTCACTCTGGTATTCAGACACGGTCTAACATATGATCCATTCTGATCCCTTATCCCCAGCAGTATAGCATACTCTGACTCCCCAGCGAAGTCAACAGCATAATGGAGGATTCACTACACGGTCTAGCGTATGACCCGGTATGACATCCATGTCTTCAGACCTCGCCTAACGTACGACACCATCTGGAAATCTCCTCAGCAAGTTTCTTGGAGGGCATCTCTAAGCCCATCTCCGTCAGGACAAATGGACAAGTGCAAATTTTTGGGGCATTCTAAGTGTTCAATAATCTTTCACCTCCAGACCACGAACGGCACATGCCATTCTACTCTCTCGGTTCGAGAATATTGAACAGGGGCAGCTGTCATACCCCAAAATTTGCCCGTTGGCACTACCGAACATTTTCCAAGACCCTCTGACTTATTCTGCAAGGCACTGACATCAAATGGACAAGAGCCCACTCACAACAGGCCCAATCCACAGGCGGCCCAAAACAGCTGGCTCGCTAGGCGAGCAGTTCCTTCGCCTAGCGAACATTGCATCATGCCACTCGCCCAGCGAAGCGTTGGATCCAGGAAAAAGCCCAGACCTAGTTTGCTCGCTAGGCGAGCAATTCCTTCGCCTAGCGAAGCTTGCGAAAGTTTGAGATTTTTGGACCTCACTTTAAGCCCATTAGGTCACTACTACCACTATTATAAATACCTGCTCCTCTGCCACGAAAGAGACACACAGAGACGGACTCACTCACCCGGAGACACTCACACAGAGATCCAGAGGAAACCCTAGCACCGAAACCCTGTTGGTCCAAAGAATTCAGAAGGCGGAAACCCTGAAGGCCGCTTACCCGCTCCGAAGCCACCGTCGCCCAACTTAGGCCGGCACGCCGATTCAAGGTTGCAACTTGATTTGCAAACAGGTTTGCCTCACTATTATCGCTTTAGTTTCTTAATTGGCATATGATTATCACTTTGTGTCCTTATTTTGCATGTGGTACCACTTTAGTGTCTTAATTTGCATGTGATATCGTTTTGTACTCTCACTTGGCATATGGTACCACTTCATGTTCTTAATTTGTGGAGGATATTATAATTGAATTCATAAACATTTTGAAGTTTTGCATGAGAATTTAAATGTGCTTGAATATTGTGAAACTGAACCATATAATTATGTGTTGGATGCCATAAGCCATGCTGCAGGTTGAGGTCATAATGTTCTCACATTTCAAACCCGTAGCCGCTCGCCAGCTCATCGCTAGGCGAGCCTGCGGCGAGCCTTCGCTGAGCCTTCGCTAGGCGAAGCAGAGGCGAACGGGACAGGGGCTGCTTTGTCTCTTTGTTGCCCATTTTATGTTTACCTAATGATGATTCTGCATTATTTGGCTTAAATTCCTGGCTGTTATATTTATCTTATGGTGCAATTTCCAATTGTATTTTACCTCGATGCTTTAATCCGTGTGTTCATGGTGTAAAGGCTAGCCTTCTTCCGAAGAAATAGTTGGCTAGGTACTCCGCTTTATGCATGGAAAGCCTTCATGGAGATGGATTCTAAATTATTTCACTTTAATGTGAAGATTCATATTGATGGCCCAATTAATTTTAATGTAGTGATCCTTAATGTGTTGATTTTAATGTATCGATTTAATGCGGTATCACCATAATTACCTAATGAACTTAAAACATGGACTTTAAATAAATGATATCGGACCTCTCTTTATTACCCCACAATTTCGATATTACGGTCATGTCCTGCGAATATGGGGATATCCTTAGCAAAGACCCTTCGGTAAAATCATCATAGTCCCTCGGACGTTGCCTTCGAAAATATCATTTTTGTCCCTCGATGACCCTTCGGTATAGCCTACGGTTAAATGATGATAGTCCCTTCGAATGCTAAGGTATCTTCACAACTGTTGCCTTCAATGACCGATCGACGACCCTACGATGGCCCTTTAACATCCCAAGGATAAACTACTTGCTTCTCAATAGTAAGGACAGTTTTACCCTCACAAGGATAGAAAATGACAGTAAAGACCTCGGACAGGTATACCCTTAATTGCTCATTCATAACCTAAAAAATACTTTTCACACCTCACACCTTTCAAACATCCTTTTGGAAAATCACCACTTAGCATACATCCGTACTAGGATCATTGCCGAGTTATATTTTTTCAAACAACTTTCAAAAACTAAACGAGATAACCACTTTGTATACATTCATGCAAGGATCATTACAAAGTTAAATTCTCGTTTTCAAAACATTTTTCACACATTTCTCAACCACCTTTTTCAAAAAAAAAACATAAATGATTGAGCAATTAAGAGCCCATGGATAACCATGGATACAAAGGGTGCTAATACCTTCCCTTTGTATAAAGTACTTCCCGAACCTAAGAATTTAAAATTAAGGTCTTTCCTGTTCTTTTCCACCTTTCCTTATGGGATAAAAGAAAAGTCGGTGGCGACTCTTGCTAACCGCGACATTGCGATTACAAATCCAATAAGGTCCAGTTCACCGTATGACACCAAGCACGCGAACGGTCTTTGTCTCTCAACTCCTCTACTCCTTGATTAGGGAGGGTTGAAGGCCCAACCATAATTATAGGGGTAGGTCTCGGATACTCGTATGGCATGCGGTACTCAAGATCTCTCTTCCTCACCCAAGAGGTGTACGGTTCCAAAGCAACACAATTCTTCGGACCAAGCTCATTTCTCCCTTTCCTATGAACCTTACGCCAGGCGCGGACCATCCTATCCTTCAAGTTTTAGGGATCTTTACCCTCTTTAAAGAATAAGCCTTCCAACGAGATGTTGTTAGGTTTTTCCTTTAACGGGAACCCAAGTTGACGACGAGCCAAAGCAGGGTTGTAGTTAATTCCACCACATGTACCAAGAAGAGGTACATTGGAGAACTCACCACAAGAGTCAATAATCTGAACGCCATCATAAACACGATTATACCAAGAGATATCATCATTAGTGAGAGACATAAGTCTCGTGGACCACCGTAGACATCCCTTGTTCTCCTTGAAGGCAAGCGTCTGAGGCAAGTGCGAAATAAACCACTTGTACAACAGAGGCAGACAACATACGATGGAACCTCCACCCTTCGCATTCCTCATATGCAAAGAGAAATAAGTGTCACCCAACAGAGTCGGAACGGGATTAAGAGAAGAGAAAATCCTCATAGCATTCACGTCCACAAAGTTGTCGATGTTGGGAAATAACACTAGCCTATAAATGAGGAGTACAAATATGGATTCAAAAGCTTCCTTACTCAGGGCCTTCCCAAACAAAGTGGCTTTGGCAATCAGAAAATGAGATGGGAGACCTTGAATTCCACCCTTGGTAGTCATATTGGCAACAATGTCGGATACTTCCACATGAAGCATATCAGCAATCTCTTGAGAAGACAGAATCTTCTCCAAACCACTGAACGACAACCGGTCTAGAATAGGTATACCCACATGATAAGCATACTCCTCTAAGGTAGGCAAAAGCTGGAAATCCGGAAAAGTGAAGCACCGATACAGAGGATCGTAGAACTGCACCAACACACTCATCAGACCCTCATCCACCTTAGTAGAAAGAATAGACAGAAGCATCCCATGGCGAGCTTTGAACTCCAAAGGCTCTAATACATAAGATGCCAAACTCCTTAACTCTTTCAAGTCGGGTTGTCTGAAACTGTACTTCTTCGTATTCCTCCTTTGCTTATCCATGTCTGAAAATTTGCAAATAGACCTCTTAAGTTCCTTGTAAAAAATCTTTATTGTTGATGACATGAATGCGGATGAATGCATGAATGCATGGATGCAACAAACACACTCAAGGATCAAGCAAGTCACACCACACAAAGGTCACGGGATGGCTCAAGTCATCGTCAATATCAATCATACATTTTGGTGGATTATGGTTTACACCTTATCAACACCCAAGTTCCATTGATATTGAGGATATACGAGAACAGATCGACCACGAATCACGGGTTTGTTGCAAGTCACGAGCATGGAGTTTGGGTTAAGAACCACCCAACATGAATGTACTATGGTTCAACATGACAATCATGTTCTAAAAAGGTTCCTATAGTCATCATCTCATCTTCCGGATATTATCGGATAAAACGACTACTCGTCCTCCAAAAATATTCTCAAGAGAGACTCTTATGAGTGTAGTATCGCATAACAATCGCCTCAAGTCTTACACTTGAACGACCTTTGCACTACGTCCTAAAATAGGCCAAGATGGGCTAGGTATCTAAGGTCCTTGGCTTTTAGGGTTCATATTGGAAAGAGTAATGCCTAACCACGACTACTCGTGTGACATTAGTGATCCCAATAAAACCTCCACCAAGTGAATGAACTTGCAAGCCAACTTGTTAAGGAATAACTCCACACAAGTCAATAAAACTATGCCATCCTCCTATCATAAGTGCACTCGAGTTTGGGTATATAACTCATCTCACAAGAAACCACCAAGCATACAAGCAATTAATATATCAAGCAATTAATATATCAAGCAATTCATACATTACAAACAATACATTCATCCCAAATTTGCACAAAAATATGCCATAAATAAATATAGACATACAACACATACAAGCAAAAAGTAGGCTAAACCCACTAGAGAGAGGTGTCCCCAACAAAGTCGCCACTTTTCTGTAGCGGGGTTTTTGTTACTTTTAGGTTTATGGACTAAACCAAAAGTCAACATACAATTCGAGTCGCCACCGCACTTTTATTTGTCCAAAGGAAAGGCTAAAAAGCGAACAAAAGCTAAGTAAGAAGTTTTTCAAATCAAAAACTAATAAAAAAGTCAGAGATTTATGTAAGGGGGTTGGTTATGAAATGGGAAGGTTTTACGCACCCAAAACATCCTTAGTACTCTAAGGGAACCCTTTTTGCAAATATGTGTTGTAGGTTGGTATTTGTGAAAAGATTTGTATAAAAGATTGGGGGGATGAGAAAAGAATAGATTATATTTACAAACGTTGTTGTTTGAATGGATGAACCCACTGCCTACGTACCATCACAAAGGAGGATCAAAACCTCGTAGTTCGGGGTAAAAATCTCAAAGATTCGTGAATTAATTTGATCAAAATCCCTAAGGTCTTTTGTTATCAAAGGGAGAAAAATAACCTAAACCAACAATCCACCATGTGAGGAAGGCTTCAACATGCTAGTGAGGGGTTAACCCTATAATAAGCATGGAAGACTTATAATCCAACACTAAGGATGAAGTGAGATTTACATCAACCACTATGATAACTCAAACATATAACTAATGTTTTTGAGAGGTTTTAACAAGTGGCCATGGGAACCACAAAAACAACTTGAAGTGAGTTAGATTTACAAGTTAGGTTTATTTACAAAATGAGGTCAAAGTTGGATTAAAGTTTATTCACAATGAGTATTGATGAAAATGATTTGGAAAAAAGTCAAAGGCTTAAGGCCTAGGTTTATAATTTGAAATAAAGTCAAAGTTTTGAAAATGATTCTTGGCTTGGTTAGAGTGGGGAGAAGAAGAGAAGGGCTATTCCTAAAAAGCATACAAAGATAAGAGGGGAAAGATAAACCCTTGGAGTTCCTTTTCTTGAAGTCATAGAGATGACTCAAGATGCTCATTTCCTTTGGACTTAGCACACAAACAAGCAATCAAACAATTGAATTCAAGCTCCTAGGATCTCCATTTGGATGGGCTCTGAACTTGGCTACTCATTATAATGGTCCTCTTTTCACAATCTTGAGGTGAGATCCCTATCACACAAAAGCACACATCAAAAAGTTCATAACACAATAAAGGGAATGGACAAAGAATAATTTTGGAGGAGTAGTCCTTTAAGATCAACTTTGAATTTTAGCATTCTAAAGGTATGTGGCCTAGTTGCTCTTCAAAAAATTTTGCATTCTAAAGGCATGAGGCCTAGTTGCTCTTGAACTCCTTTAAGCATAGGTAAATCCTAATTTTAAGTCCTTTCTCCTTTTTTGCATTTGGTTCACATCAAAACAAACACAAACAAAACAAGATAGCAATATATTTATATTCAATAATGGGCTCAAATGAGCAAAAGAAAAATGGGATAAACATAAAATATGTTCTCAAGTGAGCAAAATGAAAAGCAATATGAATAATGAGCAAGAAATAAATGGAATTAAAAGTAAATGGCAAGAAATTAAAATCTCAAATTAAAGTTAGTAGTTAGTAAGGTTATGTTAGCTTGTCATAAGACAATGTAGCGCTATATTAAGCAATCGTGAGTGGACTAATGTAGTAGTCACACCTATCTGAGGTCGGTCAATAAGAATATAGGCAAAGAACACAAGTTAGAGATCATGACTAGTAAGCCAAGCTCCATAAACTTGCCATGCGAAACAAAAAGGGAAGACCCTTGTATTGACTTTTAGTTATTTGCTTGACCAAGAAGCAACCTATCTTGGACACAAAACAACTCACTTGATCATGGATCAAGTTGAGTTTGGTTTGGATCAAAGAAGGTTAAACTTCTCATTTGTCAAGACCAACTTCAAGACTTTAACTCATTGGCCATTGATGGAAAGAAAGGGATGAAGATGAAAGGGAGGGGAAAAGAAGACCACAACCAAATCCAATTGATCAAATGTGAATCAAATCAAAATCAATCAACACCCGACAGAAGAGAAATGAAGATAACAAAGTCAAAGAGTCAATGGTATTTTTTTGGTATTTTTTGAATTAAAATAAAATGCAAATGAAAATAAACAAATAAGGTCAAACCTCAAATTCAATTCAAAACAACTTCAATGAGTCCAATTAAATTCTCATACGTTCAACATAGTCAAACAAACTTTGACTAATTTTCTCACAAATTTTTGAAATCAAAAAGCAATTAAAAACAACTAAAAACAATAAAAAATAGCATAATATGAATTAAATTCCCAAATAATCTCAAAACAATCAAGAAATTGTTGAGACTATTTTTCATCGACTTGTCATGATCCATAGATGCTATGAAAATATTTTTGGATATTTTTTAAAAGTCAGAAAGTATTTTAAAATGAATTAAAACCATTAAAAATCAAATAATCCATGAAAAATATCAAATGAAGTCAAAAAAATAATTAAAAATCATAATATGAAACTAGATTTTTCAAGAATTTTTTTGGAATTGGTCTCATATTTGTATGACTTCAAATGAATTTTTAATGAATTTTTGAAAATCAAATGAATTAAGTGAAAATAAAAAGAAAACGGAATAAATGAAAAAAAGCGCAGCCACATGATGCATTCATTAATTGACGTGGCGCTTATGGATGGTTCAGATCTTAGGGCACACGCTGGGCTTGAGTCAAACACGCTACACAAGGTATTAAGTGAAGTATTTAAAATGAGCGTGTGAGATTAGATCGTGGCAGGGTGATCCAATGGTCCAAGTGTGCACACGTGGTGGTGGTGGTGAAAACCACCATCTTCTCCGGCCAGACAACAAATTCTAGCCACTAGTTGCAGGAAATAAAATTTTAATGAAAATTAAAAACAAGGCCATGGAAATGAAGCTCGTGTGATGGAGATCATCATTGTACCAATGGATCTTCCTCACTCTTCCTATATTGAGAGAAATGTGAAGGAGAAGATCATGGTGTTCAAACTGAAAGTTCATTAAATGAAGAATTGAAAGCACCAATGGCTTGCATCAAGTGTGAGGACTTCGGAAAACCACAGAAACACAAGAATGCTACATTGAATTAAGAGTTCTAGATCCAAAAAGTTTGAATGATACCTTCATATGGATGAACTTCTGGCCACGAATCCTTCAAGATCCTTGCTCCTCTTTGATCCTTGAGTGTAATGGAAGTGATTGGCTAAGGAATCAGGCTTTCAAACCCAGCTAATGATACTGAATTTCAAGCTCAAAAGTGTGAAAAAAATTTGAATGATTCCTTTGGTGAGGGTGTGGTTTCACTTCTACAGCAATTGAGATCTCCAAAAGGTTGATGAATGAAGCTCATGGTGCCTCTATTTATAACTGAATGTGGCTGAATCCCACGCTTCTTTCATGTGTAGGGCAATTTGAATTTGCATTGCATGAGCCTGTACAGGCGTGTGGAAGGGCCAATGATAGCTGAAACACCTTGTTGAGTTCATGTAAAAAGCAATTGGACGTGTACATTGGATGAAATGTGCTTGCATACCAATATTCATCATGAAATACCAAAATGCACATAAATGGAAATGAATTCTAAACTCCCAAATGGTAGATCCAAATGAGTATTGTGAGTAATGGTTGGAAAGCCCTTGAAATAAGGAACAAAATTCATGTTCGGAAAAAAATCATTTGTCATTTGCAAATTGATGAAAACTGGCTGGGAAAATTCAAGTACAAAACATGTTCAAATCACTTTGAAACATTTCACCAAAAGCAAGCATAATCAAACCCCTCTGTTTCCATGATGCAAGCTTAAAATGAAACAATCTCAAACATCAAAGTTGTATATATTTTAAAGGTGATAAATATAGACTCAAAGTTTGCATCATTTGGATTTTCTATGACAAAGTTATGGACACTTGAAGTTGGGTACTTTTTCAAATTCAATGAATTAGGTCCAAGATGACCTATAGTGTTTTGTATTATCACATGTATTTATTTTAGTATTATGAAATTTTGTCCAACATAACATTTGAATTACACATCTCAACATTTCCAATTAATTTGGTATGACCTCAAAATCATAAAAATTAAGGAAGTTATGCCCTTGGTAAGTTGACCCAAAATTAGGGTTTCAGTCAAAATGACCTATAATGTTTTGAAATGAATGATGACCTTCCAAGTTTCAAATGGATTTTTTATGAACATTAAAGTTGTTCATATGGTTCTTAAGAATAATTTTTATCTTGGGATCATATTCATTTTACAAACACATCAAAAGTTATATCTCAGTGATCTTCAGTTTAGTCAGATGACTTGACTGGTCAACTTTTCAAGGCCAAACTTCCAATCTTGATGAATAAATGATTGAGGGTCCTAAAATAGGATTATATATGCATAAAATGATAAGTGAAAGAACTTACCTTGATTAAATTTGATCAGAGGTTGAGATTGCTTCATGGGCTTGGCATAGTCAAAGCATAGTGAAATTAGGGTTTCCTTGGGAACCAATCTTCAAGCCCCTTGGGTTATCTTGATCAAATTGGAAAATTGAGATACTTGGGAGACATATATGATGATTAGGAACTTTGTGGACCATTGTCATGCTTTTTTTCTTCTTCATCTAGCCACTTCATTGGGCTTAGGAGCCTCCTAGGAGCATTGTAGAGCACATGATCACTTGAGCTTCAAAACAAAAAGAGTTAGTGACATATTTTTGTGCTTTTGGTTAGTAATCAAATAAGAAAAGCAATAATATACAATACAAGCATGCTTGGTGGTCTCAAAACACTCAAACAAGTCCCAACCCTAGGGTTAAGGAGCCAAACATGCTATGATCCTTGAGGCAATGCACTTGTGCAATAACATGATGCCATGAGAGATCTTAGGGTCACAATGAGGCATTGGTGAGCATACACGCTACCTACAAAAGAACAAAGCTATACATAAACATAATTTTGGTATTTTGATTAGTAAATGATGAAAAACAAAGTATGATACAATCAAATGTGCTTGGTGATCTCTCCCAATGCAAACCCAACGAGTGAGGGATAAAGAGGATGTCAATGTGTGATCCCAAAGTCAATGCATATGATGAGATAGCATGAGGGATCTTAGGGTCAAAATTGGGGTCTTACAGGGTGCATGCCCATAAAGATTGAAAAGTCCATTATATTGTTTTTATTGTTTTTGGAAATGGGGATGCATGTTTATTTAAGGGCGTTGTAAGCAAAATAATGGCTCAATACGACACAACAAAACAAAGGCCTGTTGTCCGTCCAAAAACGCGGTCAATGCTCTAACAACAAAAACCAAGTTAACGCGGGGTATAATCTGGATCGTTGGATCATGCGCATGTGGATCTGATGGCTGGAACATGGTAGCACGTTGCACTTTCATATACATGATAATCTTGTTTTGTCCTCTTTCCTGTTTCGTCCTATTCGCCTGGTTGGACTAGCCAGAAAGCACCACATGCACAGAGAAAAAGGGAGAAAAAGGGACAAATGGTCAGTGACACATGGCGCAAGACTGTGAGTTCTGAATATTTATTCATTCATTATTCATTAATTTTACACATATTCATGAATTTGATCTACTAAAAATTATTAAATCAAATAATCAATATGCAAATTATATATCCCCGAACTTGGTTTTTCGCAAGGAATCCAAATACGTGATCGAATTTTACAAATGAGCCAAGAATTTTTAAGAGTCGTTATGATGATTCGTGAAAAGTAATCATATATTCATAATCGTGACGAAAAATCGCTTCTAATTATATATTCACATGTAATTAACGGTTAAGAATTAAAAAAAAAAAACTATTTTCAAGTTTATGTGTTCCATGCCAAAATAAGTGATTATTCCAATAAGCTATTTTAAAACAGTAGCTAAAATTAATCATCCAAAAAACATCCAATAATTCATAGCAAGAGTGTGAAAGAGATAAAAGATTACCGACGGAGCGGAGGTTTGCTCCGGTTAGTGTTGAAAATAGGAACGCCGAAAAGAAACCTGAAATACTTCAAGAATATGCTCCTTTAATCCAACTAACTTCTAAGGTTTGATAATTATTTTTGATAATGAATGAATGTATAAGATGAATCTTGAATGTATAATATTTATGAATATGCTTGAATTGATGAATTTTGAATGATGATTGTTGATGATAATATATAAATTATTGATGGATGATTTTTTTATGATAATGCTTGAATTCTTGAATGATGATTTGTTGAAGTTGGGTTGTGGCTAAGTTTCACCATTTTAGAACTTCAATGTGAAGTTCTAAGTGGTGATGAAGATGAACTTTAGTGAGAGTGAGGGAGAAGATGAATTGAGAAAGAAATTGAGAGAGAGTTTGAGAAGAAAAACGATGGAAAAATAATGGTCAATTGTGGACTTTCTAAGTTAGGTTAGTTTATCCCCCAAAATGTGAGAAATAACATGTTTATATAGACTTCGTAGGTGAGTGATCACCATTGGATTATGATCTAAGTAATGAGTTTATCAATGGTTAGAAGTTAACTTAATCCTTAGTTGTAGATCATCAATTTCAACCATAGGATTAATTGTTAAGAGTGGTTAGGATTGAATGAAAAAAATGGTAGTTGAGATTTGTGTTTGTTTGGATGTTTTGTGTTAGTTTGAAAGTTATGTTAGTTAAGGGTTAATTGGGTAATTGAAATATTGTGAGAAGTGAGGTAGTTAGAGATCAATGATGTTTGAGTTTAGCAAAAGTATCAAATTAGGAAGAAAGGCAAAGAGTCATTAGTAATTAACTTGAATTTGAATGCTTTTACTTTTGGTTTTTCACCACTTTTGTCTTGAATTTTGAGTGACTTAACTCATGACTTTTAGTATTTTCGAGAAATGATTTTGTGTTGAAAGTAAGCACTTTTGAATGGTGTAAACTCATGGATCAAGTTCTGAATTTTTGGGCTTGAAATAATGTTGGAAAGTGTTGAAAAACAAGTATATAATTTGTTGGAAATTAGCATTTGATGTAATCATGACACAATTGATTTGTGATGAATGATGTTGAATCCCTTGATCAAATTCTTGTAGAATAGGTCTAAGAAAATTCAGGAGTCAAAATCGAGTCAATGGACGATAGTTGACCAAAAGTCAACAGTTGACCAAAAACCCCAAAGATGTAATTTTTACCTTTTTTTCTTGTAATCCTTTATTTTGACTTTTAGGGGTGTTCACGGTGCGGTTTTGACGATAAAAATCACCCGAACCGCAAGAGAAAAAAGCATGTGGTTCAGTTTGGTTTGGTTGACTTTTAGAAATAAAACCAAACCAAACCAATACTATTTGGATTGGTTCAGTTGGTTCGGTTTTTATAATATTTTTATTGAGCCATACATACACATATAGAGAACAACATAAATTTGTGTTTAGTCATTCATACATTTCTAAATAACATCAAAACTTATCATATTTAGACAAAAACTTCTCATTCAATATACACAAAATTAGATTAGACAAAAGTGGAATAAAAAACATATATAAAATAGTCGCATAAAATAATATCAAAGACATTATAATAAAACATAAAAAAACATTTGAGATGAAAGATTAGAGAGGATGAAAAAAAGAACATATGAGATGCGGGACTGAGAAGAAAGGTGCAATAAAAACGTAATTGGAAGAGAAAATAGTAACATAAAAGATAAAAAAGAAAGAACATAAGATATGACATATTAGAGTAGAAAATGTGAAACATATATGGTAAAAAAGATGAGAAGAATACGCGATACTACTAGGAGAGATTTAAGAAGGTTGAAATTGAAATCATAAGTGTGAGTAAGAGAAAATAGTTTGTAATTGTAAGGCATACTAAGTTTGAGTTTTGGGTTGGATGTGGAATAATTGAAGTTTGGATTGTAACGTAATGTGGTTTGGTTTGGTTTAGTTCGGTTTGAAAAATACAAACCGCAAACCAAACCAAATCGTACGATTTTGTTAAAAAATGACCCAAACGCATCCGAACCAAATGCGTTTTTTGCGGTTTCGATTTGGTTTTCTTTAATTTGTGGTTTTCTATTGGGTTGGTTTGATTTTGAACATCCATTGACTTGTATCTCAAGAAATATGCATTGTACCATGAATTTCCGATAAATAATGAAATCTTCTTTTTATTCCAACTTTGCCCTTTTCTTGAATTCAAGCAATCTTCCGAATTGAGTAACAATCATTCCCCTAACTAACTGTGAGTCTCAAATAAAGAGATGATCCACACCACAAGTAATATGATAAATAAACCCGAATAGTTACGAAATAATACTTGCCTCGAAGAATCCACTTAAACTGAACAAATTCATTATTACCGAACCTTTGGCATGAACTTGTTACAACGTGCAAATAACGATGAATGACCTAAATGCATGATCCAATAGACAAGCGTATGCAAATGAATAAAACCATAAGCCATGCAAAAAAATGGAGAAAAAAAAAGATGGAGAAAATTTTAAGATGTGACAATAAGGTGTCATAAAACCACAAAGTCTTTACTATTGAGTACATCCCAACTCTTTCAATCTGTCAATTACTTCAAACAATAGCCAAATGCTAGTTACAATATCAGAAAAAATCAAAGATGAAAAATGACAACAAAACCATAACCTCACATTTTCTTCTTCTTGTTCTTCTATGGTTTAATTCCTTGGTTCCAAATTTGAATCGGTTGAACCTTCTTTATCTCATATCAAGAATCAATTAATTAATTTCAAAATATAATTTTATGTAGATGAACACTAAAATAAGTTGTAGTTATATGTTAAATTTGTCATAGTCACTCGTGAAAAAGGTGAAAGAAGTGACAAAAATGAGTTATGTTGAGTCACCAAATGTTGGGTCATATAACATTTGCCACTTGTAATGCAATGGGAAACTTCACTTAAAAAACCTAATTAAAAGGTTCAACTTAACTAGCAACAATATAATTATGAGACTAAAAAGTAACATTTATTAATTAAGAGACCAACAAGAAACAAATAATTTATTTAAGAGACTAAAAATTTAATTAAAGAAAATATAAAATTAGTCTTGTTCATTTGTCATTTTTGGCCTAGATGAGTAACTTAATGGATAACCGAAACCTTTTCCTCCTTCTATTGATCATGTCTTTTGTCTGTATTTTCTATTTTTGGTCAGGGTCAAACTCGACCTATTTCTTTGAACTCAAGATTAGTTATCAGGATGAATAAGGTCTTATACATGTTAGGTTATGAGGAGGAGCATTAACATTGGGTTAAGAGCAACACATACGTGAGAAAGACACCATATATTCACTCAAAACTATAAGGCGATGGGTGTATGGATTCTCCCACTTATAAATGCTCAATTCTCCATATTTTTAATCAATGTGGGACTCCAACTCACACTTGACTTATTATTCTTAATACCCCCCAATCAAGTGTGAGTCAACAATGATCTCCCTTAAGTTAAAACACTTTTGTCTGCATACACTTGTACAACCGTTAACACCTCTTCCTATGAATTTCGATACACCTATTCCTGAACATTTTGATTTCAACGAAACACTTCTGCCTGGGCATTTCGATACAAGCAAGTTGATCCCTTAATTACAATCAAAGACTGATGAAACCATATGTTAGGTCATGAAGAGGAGCATAAACTTGGGCTAAGAGCAACATACAAGTGAGAGAGACACCATATATTCATCCAAAACCTTAATATGATAGGTGTGTGGGTTTTTTCACTTATAAATACTCAAAAATCTTCATATTTATAATCAACGTGAAACTCCAACTCACACTTGATTTATTATTCTTCACAATACACCTAACAATAACCACCACATCAACCACCTTTAAGATCACTTCAACCATATATAGTTATCACATCAGCCCGCTCATATCACTAATATGCTCACCATCCGCTATTAACCATCATTCTAACTACAATCTTCCGACAGCCACCATCTCAATCATTATTATTAGATTACTATTAAATAAATACTACATAATAATAGTAATTTTATTTTATGTTAATATTTAACATTAATTTAATTTTTAAAAAATTTAAAACTCAAAATTAAAATTAAATTTAGTTTCTAAAAATTTTAAAACAAAAAATAAAAAATCGCTTCAAACATAACATGATAGAGTAATAGTATTTTTTTTGGCACAAAACATGATAGACTATTATTAAGATAATATTAATGAAAAATAGTTAATATTACATTAAAAATTAATAATATCATTCAATTTTCAAAAATTTAATTTAGTAAATTGTCACTTATCAATAAACAAGGAGCAAATACTTATAAAAATTAAGAAAACCGACCAAAAACCTATTGATTCCATTAATGTTTGTCCCACTAATCAAGCAATTTATTTAAACCTAAACACCAACTCCCCATGTGCCATAGCCCTTCCCAAGATCAAGAGAAAAGACAAATGCCCATATCTCCTTCCATTGGCTATGTTTGTTCCCACAACTCTCACCTTTTTGTAACACTAGGTCGGCTTCTATTATATTCATGTCTTCCACTTTATCATTTTTTATGTTTTCAAGTGTTATATAACCACATAAACTTCTCTTACTAGTTCTTCCACTTTCAATTCTTTTAAAAAGAAAAAAAACTTCTAAAAAGAAAAAAAAGGGTAAAAGAAAAAGAAGATGATGAAGTTGAAGTCAAAGATGTTTTGTAGAAGCATATCAAAGCTTGGAAATATTGGAAACAAAGTAGTAGCACCATCTACAATTGAAATTGAAAAGGAGTGTAGTGAAATCAAATGGGAACTTAGGCCTGGTGGCATGCTTGTGCAGAAAAGAGAGAGCAATAAAAGTGATGAAGAGATGATCACAATTAGAGTTTCAACAATGTCAAAGTGGCATGATATTTCCATTGAAGCCACTTCAACTTTTGGTAAGTCTAATGAAACCCTACCCTACACACTTTCAATTTTCAATGACTTTTGTTTTGGTTACAATAAACTTTGAACCACTCTACTCATGGACAAAAAATATCTTATTTTTGTGCACTATTATAGAACTCAAAACATAACCCTAAAGTGTGTATATGGTTAAATTTTGTGAATAAATTTTAGGAGATTTGAAGATGGCTTTATCATTGGTAACAAGTTTGGAGCCAAAAGAACAAAGGCTTATCTACAAAGGTAAGGAGAGAGATGACAATGAATTTCTTCACATGATTGGTGTTAGGGACAAAGATAAGGTTCTTCTTCTTGAAGATCCGGCTATTAAGGAAATGAAGCTATTTGGTTTGGCAAGAGGAGAATCTATTAACAATCCTTGTTGTACAATTAGTGTGTAATAAATATCATCTAATCTTGATTGAACGGTAACTGGTGATTCAAATGTGTGAATGCGTGATCTTCTGACTTTAGCGAATTCAAACTCAGCGATATACTGAAGATGATTTCTAAAACTCATAATTAATTAGTACTAACAAGAAAAGAAAAAGTGAAAGTTAAGTTTAATGTGATGTGATGGTTGCTCTTTCTTCACTCTTTTTTGTTTGTTAATTTCTTAGTGTAGAGGAACATAATCATGTACTCATCTTGTTTGATTTGAAAATGTATAAGCTGATGTTATGTGTCCTAATCTATATTTGTCTTGTTGTTTCCTTTTGTATTGTACTAGTTTTATAGTATTGTTTTGTTTCTTTGTCTTGATTGTTTTCTTGTTGATCAATGGTATTTTTATATGATCCCATGCGTGCACACCGACGCTTAAAAGCTTAGTTAAGAGTTTAAGGTGGACGCTTTGTTAATGTTGGGACCATATTTCAGAAAAAAGGGACAGATATTTATGTTCTGAAAATTGTTTTTTTTCATTTTTTAAAGATTCCTTTTAAACGCTAATTTTCTAGTGATTTACAACCTAGTATATTTAGGCTTGTTTTGGTTTGTCCTACTTCAAAAAGTTAAACTTAGATTTTTAAAAGATTTGACTAAATACTTTATTTTGTTATTTATCTATATCCTGGGTCTATTTTCGAGCCACGTGTATGCCGCATAATAAATAAGCTGTGAGTATGTAACTGTGTCTGTTGGAGAAAAATGATTCTGAAAATGTTTTTGTTTTAGAAGTTGTGTTTGTTGGAGAAAAATGCTTGTCATGCTGTGATAACATTTGGTCAATTCAAAACGAGTACTCTATCTAGAAAACTAGATTATAGGAAAGTTAATTTTCTTAGAGATCCCTTGTATTCACTTTAAATGTGATTAAGTTTGTCTAGAGCATACATAAGGGTCAGTTTGGGTTCTGTTTGCATTATTTTTTATTCACTTCTAGTTGCATAAAGGTCGCCCTCTTGAAACAAATTGAATTCATTGGGAAATGATATGATATGATATGGAAAGGCCCTTGTCTTACCATGGAATGACATTGAGCTCATCCTACAACTTTGTTTATATCTATCTGTATTGAAATTCTTCCCTTTTTGTTTTCGTATTGAAATGCAACATAATTGTTATTCAACTGAATATTGGCGGGTTGTGAGAACCCGAGTTTAAAGGACCGATAGAGAAAGAAAAAATCATTCTATGATTAAAGTTGCATTCCTTTTAATTATTTTGGGAATAGTTGCACTTGGAGGGTTTCAAGCTTCAATTAGTTTGATGAAATGGAATTTTTTATCAAAATATCCATATTTAAAAAAAAATCATAAAATAACCTTGATTTCAAAAAAAATCTCAATCTATCCCATTTTTACCCCATCTTTTAGAGGAGGCGCCAGATCAATTGGTGTCAACTCCTAAAGTTAGAGAGGAGGTGAGGCGCCAATTGGATTGGCTATAACACATGGTGCTGCCAATCCAATTGGCGTCAATGTGTTAGCGCCAATTGGTATGGCGCCTCAGGTTAAAGTGCATTTTTTTTGATGTGTGAATCATTTTTCCATATCTCATTTCATCATTTTGCAAACATGTTTGTGTCATCGCCGCTATGGAAATGTGGTTTATTCGAGAGACAAACCTCCAATGTCGATGCTCTTCTGGAACATCACTAATTTCGATCAACTGAAGAGGGAGCTGGTTCGCTGGTTAGATGGAAAAATACCAGAAGGGGGAAAAATTAGAAGTATTGAGAGACTTAATAGTATATTTGGTTGGGTGCGAGTCAAAACTGATAAGGATGTTAGGGAAATGATGTTTGGATGAGATGACATCAGTTTGATTGTTGTAATCAATTATGAATGTTCTGTTGTAAGTTTGCTTATGTTTGTAGTGATGTTTGTTGTTGACCTTGTTGTAACAAAAATATAATGATATATAAAAATCCAAGGTTACAAAATTTAAAAGGAGATACTATCTTATGATATAGATGTTGCTCATAGATTGGGACAATTGTTCTTATTGTGTTCTGGTTGACGACATATACTACATAGTCTTATTATTTTATCAGTCGTATCCATTTTTGTTCTAATACGCATGTTGTTTGCCCATCCTTTTTTCTTTCTTCGCATCTTATCGTTGTGCCAAACTATGTCACCTTCATATGGAGACCAGTATTCCTCCATTGGTAGCATTGAGAAGTTTTTGTTATACACAGTCATGACGGTAATGACCTTGTAAACATCAGATAGATGGATGTAAGCGTCTTGGCGAGTATGTGTGCATGCCGCAATGACATGGGAGCAAGGAATACGGAAGACCTGGAACTTTCCACAATCGCATCAACTTCTATTTAGTTTGACAACATATGATAAATTTGGCCTCCCCTCATTGTGGTCCATTGTTTCCTGTACGTTGAAAATTTTGCCTATGACGGTCAAAGACTGTTACCGCGTGTGTGCTAGCTTTGATACTCTCCTCTTTCATCACTTTCATACAACATTCACTGAATATTTGACTCGACATTAACATTGCACTCCATCTTTCACCTCTGGTTGCGAAGGTAGAAGCCAACCTATAATAGGTTGTTCTGACCAAAGTGGTTATTGATAGATTTCTAATGCCTTTGAATACGTCGTTCATGCATTCCACAAGGTTTGTTGTCATGTGGCCCCATCGACAACCTCCATCAAATGCCCTTGTCCACTGCTCTACTGGTATGTTATCCACCTATCTTCCTGCATTTGCATTAGACAATCTAATTTCATCACGGTAATATTCAAATAATGGCTGAGTTAGAGCATACCCAATATTCACCACTTTTTTGTGAAGGTTCTTATCTTTGATTGCACACATGAAGTTTTGTGTGATATGTCTAATGCAATAGACCGGTGTCTCAGTCTCTTCTTCTTCTTCATCAACGACATTGACTTCTTCTTCTGCTTCTGGGTCGGCATCATTTGAGTTTTCTGAATCAAATTCATCAGATTCAACTTGATTAGTTATCTGAGATTGCTGAGATGGTATACTTGGTTGAAGAGTAATATACAACTCAATAGAGTTACAACCAGAATGTTCGTGACTAACAAACATATATTCAACATCTTCATCATCCCGTACCTTCAGCGGGAAAAATTTGCATTGACTATTCTAAAAAAAAGTAGGATTTTGATACGTGATCTTTGACACAATACCAGATCCTATGCAGGATTCAATTCGTTTTTTCAAATGCAAGAAATTTGAATTTCTCTTGATCGTAAGTCGGATGGTATCGGTGTTTCGAAAATAAAACCCGTATAACTCAGACCCATATGTCTCAACATTATAGTGAATATTGATACTATATTTTTGTGAAGATGACAGTGTTTTTGTCGGCACATGGTATGAGTTATAACAGATGTACTAGACACTGTATTACCCAGTATCGCAATCTCTTGGATCACCTTCGACCGATAGATGTATGGCCATTAACCTAACTATATCGTAACAATTTATTAATTTCTTCTACTAAATTTATAATCTAACATATGTTCACATTTCAGTTTATTTGGCGTCCATATCTAAATTTGGATCATGACCATGAAATCGACGAATAAGACGCAACCGTTTGGACTGCATGCACACCGATCATAAGATTCACCACCGTGGAGATGCAGAATAGTGATCATGTCAAATTGTAGTTCGGTATGCTTCAACACATCATAGATCCCCCAACAATCCTAGGAGAATGACATTTACGTAAAGTTAACGACCAATGTAACTTTAACCAATGGCAAAGCTTCGCTAGATCTGAGTGTCGCAAATGGAAGCACTGCCATAAACATGTCTTAACTGACGCTGTGATGCCAACTGAAGAAAAACCAAGTCGTAATTATATGGCTTGGTACAAATCAGTTGGTTTTGAGTTCATTACCGAGGATATGTACCTATAGGACCCACGCCAAGCAACTTACACGGCAGAGGCTTCAACATCTAACCCCCAACAACATTGTCAGGCCGACTACTTACAACCCCCTATCCGTCAAACTTTCCGTTCCACAAACACACAAACATACAACCCTAACATGCCATACACCCAACCAAAATACCAAGAGCATACCCCATACCCCCACTAACAACTAGATCATCATCCAGAGACCCAACATCGCTTCACACCCAACACATCACCCTACCAAAGTTGTCTTAGCCAAAACACTCAACGATCATTTAACACCAACCGTCTTTCCTCCTACCATAGCCAAGAAGCCTAAACATCTCAAAATCGAAACCTTCAACAACCATATATCTACCAAACACCACAACAATCATTTCAACCTTTCCTCGACGCATCATTCACACCAATGTCTCCCTTCAATCGTGTTGGTCTCCATCAAACAACTCAAAGACAACCCAACTACTCTTGCATGGGTCATGAACTCAACTATGGTGGTACACCTTCGATGCATACACAAGACTACGCTGATTTGTCTGACTATCTCAACACGCAATCTCCTGCAGTTGGTAGTGATGTTCCCGGGCCCTCAGATACTCAAACACTTGGGGTGGATCATCTACGTGGGTTAGGGCCACAGGTTCGGGTAGTTAAGGCCACAGGTTCGGTCATCAACATTATTCTTTTTTGTGTAAACGGGAATTAATATTAATATGAATTGGTCCGATTTCGAATTTATCTATCACGTAGACTATTTTTCAAAAAAAATCACAAAACACACAGAGGTGTCAATCCAATTGACGCCTCCCTTTAAACTTTGTACATGGGCTTCAATTGGATCGACAACACATGGAGCCCTAGTCAATCCAATTGGCGCTTCCTCTCTAAGTTTAAGAGGAGGCGCCAATTGGTCTGGCGCCTCCTCTTAAAAGTTGGGTAGATTGAGATTTTTTTTAAATCAGGGTTATTTTGGATTTTTTTTTAAATCAGGGTTATTTTGGATTTCTTTTAAAATTGGGGTATTATGGTAAAAAATTCGATGAAATGCCCAAAAAAATATATAATTTTGTGTAGATGGTGATGACTACATGCCAAATGGAATGTCATCTATGCAAAAATAGACACCGTTAATGAAAAATAGATGGAAAGGATATACACCCTCCGGTAAAGCAACAATTTTTTTTTGATTCATTGAATAAATTATGTATCTGGTCATTATTATATACAAGATACATCAATTATTCAATGAACCTAAAAAAAAGTCTTTGTTGTTTATAATAGTGACCAGATAGTGTATATGATAGTTTGGAGAAACAAGGGATCAACTTGATCTTTTTAGCTAAGGGACAAAAAATGTTATTTAGTCTTGATTAAATAGGTCAATTTCAGGCTATCAAAAAAGTCAATAAAAACTTAGATCTAGGCCTATTTGGATCATTGTTTCTCAAGTATTCAACGATTATGGTTGTTTTTAAGATATTGTGATTAATTAAAATTATGATACGAGATAGACTTAGGATTTGATTTTCTATTTATGACTAATCATGCAAATATAATTTTCACTATGTTACGGGGACTTTGCAAAATTTAAATAGATTCGTGTAAATCATGTCTCCTTTCATAGTGTACGGTTGTATCTAGAACCAATGAATCCCATACATTCTATCTCTTCCTCATTGGTTGCCCAAACTTAAGGTTTTTCTTTCTTTTTCTTCTCAAACTCATTCTCCCTATTCTCATGTTTCACTTTTTACTCATCGAAAATTGTTTTCCATTTCTTAAGGTAACAACATTTACATCTCCTTTTTTATTTTAATTTGAGCTGCATTGGAATTATTCGGAGAGGTTCGAAGGATGAAGCTTGTTGTTGTGCTACTTGAGAAATTTGGATCCCTAACATTTTATCGTGGATAGATATTGAGTTTACCTTAGATGCTAGTTGCCTAAGAACTTTGTTCTTATGTAAGTGTAAATTCTAATTTTTAAATTCGTTATTTTGTTTATTTTTAGTTATAATAAAATTTTCCATCTTGATTTTAGGGTTGAACTTTACGGGAGCATTAACATCCATTTTTCCTTGAAAGTCAGGTGGATCTGTTGTTTGGTGGGGAGGATTTACTCCAAACTAGAAAGAGTTGTTCTTATAGGAAAAGTTCGGACGGTCTCTCCATCCATGACAATAAGTGTTGGAATAAGAATTTCCTCTCTATGCATTTTTAATATAATTAACATTTTGTTGACTGGATCCCTTGACTATCATCAATTGGCAATCAATTCTAAATGGAAACTAGGTGCTCGGAGCTGGAAGCAACTAATGTTAGCTTAACTCAAGAAGTAGAGAAATCTCGGAATCTCAACAAGACTTTGAAGAAATCGCTTCAAGATGCACATCTGGACTTGCTTTATGCCGGCGACAAAGCTATTGAGAGGGCCAAAGTTCAAGCTCTATGCATCGCACCAGACTTAGACGCGTCGAAGATGGATTTCTTTAAGACTGTGGTGGATAGGCAGCTAGTCGACACATATGAAGTTTTGCCTGAAGCAGAAGACTCAAGAGGTGTGACAAATGTTAATCCGACATCAGAAGCTCAGGCAAACAAACATGAAATTTGAATTTACTTTTAAGTTTTTTGTTGGCCATCAATGGTTATGTGCACCTTGTATTTTTTCTGAATAATATTTTGCTTACCGGCTGAATAAGTAGGGCATTCAAAGGCTTTGCGATGATGTTGTTTCATTGCTTTTCTATGCAATCCCTTTGACTTTATTTATTATTAGTTGAGTTATGAATTTGTGGACGACCTTATAGGTAGGCGTAATTATCTTATATCTGATCACAAAGTCTGAGAGGTTAAGACAAGTTAGATGCTTTATCAGTGATAAATCGATTACACCATTAAATTTAATAGGTGTACTGGCTTTATACGACATTTAGAGCCCCATGGGTTTGACATATAAATGAAGACAAATGCTCTCATTAAGAACTACCCAGTCGCAGTCGAGGTTCTGGAAGCCCCGAGCTACTTGGGTTTTTCTTAGGCCATAGGTTTCATCTTACATAGCCCCCGTCGAAGCCGATTATGCTAGAGGCTTCAAGTACGCTTGGACTTCAGTTAGGCCAGAGGTTTTATTAAACATCACTCGGTCAAAGCCGATTATTCCAGAGGCTTTAAGTCCATTTGGGATTCAGTTAGGCCGGAGGTTTTATTAAACATCACTCGGTCAAAGCCGATCATGCCAAAGGCTTTAAGTGTGCTTGGACTTAAATTAGGCCATAGGTTTCATTAAATGTTACCCACCCGAAGTCGATTATGCCAAAGACTTTAGGTGCGCTTGGACTTCAGTTAGGCCAAAGGTTTTATTAAACGTTACCCGACCGAAGCTGATTATACCATAGGCTTTAAGTGTGCTTAGACTTCAGGTAGGCCATAGGTTTTATTAAATGTTGCTCGGTCGAAGCCAATTATGCCAGAGGATTTAAGTGCGCTTGGACTTCAGTTAGGCCAGAGGTTTTATTAAATGTTACCTGACCAAAGCCGATAATGCCAGAGGCTTTAAGTGCGCTTAGATTTTTTCCTATATCATGTCCTAGGATTTTCTTTATACAAACATTTATTTTAACTATGGTTACCCATTAAAAACTCTTTCCCTTGCAAGGGAAAAGAGTGCATCCTCATAATTTTTATTTAACATATTTATTACATAGTCTAGCTGCGATAAAATTTTAGACTAGTTATATTCCAAGTTCTGGGTATTTCAACACCCTATAAGCTCTCTAACTAATATCCCCTTTATTTAACCTCTGAAGAACACGATAGGGTCCCTCCCAATTTGGAGCTAATTTTCCTCTTTTCGTGGGATCAGTCACTTTTTATACCACTAAGTCACCCACGTGAAAACCCCCCAGCCTCACTTTGATATTGAACCTCCGAGCAGTTCTTTGTTTAGCTACAAATTATCTGACGAGAGTCGTTTCCTTAATTTCATTCAACAAGTCCGCCAAAACGTCCAAGCCTTCCAAGTTGATGCTTTCATCAAAAGTTAAACGCCTTCATATCGGTGTATTAATCTCAACTGGTATCATTGCATCCGCACCGTAAACCATCCTAAATGGAGTTTCCCAAGTAGTTAAATGCGGTGTAGTGTGGTAAGACCATAAAATCTCATGTAGGTACTCGACCCACAATCCTTTGGCCCCGCCCATCTTTTTCTTCATCCCTGACATAATAATTTTATTTGATGCTTCTGTCTGACCGTTGGCTTGAGGATACTCTACTGAGATGAACCAATTTTGTATTCCCAAGTCTTTGCTAAATTCAACAACTGAGGTACTAGCGAATTGAGCTTCATTGTCAGATACGATAACTCCAGACACACAAAAACGACAAATAATGTTTCGCCAATAAAACCGACGTACCCTTTCTACTGTGGTGCGAGCCACGACCTCTGCCTCCACCCTTTTGGTGAAGTAATCAACAACCAATATTAAGGATTTTAACTGTCCAGATGTCATATGAAATTGACCTAAAATATATGCTCCCCATTGATAAAACAGCCATGGTGAAAACATCAAATGTAACGCTTATGCGAGAGAAATGAATAAAAGGAGCAAACATCTGACACTTTTCGCACCTTCTTACAAACTTCACACAATCCTGCAACATGCTCGACTAATAATATCATACTCTTAATATCTTTCCCGATAATGCCCTTCCTCCAATGTGACTGCCATATATTCCTTCATGTACCTCCTTCATGACAAAAACCGAGTCTTCCACTAAGATGCACCTCAACATAGGAGTCGTTCCACCCATCTTATAAAGGTGATCGGCCATGATGAGGTATATTGCGAATATTATTCTAATACACCTGACTTATCTTTCCTCTTCAGGTAGTTCATTCTGAACTAAATACCAAATGATAGGCATCATCCAGCCCTTAGCCTCTTTCAACGTCATGACTTTTTCTACTTTGGTACTTGGTGTCTCCAGGGTTTCTTGAATTAATGTTTTATTTAACCCAATGCCCTTTGTACTTTCTAACCGTGCCAAAGAGACGGGATATGGTATTCTCTCCCCTAGGGATGTGATTTATCTTGAACTCTTCAAATGCTTGGGATATATTGATAGCTTTTTGTAGATATTTGATCAACGACAAATACTTTGTCTGAAATTCTCCCTTGACTTGATTGTTTATCAACTGGGAGTTGGTTTGAACGAGTAAGTGTGCCACTCTTACCTATTTCACCAATTTAATTCCTACAATTAAAGCTTCGTATTCTGCCTGGTTGTTACTAGCCTGAAAATTGAAACACAAAGAGTATTCAAGCATTAGATCTCCTGGTCCTCCGAGTACTATCCCGACTCTGCTTCCTTTGAGATTAGACGACCCATCAACAGAAAAAAAATCCATTTTCACTGTGATTCTTTTGAAACCGGATCACTTAATTCATTCAAGAAATCAACGAGGATTTGAGACTTGATGCGACTTTGAGTCATAAACTTTATATCATATTCTGACAACTCCACCGCCCAAGCGACCATTCTTCCTGCCAAATCCGACTTCTTCAAGACTTGTTTAATAAGATAATTAGTCCTTACGACAATGGGATGTCCTTGAAAATAGTACCTTAATTTATGGGTTGTGATCACCACTGCCAACGCGAGACGTTCAATCCCCTGGTAACGTAACTCTTCCCCTTTCAGCACCTTACTAACAAAGTACACTGGTTTTTCTCCCTTATCAGTCTCCTATACCAATACCAAATTCATAGCTTTGTATGATACTACTAAGTGATTGATTCTCCCTGGGTCATAACAAGATATGGGTTGTGGATAAGAAATGTTTTACCTATTTAAAAGCCTCTTCGCATTCCTCCGTCCACTAGAATTTTATTGATTTCCTCACCACAGTGAAGAAATGGATTGACTTATCCCCTATACAAGATAAAAACACAAGATAAGGTGGACAAATACCCTATTAATTGTTGTACCTCTTTCAATATCGACGAACTACTCACGTTAATGATTGCTTGGCACTTGTCTGGGTTTTCTTCTATACCTCGGCTAGTTAACATAAATCCCAAGAACTTCCCTGCTTGTACTCCAACCATACATTTTTCTGGGTTCAAGCTCATATTATAACCCTTGATTTATAAGAATGTTTCTTCTAAATCCTTAACATGCTTATGATCTTCTGGGGTTTTTACCAGCATATCATCCACGTACACCTCCAAGTTCCGTCCTATCTGGGAGGCAAACACCATGTCCATCAACCTCTAGTAAATAGCCCTAGCATTTTTTAGCCCGAAGGGCATCACCTCGTAATAGTAATTGTTCTCGTTGGTCATAAATGCCATTTTGGGGGCATCAAAACGGTTCTTTCGAATCTGGTTATATCTCGAGTAAGCATCTAAAAAACTAAGACGAAAGTCGGAAGCCCCATCAATGAGCCAGTCAATGTGAGGGAGCGGGTAGGGATCTTTTGGACATGCTTTATTCAAGTCGGTGAAGTCTACACATATTCTCCATTTTTCTGACTTCTTCTTCACCATAACTATGTTAGTTAACCAACTCAGGTACCTGATCTCCTTAATGAAGTCGACCTTCATTATCTTTTCGACTTTAACTTCTACATCCCTTCTCTTTTCTTCGTCTTCCCTCTGCTTCCTATGTGTTATGGGTTTGATGGAGAGATCCAGCACTAAGCGGTGACAAACAATGCTAGGATCAATGTGGGCATATTAGACGACTTCCACGCGAACATATCCACGTTCGGCCTTAAAATTTTGATGATCCCGTCTTCCTCCTCTAGGGATAGATTAGAGCCGATTTGAGTTATTTGCGTTGATTGAACATCAATCTGTACTATTTTTACATCTTCCATAGGTGAGAGTCTATCCACTACCAGATCTTCCCTTTGGTTGATGTCAACTGAGTTCATTTTTACCTGACCGCCTTTGACTGACTCATCGGCGATATTTCCCTTCTTAAGCTCCAGACTATCTTTATAAAACTTCCTTGCTATCTTCTGATCTTATTTTATTATTCCTACTCGGCCATCTTTTAGAGGGTATTTCAGTGTGAGGTAAAAAGTGGACAATGCTACCTCTAAAGCATTAAAAAAAGGTCTACCTATAATAACATTATAGGGGGAGGCAACGTTGACAATTAAGTACTTTACCATAACACTCTTTGTGCTTTTCCCATTACCGAAAGTAGTTACCATGGGCAAGTGTCCCAGCACCTGCGTTGGTTCTCCCGAGAATCCAACTAACAAACCTTTAAAGGGCAACAACTCGGTGATATGAAAGTTCATTCCCTTGAATGCTTCCCAAAATATAACATCTGTCAAGCTTCCCGGGTAGACTAAACAATGTTTCACGTTACAGTTCTGGATTTGTACTTTGATCACCATTGGACCATCCTCGTGAGGGATCACTCATACGACGTCTTTTTTTAGAGAAGGTGATTATGACCTGATTATCTATCTCTTTAGAAGGCGACTCATGTTTGACGTGCATCACTGTCCGGGCATATCTTTTTCTAGCCGAACTTGTTTCTCTTTCTCAAAATTTCCTTCGATAATAGTGTTTAATGACTGACGAGCCATGTGCTTATACTTGAGTGAGTCAGCAACCCCTATTATCTTCATCTGATTATCGATGATAATAATGTACTCCCGTGGGTCAGTTTTACCATTGAAAGATACTAGCGAAAGTGACTTGAAATTCTCCGTGGGTTGATCATCTCAGATGGCTTTGGATAAAAGTTGAGAGTCCAGAGGCTCCTCCTCAATATCTCCTTCCTGAGGACTTTGTGTTCGCAAGACTTGGACTTTGTCTTGCAAGGATTTCCTTTGATGGCGAAGTGCCTCCACCCCCGTGAATAATTGAGTGATATCTAGTGGCGGGGACAAATCGCTTAGACTGGGAGACGATCCTGACATAGTCCAGCTAAAAAGTTTAACGTCTTTTATGATAGTTTTGTATGGTCTGGGCAAGTTTTACCAAGGCCCCACGGTGGGCGCCAAATGTTCTTGCTAAAAAAGCACTAAAAGGTTGAGTTCCTTGTTCTAAATCAAGAAGAGCCTAAAATGAATGGTTGGCATGTATGTTATGTATGTTAGTTGGTTTTTGCTTGTCCTTTAGCCTCCGAACATCCTCCTATTTATAGGTTTATATCTTTTTCTCTTTTTTCTCCGCTTGACTCTACATGTTCTTCATAAATATTTCTAGCACTAACGTCTATTCCCTTATAATTTCCATGTAACTTCCTCCCCTTCACTAAATATAACTCCCTTTTCATAATGTATCATCTTATAACCTCTCTCTTATGACTCTTCATATGGCACCCTAGCCTTGTCATCAGATCCAATTTGTACTAGTTGAACCATTCTCGTTTACGGGAAGTCGGTTTCGCCCTGCTTACTCTGATAGCCTAATCGAATTCCAATTAGTAGATGACATCTCGATTATCCGATCTGCTAACCATACCATACTTGACTATCATGTAAACTCGGTCTCAAAGAACTCACGTGCTCAAAACAGGCTTCGCCGATCTCACACCTCGGTTGATCAACTAATTTTCCGAGATGTACAAAGCTTATTAATCATTAGAGGGAAGGGATGACATATATAGAGAGCTTAAGGCCAACAACATAGAGAGGGGGGGGGGACACAATGAGCAATATGAGACAAAGGCTATTGGGTGAAAGCAACATAAGTGCAATACACTTATAAGACTCAAGGATCCCAAAAATAGAGACGGCCACCTCATCCTCCTATACCACTCACAAACACATTAACTAATCATTTTAACCTCTCATTGACTAATAATAAGGAAGTCAACTTTTAATGTTTTAGCAAGAACAAATACGACATAGAATATTATGATATGTTAGCTTGAAATTATCTTCAAAGTTAAAAATCCGAATCTAATTACAAAAAATTTAATATGAAGTATCTTTCAGATGCTTTTTTGTGAGACATACTAAAAAAATAAATTAAAATTTCCTTTTATTCTAAGAATATTTTTTCACCTCAAGACCATATAAACTATTACACATTGGTCAAATTAAAACAACATTTGTTGTCAATGGAAAGAATTTGCATTGGTCATTGTCGATGACAAAGTAGATGATAATAAGTTAAATTCCTTACACACAAATATGAGTAAGAGATAAATTTCCCTTCCATTTATAAATTAGTGCAAAATGAAAAAGACTACACAATAACAAGAATAAGAAGTTATTAGAGACTTTTAAAAAGAAAAGGATTAAATTTTACAGGATTTCTCCATACTTCAAAAGTAAAGATAAACCTCTTTAGAAATCTTTTGATTCCTTAATAGTTATCAAGTTGATCAAACAATTTGTTTAACTAAACACCAACTATCCATGTGCCATAGCCGTTTCCAAGATCAACAGAAAAGACAAATCCCATATTTCCTTCCATGTGTTTATACAAACCTCATTGCATATGTTGGTTCCCTCAACTCTTACCTGTTCTATAACACTAGGCCGGCTTCTATTATACTTGTGCACAATTAGAGGAACTTGGGCCTGGTGACATGCTTGTGCACAATTAGAGGTTCAAAAAAATTTGAACCACTACATCTATTGGTACTTATGAATCAAATATGTCTTATTTTTGTGCATTACTATAGAACTCTAAACATAACCTTAAAGTGTGTATATGATTAAATTTTAGGAGATTTGAAGATGGTTTTGTCATTTGTAACAAGTTTGGAGCCAAAAAATTATTTTCACATGATTGGTGTTAGGGACAAAGATAAAGTTCTTCTTCTAGAAGATCCAACTATTAAGGGAATGAAGTTTTTGGTTTGGAAAGAGGATAATCTATTAACAATACTTGTTGTACAATTCGAGTGTAATATAAATCATCAGATTTTGATTGAACATCATTGATGTTTTAAATGTTTGAATGCGTGATTTATGAATGTAACAGAATCTAAATTCATGATATATTAGAAAAGAAAAAGTTAAGTTTAATGTAATGCAATTATTGGTTTTTCTTCGCTATTTTTTGTTAATTTCACTTAAGTTTAGAGGAACATAATCATGTACTCATCTTATTGTTTGATTTGAAAATGTGTAAGCTGATGTAATAACATGTTATGTGTCTAATCTTTATTAATTGTCTTGTTGCTTCCTTTTGTATTGTACTAATTTTATCTTGTTTTGTTTTTTTAATCTTGATTGTTGTCATGTTGATCGATGGTATTTTTATATGATCCCATGCGTGCACACCGACACTTAAAAGCTTAGTTAAGAATTTAAAGTGGAAGCTTTGTTAATGTTGGGACCATATCATAAAAACAGAGACAGATTATTATGTTCTGAAATTTGTCTTTTCCATTTAATACAGATTCACTTCAAATGCTAGTTTTTTAGTGCTTTAGAATAGGCTAAATCAACTTATTAGAAATATACAGCCTATTTAGGTTTGCTCTGGAATGACTTACTTGATAAATAAATTAAATAGGTTAGCATTATATATATATATATATATATATATATATATATATATATATATATATATATATATATATATATATATATATATATATATATATATATATATATATATATATATATATATATATATATATATATATACGAGAGAGAGAGAGAGATTGAATAAGAAATAACACATGACAAAGTTTGTCTTGGTGTGATGTCTAGTTAGGGGCTGAAAGCGGGCTAGTCGCTCAAAGCGTGTTTGAGTCTTCGAAGTTACATGATTGCTTGAATAAGAGTGTCTAGTGGTCCGATGGGATTTGAGTTTCTCATCAACAATTTGTCTCTTTCATCCCGTAAAAATAACGGTAGAAGGACATATAGGAGGGAGGGAACTGTCTCTCCACGATTTGGGGGGAAAGAGTTTTATCTAACCCCCTGATTCTTAATAATGGACCATGGGATCCTATCTAAGCTAAACTCGTTGGTCTCTATAAGTATTCGAATCTCCAAGGTTAAAAAGGAGACAAATTCCACAAATTCCACAAATTCATTCGATATACAGTTGTATGCTTCATCTAGGAGAGCAAGTTCTCTCTATTGTACTTTTAACAAGTACAATGGACACCCAACATGTTTCCCAAGTGATAACACGTAAAATTCACTATTTTATTAGCTCGATTTATATATGTTTTAATATCATTATTTTAGTATTACGTTGGTATTGTGTATTTATTTTAAGTATATGTCAAGTGGAGGCCTCTATGCGTTAAAAGATGAAAAAGGCAAAAATTGGAAGAAAATGCAAGTTTTCTACTGTCATGACGAACACATTCTTGTCATGTCGCATGTCGTGACGCTAATGCCCAAACTTTTGCCCTAAACTTCAGTAATCACTTTTCAACCTCCACCACTTTCTCCACTACCTTAGCATGTTTTGCACAACACCCAATACGAATTAGACACTATAAATAGACCTTTAGTTCTCAGTTTAAGACATCAAAGTTTTGTCGTAGTTAGAAATTTGTTTGTAAAAACATTTACATCTTGCATTGAGGTGTACTCGCAACCTTAGTTTTAAGTGCTTGAAATTTATTTTCTACAAAATTATTAGTGTCATTTTCATTTCCATTGTCGTTGTTGCACTTATATTTGAAGTTATTTTTGATGTTGTTGTTTCGTACTTGTACCGGAATTAAAGTCTCTATTTGAAGTTGTTTATTATATTCAATTTTATTTCTATTTAGATTCTACATTTTATTATTTTACTTTTACTGCGATTTTCTATATGCTTTATTTAATTTTTACTGCCTACAATATGGACATGAATAATACATGCTTTATTTTTACCATTTTTAATATGTTAGCTTAAATCATTTGAATCCGGAATGTGAGGATAAATAATAATTATAATGAGGACTATTTTTAAGTATGACGTATAAATAATAATTATAATGAGGACTATTTTTATAATGAGGACGTATAAATAATAATAATAATTTTTACTGCCTACAATATGTGACGTATAAATAATAATTATAATGAGGACTATTTTTAAGTATGAAAATTGTGTTTTTAATGTTGAAAGTTTACTGTGAAAGTAGAAATAAGGCAATACTGATTTCAGCTCGAAAGAGTGAAACATGTATTTGACTGTAGAAAATTCAAAAATTAATTTTAAAATACAGCAAAAGTGCTTTTCTAATTAAATTAGGAAAATCTAATTTTCAAAAAGGCGGTTTTAAGATTATAACCAGACACGCAAAATATAAGACATTTATACGCTTAAAATTCGGTATCGGTCACGCGAAAGCGGGCGGTACCTTTAAATTATTTTTACCTTAATATCCTTTTTGGTCTTGTATCTTAACCTCAAGGTTCATTTTGGTCCTTTAACTTCATAAATATCCATATTGGTCCCTTATCTCATCAAAAAGTTCCATATTAGTCCATTTCGTCTTATTAGTGATGAAAAAGCTCAAAAACTGATCACTTAATTCACCTCTAATTAGACGAAAAATGACTAACGTGATACTTTTTACAGAGTGAAAGGATCAATATGGACCATTTTTAGTTAAGGGACCCAAATGAACCCTGAGGTTAAGATACGGAACGAAAAAGGATATTAAACAATTACTTTTCTACTAAATATAACTTTTTGAAGTAAGAATTGATTATATTTCAAACAAGATTTAGAACTGTAACATATATATGCGAAAGCGGTCAATTAGATTATAGAGTCAAAATTCAATATCGGTCACACGAAAAAGGATGGTACCTTTAACGTAATCTTTTCCTACAAAGAAAACATTTCCTTGTTATAATTATGAAATACAATTTTGTGAGTGTCAACGGTCGCCGAGAATTTGATTTTGGTGTCTCGTTATTAAAATTAACTTAAAACTAGTTTATTTTCCATTCACGCAAACAAACCCAATCGCACAGTCTTAGTTGAACAAAGTAATAATATATTACGGTCGTTGTCCATTAGTCTATATGGGATTCAACATCTTTTATATTAAAATCGACAAAGTTGTGCACTTGCGGCATCATCAAATTTTTGGCGCATTTGTCAGGTCTACCACAGGAAGAGCTTTGATGAATAAACCTTTCGCTGATGCCTACGCTCAGATCGAGAGTATGGCTCAAAATCACTATCAATTAGGAAGCGAACACACTCCCGTTGAGAAAACGCAACCCAAATGTGGTATGTACTAAGTGAGCAATTTCGATCACATGAAAGCTAAAGTAGACGCCCTTACTCAAAAGATCGACAACTAACCATAAATCATACAACTATCATAGCTGTCGTGACTGGTGACTGCTAGTTATTAGCCGAGCCAATCCCTGACCAGGCAAATTATGTGCAAGGAAGCCCGTACTCTAACACGTATAATCCTGGATAGAGAAATCATCCAAATTTCTCCTACAAGAACAACATTGCTTTATTTGTACCTAGTCATGCGCCCACTACTTCACCTGGTTTCCAAAGCCATAAAGGAGAACCTGCTGCTTTCGCTGCCCCGAAGAAGTAAAATTTGGAGCTAATGATGGAAAACTTTATCTTGTCTCAAACTCAACAAAATAAAGATTTTAAGAACCAAAATATTCATACCAATGAGTTAATTAAGCAATTGGTCAATAAAGTGGATGTTATGGAAACTCACAAAAAAATTCTAGAGACCTAAATCTCTTAATTGGCCTAGAAACAAGGGGTTATCGTTCCCTCACTTGATATATTTCCTAGCCAGTCGCAACCTTATCCCAAGGGACACGTTAATGCTATAACACTACGAAGCGAAACTGAGTTAGAGGGCCCCGTCGACAAGAGAGTCATAAACTAGACTATATAAAGGACTGCATAGAAGGATTCAGAGAAGGTAACTGAAAAAGTATATATATATATATATATATATATATATATATATATATATATATATATATATATATATATATATATATATATATATATATATATATATATATATATATATATATATATATATATATATATATATATATATATATATATATATATATAGAGAGAGAGAGAGAGAGAGAGAGAGAGAGAGAGAGAGAGAGAGAGAGAGAGAGAGAGAGAGAGAGAGAGAGAGAGAGAGAGAGAGAGAGAGAGAGAGAGAGAGAGAGAGAGAGTTGCTGGTAGTTGATAATGGACAGACATCATACACAAGTGAGGTGAAAGAGAAGGAAAAGGAATAATATTATGTCCCCCTTCTTCCTTATAATTCGCACACTCCTTACCCTCAAAGGCATGCAAAGTCTAAAACTGGGGGATAATTTAAGAAATTTGTGGAGCTCCTGAAGACAATCCACATCACTATTCCTTTTTCGGAGGCAATAACCCAAATGTCTTCATATGCTAAATTCTTGAAAGAGATATTGACCAACAAAAATAATCTCGATGAAGATGGAACGATGACGCTGATTGAAGAGTGCATCGCTATAATCCAGAATAAGATTCCATCAAAATTAAAAGATCCAAGGAGCTTCTCAATTCCCTATGTTATCGGTAAATACATCATCGACAAAGCTTTGTGCAAATTAGGATCCATTGTAAGCTTAACTCCTCTTTCTATCTGTGAGAGGCTCAATTTAGGAGACCTAAAACCAATAAAGATGTCCATTTAGTTGGTTGACCGATCAGTAAAGTACCCAGTGGGAATAGGGGAAGACATCCCAGTAAGAATCGGTCAGTTGTATATTCCTACATATTTTGTAGTAATGGACATTAAAAAAGATAATCATATCCCAATCTTATTAGGTAGACCATTCTTAGCCACTACTGGAGCTATAATAGATGTAAAGATAGGAAAGCTTACCTTCGAGGTTGCTGAGGAAAAGATCGAATTTATCTTATCTCAATTAATGAAAACTCCTTCCATAGATGACACATGTTTCTTTGCAGATATAATAGATGAGTGCATCAAGAAGTTGAAATCAGAGGCACCACCAACAGAAGAGTTGAATGCGCCTCCGACATGAGAGTTAAAGGAATACAAGGATGAAGATTATACAAACTATTTAAATGAAAATATAAAAGAGTGCCTTGCCCTTACTCCAGTTCAATTCTTAGAGCCATAGAAATCGAAGATAGAGATTAAAGTACTACCCGAAAATCTAAGATACGAGTTTCTAAATAGTGAGCTTAACCGATATGTCATATTAAATGCCGATCTAGGTAAAAATGAAACTGAGAAGCTCCTTGATATTTTTAAAAGATATCCCGAAGCAATTAGACACACTGTCAATTATCTCAAAGGAATTAGCCCATATGTGAATGTGCACAAGATTCTACTTGAAGAGGAATGCAAAACCTCAAGAGAGCACCAGAGGACGCTGAACCCCAACATGAGAAAGGTGGTAAGGAAAGAAGTACCGAAGCTTCTTGATGTCAAGATAATCTAAAATATCTCTAATAGAAATTGGGTTAGTCTAGTACATATGGTACCAAAGAAAGGTGGAATGAAAGTGGTAAATAATGAAAAAGGAGATGGCCATGAGTATAGTAAGGGGATGGAGAATGTGTATTGATTATAGAAAGATAAATAAATTCACTAGGAATGATCATTTCCCTATATCATTTATTGATCATATGCTTGAGCACTTATCCAAGCACTCACACTTCTGTTACCTGGATGGGTATTCAAGATTCTTTCAAACGCCGATTCACCCGAGTGATCCAGATAAAACTACTTTCACATACCCTTATGGTATGTTTGCCTTCCAGCGAATTCCATTTGGACCGTGTAACGCTTCATCCACATTTCAGAGGTGTATGATGTCAATATTTGCTAACTTCATAGAGGATATCATGGACGTCTTCATGGATGATTTTTCTGTATGTGGGTCAAACTTTTAAAATTCACTGGCCAATCTAGAAAAAAGTACTTGAGATGTGTGTCAAGGTTAAACTTATATTAAATTGGAAAATATGCCATTTCATGGTGAAGGAAGGAATAATCCTCGGACATCTTGTGTCCGCAAGAGGAATTAAGGTTGACAAGGCTAAGATAGAAGTGATTGAGAAACTACAACCACCTGGTAGCATGAGAGAAGTCTGAAGTTTTCTTGGCCACGCTAGTTTCTACCTCCGATTCATCAAAGACTTCTCTAAAATTACTAAACCTTTAATTGGTCTGATTATAAAGGACGCAGAGTTCATCTTCGATGAATAATGCCATGAGTCATTTCAACTATTAAAGCACACATTGACCTTCGTCCCTATGATGCAACCACCAGATTGGAGTCTACCTTTTGATATCATGTGTGATTATGCAGTATGCACTATTTTAGGATAACACAGAGATAAAAAGTTACACATCATTTATTACGCTAGTAAGACCCTAGATGAGGCTCAAATTAATTACGCCATAACTAAAAAGGAGCTTCTAGTCATCATCTCCACGACCGATAAATTTAGTTACTACCTAGTAGGATAAAAAACTATTGTTTACACAGACCATGCGACTATCAGGTACCTACTAGTTAAGAAATATGTGAAATCGAGACTTATACGATGGATAGTACTGCTACAAGAGTTCTACATGGAGATCCGCGATAAAAAGGGAACAAAAAATATTGTACTAGATCACTTATCCAGGATTAATAATGGGAAAACTGAACAACTGCTTATAAATGACTATTTCCATTATGATAAGCTAATCATATTTTTAAGAATTGAGGCGCCCAAATACGCTCATCTAGCCGATTATCTCGATGAGGATAGGCTATGCATAAAACCAAAACTAAAAGAAGTTTACCGTTCTGTGGTACTCTGATCTCATTAACTACCTCGTTGTGGGAGACTTGCCTCTAGATCTTACCTATCAGTAGAAGAAAAATTTCTTCCATGATCTTAAGCAGTATTATTAGGATGATCCTTTCTTATTAAAGAGAGGTGTCAATGGTATCTTCCACCGATGTGTGCTTGATGAGGAAATAGAGAACGTCATCACCCACTGCCATGCCTCTCCACATTGAGGGCACATGAGTATTTCCTAAAATGTAGCTAAAGTTCTTCAGGCTGACCTTTATTGGCCTACCATTTTCAAAGATGTCCATATTTTAAACACGGAATATGACTGGTAACAACTCATTAGGAATATATCGAAAAGAGATGAAATACCATTGAAAAACATCTTGGAAGTGGAAATCTTTGATGTCTAAGGAATAGATTTTATGAGTCCTTTTCCATCTTTGATAGGAAACAAGTTCATTCTAGTTGATGTCGACTATGTGTCAAAGTGGACTGAGGAAATTACTTCTCCCACTAATGATGCTCTGGTAGTGTAAGACCCTAATATCCCTCATGGCATCATATCATTGCACATTGCATTTGCCTCAAGAATCATAGCATCTTGGCTCGTTAACCCTTGCGTTGGGACTTGTGAGAATTGGTTGGGAGACCACCAAACATGCTTGAATTGTATATTATTGCTTTTCTTATTTTGTTTACTAACCAAAAGCACAAAAATATGTCACTAACTTGTTTTGTTTTGAAGCTTAAGCAATCACGAGATCTCAAGGAAACGGCCAGATGAAGATGAAAGCAAGCATGACAATGGTTCCCAAATCTCTCAATCATCATATATGTCTCCCAAGTATCTCAATTTGCCAATTTTATCAAGATAACCCAAGGGGCTTGAGGATTGTTTCCCAAGGAAACCCTAATTCATCTGTGCATTGACTGTGCCTTGCTCATGAAACAACCTCAACCTATGATCAAATTCAATCAAGGGAAGTTCTTTCATTTATAATTTTATGCATATATGATCCTATGTGAGTATCCTCAATCATTCATTCATCAAGATTTGAAGTTTGGACTTGAGAAGTTGACCAGTCAAGTCATCAAAATAAATTGAAATCCACTGAGACCTAACTTTTGATGTGTTTATCAAATGAAGATGACCCCAAGAGCAAAAATGATCTTAAGAACCATATGAATAACTTTAATGTTCATCAAAAATTCATTTGAAACTTTGAAGGTCATCATTCATTTCAAAATATTATAGGTCATTTTGATTGAAACCCTAATTTTGGGTCAACTTCCCAAGGACCTAACTCACTCATTTTTTATGATTTTGAGGTGAGACCAATTTAATTGGAAATCTTAAGATGTATACTTCAATTTCTATGTTGGACAAAATTTCATAATTGTAAGACCCCAGTTTTGACCCTAAGATACCTCATGGCATCATAACATTTGCATTGGCATTGCCTCAAGGATCATAAACATCTTGTCTTCTTACCTTTGGGTGGGACCTCTTGTGATTTGTTTTGAGATCTCCAAGCATGCTTTAATTATATATTATTGCTTTTATCATTTTATTTACTAAACAAAAGCACAAAAATATGTCACTAACATCTTTTGTTTGTAGCTTGAGTAGTCACAAGTTCAAAAGTTTCTAGGAGATCCTATGTGCATTGATATGGTCAAGAGAAGATGAAAGCAAGCATGTTTATGGTTACCAAAGCTCTCATCAATCAAATATGCCTCCCAAGTATCTCAATTCACCATTTTGATCAAAGCAAATCAAAGGGCTTGAGGCTTGTTTCCCAAGGAAACCCTAATTCATCTGTCCATCAACTGTGCCTTGCTCATGAAGCAACCTCAACCCATGGTCAAATATAATCAAGGGAAGTTCTTTAATTCATCATTTCATTCATATTTGAACTTATTTGAGTATCCTCAATCATCAATTCATCAAGATATGAGGTTTGGACTTGAGAAGTTGATCAGTCAATTCATCTGACTATTTTAAATTGCACTGAGACCTAACTTTTTATGTGTTGGTCAAATGGAGATGACACCAAGAGAAAAAAGGTTCTTAAGGACAATATGAACAACTTTAATGTTCATCAAAAATTTATTTGAATCTTGGAAGGTCATCATCCATTCCAAGACATTATAGGTCATTTTGACTGAAACCCTAATTTAGGGTCAACTTCCCAAGGACATAACTCATTCTTTTTTTATGATTTGGAGGTGGGATCAAATGAATTGGAAATCTTAAGATGTCTACTTCAAATTTTATGTTGAGCAAAATTTAAAAATCTCAAAATAAATACATGTGATAGTGCAAAACATTATAGGTCACTTTGGACCAAATGCATTGAAATGTGAAAAAGTCCAACTTCAAGTGCCCATAACGTCTTCATCAAAAATCCAAATGATGCAAAATTTAAGTCCAAATTGATTGCCTTGAAAAGATCTACAACTTTCATGTTGAAGATTTTGTCATTTGGAGCTTGCATCAGTGAGACAGAAGGGCTAGAACTTTGGCCAATTTTGAAAATTTCAGATATGCATGTTTTGCACCCTACACTTCAAGATCAATTTTCATTAATTTCCAAGGCCTAAATGAAGTTTTGATCAACATAACATTTGTTCCTTATGCAATAAGATTTCCAACCATTACCCATAAGGCTATGTTTTATTTTTGGAAATATCATTTTCAAATAGGGGATCTTTTTAGTGCGTTTTTGGAAACTTGATTCAAACTTCATGCATGAGCCAAATACACCTCATCTGCACGTCCAAAACATATTTGGTGATGTTTAGCTTGCCATTCCAATCAGAATTGGGCCCTCCATGCGCCTGTACAGGCCCATGCATGGAGGTCCTCTTTATTCATGCACACACTTTGCTCATGCTTGCAACTCCCTTCATCTATAAATACAAGGCCTTGGCTTCATAATTTCACAACCTGAAGGCACCTGTTATGCTGCACGAATCCCTCCATAACCATACTCAAAGGAACTATCTCATTTCTATTCAAATTTTTCAGATCTGAATTTTGATTTCATTGATCAATCTTCAGATCTCAAAGTTCCTAAACCTTCTCCTCTTGATCTATAGTGCTAATTGTTTGCAAAAGAATCCAAAGATCTTGACTCAAATCCTTGCAATTCAAAGGTTTACTTCAATTGTTATTTGCTTCGAACCAGCTTGTATATTGCTTTATTTGCTTTGTTCTTGTGTGATCTAAAGTCCTCTACATAGAGGCAACATTGCTATGCTTTCAATTTTTGAAAATCATTAAGTTCACTTGAACACCACAGAATTTCTACTTCTGATTTCTCTCAATCTAGAGATCTAGAATGGAATTGAGTGGTACAGAGGTGATGTACATCACCCCAGCTTTCGAACGATGCCTGGATCGTGCCATTTGGTTACCATTTTCATTTCTGCAAATTTTGGTTTGGCCGGAAGTTGGCCGGAGAAGACGGTGGCGCTAGCCACCATCTGGTCTCTAGATCAAATCAGGACCGTGTTCGCTGTGAATTTTGGCGAACAACCTCTGGTTTACCAAAACTTGTAGAATTGGGTTACTTGCAAGATCAACCACACAAATCCTAGGACATGTGCAAAATCTAAATAACTTCGAAGATATCTAGAACAACGTTTATATCTTTCATTTTTGTTCTCCAAATATTTTATGTCGAAAGATGTTGATTAAAGACGTTTAAACAGATGTAAATTTGACAAGATAAGATAAATGACAGAAAATAACTGACGAAATGTAAAGTGTCGAAAAGAAATTGCAGAAAGATAATTGACTGGAAAACGTAAAAATGAATTTGTAAAGAACTTTAAACTTTATAAAATAAACTTTGAAGGAATTGGTGTTCGTTTACACATACATGTTCCAAATATGACTCTTTTCTCTCACACGGGTACTTTGAGTGTTTTTAGGAATTCTGTTCAAGTAAATTTTCACACCCCTTTTTCGATAACAACTACCCTATTTATCTACAAATAACATAACTGTTACTAACGACTAAATCCTAAGACTGTGACAAATGGCTTTCCTCCTTTCGCCAGATGCTTCCACGCGTCTTCTGCCAAACGTCACAACTCTTTCAAATTCGAATTTGTACTGTACGTCGAAATGATGTCTTCCTTCAGGCTTTGTCGAATCGTCGAAATATTATAACATCCTCCGTGTCTGTCAAAGGTGCCTTTCCACCTGCAGGTATTTTGTCGAGATGTCGAAGCTTTAAGTTTGTCGAAGTGTCGAACAACACTTATCAACCAAATCGTTTATCCTATGTCGTCATTTGTCGAAAGAACCATTCTGCATACCAAATCTCATGGCGTCGAAAATGCATGTATACAAATTGCCCCCCAGCAAAGACGTTTCGACTGTTTTTATGGAGAAACAGTCATTTGTTGTCAACCAGTGTTTTGATGCCATGTCAATTAGTCTTTATTAAATCCAAGTCTGGTAATCTCAATTTCCAACACAAATTCATCATTACACTTTCTCCAAAATGTCACGTCTAGCCCACGTTCAGAGTCCACTTCCATCATTTCCTCACATCATGGTCTCTTTTCAACTTCCACCTCTTTAACACTCCCATCAGAATCGGCCGCGTGTCCCACTATCATGATTATCATTCTAAAGCGTTTCATTATCTTCTTCCTATAAATACCCATAAACCTTTTTCCTTAAACCCTTTTCCGCTTCAGATTTCTTTTCTTCATACCCATTTCTCAAGCTTTCATATTTTCCTGAGAAAAATTCCTAAACTCTTCTTAACAATGGCGCCTCAAAAACCTTCAAGCAGCAAACATTCCAAGAAGAAACAAGACTCAGCTTTCTCTCCTGTGCATGATTTAAAAGAACCAATGACCATTGGAAATCAACAGTATGTTCCAGAACCTCCAAATGAGAAAGAGAAAGAATGCATCTATAAATCTCAGGTATTAATCCCTGTTCTTATTTCTGGAAACTGTCATGCTATGTTAGGTCCGCTTCCAAATTTAGAGATAAAACCAGATCGCTTAAAAGAATTTTTCCCATCTTACTTTCACACAAAACCCATAGGCGCTGGAAGAAAACCTCAGCCTAAAGAGAAAGTTGTAGAACAAAAAGACCCATCGAGTTCGACGGATGCTGGAGAATTGAACTTAGCTTATCTAAATTACAATAGGATATTTAGAACCTGTCCGTGGTCGAAAGACCCTTCTGACTACGTATCTTGGTTAGATAAAACTGAAAGGGTTAAAGGGGCTTTTTGGAAAGAAGTATGCATTTTCGACCTTATTCAGTTGTCAAGAGTAGGACCTAATATCTGCCCAAATATGCTTTTGGCCTCTCTCTACTTTTGGGATAGTACTTACAACACCTTTCACCTCCCTTGTGGGATGGTTACGCCTACCCTTTTCGACGCAGTAGCCATTGTTGGTCTTCATCCCAATGGTATAGATTTCGACCCTACTGTCTTAAATGAAGATACCATTGCTTTTGAGACTAGCCTTGCCCCCTATTCTTTATTTACGTCCCATTATCACGACAAGAGCACCACTGAGGTTTCAGATGTCGAACACATAGCTTTTTTGACTTTGTGGCTATCCAAATACGTGTTCTGCTCTCGCTCTCTTCAAGTTGCCAAGAGATTCATCACCATAGCCAATCAACTTCATGCAGGCACAAAACTATGTTTGAGCGAAATGATTCTGGCGAACTTTACGAATCTCTGAGTGAGAGTGTACATTTTTTGAAAAACGCCAAAACCCAAGGTAAAGTCAACTTATCAGGACCTTTCTGGCTCTTGCAATTATGGCTTAATGCCACCTTTGAGGCTTTTCTCCCTGTAGAGCCAGAGGTAGATGAAGAAGAAGTGAAAAATATGATTGTCGAATGGCCAAGGTTAGTGCAAATAACACCAACTGATGAAGGGATTAGCCTTCGACAAGCTTTCAAAAGCTATGTCATGATGTTCGCCAAGAGGTATCAATTTACTTCGACCATGGCACCTTTTGCTGATAGAAAAATTGGACCTAAGTGGTTTACCCAACAACTGCCTTTGGAAATGCAAAAAGATGAAAATATATTTCTGAATGTTTGGGAATCATTCTTAACCCCTAGGCTCCTTTTTTCTTATCGTAACACTACAAAAAACCAAATTGCTTTGATAGTTTATCAACCCAACCTTGTTTCTAGACAGTTTGGCCTAATCCAGATAAAACCTCGACCTATATTCCCCAAGAAAGGATCCATCATCTTTTATAACTCCCTTCACACTGAAGACGAAGGCAGAGAACTGTCGAAGAAATTGACTGATGACTCTCTCGACATTCGACCCGTTATATTTCGACCATCATTCTTATGTACTCCTGAGTTTGATGAATGGTGGAAAGATTATTATTCCAACAGATTTTTCGACGTAGCTGCCTTTGCTACACAATTGACAAATGCTTTCGCTTCTGTGCAGGATCGGACCAAAAAAGGTATTCAAAGACACATTAGGGAGATACAGAAATTTCAAAAATATTTTGAAACTGCGTATAGACCTGATGATCTTAGTCGAACCATACACGAAGCAGCAGCAGAATTAAAACGCAAACTGACGGAGAAGTTTGAAAAACTGTCATTGCCCTCAAATCTTCGACCAGAGGCGCGCTATGACCTGGCTTTCAGTTGTCATCCACCAAAGTTTCCTCCTTTGCCAACTGCTGAATTTGGGGTGGCATTTAGCCCTCCATTTCCAGATTGGTTTGTTTGTGGGGATTTTATGAAAATTCTCCGTCAACAGTACAAAAGGCCTGCTGAGCGTGTGGTTCCGACTAAGTATCATCTAGGAGAATACCCAAGACACCTTCATATTGGAATAGAACACATTCGCGTGGAAGATCCCATTCTTGAAGGTGTTCACAGAAAACATAATTTCTCTTTTTGTTATTCTATCTGTATTATCATGTATTTCTTATATTTGTTTCTGAATCTTCTTTCTTTCCCTAGCCGTGAGGATTCCTGCCAAGAAAGCTTCTGTCGAAGCATCACCCAGTGCTGCCAAGAAACATCCGACAAAGGTACCACCTTTTATTCTTCTTATTTATTTTTTCACTTTAAAACTAACTGGCTTTGGTCTGCATGACTTAGGTAAGTCGAAAACCCGCAACAGTCCAGAAGAGAAAGAGTGAAGAGGAGAAAGAAGAGGATAAAGTCCCTAATGAAGAGTCTGGTGACGAATCTCCAGAGTTAATCCCTCCCCCTCAGAAGAAAAAGAAACTCACGAAGGTCTCTTCCCAAAGATCCATCGTTAAATCAACTAGGAAGGATTCTGCCAGTACTCCCCCTGCTAAGCCTCAGTCGAAAGACACAGAGAGTGGGAAATCCAACTTCAATGCTGAGATTCCTGAGGTAATTTTTTATTTCGACAGAATATATTCACCTTTCCTGTATCTTTTCTTCTAAATCTTAGAATTATTTTCAGGAACAAGTGGCTGTCGAAAGAACGCCTGAGAAAATTCTGGAGGAAACAACCCCAGAAGAAGATATCCCCACAAGTGATCATGACATGCAAACTGTAGCAGAATTCGACACTACAGTGGGTGAAGCTTTTGAATATGAATCTCCTCCTCATCCAGGATTAAATGCTGCACCTCAGGGTGATGACATTGACATGGAGGTTGGGGTCGAAGATGATCCTGAAGACGAAGCTGCCAAAGATGGGGACAACCAGTCGAAACAAACAGAGGCTGAGCATACCTCAGAGCGAAACACTCCACCTGCTCCTGACCAGACCCAAGGGAGTGGCAAATCAACTGGTTCGACTAGTTTCTCTCGCGAGGAGCTTGAAAATCTCAAAGTGCAAAGACCTTTGGAGTATCTGAAGGCCATGCTTAGCACCCGTTTTAATTTCCAAGATTCTTCGTAGAGCAGTTCGACCACTTCTGGGGCAACTTCTGAAGCACCATCACTTGGCAACATCTTGACCAAAATTAAAACGAAAATCCTTGATGTTGATTTGTTCAAAATTTTGGAAGAGAACTCTCTTGCTCACCTTGAACTTAAGAAAATTTTGAAGCAAGTGAATGTCTTGGAAGCTTCTGCTGAGGTTGGAAGTTTTGTGATGGAGCTGATGACCCTTATTGACTTGGCCACTGCAGATCTTCATCGTCAAAGAGATCTTACCAATCAAATCTCCTCAAAGCCTGAAACTCAAACTGCTGAATGGGATGCTGTTTCGACTTCGACTGGCAAAGTTTCAAAGTTGCAAAAGCTTTCTGAAACTTATGTCAAAGAGGTTGCTGCTTGTGATGACAATATCCAAAAATGGGAGAAACAAATAGCAGCACTTCAAGAAAAGATCTCTCAAGAGAAAAAACGTAAGGCATCCATACAGCAACCCAAGCAGAGCGAGATTGACGAAGAATTGAGAGTGGGTATTCGACATGCTGAGAAGGCCCAGCAACTTAGTCAAGAGATTGAGACTCTTTCCACTCACAAAAGTCTTTGTGATCATCGACTCCAGTTTCAGAGGCAGAAATTCACCACTTTGAAGGAGACTTTTGCCAGTATTAATTTGTAGTCGAATTGATTTAACAATTCTCAGCCCTTTGAGGCTTTTGTAATGACTTTAATGCCATTTTTATTTGGCAAATTTTATCACAATCATGTTTGCAATTATTCCATTATTATTCTTACTTCCTGCAATATTGGCTTATATTTTTTCAAATACTTGCCATTTATCCTTAGGATTCTCTCATCCTTCCCTATTTCTTCAATCTCATTCGCGCCATTTGAAAATATTTTCAAAATTTGGAAAGGTCCTTCCCACTTAGGAGACCATTTTCCCATTAAATTATCTTTTCGATCCATAGGAAGGATTACTTTCCAGACGAGATCACCAATTAGGAAGGTCTTGAATTTTACTTTCTTGTTGTAAAACCTTTCGACTCTCTCCTTTTGTCTTCTTATTAGATCTAGCCCGCGCAGTCTTTCTTCGTCCAAATCTACCAATTCATCCATCATCATACTCCAATATATATCCGATGGGATTTCATGATGCCTTTGCACTCTAACTGACTGCAAATATATTTCGACTGGTAAAACTGCATCATGTCCATAAGTCAACTTAAATGGAGTCGAATTTGTTGCTTCTTTAGGAGACGTTCGACAAGCCCACAAGACTTGATCTAGAGTCTTATGCCAATTTCTAGGTTTTTTCCCTACATGTTTCTTGACCAAATTTATCACTACCTTGTTGGCTGCTTCAACCTGCCCATTGGCTTGAGCATAGTAAGGTGTCGAAGTAAGGAGTTTAAAACCTGTTTCTTGTGCAAATTTCTGCATGTTTTTACCAGTGAACACAAATCCTTGGTCTGTTGTTATTGTTTCAGGTATCCCAAATCTGTAAATTATGTATTTTTGGATAAAGTCTATGACTGCTTCTTGATCCACATTTACCAATGGTATGGCTTCAATCCATTTAGTGAAATAGTCTATCCCAACCAAAATGTACCTTTGTCCTTTTGAAGAGGCTGGTCGAATTTCCCCAATCAAGTCTAAAGCCCATCCTCTAAATGGCCAGGGTTTTATGATTGAATGCAGCTCACTTGCAGAAACATAAGGTATGCCCACATGTATTTGACATTCCTGACATCCTTTTGCAAATTCGACACAGTCCTTCAGCATTGTTGGCCAATACATTCCTTGTCGAAATAATAACCACTTCATTTTGTGACCTGCTTGGTGTGCGCCACACGCTCCACTGTGTATATTCGACAAGGCTATGTAGGCTTCGTCTTCACCTAAACATTTCAACAAGACTCCTTCTGCAGTCTTTTTGAACAATTCATTTCCCAAAAGTACATAACTCAAAGCTCTGTATTTTATCTTTCTTTCTGCTTTCTGATTTGGGTCTTGTAGATAATTCTTGATAGGCTTTCTCCAGTCTGAAATTCCTGAATCATCTATGTTGAATATCTCAAAGTTTTCTCCGTCACCGTATCCTAATCTTATTGACTCTAGATCTGATGGGGACAACTTGGTGGATACGACTCTTCCTCTGACTTCAATGGCTTCTTCTAACTTTTCCTTCGACACTTTATATCTAGATGCTAGTTGAGCAAGATCGTTCGCTTCTTGATTCTCCAACCTGGGAATGTGTCTGAAGACCACACTGTCGAACTCCTTGAGAAGTCTATTGGCTATTACAAAGTACATGATTAGATTTTCTTTCACGCACTTATACTCTTTAGTCAACTGCTTTATCACCAGTTCGAAGTCGCCCATTATTTCGACTCTCGTTGCCCCCAATTTCAACAAGATTTCAAGTCCAGCGATCAAAGCTTCATATTCTGCTTCATTATTTGAACACAGACTTTCAACTTTGTACTTGAATTTTGTTGGAATTCTGTCAGGAGAAATAATTAACATCCCCACGCCCGTTCCATTTTTATGACTGGAACCGTCGAAATACAGTTTCCAAGGTTCTAATTCGACATATTCCACATCTTCGTCTATAGAGTGGTCGGCTATGAAATCAGCGACCACTTGTCCTTTCACAGCTTTTAAAGGCAGATATTTCAAGGAGTATTCTATTAATGCTAAAGCCCATTTTCCAATTCGACTATGTAAAATAGATTTAGATAACATATACTTTATTACGTCGAAATGGGAGGAAATATATACATCAACAGGTTTTATATAATGCTTCAATTTCATACAAGAGAAGTATACACATAGACATAGCTTTTCTATAATACTATATCTAGTTTCAGCATCATTCAGGACTCTACTGAGATAATAAATGGCTCTTTCGACGCCATTCTCATCTTCTTGACACAACATACTTCCTAATGTTTTGTCTGATGCCGAGATGTACAACTTCATACTTCTCTTTCTGCAAGTAGACATCAGGATTGGGGGATTAGCCAGGTATTCCTTGATTTTTTCGAAAGCCGCTTGCTGTTCTTGCCCCCATGCAAAGTCTTCCTTCTTTAGTCGAAGTAGTGGAGAGAAAGCTTGCGTCTTCCCACTGAGATTGGAGATGAATCTTCTGAGAAAGTTGATTTTCCCTAGCAGAGACTGCAACCCCTTTTTGGTTGATGGCGCTTTCGCCTCCATTATGGCTTTGGCTTTGTTTTCATTTATTTCGATCCCCTTCTTGTGGACCACAAAACCTAAGAAATCGCCCGCCTGGTTGTGCGGATGAACTTGCATTTTAGAAGTCTTTCGACCTCTTCTTTTATTTTCGACAGAATCTCCGGCGCGAAGCAGTCTTTGAATTCTTTCAGCAACTGGACTATTTCGACTTTGAACTGGGGGTCTATTTTTGCGCTTATGTATGTTGGTCTATGTTCTGCCCCCACTCCTAAGTTTATTTCTTCTAATGGATCCTGCGCCACCATCTTTTCGTTAGTTGACACTGGATCTTTTTCGAACCCTAGGGGCTCGTCGTCATAAATGGCGTCAAGCTTTTGGTGTTGCCATTCTCCCATTTGGTTGTTATCATGATCTTCCGCAACGTCTTCTTGGGGACATTGTTTGTTGGAGTTTTCTTGGTTGGCTTCGACAGCCATGTATTTTACTTCAGCCTCAAGGGCCTCTTTGAGTTTGTTTTCAGCTATGTAAGCCGTAATCTTTTCGAGCGCTGATTGTTTACTCGTCATCGTCAAATTCGCTTCCCCATCCCGTTGGCGCTATATGAGTAGTTCCCCACATGTAAGTTTCGCCAATTACTTCTTTATCCCACTGGAAACCATGTGTAGGATGAAGGTACATGGAGCAGTAGGCATTGTCTGTCGCCTTTAAATCGAATTTGGCTGGGCTGCAAGGAGGTATGTGAGCCAGGTTCTTGTCGAAGCTTTGGCTGTTGACATTGTTTACTTCTGTCATGAAGTAGCTTTGATCAGCCTCGATGTTTTCGACGATCCCGTCTGGCCTCCATATGGCTATTCGCTGATGCATTGAAGAGGGTACAGCTCCTACGCCATGAATCCACTCCCTTCCAAGCAGTAGGTTGTAGTTGGCCTTTGAAGCGATGACTATGAACATTGTTGGCCTTGTTATGGTTCCAACAGTTAAGTTTACTTGGATGACGCCCATAGTTGTTCCTACTTTTCCTTCATAATGGGGCATCAAATTCGCGTCTGAATCGTCTGAATCGTCTTTTCCAATCTTCTTCAGCATGTAATGGGGCATCAAATTCACTGCTGCTCCCCCATCCACCAGTATCTTATTCACACCGATATTCTCCACCTTTCCTTTTATGAACAAAGGTTTCAAATGCGCTTTCATGGAGTCGTCTGGTCTTTCGAAGAAAGCATTCTGCTCTTCGACGCACCCGTTATTCATCACGTAGTAACAGACGGGCCTGTATGCCATTGTTTCCTCTTCCATCTCATCTTCTTCGTCTTTGACCTCCATGACTCTATCATAGTCTCTAGGGAGAACAGAGACCACGTTGCAGATCACGTTGAAGGATGATTCTGAGTCAGGGTTGAAACTGTCAGTTACTTCGTCATCTTCCTGCATCTTCGCCTTCGACGCCACTAGTTCGACAACGCTGCCAGGATTGATAAGGGGGGAAGTCTCTTTTCTGCTCCTTGTCTGACGATTGTTGCTAGATTCTGCTTCGTCTTTTCCATTCATGTTCTTTTTTGCCACCTCTATTTCTGCCCTCTTCTGCCTCTGGAACCTCCTCCATTGGGATCTGGACATGGGGTTTTTGCCTTTGTAATTCTCTGAAGGGTATGGTCTTGGCTTGTGTTTTTCCATTTCCTTCTTGCTTTCCATCGACGCGCCTCTCTGAACCTCAAACTTTCCCCATTTCTTCTGCCCCTGGGCATCTCTAATGGGTTGAACCCATTTGTCGTCTGTCGCTTTGTTAGATGGTTTATAGGTGTTATGGCGTCTTTCTCCGTGCCTCCACTGATGGTGATCACTTCTCCTTGGGTCATATCTTACTGTTCCCCAATTCTCTTTCTTCTTGGCTCTATCCACTGCTTCCAGGTTGGTTGCTGCCTTCCTGTCGAAGATTGCACTGCACCGTGGGCATAGCATTACTTCGGTTTTCATCCTTTGGCACCTCTTGATGAATTCTATTAAGTTTTCCTCCTCTTTAGGATACGCCAACCTTTGGTATTCTTTTCGACGATGATCTTCGCCCACTTCGGCCTGGTTCTTCTGAGATATTTCCACCATATTTACCCCAACATTTCGTTCGTCGGCGATGCTTAATTCGTTCATCTTTCTAATGAGTCTCTCTTCTTCGCCTTCGACGCCTTTTGGTGTTTGGTCGAACTCTTTCTCTGGGCAGCAGCACCAAGATATGGTCCTGGGACCATGTTTGCAACAGCCTTTGTTCCAATTTCTTCTGGGGTCTTCCATTGTCCTACGCAGAATCCCACTGACCACGGGCTTCGAAGGACCGTTAGCGGCTTCCGCTTTGCTTTTTGTGACTTCTTTACTGAAAGGCCCCATAGTGTTGACGCAGTTAGCGACATCACCTTTCTTTGTTTGGTCAGAATCAAGGCCTTCAGCAACCTTGTTTTCAATAATGAGGTCTTCAGTAACCTTCTCTTTCGTATTAGGGGAACGTTCAATTGCCTCGACTGTTTTTTCATTGTTGTCTGAAGAAGCATCTCCCCAACCGCTTGGTTGGATTGTGTTGATGTCTATCTGAGAGCTTGCTGGCGCATTGTACTTCACAAGATAATCATACTTCCCACTTGGCTGTCCCAAGTGGTCCCAATTCCCCTCTTGTCGAAACTTCACATCTTCGACAGTATCGTCACCGTCCTTCTTGTCGAAACCTTCAGTAGTTTCCATTCTTTTCTGGTTGTCGAAGCCTTCAATAACTTCAACTTCGTTCTGGCTTGCGAGATCATCAGCAATCTCGACCATGTTGATATTTGTGTCGAAACTTCCAGGGGCCTCCACTATTTCCAAATTGCCATCAGGAGCAACTTCGGCCTCCACCATGTTCACGATGGATGGTTCAGCGTGGTGGGCTTCGACTGCCTACATGGGATTCGAATCGATCCTCATCTGTTGTTTTGGTTTGCCACCAAACTTCAGCCTTCCGTCACGGATAGCATTTTGAACGAGATCCCTGAAAAGGAAACAACGAGACGTTTTATGGCCCAGAAAATTATGGTATTTACAAAAACCTCTCTTTTTCTGTTGTTCCATAGGCAGTTCTTTAGCGCCTGGCGGTTTTATTAATTTACCATCTTTAACCAACAGATCGAAAATTTCGTCACATTTAGTGATGTCGAACGTATAAGTCCTTTTGGGGAACTTATCGTTGGTTTCGACTGGGTTTTCGTTCGACGAAGTTAGCACTTTGCACGAATAAGGTGGGCCTTGCTTTAGTTCTTCTAGGTCAATCTCTTGTTCGTCGAAGTTGCTCGGTTCGTTTTCATCGTACTCATCATCTTGGCGAACCCCTACGTAGGCTACCCTCTCTTTTTTATTCTTATTTGCTCTGAATTTTTCGTCCCTTAACCTTTCGACCTGTCTCACTCTATCTGCTAATTGTGCCATATCCCTCAGATACTGGGTATCTAGTTTCTTCCTTATAGAATAATCTAGTCCCCCTGCGGCCATTTCGACCAACTCATGTTTTGGTACCGGGGTGAAACATCTAGCCTTTAGAAATCTGAACCTATTTAAATAATCATCTATTGGTTCTGAGTGTTTTCTCTTAACACTGGCTAATTCTTTCAGACTTATTTTTGTTTGTCCCATGTAGAATTGTTCATGGAACAACCTTTCTAATTGGGTCCACGTATATACTGAGTTTGCAGGCAAAGATGTAAACCAAGTAAACACGTTTTTTGTTAAGGAACTAGGGAAATATTTTATTTTCAAATTTTCATTGCGGGCTATTTCTCCGGCGTCGATCAGATAACGTGCCACATGTTCTATGGTGGACTCACTAGTGTCCCCTGAGAACTTTGTGAACTTAGGGACTTTCCACCTTGGTGGCAGTTCTTCTTGCAGAATATATTCCGGTAGTGGGGATGCGTAACTAGGCCTTTGTAATCCCATGTTCATCCCATTTTGTGCCATTATCGTTTCGACCATGGCTGCCAAATTGTTTTCGACAGGCGGATTATTATACCGTATCCGTTGTTGCAATACAGCATCCGCGTCTTGGCCTCTCTGGATTACTATCCTTCTAGGCTCTTGTGGAACAGGGATTTCGCCACGAGTCTGTTCGACTGCATCCTCTTGGTTTCTGACGTTTGTTTGAGGATTGTCCAACGGTATCTGGTTTATCGTAGGCTCTTCCCGGACCGCTACCACTGGGTTATGAACCACTTGTTCTCTGTGTCGAGTTTGAGGGACTCCAAAGAAATCAGCAATGCGCGTCATTTGCGCTGCCAACAATTGGTTTGTTTGGGTGGTGTTTTGTATTAAAGGGTTAAACACCGCTCCCATTTGTTGTGTCAACATTTGGACCATATCATGATTACTCTCATCCATTTGTTGTCTAATTACCTGCGCAGAATAATTTGTTATCGGCGGCACGTAAAGTGGTTGTTGATTTAGTCTACTCATGTTTCCGCCATATCCTGACCCTTGTAAAGGTGAAGACATATTGGCCATCGAATCAGAATATATTAATGGGGAATTGTGTAAATTTGCCATTACCGAAGTTGGCATTCCAAAGGGTTGTTCCCTACCAGGCGGAGGCATGGTGATGTTTGTTACAAAAGGCCTGGAAGTATTTCCCACAGGAGGGGGTGTCCCAACAGGCATTTGTTGTGCCCTAACGGACGAACTAGGCGCATTTTGCAAAATTGAAACCGCTGGTATTGACCCTGTTGACGAAGGAACAACCTCTGACACAGGGACTGATCCTACATTGCCTTCTGTCGAAGGGACAGGGTTGGATACTGGGACGGCTTCATTTGGATTAGAATTATTTGGATTATTTGGCTGATTCGCCATTTTCCTTACTCTCGTTCTTTTAGGTATTTCTACGTCGGATACGGCTAATTTACCGCTTCTCAGTCTCATACAACGAAGAACAGACTTTGACTAACGATTATCTAAGTTTCTAGATTTCTGCACTGTCCCACTGGGCGTGCCAATTTGTTCGCTGTGAATTTTGACGAACAACCTCTGGTTTACCAAAACTTGTAGAATTGGGTTACTTGCAGGATCAACCACACAAATCCTAGGACATGTGCAAAATCTAAATAACTTCGAAGATATCTAGAACAACGTTTATATCTTTCATTTTTGTTCTCCAAATATTTTATGTCGAAAGATGTTGATTAAAGACGTTTAAACAGATGTAAATTTGACAAGATAAGATAAATGGCAGAAAATAACTGACGAAATGTAAAGTGTCGAAAAGAAATTGCAGAAAGATAATTGACTGGAAAACGTAAAAATGAATTTGTAAAGAACTTTAAACTTTATAAAATAAACTTTGAAGGAATTGGTGTTCGTTTACACATACATGTTCCAAATATGACTCTTTTCTCTCACACAGGTACTTTGAGTGTTTTTAGGAATTCTGTACAAGTAAATTTTCACACCCCTTTTTCGATAACAACTACCCTATTTATCTACAAATAACATAACTGTTACTAACGACTAAATCCTAAGACTGTGACAAATGGCTTTCCTCCTTTCGCCAGATGCTTCCACGCGTCTTCTGCCAAACGTCACAACTCTTTCAAATTCGAATTTGTACTGTACGTCGAAATGATGTCTTCCTTCAGGCTTTGTCGAATCGTTGAAATATTATAACATCCTCTGTGTCTGTCAAAGGTGCCTTTCCACCTGCAGGTATCTTGTCGAGATGTCGAAGCTTTAATTTTGTCGAAGTGTCGAACAACACTTATCAACCAAATCATTTATCCTATGTCGTCATTTGTCGAAAGAACCATTCTGCATACCAAATCTCATGGCGTCGAAAACGCATGTATACAGACCGTCCCTTATTTTTTCCAGATCTAATCTCATCCACCCAACGTTATGACTTTTTATTTGGCTACGTGTGATTCATTTGACTGAAGCGTATGGTGGATGCGCGCATGTAGTCCACATGATCTGCCAGCTCATTTAATGAGCTATCATCCAACGCTCAGTGTTTTTCCACATTTTCTAATTTCTGATTTTATTTTCTTTTATTTCTTTTAATTCTATTTTATTTCAAAAATTCATATCTCTCTCATTAATGGTCTAAAAATTATGGGACCAATTTCATTCTTCTCCTTTTAATTTCTAATTTCTAAAAATGATTTTTAATATTTTTTATTTTATCATTTGATATTTTTTTAGTAATTTTCTCTTTTCTAGTTATTTTAATTCATTAAAAATAGTTTTGGATATTCAAAAAATACAAAAATATTTTTCCAACGTCTTTGAATGATGATAGATCTATGAAAAATATTCTCATTAATTTATTAATTGATTTGATATTTATTTGAGATTTTAGTTCAATTAGGTTATTTTTATGCATTTTTAATTGATTTAAAATAGTTTCTGACTTTTAAAAATGCTGAAATTTTTTGTCAAACATTGTTTGACCTTGTTGAACTTGGGATAATTCACTTGGACTTTTCAAAGTTGATTTGAAGTGAGTTTGAAGTTTGACCTTTCTTTATCATTTTAATTCAAGTTTTATTTTAAATATTAAAAATTCTAATTCAAGTTGATTTTAAATATTTTAAATATTAAAAATATTTTATTTGTTTCTTGACTTCTAATTCTCATTTTGCTTATGTTTTCTATTGTTTGACCTTGATCCTCTCTATCTTTGGTCATGACTTGTTGATTATCTCATTCCATTTCATTTAATGCACTTTAATTCTTTATCTTCTTTTTTTTTTCTTTTTGATCAATGAGTTAAAGATTGGTGGTTAGCATTGATACATGGAGGTTTAATCTTCATTGATTCAAATCTAATTCATCTTGATCATGGATCAAGTGAATGGCTTTGCATTAAGGATATATTGCTTCCTAAATCATGCAAAGGACCTAAATCAATACAAGATCATTTCTCATCTTCTTTTTGGCATGGCAAGTTGATGGAGTTTGATTTACTAATCAAAACCTCTAACTTGTGTTGTTGCCTACATTACTATTGACCGGCCTCAGATAGTTGTGACTTCTACATAAGTCCAATTACGATTGCTTAACATAGCGCTAAATTTGCCTTATGGCACACTAACTACTAACATTAACCATTAACTATTAACATTTACTTCTTGCACTTTACATTTATGCAATTTAATATTCTTGTACATGTTATTCATTTGTTTTTCCCCCTTTGCTCATTTGAGCACATGTTTATGTTAATGCAATTTGCCTTTTGCTCACTTGAGCACATAATTGTGTATATATCATTGTGCTTGTGTTTTGTTTTGTTTGTTGTGAACCAAATGCAAAGAAATGGACAAATGGACTTAGTTTCTAGGACATTCCCTATGCAAATTGGAGTAAAAAGACCTTAATGTTGAAGATGAATTAGAAGGACCAAGCCTCTAAACTCACTCTTGACCATTCTTGATTTGCTTCATAAGACTCTTTGATGTGTGTGCTTTTATGCTAGGGAATCCTATGTGAGCTCAAATTGAAGAACCATTGCCATGGTCATCCAAAGTGAAAGTTACAAGAGACATTGGGGATCTTCTAAGAGCTTGTTTGATTATGTTGATTGCTTGAGCTTACAATTACTTTGCTTGCATATTCCAAAGGAGGGGAGCTACTTGGATCATCAATATGATCTCAAGAGAGGAACTCCATTTGTGGTCTTGTTTCTTATCCCTCATCTCTTGTATGATTAGGACTTTAGCCATTCTTCTTCTTCCCTCCACTCTAACCCAAGCCAAAACTTTTGTGCAAACATTTAACACTTCTTTTCAAACATTAGAAACCTAAGCCTTATGCTTTTGATTTTCAAACTTTCTTTTCATAACACTTATTTTGAATTGAACTTTTAAATCAACTTTCACCATATTTTGTAAATACTTTTCATTCGTAAATACCACTCATTTAAATACCTTTTTGTGGTTTCAATGGCCACTTTCTTAATCAAAACTTTTTATAACCTTTAGCTATTAGGTTTGAGTTATCCTTGAGGTAGATGTAATACTCACCTATATCCTTAGTGATGGACAATGAGTCTTCCATGCTTATCATAGGGTTAACCCCTCACTAGCATGTTGAAGCTATCCTCACATGGTGGATTTGTGGTTTTAGGTTGAGTTTTCTCACTTGGATAACAAAAGACCTTAAGGCTTTTGGACCAATCAATTCACCAACTCATTTTGAGATTTTTACCCCGAACTACGAGGTTTTGATCCTAATCTTTTTTAAGATGGTACGTAGGCAATGGGTTTATCCATCCAAACACAAAATGTAAATAACTTGTATATTCTCTTCTCATCTCTTCAATCATGTTTGCACAAACAAATTTTCACAAAATACCAACCTTACAACAAATGTGAAAAGGGCTCCCTAGGAGTACCTAGGATGTTTTGGGTGCTTAAAACCTTTCCATTGCATAACCAACCCCCTTACCCCGATCTCTGACATTTTTAATAGTTTTTGATTCGATAAAACTTTTAGGTTTTTGTTCTCTTTCTAACCATTCCTTTGGATAAATAGAAGTGCGGTGGCGACTCGACTTGTATGGATTACCTTGGATTTAGTCAATATCTCTAATGGTAACGAATACCCCGCTACAGAAAAGTGGCGACTCTGCTGGGGAAAGGCATTTGCCTAGTGGGTTTTGCCTACTTTTCATATTTGTTGTATTGTTGTGTATATTGTTTTGTGACATATTTTTGTGCAATTTGGGATTACTGTATTGTATGTAATGATTGAATTGCTTGAATATTAATTCCTTGTATGCTTGGTGAGCTTTGTGAGATGAGTTCTATACCCGAACTCGAGTGCACTTAGGATAGGAGAATGGCATAGTCTTGTTGACTTGTGTGGAGTTATTCCTTAGCAAGTTGACTTGCAAGCCCATTAACTTGGTGGAGGTCATGTTGGGATCAATAATGTCACACAAGTAGTTGTGGTTAGACATTACTCTTTCTAATATAGACCTTAGAAGCCAAGGAACTTAGTTTACCAAGCCCATCTTGGCCTATTCTTAGGACGTAGTGCGAAAGTCGGTCAAGTGTAAGATTTGATGCGATTGTTACGCGATACTACACTCATAAGAGTCTCTCTTGAGAATATTTTTGGAATACGAGTAGTCGTTTCTCCGATAATATCCGAAAGATGGGATGATGACTATGGGAACCTCTTGTAGAACATGTTTGGCAGGTTTAAACCCTAGTACACTCCCTTTGGGTGGTTCTTAACCGAGACTCCATGCTCGTGACTTGCAACAAACCCTTGATTCATGGTTGATCCGTTCTTGTATCCTTAATATCAATGGAACTTGGGTGTTGACAAGGTGTAAACCATAATCCACCAAAATGGATGATTGATATTAAGGATAACATGATACATCCCATGACATTTTTTTTGTGTGCTTTGCTTGATCCTTGAGTATGATTGTTGCATTCATGCACCCATTTGCATCCATATCATCTACAATAAGAAAATTTTCAAGGAACTTAGAGGTCTATTTGCAAATTTTCAGACATGGAAAGACAAAGAAGGAATACGAAGAAGTACAGTTTCAGACAACCCGACCTGAAAGGGCTAAGGAATTTGACATCCTATGTATTAGATCCCTTGGGTTTCAAGGCTCGTTTTGGGAAGCTTCTATCTATTCTGACTACTCAAGTGGACGAAGGATTGATGAGTGTATTGGTGCAGTTTTATGATCCCTTGTACCGTTGCTTCACATTTCCGGATTTTCAGCTTTTGCCCACGCTTGAGGAGTATGCCTACCTTGTGGGTATACCTATTCTAGACCAGTTGCCGTTCAGTGGCTTGGAGATTGTTCCTACTTCTCAAGAGATAGCTGATATGTTGCATATAGATGAATCTCTGGTTGGTGCTCATATGACTACCAAAGGTGGAATTCAAGGTCTCCCTTCTGAGTTCCTTATTGCTCAAGCTACTATGTATGGGAATGCCATGAGTGAGGATGCCTTTGAGGCCATATTTGTACTTCTCATCTATGGGCTAGTGTTATTCCCCAACATCGACAAGTTTGTGGATGTGAACGCTATTAGGATTTTCTCTACTCTTAATCCCGTTCCGACTCTGTTGGGTGACGCTTACTTTTCTTTGCATATGAGGAATGCAAGGGGTGGTGGTACCATTGTGTGTTGTTTGCCTCTCTTGTATAAGTGGTTTATTTCGCACTTGTCACAGACGGTCGCCTTCAAGGAGAACAAAGGATGTCTACGGTGGTCCACGAGACTTATGTCTCTCACTAATGATGATATCTTTTGGTAGAACCGTGTATATGATGGTGTGCAGATTATCGACTCTTGTGGTGAATTCTCCAATGTGCCTCTTCTTGGTACATGTGGTGGGATTAACTACAACCCTATTTTGGCACGTCGTCAGTTTGGGTTCCCCCTAAAGGATAAACCCAATAACATTCTGCTAGAGGGTGTGTTCTTCCAGGAGGGTAAAAATCCCCAAGGCTTGAAGGGCAGGATGGTCCGCGCTTGGCGCAAGATCCATAGGAAAGGAAGGAAGGAGCTAGGTCCAAAGAACTGTATCGCTTTGGAGCCTTATACTTCTTGGGTTAGGAGGAGAGCTTCCGAGTACCTCATGCCTTACGAGTATCCAAGACCTACACCTTTGGTTGTGGTTGGGCCTTCAACCCTCCCTGACCAAGGAGTAGAGGAGTTGAGAGACGAAGATCGTTCGCGTGCTTGGATCCGTGAACGAGAGGAGTTTCTTCAGCAGATCAAGGAGAAGGATGCTTTGATAGAGTTCCTTGAACACCAGGTTATAGATGATCCTGATGACGCATGGAATTCTCTACTTCCTCAGTCTTCCAAGTTTTGGAAAAGGAAGTACGATCGACTCGCCAAAGAGAAGGCAGACATGGAGGCAGCCTACGAGAGGGAGGTGAAGAGGCTTCGTGCATCTTATCTTCCTGTGTCCAGAGCTTTAGATGATTGCTTCTAGGGTTCCATAGGATGTTCATTTTCCTTCTCTCTTGTATTTGGTTACCAAGACTGTACTTCTTTGGTGTAAAAATATTTTCCAAATATTATTTGATGTGATATTTCCATATGTGATAAATGTTTAATACTTCCAATATTTGCAAATAGAACTCTAAAGTTCCTCTGATAAATAAAAAAACAAATCATATGCACAAGCATTGCATGCATCATGTGCATAAGCAGGTTTTGCCCCAGGCTTCTTGTTCTATGGTCTAACTCTGTGTTCTTCATTTATTTTGAAGATAAGCTGACTCACCGGTACTACACCCGAGCCAACACATCAAGACTAATGGATCATTTGGAACAAGAAAACCATGAGCTTAAAGAGGAAGTAGCCAGATTGACTGCCCTGATGGAGTCATTCATGGCTGCCCAAAGCCAGTCGTCTCCAACACCTTCAACTCCTCCCCAGAGGACAGTCATCTCTGAGATTGTCTCTTCAACTGTGCCTGCGGCCAGCACCCACTTTGCACCAACATCCATGCCAGTCGGGTTTCCGTGGGGGATGCCTCCTAACTTTATGCCTGAGGGTCCTGCACCCACTTTTGCTTCTCTGCCGGCATCTAGCCCGGTCCTAGTTGTTCCTCCTCCTATCGTGCATACTATGCCCAGAGTAGTCGACACCATCTATCATTCTGAGCCGTCTGAGGGCCCAGATGTCTATGAAAAGATGGATGCTATGAATGACCAATTTCTTGAGCTCCGCAAGGAATTGAAAACTCTTTGAGGAAAAGACCTTTTCGGCAAGTCTGCTGCTGAACTCTGTTTGGTCCCTAATGTCAAAATCCCTGTCAAGTTCAAGGTACCTGACTTTGAAAAGTAAAAGGGAAATACTTGCCCTCTCAGCCACCTGGTCATGTATGCCAGGAAGATGTCGACTCAGACCGACAACGACCAACTTCTCATTCACTACTTCCAGGACAGTTTGTCCGATGCTGCCCTAAGATGGTACATGGGCTTGGACAGTGCGAACATCCGATCCTTCAACGACCTTGGCGAGGCCTTCGTCAAGCAATACAAGTATAATGTGGATATGGCTCCCGATAGGGATCAATTGAGAGCCATGTCCCAGAAGGACAAGGAAACTTTCAAAGAGTACGCCCAGAGGTGGCGAGAAGTAGCAGCACAGATCGTGCCCCCGCTGGAGAAGAAAGAAATGACCAAGATCTTTCTGAAGATCTTGAGTTCTTTTTATAACGAGCGGATGATTACCAGCGCTCCTTCTGACTTCACCGAGATGGTGAACATGTGGATGCGTCTAGAAGAAGGAGTCAGGGAAGGGCGCCTGACCAGAGAAGAAGGCTCTTCTGCCAAACGGTATGAGACGTTTGGGAAGAAGAAAGATGGCGAGGCACATGCTGTGACCTTCCATGTTAAACCAAGAAGACCCTCAGTAAGGAGGAAGACCGTGCGTCCTGCCGGTAACCAGCACCAGGTGGCTCACATAGCACCTATTTTCAGAGATAATCAACAGTATCAGCATCACATCAATAATCAGCAACAACAACATCCACGATATCAACAACAACAACACCGTCCTCAACAGCATGCCTACCAGCCTCGAAACAGTAATCAAGCCAGTACAAGCTATGAGAGGAAGAGGATCACCTTCGATCCTATTCCCATGAACTATGCCGAAATATATCCCTCTTTGATAGAGAGGAAGTTGATTACTCCACGAGACCCCTCGGCTATACCTACCAACCCTCAGTGCTGGTATAAGCCCGAATTACACTGCGTTTATCATTCCGGTGCTCCCGGACATGACGTGGAAAACGGCTACCCACTGAAGACCAAGGTTCAAGACCTTGTGAGATGTGGTATTCTGTGTTTCAAGGACGTAGGTCCTAATGTAAAGAAGAACCCATTGCCCGAGCATGGGAAATCTGTCAACATGGTCCAGGGTTGCCCTGGTAAGTACAAAGTCAAATATGTCAGTCATATTCGACAATCTCTGGTCGAGATTCACAGATTGCTGTGTGAATACAGTCATTACGAGCACGGCCACGATAGATGTCGAGTTTGCACTGTCAATCAAAGAGTATGTCGCCAAGTCCGCAAAGATGTTCAAGAAATGCTGGATGAAGGAGTCATTGAGATACTTCAAAACAGAAATGTTGATGAAGATGCTGATGAAGTCAATGTAATTTCTCCAGTATTTCGGATCCCTGAGCATGTTATTATCAAGTACGATGGTAGAAAACAAAAGGCTTCTCCTTCTTTGACCATTAAACCAGTTGGCCCTGTGCCATATTCTTCTGAGAAAGCAGTTCCTTATCGCTACAATGTTGTAGCATTAGAGAATGGGAAAGAGGTGCCCCTGCCCTCTACATCTGTTGTTAATATTACCGACGTCAGCGGCCTGACCCGTAGCGGTCGTGTCTTCTCGGCTCCGCCGAAACCTCAAGCTGATGTTCGAAGAGCTGGTGCTACTGATTATGCTGAACACCCAGTTGGGATTGCTGTGAACGCTCTGAATCCGGCACTTGTTGCCAAACCTACCTCTACGATGAAAACTCCTATCTCTGTTGGCCAGAGTGGAAATGCGAAAGAAGACTGTGATGAGATGCTAAGGCTCATCAAAAGGAGTGAGTACAACGTGGTAGATCAGCTTCTACAGACGCCATCCAAGATCTCTGTAATATCCTTACTGATGAATTCAGAACCACACCGAGAAGCTCTGCAGAAGGTGTTGGATGTGACGTATGTGGATCATGACGTCACAATAGAACAATTTGACAGTATTGTTGCAAACATCACCGCTTGTAACAATTTGAGTTTTTGTGTCGTTGATCTCCCCGAGGAGGTAAGAGACCACAACTTGGCATTACACATATCGATGAGTTGCAAAGATGATGTCATGTCCAATATGCTGGTGGACACTGGGTCATCATTGAATGTGTTGCCAAAGTCCACTCTTGCTAAATTGTCATATCAGGGGCCTCCCATGAGGCAGAGTGGAGTGGTGGTGAAAGCTTTCGATGGGTCTCGTAAAACTGTGATTGGAGAGGTTGAACTCCCAGTCAAGATTGGACCAAGTGATTTCCTGATCACCTTCCAGGTCATGGACATTCACCCATCGTATAGCTGTCTGTTGGGCAGACCATGGATTCACGAGGCAGGCGCCGTGACATCCACCCTACACCAGAAACTGAAATTTGTCAAAAACAAGAAACTAGTGGTGGTAGGGGGAGAGAAGGCTCTCTTGGTTAGCCATTTGTCTTCCTTCTCTTATATAGACGCTGAGGATGAAGTTCGAACGTCGTTCCAAGCTTTATCTATTGCGGAGCCTATTAAGAAAGGAACTTCTTCATTTGCGTCCTATAAAGATACTAAGTTGGCCATCTAGCATGGTGCAACTGCTGGATTTGGGCAAGTGATTAAGCTAGAAGACAACAAATCCCAGGCTGGCATAGGGTATTCTTCTGGTGTCTTCAATGAGCATGAGCTGTTTAAGAGTGGTGGATTCATCCACACCGGTCAAGATGAGGAAGCTGCTGCTATTGTGGAAGAGGAATTAGAGGAAGATTCTGGCAACTTTGTCATCCCCGGAGGGGTCTGCAATAATTGGGTCGCTGTTGATGTTCCAAGAGTTATCCATAAGTCAAAGTAATGTTCATTGTGTTTAAAAACCCTACTCTCATGCCAAAAGAAGGAGTGATGACATTGTTGGCTCATAAATACAATGATATTTTCATTCAATAAATTCATGTTAAATGTTTATTTTTCCAATTATTTTCCCTTTTCGCTTTTGCATGAAATTGGTGATCACATAAAACCCTAAAAGATAAAAATGAAATCAATATTTTCATCTGCATAATAATTTGCCTTGTTTGAATTCTAAAATCTTTTATATCCAAAATCATTATGCAGGTTGATCAAACCCATTGAACATAATGATCCAACACCATCTCCCAACTTTGAGTTCCCCGTATTTGAGGCGGAAGAAGATGATGTTGAAGAGATTCCTGACGAGATTACCCGTCTACTTGAGCATGAAGAGAAGATCATTCAGCCGCATCTTGAGAATCTGGAAACAGTCAACTTGGGGTCTGAAGATTGTGTTAGAGAAGTGAAGATTTGGGCACTCTTGGAAGAATCTGTTAAGAAGGGTTGATTGAGTTGCTACGAGAATATGTCGATGTCTTTGCCTGGTCGTATGAAGACATGCCTAGTCTAGATACTGATATCATGCAACATTTCCTGCCTTTAAAGCCTGAGTGTGTGCCTGTGAAGCAGAAACTCAGAAGAACTCATCCTGATATGGCAGTGAAGATCAAAGAGGAAGTTCAGAAGCAAATTGATGCGGGGTTTCTGGTGACTTCTACATATCCGCAATGGGTGGCCAATATTGTGCCCGTGCCTAAAAAAGATGGAAAAGTCCGAATGTGCATAGACTATAGAGACTTGAACAAAGCTAGTCCAAAAGATGATTTCCCTCTACCACATATTGATATGTTGGTTGATAATTCAACTAAATTCAATGTCTTCTCATTTATGGATGGATTTTCCGGATATAATCAGATTAAGATGGCACCCGAGGATATGGAGAAGACAACATTCATCACACCTTGGGGAACATTATGTTATCGAGTGATGCCCTTTGGTTTGAAGAATGTCGGAGCCACGTATCAACGAGCTATGACTACCTTGTTTCATGATATGATGCACAAGGAGATCAAGGTATATGTTGATGATATGATTGCAAAGTCAAGAACGGAAGTTGAACATGTAGAGCACTTGTTGAAGCTTTTTCAGCGTTTGAGGAAGTATAAGCTTCGTCTGAATCCTAACAAGTGTACATTTGGAGTCCGTTCCGGCAAGTTATTGGGCTTTATTATCAGCGAAAGAGGTATTGAGGTTGACCCTGCGAAGGTCAAAGCAATACAAGAGATGCCTGCGCCCAAAACTGAGAAGCATGTCCGAGGTTTTCTTGGCCGCTTGAATTATATTTCCAGATTTATATCCCATATGACTTCCACATGTGCGCCAATATTCAAGCTCCTCCGGAAAGATCAGTCTCATGATTGGACCGAGGACTGCCAAAAGGCCATTGACAGTATTAAAGAGTATTTGTTTGAGCCTCTGATTCTGTCCCCGCCTATGGAAGGGAGACCATTGATTATGTATCTGACAGTTCTTGAAGACTCAATGGGTTGTGTCCTTGGTCAGCAAGATGAATCAGGAAATAAAGAGTATGATATCTACTACCTGAGTAAGAAGTTCACTGAGTGTGAGTCTCGATATTCGATGCTTGAGAAAACATGATGTGCTTTGGCTTGGGCTGCTAAGCGCTTATGCCAGTATATGTTGAATTATACGACTTGGTTGATATCCAAAATGGATCCAATCAAGTATATCTTTGAGAAGTCTGCTTTAACTACGAGGATTGCCCGTTGGCAGATGTTGTTGTCTAAGTATGATATTGAGTATCGAGCTCAGAAGGCTATAAAAGGTAGTATCTTGGCTGACCACTTGGCACATCAACCAATTGAGGATTACCAGTTAGTTCAGTATGACTTCCCAGATGAATAGATTCTGTATTTGAAAATGAAAGATTGTGATGAGCCTACGCTCGATGAAGGGCCAGAGCCTGGTTCCCGTTGGAGCATGGTGTTTGATGGCGCTGTGAATCAATATGGAAATGGTATTGGGGCAGTGATTATTACTCCTCAGGGCACACATTTTCCTTTTACGGCAAGGCTAACTTTCAAATGCACGAATAATATGGCTGAGTATGAGGCTTGTATTATGGGATTGGAAGAATGCATTGATCTTAGGATCAAACATCTTGATGTTTATGGTGATTCGGCCCTTGTTATTAATCAGATTAAGGGTGAATGGGAGACGAATCAGCCTGGCCTCATCCCATATAGAGATTATGCGAGGAGGATTTCAACGTTCTTTACTGAAGTTGACTTCCATCATATTCCTCGAGATGAGAATCAGATGGAAGATGCTCTTGCTACACTTGCTTCGATGATTGTGGTTAGACTTTAGAATGAAGTTCCCAATATCATCGTGATGCGCTTGGACAGACCAACTCATGTATTTACAGTAGAGGAGGTGCAAGACAACAAGCCATGGTATTATGATATCAAGTGTTTTCTTCAGAACCAGACTTACCCGCCTGGGGCATCTGTGAAAGATAGAAAGACTTTGAGAAGATTATCAGGCAGTTTCTACCTCAATGGCGATGTGGTTTATAAGAGGAACTTTGACATGGTTCTGCTCAGATGTGTGGATAGACACGAAGCAGACCTGTTAATGACTGAGGTCCATGAGGGCTCATTTGGTACTCATTCCAACAAACATGCCATGGCTAGAAAGATGTTGAGAGCAGGCTACTATTGGCTGACAATGGAGTCTGACTACTGCAAATATGTGAAGAAATGCCATAAGTGTCAGATTTATGGGGATAAGATTCATATTCCTCCGACAATTCTGAATGTGATTTCATCATCATGGCCTTTCTCTATGTGGGGAATTGACATGATTGGCATGATAGAGCCAAAAGCGTCCAACGGTCACAGATTTATTCTCGTAGCAATTGATTACTTCACCAAGTGGGTTGAAGCGGCATCATATGCAAATGTGACCAGGCAGGTGGTCGTGAAGTTTATCAAGAATCAACTCATTTTCCGTTATGGCGTGCCGGATAAGATCATTACTGACAATGGATCTAACTTGAACAACAAGATGATGAAAGAACTGTGTAGCGAGTTCAAGATTGCACATCATAACTCTTCTCCTTACAGACCCAAGATGAATAGGGCTGTTGAAGCTGCTAATAAGAATATCAAGAAGAATGTCCAGAAGATGGTTGTCACGTACAAAGATTGGCATGAGATGCTGCCATTTGCTTTGCATGGATATCGTACATCTGTCCGCACTTCAACAGGGGAAACCCCTTTTTCTCTTTTTTACGGCTTGGAGGTTGTGCTCCCAGTAGAGGTGGAGATCCCATCAATGAGAGTCTTGATGGAAGCCAAGTTGACTGATGCTAAATGGGTTCAGAGTCGTTATGACCAGCTGAATTTGATAGAAGAGAAGAGATTGACTGCCATTTGAGAGAAGAAAGCCTTTGATAAGAAGGTCAAGTCTCGTGTGTTCCGAGAAGGTGACCTTGTGCTCAATAAAGTCTTGTCTTTCGCGCCCGATTCCAGGGGCAAGTGGACTCCAAACTATGAAGGTCCATATGTTGTCAAGAAAGCCTTTTCAGGCGGTGCTTTGATACTTACAATTATGGATGGGGAGGATTTCACTCGTCTTGTGAATTCAGATGCAATCAAGAAATACTTCGCCTAAAAATAAAAACAGAATAACTCGCTAAGTTGAAAACCCGAAAGGGCGGCTTAGGCAAAAAATGAGCGTCTCGGTGGATTGAAAACCCGAAAGGGCGATCCAGGCAAAAGTTAGAGACATAAAAATGAATATGTATCCCACTAGATTGAGTACCTCACCCTGGGGCAATCTAGGCAAAAATTAGGGATTTGGCAAGTAACTGCATCATGACAAGACTTTGTTCTACAATCTGTCATCTGTCAAAAAATTCTCGCTCAGTCATCATCAACTGAAGCTTCAAATACATGGGATTCAGAGTTGGTGGAGAAATGGTCATTATGTTCAAAGTAGCCCTTTTCCACTATATATCACCACTTTCAAATTTGTAAAGATCCATGGAGTCTTGCCATTTGCAGACTACCATTCCATCAAATAAATTTGAGCCTTTATCCAATTATTTGCACTCTTAGTTGTTTCTATTCAACAAATGTTTTGCATGTTTTAATTGAGAAATATCGTTGTTTTAAATAAATAAAATTTTCATAGTTTGTTTTTAAACAAAGTGAACATTCACGATGACAAAAGGATACTTGGGAAGTCTTCAGTGCTCTCCCAAAAGATGGCATGATCCTCAACAGGGTAAGACATTTGTTCATATTCCCGGCATGATTGTATCCCTTTCCTTCAGGGCCTGTTTGTGTTTTCCTCTCGGGCAGAGTGGTTGATGAAGAGGTTTACCTTTCCTTCAGCAGAGTAATGATCCTTCCTCCTCAACAAATGTGATTTCGTCAGTAGTACGATATATGGTGGTAACCCTGGAAGTTGTTGTTTGGTGGTTGTTCCCCACAAGAGTTCCATCTTCCCCTCTGATGATTTCCCCAATAGAGTTGCTTCCACGGTGGATTTTATCCATGTGTGGCCCCTGTCTCCAGCTTGGAGTGGCTGATGCTTGTTCCCTTGCAGAGATCTTTGTTTCCTGGTATCTCCTGCCCCCATCAGATTGGATGTTCCCAAGTGGGCCTGGCTTTCTCTTTCGAGATGTAGTATCGGATGTTTGTTCATCGATCGTTGGACCTGTTTGTGTTAGATATGTCTGTTTTGTCAGCATTCATCATACATAAACCATGCATATACGCATATAATTTTGACATTCAAATATTCATGTTGCATTATTTACCATAAATACCTTTGTTTATTGTCCCCTGCTAGTCGGTGATACATATTTCACCAAGCAGATGTTTGTGTCTGATCTCCCCATGTAGAGTCAGCCCCATAAGTAGAAAGTGTTTATCCTTCCTTCCATATTCCCCACTGAGTTATGTCCTCGTGGATGATTGTTATTTCTGCTTTCACCCAACACATATATTGGGATGGAGTTCCCCCTGAGTTATATCCTCATAGGGGTGAGTATTTGTTTCATTGTGTCTCTCTAGTTTGTTCCTAGAGTTGGCTTCTTGAAATTATCCCTGCGCTTCCCCGTAGTTTAGATGAATGATTGCTCAGTAACCAGTAATCATCCAATCTTTTCCCCGGAAAAATCTGTAGTTTTCTACCCTCATACCGGTAGTTGTAAACCCTATTTCTATCCCCTTGCAGAGTTAACCTTTTTGTTCATCCTAACCGATGACGGTTACTCTTCCGTGGTTTTCTACCCAGTAGCCGGTAGATGTAATCCCCTATTTGATGGTTATCTTTATCCAATATTCGACATCGATATTCCTTCACTTGTGAGTATATCTCCCAGTAACCGGTGATATATCTCCCGGATCATTGCCTTTGTCAACGTATCCTCAGCAGGTCATCTTTCATTTGCCTTTTGTTAGAAATGATTGTTTCTCCCTTTGATTGGTCATCATTTTATACCTAGTATTTGGTATCCCGATGCTCCTTTCTCTTTCGGTCGATTTATCCTTTATTAGCCCAGTAACCGGTTGTGGATAATCTTCCATGTGAGTACGTTATCTACGTTCTGACGGTAATAGATAACATATCTCATGCGCTCTTTGATCGAAGTCTTTTGTTCTTCCCTAGTCGAGTAAGATTCGTATCCCCTTTTGCAGAGTCGAATGTCCATCTTGTAATTGAGTTTGCTTTTCAGCCCTCTTTTTGGATGATGAGTGTCTTGGAAATATTCCCCAATTCATGCTTGGTCGGTCACCTATTATATTCCCAGTAACCGGTATCCCAAATGTTCCTTCCCTTCTGCTCCCTATTATGACTTTTGTCCCCCGTGAAGTCAGATTTCCTGAGTCAAAATATACCTTTTCTAGGTTTTCCTCAGATGATTTTGGATTCTTGATATCTCTCACCCTTATACCGGTCTTAGATATTCATTCTCCCCGAGCATGTTGTTCTTTCACCCTCATACCGGTGTTTCAACCACATGTCTCCTTGAGCTTATTACCCAGTAACCGGTAATACCTCATTTGTTGTTCCCTCAGTTGGGTCCTCTTCGGACATTCCCCCATCGAAGTCCCTTAATGGATTTTCCCCATTTGAGTCCGGATTTTTCATCCGAAGTATCCTTTGTGGATAGTTGTGTCGTATTGGCATATTCCCCAATACATGCATCTTTGAGTCAGCTCGAGTCTTTCCATTAATTTATTTTCATGGAATTCTTCTCGTATCTCTCACCAAGTCCTAAGTCGTGACCTGCTCACATAATTTATCTCCTTTCTTATCCCCATTAGAGTCCCCAGAGTCTCTACCCCAGTGAGTGTATTACTCATATGGATTGTCAATTTCTCCTGGTTTCTTTCCTCTTTGTGGACACATATCTCCACAGAGTATTATCTGTTGCATACATGCATTTTCATTATGAGGTCTCTTAGGGACCAAAATTCGTCTCTTTGTTATTATTTAAGCCCATTCTACCCCGTCGCGATGAAGATTTTAACCTTCACTTCTCCAGCTAGAATGACCTTAAATAGGGGCATCTGTAAGACCCTAATTTTGACCCTAAGATCCCTCATGGCATCATAACATTTGCATTGGCATTGCCTCAAGGATCATAAACATCTTGTCTCCTTACCTTTGGGTGGGACCTCTTGTGATTTGGTTTGAGATCACCAAGCATGCTTGAATTGTATATTATTGATTTTCTCATTCTATTTACTAACCAAAAGCACAAAAATATGTCACTAACATCTTTTGTTTGTAGCTTGAGCAGTCAAAAGTTTCTAGGAGATCCTATGTGCATTGATATGGTCAAGAGAAGATGAAAGCAAGAATGACTATGGTTCCCAAAGCTATGATCCATCAAATATGCCTCCCAATTATCTTAATTCACCATTTTGATCAAAGCAAATCAAAGGGCTTGAGGCTTGTTTCCCAAGGAAACCCTAATTCATCTGTCCATCAACTGTGCCTTGCTCATGAAGCAACCTCAACCCATGGTCAAATATAATCAAGGGAAGTTCTTTAATTCATTATTTCATGCATATTTGAACTTATTTGAGTATCCTCAAACATCAATTCATCAAGATATGAGGTTTGGACTTGAGAAGTTGATCAGTCAATTCATCTGACTATTTTGAATTGCACTGAGACCTAACTTTTTATTTGTTTCTCAAATGGAGATGACCCCAAGAGAAAAAAGGTTCTTAAGGACAATATGAACAACTTTCATGTTCATCAAAAATTTATTTGAATCTTGGAAGGTCATCATCCATTCCAAGACATTATAGGTCATTTTGACTGAAACCCTAATTTAGGGTCAACTTCCCAAGGACATAACTCATTAATTTTTTATGATTTGGAGGTGGGAGAAAATTAATTGGAAAGCTTAAGATGTATACTTCAAATGTTATGTTGAGAAAAATTTAAAAATCTCAAAATAAATACATGTGATAATGCAAAACATTATAGGTCACTTTGGACCAAATGCATTGAAATGTGAAAAAGTCCAACTTCAAGTGCCCATAACATCTTCATCAAAAATCCAAATGATGCAAAATTTAAGTCCAAATTTATTTCCTTGAAAAGATATACAACGTTCATGTTGAAGATTTTGTCATTTGGAGCTTGCATCATTGAGACAGAAGGGCTAGAACTTTGGCCAATTTTGAAAATTTCACATATGCATGTTTTGCACCCTACACTTGAAGATCAATTTTAATTCATTTTCCAAGGTCCAAATGAAGTTTTGATCAACATAAAATTTGTTCCTTATGCAATAAGCTTTCCAACCATTACCCATAAGGCTATGTTTTATTTTTGGAAATATCATTTTCGAAGAGGGGAACTTTTTAGTGCATTTTTGGAAACTTGATTCAAACTTCATGCATGAGCCAAATACACCTCATCTGCACGTCCAAAACATATTTGGTGATGTTTAGCTTGCCATTCCAATCAGAATTGGGCCCTCCATGCGCCTGTACATGCCCATGCATGGAGGCCCTCTTCATTCATGCACACACTTTGCTCATGCTTGCAGCTCCCTTCATCTATAAATACAAGGCCTTGGCTTCATAATTTCACAACCTGAAGGCACCTGTTATGCTGCACGAATCCCTCCATAACCCTACTCAAAGGAACTATCTCATTTCTATTCAAATTTTTCAGATCTGAATTTTGATTTCATTGATCAATCTTCAGATCTCAAAGTTCCTAAACCTTCTCCTCTTGATCCATAGTGCTAACTGTTTGCAAAAGAATCCAAAGATCTTGACTCAAATCCTTGCAATTAAAAGGTTTACTTCAACTGTTATTTGCTTCGAACCAGCTTGTATATTGCTCTATTTGCTTTGTTCTTGTGTGATCTGAAGTCCTCTGCAGAGAGGCAACATTGTTATGCTTTCAATTTTTGAAAATCATTAAGTTCACTTGAACACCACAAAATTTCCACTTCTGATTTCTCTCAATCTAGAGATCTAGAATAGAATTGAGTGGTACAGGGGTGATGTACATCACCCCAGCTTTCGAATGATGCCTTGATCGTGCCATTTGGTTACCATTTTCATGTCTGCAAATTTTGGTTTGGCCGGAAGTTGGCTGGAGAAGACGGTGGCGCTGGCCACCGTGTGGTCTCCAGATCAGATCAGGACCGTCCCTTGTTTTTTCCAGATCTAATCTCATCCACCAAACGTGATGACTTTTTATTTGGCTACGTGTGATTCATTTGACTGAAGCGTATGGTGGATGCGCGCATGTAGTCCACATGATCTGCCAACTCATTTAATGAGCTATCATCCAACGCTCCGTGTTTTTCCACATTTTCTAATTTCTGATTTATTTTATTTTATTTCTTTTAATTCCATTTTATTTCAAAATTCATATCTCTCTCATTATTGGTCTAAAAATTATGGGACCAATTTCATTCTTCTCCTTTTAATTTCTACTTTCTAAAAATGATTTCTAATATTTTTTATTTTATCATTTGATATTTTTATAGTAATTTTCTCTTTTCTGGTTATTTTAATTCATTAAAAATAGTTTTGGATATTCAAAAAATACAAAAATATTTTTCCAACGTCTTTGAATGATGATAGATCTATGAAAAATATTCTCATTAATTTATTAATTGATTTGAGATTTATTTGAGATTTTAGTTCAATTAGGTTATTTTTATGCATTTTTAATTTATTTAAAATAGTTTCTGACTTTTAAAAATGCTGAAATTTTTTGTCAAACATTGTTTGACCTTGTTCAACTTGGGATAATTCACTTGGACTTTTCAAAGTTGATTTGAAGTGAGTTTGAAGTTTGACCTTTCTTTATTATTTTAATTCAAGTTTTATTTTAAATATTAAAAATTTCAAAAATATTTTATTTGTTTCTTGACTTCTAATTCTCATTTTGCTTCTGTTTTCTATTGTTTGACCTTGATCCTCTCTATCTTTGGTCATGACTTATTGATTATCTCATTCCATTTCATTTAATGCACTTTAACTCTTTATCTTCTTCTTCCCTCCACTCTAACCCAAGCCAAAACTTTTGATTATCTCATCTCTTGTATGATTAGGACTTTAGCCATTCTTCTTCTTCCCTCCACTCTAACCCAAGCCAAAACTTTTGTGCAAACATTTAACACTTCTTTTCAAACATTAGAAACCTAAGCCTTATGCTTTTGATTTTCAAACTTTATTTTCATAACACTTATTTTGAATTGAACTTTTAAATCAAATTTGACCATATTTTGTAAATACTTTTCATTGGTAAATACCACTCATTTAAATACCTTTTTGTGGTTTCAATGGCCACTTTCTTAATCAAAACTTTTCATAACCTTTAGCTATTAGGTTTGAGTTATCCTTGAGGTAGATGTAATACTCACCTATATCCTTAGTGATGGACAATGAGTCTTCCATGCTTATCATTGGGTTAACCCCTCACTAGCATGTTGAAGCTATCCTCACATGGTGGATTTGTGGTTTTAGGTTGAGTTTTCTCCCTTGGATAACAAAATACCTTAAGACTTTTGGACCAATCAATTCACCAACTCATTTTGAGATTTTTACCCCGAACTACGAGGTTTTGATCCTAATCTTTTTTAAGATGGTACGTAGGCAATGGGTTTATCCATCCAAACATAAAATGTAAATAACTTGTATATTCTCTTCTCATCTCTTCAATCATGTTTGCACAAACAAATTTTCACAAAATACCAACCTTACAACAAATGTGAAAAGGGCTCCCTAGGAGTACCTAGGATGTTTTGGATGCTTAAAACCTTCCCATTGCATAACCAACCCCCTTACCCCGATCTCTGACATTTTTACTAGTTTTTGATTCGATAAAACTTTTAGGTTTTTGTTCGCTTTCTAACCATTCCTTTGGATAAATAGAAGTGCGGTGGCGACTCGACTTGTATGGATTACCTTGGATTTAGTCAATATCTCTAATGGTGACGAATACCCCGCTACAATAATCCTAAAAGAAACACATATGATAATACAAAACATTATAGGTCACTTTGGACCAAAGCCATTGAATCTTGATAAAGTCCAACTTTAAGAGCCCATAACTTTCTCATCAAAAATCCAAATGATGCAAAATTTAAGTCCAAATTGATCATATTGAAACTATCGACAACTTTGATATTGGGGGTGTTTTCATTTGAAGCTTGCATCATTGAAACCTAAGGGCTTGAAGTTGATCATTTTTGGCAAATTTTTCAAAGGCATGTTTTGTACATCAAACTTCATGGCCAGTTTTCACAATTTTCCAAACTCCAAATGGATTTTTGTTCAACATAGATTTTGTTCCTTATGACAAGACCTTTCCAACCATTACTCACATGCCTATGTTTGGAATTTCTATGTATGACTTTCTTAGAGGAGAATATTTGTGACCATTTATGGAATCCAAGTGAAACCTTCATGCACAAGCAATTGCCATTCAATCTGCATGTCTAAACCTTCTCCAAATCATTTCAGCTTACATTTCCAATTGATTTTGGGCCTCACATGCGCCTGTACAGGCCCATGCATGGAGGACCCAATGATCATGCACACGAATTCCATTCACCTTGCCTTGCATTTTCAGCTATAAATAGCATGCTTACTTCATTCAATAATCAACCTGAAGGCGCCTAAACCTCTGCTGGAATCCATTCCCAACCTCTCACCAAAGGAATTTTGAATTTTCATTTCTCTTTTCATGTTTGAATTTCAACACAATCAGTTGATCTTCAACACTTATTCCTTAGCCTTGCACTCATACCATACCTCAAGATCAAGCTGCAAGCAAGAGTTTGGTTGGATCGTGCTCATCAAAGTTGCACTTCAAAGGTTTACATCTCAACTGTTTTGATTCGAATCTCATCATATATCGTGCTTTGCTTGTGTTTGCTTGGTTTTCTGAAGTCCTCGTGTGAGAGGCAAGCCAATAGTGGCTTTAATTTCATGAATTGGTGCACTGCAGATTGAACACCTGGATTTTCCATCTCAGATTTCTCCTTCTATAGGGATCTTGAGGATAATCCAAGGTTACATGGGTGATGTACATCGCCCCAGCTTTAATTTGGTATAAGGCATGTGTGGTTTGGTTAAGGTTGCAAAACCTGCAACTGGTGGCTGGAATTCGTTTGCTCACCGGAGAAGACGGTGGTTTCCACCATCATCCCCACGTGGAACACTCTTTGTCCGTTGGATCCAATTACTATGATCTAATCTGGGCCTTTATTTCATTTGACTTGTTTTAAAACATTGTGCAACGTGTTTGACTTATGTCCATGATGAGCGCGCGCTTGAGAGCCTTAGGATCATCCACGTCAATTAATGAATGATGATCCAACGCTTCCTGATTTTTCTATTTTCCTAATTTCTATTTTATTTTCTTTTATTCCATTTATTTTCAAAAATTCACAACTCTTTTATTTGGAATCACAAAAATATGGGACCAATTGCAAAAATTTTATTTGAAAATCTAGTCGCATAATCTGATTTTTAATAATTTTTGTGATTCCATTTAATATTTTTTTGAGAATTATTTTGTTTTTAAATGTTTTTAATTCATTTTAAATACTTTTTGATACTAAAAAATTCCAAAAATATTTTCTTAACACATTTGGATCATGATAAGTCTATGAAAATATTCTCATCAAATTCTTAATTGATTTGAGATTTATTTGTGATTTTAATTCATTTATGTTATATTTTAATGCTTTTAATTGATTTTAAAATAGTTTATGTTTTCAAAAAATGTTGAGAAAATTTTATCAAACCTTGTTTGACCATGTTAGACTTATGAGGATCCAATTGGACTTATCCAAGTTGATTTGAATTGGATTTGAAGTTTGACCTTACTTTGTTCATTTTATTTTATGTATTATTTTAATTCCAAAAAATACCAAAAATATGTTTGACCATTCTTGACTTCTAATCATCATTTCATTTCTGTTTCCCATTGATTGATGGTGATTCCATTCACATTTGATCATTGTGTGTTGGTTATGTCATTTGAATTTCCATTTTGTACATTCAATCTTCATCTCTTTTCTTCTTCTTTTTCTTTTTGACCAATGAGTTAATGATTTGTGGTTAGCCTTGACATATGAGAGGCTTAATCTTCTTTGATCCAAATCAAATTCAACTTGATCAAAGATCAAGTGAATTGCTTTGTGTCCAAGATAGATTGCTTCTTGGTCAAGCAAAGAACCTGAAATCCATACAAGGTCATTCTTCTTTTCTTTTGGCATGACAAGTTGTAGGAGCTTGGATTACTAGTCATGATCTCTAACTTGTGTTTATTTGCCTATAGTTTTATTGACCGGCCTCAGATAGGTGTGACTACTACATTAGTCCACTTACGATTACTTAATATAGTGCTAAATTGCCTTATGGCACACTAACATTAACTACTGACACTAACTTTAATTCAAGCATTTAATTCTTGCAATTTACTTTAATGCAATTTAATTTCTTGCTCAGTTATTCATATTGTCTTTTCCCTTTTCTCATTTGAGCTCATGTTTATGTTTATGCTATTTTCTTTTTGCTCACTCGAGCATATTATTGTGTAAATATATTATTGCCTTGTGCTTGTTATATCTTTGTTTGTGTGAACCCAATGCAAAAAGGAGAAATGACTTAGAATTAGGACCTCACCTATGCTTAATGGAGTTCAAGAGAAACTAGGCCTCATGCCTTTAGAATGCTAAACTTGTTGAAGAGCAACTAGGCCTCATGCCTTTAGAATGCTTAATCTTGAAGTTGACTTGAAAGGACCCCTAATCTAAACTCTCTTTGTCCATTCCCCTTTATTGCATTGTGAATTTTTTTTTTGTTTGTTCTTGTGTGATAGGAAATCCATACTTAAGATAATAAGGAGGACCATTGTCATGAATAGCCAAGTTAAGAGAAAGACAAGCCAATTGGAGATCCTAGGAGCTTGAATGTTTAATTATCTTGATTGCTTGTTGCTTGCTATGTCCAAAGGAAAGGAGCATCTTGAATCATCTTTATGATCTCAAGAAAGGAACTCCAAGGGTTTTATTCTCTTCTCTCATCTTTGCATGTTTAGGACTAGCCCTTTTGTTCTTCTCTCCACTCTAACCCAAGCCAAACTCATTTTTGTACAAACATTAACATTGTTTTCAAACTAGAAACCTAGGCCATATGCCTTTGATTTTTCAAACTCTTTTCATTAATACTTATTTTGAATTGAATCTTAAGTCAACTTTGACTTCATTTTGTGAATACTCCTAACTTGTAAATACAACTCACTCAAGTTGTTTTTGTGGTTCCAATGGCCACCTTTGTTAAAACTTTTCATAAACATTAGCCATAGGTCTGAGTTATCATAGTGGTTGATGTGAACCTCACCTGTATCCTTAGTGATTGGACTATAAGTCTTCCATACTTATTATAGGGTGGATCCCTCACTAGTATGTTGAAGCTCTCCTCACATGGTGGATTGTTGGTTTAGGTTGAGTTTTCTCCCTTTGATAACAAAAGACCTTAACGCTTTTGATCAAATCAATTCACCAATCTTTGAGATTTTAACCCCGAACTACGAGGTTTTGATCCTACCTTTGTGATGGTACGTAGGCAATGGGTTCATCCATTCAAATAAATTGTAAATAATTTGTATATTCTTTTCTCATCTCCCCAATCATGTTTGCACAAATATTTTCACAAATACCAACCTACCATACAACTTTGCAGAAAGGGATCCCTTAGAGTACTAAGGATATTTTGGGTGCTTAAAACCTTCCCATTTCATAACCAACCCCCGTACCCAGATCTCTGACATTTTTATTTGTTTTTGATTTGATAACACTTCTTACTTGGTTTTTGTTCGCTTTCTAACCTTTCCTTTGGATAAATAGAAGTGTGGTGGCGACTCGAATTGTATGCTTACTTTTGATTTAGTCAATAAATCTAAAGGTAACGAAAACCCCGCTACAGGTAGTGAAGAAGATGTTCAAAAATGTCATATTTCAGAGATTTGACGTCCCTAGACTTGTAATTAGTGATTTTGGGTCTCACTTCATATAAAATTATTTGAAAACATGTTAAAGAAATATAGAGTGAGACACAAAGTCGCTACCCCCTATCATTCGCAAACCAGCGGACAGGTGGAAATATCTAATGGATAGATAAAGCAAATCCTTGAGAAAACAGTTTCCACCTCAAGAAAGAACTGGTCTTCAAAGCTAAATAACGCACTTTGGGCATATAGGCCGACATATAAAACACCTATAGGAACGACTCCTTTTAAACTTGTCTAGGTGAAATCCTGCAACCTTCTGGTAGAGCTTGAGCATACAAGTTGGGCCATTAAGGCCCTAAACAGGGACATCAGTGCCGCCATATGAAAGAGGATGTTGGACTTGCATGAGTTGGAAGAGTTAAGGTTAGAAGCGTATGGAAATGCTCTAATTTACAAAGAAAGAACCAAAAAGTGGCATGATAGGTGCATAATAAGGAGACAATTTAATGAGGGAGAAATAATGCTACTCTTTAATTCTAGGCTAAGATTATTTCTAGGGAAGCTTTGATCCAAATGGTCTAGACATTTTGAGGTAACCAGAGTAAGTGAGTATGGTGCAGTAGAAGTATGTAGTAACTAAACTGGAAAATTCTCAGTGAATGGACAAAGGTTGACACGTTATCACCCAACAAACAAAATTGTAGGACAAGGCATTACTTATGCCTTAGAAGTTCCCCTTGAGGGTTGAGCTTTGATGATGTCGAGCTACCAACGTTAAATGGTGTGTTGCGTAGGAGGAAACTCACGGGTCTTAAGCTTTTAAATAAAACTTTTCTTTTATTCAATGAATAAATGAACGCGATCAATCAAAGTGAAAATATGAGGAAGCTCACTTTTATCTTACAATCAAACATGGAAAAATGAGCCAAATAAACCCTGACGGGCGTCACATGTATCCAAGGAGGCGCGACGGGCGTCAGCCATTTTAAAAAGAAAAACCCAACGTTCCAGATGCTGACAGGTAGGTAGTCAGCTTAGGTGATGCCCGCCAGCATGTGGAAAACGTGATTTCCAAGACCAGTGTACTGGTCAACCACCCTTTTCCACTTTTAATCATTTTAAAGTCCATTTAATAAATTTTTTAACCTTTCTCTCACTTCCCTCCATCAAAATATGCGATCTCATTCAAATCTTCATTTTCCTCATATAAGCTTTTTCCTAAAACCTCCATTAAGCACCACTCAAAATTCTCCATCCTCACTCACATTTACCCCAAATTCGAAAATGTGACCACCATTCCCACCACAACCTTCACAACAACACACTTATCCTTTTAAAAATCAACCTTTCCTCCATTATTCCATCTCCACCCGAATTTGGATTCCCCTATTTTTCACTCCAAAACTAAAAAATTTGTTGTCGTAATGCCTCCTAGAGTTCAAAACATTGATTATATTGACATTCAGTTCAAAGACAAGGAGAAGATGAAGAGGTTTGAAGTCCAATCTTGACGCGAAATTCTTACGACGAGGTACGCCAATGATTCTTGTCTTAGAAGCTTAGGTCTTTATGATTATGTACACTAGATGTTTAATAGTGTAGGTTGATGCCACTCTTTGAACCTTATACACAGAACATATGAGATACTCACTTTGGAGTTTCTCAACTCATTGGACTATAACTGTTTTAGGTGGGCACACAATGGTCCAAGGGGAGTTATGTTTAGATTATTTAACAAATATTATGTGTTAAACTAGGATGATATTGGTGCACTGTTAAAATTTGACATCGGGCGTATTCCTGTATTTGCCCATGAGATCCCCATAGAGGGACCTTGGACCCTTGAGTTCAGCCTATTTTGGCAGAGATTGACGAGTCAATTAGCGAGAAGCATGGAAGGGAAGAAATGTTCTCGTATTCATAACCTGGGAATTCTCTATTTTAAAAATTTCATGGCCCATACCATTTTTGGCTGAGGCGATACCTCATGGAATGTAAATTCCAAAGAGTTATTCTTCATCGAATCTGTTTTCCGGCCTCACCAAGTTCATACGGCAGAATTTATGTTCGCTAAAATATAGGTTATAGCCAAGGTGAGGACTGAAGCGATAGTGATTAAATGCATGTTTACCTCCCTTGCTTTAGCTCTCGGATTAGAGGTCGAGATTTCTACTCTTGATCGTATAGAGGAAGGGAGAAATTTAGATATGAACTCGTGTCTTGCTCAAAAATTCATTATAATAAAAAAATCAAAACGAGTATTACTTAATGATTTGGAACTAAGTGTCGATGAGGATTGTTTTTCCCAATCGGGCACGTATTCATGTACGAGATGAGAGGAACTATTTGTTCCCCTTAGATGCTCTGTCGGGAACTGATGCCTGCCCTCTATGAATGTTTGTACTGATAATGAACTGGAAGGTGGAGACACTAATAAGGAGATGGGTCCGAGAGAGTGATTCTCTCCTTTCCACTCCTACCCCCATATCACACCTTCACTTAAGCATCACCACTCCTCTCTTCCACATGCACATTATCCTAACCAGCCCCCTCCCTCGTATTTGCCTTCCTCTTCTTCTTTTATAGGTTGCACCTATCATCATTATAGCAGTGTTGACAACGAGCTCAACGTGCTACGTCACGAGGTTGTCGATCTTCGAGCTAAGCAACAAGCTATGATTGACAGAAAATCTCAAAGAGAAGCGCGTAACAACCACACTCACTGTTTGGTTTGACATATGTATCAAATGCACCTATAGCAGGTAACTTGCATCCACATGGATGTGACAATGATGATTGATCTAGGTTCTACCTTCCTTTCTCGCACTTATGTCATGACATTGGGGCCAATGCAGGATATTAGTGTGGGGGAGGAGTTTTCTCGCTTTTTATATATTAGATCTACTTGCTTTTTAGTTTAATTTACTTGCTTTCTAGATTAGGATTTCCATGCTTTTTAGTTTAGGTCCTTTAAGTTTTATTGTTAATTGGCGTTATTGAGTCTATGCATGTACTATCGAGTCATTTATGCGTGTGTTTCTGCTATGTTGTTAATTTCTCCCAATTCTTGAATCCACCATTTTTTTGAAAAGGATTAAGATTCATAGTGTACTTTCAAAGTATATAGGTTCCAAATGATGAAAGGCTAAGGTTAAGGGAACTTGGGAAAATTTAGACAAAATCAGAATTGTCTCAACACCTAGAGCCTATTGAATATGGATATCGATTTAAATACTCGTTATGCCTTAGTCTAAATTTTCTATTTCATAGTAATCCTCAAGTAGTTTATTTATCTATTCAGGTACCATCTATAGTCCCACATTAAGTAGGATATTTAATAAATATAAGCAAAAAATGAAGAATAAAAAGGGAAAATTACATCTGCTAAGTTGAGTAACTCTCACCTAGTTACCTATCCCAACAATGGTTGAACCTTTAAAAACCAAATGAAAAAAATGCATTATTGATCAAAATGAAAAAAGAAAAAGAAAAGATGAATAAAATTGCTAACCGACTTTCCTACCCTGTGTGTGACATTAGTATAGATGATTAAGGGCATTAATGTGACTGTCTCGAATGAAAGAGGATGAAATAAATACGAGAGTGAGGTTATGGTAAAACAACACGATTTGGATTAGTATGCCTAGGAGGGAGTCTTTTGTCCACAAATGCGGTTTGTGTTGTCACAATACCCTTGGTGTTAACACTATTACCTATCGAATCAACTAAAGCCGATCCGAATTTGTGACCACATATGATTAGTTGTGATGTTATGTTTCCTTATGTCCTTTTTCTGCTATGTTTTTGCACTTTACATGTTTTTATTGCAAGCAAAGTTGCTTGAGGAAAAGCGATTTAAGTGTGGGGGAGTTGGATAACACATAAAATGCACTACTTTATTAGCTCGATTTTTTGTGTCATTTTTTTTTATAGATTTTTTGTAGTGTTATGTTGGTATTATGTGTTTATTTCAAGTATTTGTCAACTGGAGGCCTATGCGCGTTAAGAGATGAAAAAACGGCAAAAACAGGAAGAAAATGCAAGTTTTCTATTGTCATGACGAGAACACTGTTGCTATGGAGATCATCATGCCCAAGGAGGATCAACCCGTCAGGATATGGTAAAAAAAATAGAAGAAAATAGCAAAAAACACCATGATGGGCAGACTGTCATCCAAGCTAACGTCCGTCAAGACGCTAATGCCCAGATTTTTTTCACCTAGCTTCAATAATCAGTTTTCAACCTCCACCACTTTCTCCATTACCTTAGCACGTTTTGAAAAAATCCCAATATGAATTAGACAATTTAAACAGGCCTTTAATTCTCAATTTAAGGCATCCAAATTTTTTCATAGCCAAAAGTTTACTTGTAAAATCATTTATATCTTGCATTGAGGTGTACTTGCAACCTTAGTTTTAAGTGCTTGGAATTTATTTTCTGCAAAATTATTGCTCTCATTTTCGTTTCCATTGTTGCTGCACTTCTATTTCAAGTAATTTTTGTTATTGTTGTTTTGTACTTGTACTGGAATTAAAGTCTTTGTTTGGAGCAATTTATTATATTCACATTTGTTGATATTCAAGTTCTAAAGTTTATTGCTTTACTTTTACTACTATTTTCTTTATGCTTTATTTCATGTTTACTGCCTTCAATAAATCAACTGAGTCCGGAATGTGAGGACCGTCGTACCGATGATACTCTAATAAATCGAATGAATAATAACTATAGGGAGGATTATTTTTAAGTCTAAATATTCTGATGTTGAAAATTTACTGCAAAAGTAGAAATAAGTCGATACTGATTTCAGCTTGAAAGAGTGAAACCTATATCTGATTATAGAAAAATTTAAAATTAATTTTAAAATACAGCGAAAATGCATTTCTAATTAATTTAGGAAAATCTAATTTTCAAAAAGGCGATTTTAAGATTATAAGCAGACACACAAAAGCGGGCATTTATACGCTTAAAATCTGGTACTGGACACACGAAAGCGGGTGGTACCTTTAAATTATTTTTCTACTAAAAATAACTTTTTGAAGTAACAATCAATTATTTTCCATACAAGATTTAGACTATGTTTGGATAATTTAAAACTAACGGAGCGAAGTGGAATAGAACGGAATGGAATGGAGCGGAGTGGAAAGAAACGGAACATAAACTTCATTCCACTGTTTAGATATTTTACAACAGGGCGGGACTAATATTCCTTTCCACTGTTTGGAAATTGGACGGAGCGGAAAGACATTATAATTTTTTATTCCATTTATACCCTTAAACACTTAACACTTAAAATAATACATATAATGATAAGAAAAATCCAACATTCACACAATAAAATAATACATATAATCATAAAAATATAAACTTAACATTTTAAAAAAATGAAATATATTATCATAAATTTGAAATATATAAACTTAATAAATAAAATACTTAACAAGTGCACAAGTTTTTCACACCATACTTAATAAACAAAATCAAGTCTTGCTAAAATTAAAAGATAAATATAGGTCTATTGAAGATAATGATATCAAGTCTTGCTAGATCAAAAGACAAATATAAGTCCATTATAGATAATGACTCTCTTCTTTAAGTATTTCACAGAACCTGTAAAAATACATAAAATAAATTACGTTAAATTTCATTCGTTAAAGATAAAAAAAAATACATAAAAGTGATAAATTACGTTTAATTATTAAGAATATTTATAGCAAATCAACAATTTATATTACTAATAATTATTTTCTATACAATACAAATCCTATTTTTATAGTACTAAGAATCCAATTTTTATTGCAGGGATGTTATTGTATGCTACGAAAATGTTATAGCACTGCAATTCAATTTTTATAGCACTGCAGATATAATTTTGTTTGCAAATCCAATTTTTGTAACAAGTGTTATATAGATCTGCAAGTCTAATTTTAAAAGGTACTAACTAGAATTATAAATCATGAAGAAAAGCAACCCATGAACAATAATGGTAGAAAAAGACACGCAACAACAGAAAAAAGCAACAAGAAGCATACAAGAGTACCATACCTAATTTCTAAAAATTGAAATACTCATGAACATGAAAATAAATCAATAGAACATACATATAAATAGGTGAAAAATAAGAAGAAATATGACATACCTTGTTAGGGTAGAAGAAGAAGCAGGTCTGGAAAGGAGAAGAGTTACAGTGAATGAATAGAAAAATGTCATGTGAAATGAAGAATGAAGAATATGAACGTTTAATAAAATTGAAATTTTTGAGGATAAAATTGTAATTGTGTTATTAATTGATTCCATTCCATTGGATACACTCCATTTTGGGGGGAATGAAAAATGGGTTAAAAAAGTGGTATTGGATGGAATTGGTTCCATAACACTCCATTCCATTCCATTCATTTTTTACAAAACCAAACAATGGAATATAACTCCACTACACTCCATTACATTCCATTTCATCCCTTTCCATCAATCCAAACAGACCCTTAGAACTGTAACATGTACACGCGAAAGCGGTCAATTAGATTAGAGTCAAAATCAAGTACCTGTCACGCGAAAGTGGACAGTACCTTTAGCGTAATATTTTCCTACAAAGAAAACATTTCCTTGTTATAACTATGAAATACAATTTTGTGAGTATCAATGATCGAAGAGAATATCATCCTGGTCTCTCGTTATTAAAATTAACTTAAAACTATATTATTTTTTCCATTTACGCGAACAAACCCAATCACACTACCTTAGCTAAACAAAATAATAGTATATTATGATAGTTGTCTATTGGTGTATGTGGGATTCAACATATTCTATATTAAAATCAACAAATTCATGCACTTGCGGCATCACCACCACCAGGTAAAGCTAACCTAGGTTACACTCGTATTCACATCAGAGTCCATTACAAAATTACATTCCAAACGGTACAAACACGAGGTGCTCTCTCACCCGATAGTAGTTCAGACAATGACAACCTTGCTTAATTAGAAATGAAAACTGCTATGGAAGAGTTGTTCCGCCACAACCAAGCCCAAGAGGACAACATTGTCAACCTTCAAAATCATCAGCAAAAGGTAGATTTGCTTATGGAAATTAAAACCCTGAAACTCTAGCTTCTCTCTGAAGAAAACACGAAGATGATAAAAGTTAGGTACCTTGTTATCAATTTTGTTTAATAATATAAGATGATAATAGATAGGTTTTCCTGAAAACTTTTGCGTGCCTCCCTATCTACTTATATCTATGTATAAAGTATCTGCTTTCAGACGGATGCATAAGGGTGATCCAAGGAGACCAAGAAACCGTCTAAAGATGTTTTCATGTTAGTCTTAGGATAAAGAAGGCAATAATGGTTGTAACCAACATTATGTAGCGGTAATTATTTTAAGATTAAGTTATTGATTAACTTAACTCACAAAGTAATAGTCGCCACCACGATTTTATTATTTCCAAAGGAAAGAGAAAAAGAACGAAGGCAACCCAAAGAAATTTTAAAGCAAAATTAATAAAAAGAGATAAGGGTCAGGGGATGGTTATGCAAAGGGAAAGTATTAGCACCCTAAACATCTATAGTACTCTATAGGAACCTCTTTGAAAATCTGTACATTTTGGCTTAAAAATAATATTGTTTGCAAAAGATTGAGGAGATGAGAAGAGAAATGTTTTTTTGTAATTTTTTTTGTGTTTGCCAAGACTTTCTGAGTCTCATGCCTACATACCAACAAAGTGCAATGGATGATCAAAACCTCGTAGTTCGTGGTAAAAATAATAAAGATGTTTGTTTTAATTCATTTTTAATGGGAAGACATTTTGTCATTTTAAGGAGAACATTCAACTGGCCACCCACAAGTATAAGAACTTTGCATCACCATGAGAAGGGCTCCTACTTGGATAATGATCAACAAGTATGCCACTAGCTCTCTTAGGTGGAAAAGAATTATCATTAATACTATGGGGATAGGAGAATTATATCTCAACTATGGAAATGACTCATGTCTAGACTTTGAGAAAATGTATTAAAAGGAAAAGGGCACAAAATAGTTTGAATGAGTTGTGCACTTTTTAATCTTTTAAAATTGGTTTGAATATGCTTAAGATGTATTAGCATTTATTAAGAAAAGATTTTGAAAATCACTTGACAAAAGTCAAGGTTTAATGAGAAATTTGTTCAAGTTTGAAAACAAGAAGGTTTTTGAATAAAAGAGAGAAGATTTTGAAAATTAAAGAAGGAGAGGAGATGAAGAGACTATCCTATAACATCAAGTAAAATATAGGGAGGAAAGATCTAACCAAGAGATAGTAAAGTTTAAGACAAGAGTCAAGCAAGGATTCCCTCTCTCTGATTAAGCCTCAAGCAAGCCAAGTAAGCAAAGAATAATTCATGTATCAGATGAAACCAGGATAACCAAGCCAAGTCTTCAAAAGAATTTCAAAGTCAAAGGTATCAAATTAATCCCAAGGTCTCAAATCACATGCTCCCAAAGCAAGGGTTAAGATCCTAGTTCTAAGTCCATAACTCCACAACAATGCCAAGGATAGTAACCTCAAGTCCATGAATTAAGAGAACCAATCTTTTAGGGGTAATTTTTCTTTACTAATGTGTTTAAAAGAAAAAGAAGCCCAAGTGGTCAAAGAGCAAAGATCATAAGCACAAACAATATGATATGAGATGCTAAAATAAAAGCATAAAGTAAATAGCAAAAGAAATAAAAAGCATAAGATAAATAACATTAAAGTAAAGTTAATATAATAATATATTAGTAAGTTGTGTTAGTGATCAAGAATAGAAAGACAATTTGTCATTTTTGGGAGAACACTCAACTATTCACCCACAAGTGTGAAAACATGGATCTCTCCATCACCTATAAGAAGGGGTCCAATTTAGATAAAATCAACAAGTATACCACTAGCTCTCATAGGTAAAAAGGAAATAACATTTTCACACATTATCATGGGGAGTGGGAGACTTACAATATCACTTATGAAAATGAATTACTTTCGAAACAAATGTAGCGCTATGTTAAGCAATTGTAAGTCGACTTATATAGAAGTCACAACTATTTGAGGTCGGTCAATAGTAATATTTGTGTTAATACATGCTAGAGAAATGATATGTAAATCATTCTGCTAAAGTTATGCCACACAAAAAAGAAAAAAAGGTAGATCAAGCACAAAGGCTAGGAGAGTGGTCCATTACATCAATCCATACTTCATGATACTTATGAAAAACTTATGCATCAATCGAAAGTACCTTAAATGATCCATGATCAATTAGGAGGTGGATTTGAAATGATGAAAGTTCATCAAGTACCAATCCACACATCATGAACAAAATGGACACAAACCATCCAATTGATCAAGAGAAATGGATGAAGAAGAAGAAGACAAGAGAAACCAATTCCAAATTGGAACAAAGGCTTGATCAAGTCATCATCAAAATCAATCATCCATTTTGGTGGATTAGGGTTTTCACCCCATCAACACCCAAGATCCATTGAGTTTGATAAGACCTATAATCAAATCAACTAAGATCCAAGGCTAACAAAAGTCAACAAAGGTCAAAAAAGCATAAAATACAAGAAAATAAAATAAAATGCACTAAACATATTTTTAAAATGAATTTTAAAAGGGAAATAAAAGAGAAAATCCATAAAGCCCTTCAAAACACCAAACAAATGGCCAAGAAAATTATGAAAGGTTGGAAATAAAATAAGAAGCATAAAATACAATTTTCACAAATTTGAAACACCTAGAAGTATTTTTAATCCAATAAAAACAAAGAAAAAAAAGAGAAAATCCATTAAAAATAGAAAATCAAGAAAATAAAATATGAAAAAATAAAAATCAGATGAAGAAAAATAAAAGAGAACTTTAGAAATTATTTTGGTATTTTTTTGATGAAAAATGAATTTACTATGAATTTTCAAATAAAATGAAATTTAAAACAAAAAAGAAAAAGTAATAAAAATCAGAAAAAACACGAAGCATTGGATCCGACCTCATTAATTGACGTGGCAGATCCAACATCTATCAAGCTAGGGTGCACGACAGAAATTAGCCAAAATAAAACAGGGGATTGCACTCAAAATGGACCAATCAAAACATTTCAAATTGGCAACATGTATGTCCAAACTCAGATGATCTAAACCACTCTGGTTATCTTCCCCGATGATCCCTCATCGGAGTTTTATCGTTTGGTAAATTCAAAACATGAGACTACCACCAATGTAATCGCTTCTTCATCACGAATTCAACTTCATGCTCCAAAATCATTTATCTAAACCAAGCATGGAGAATTTCATAGAAGTTTCAGAAGCAAGAAAGCCACAAAAAATTAAATTAAATTATGAACATGATTAATCAACACCATATAATTTAGGGTAAAGCATCATAGAGTGAAGGACTACATTGTGGTAACTTGTTTGAGTTCAAATAATGCTAACTACCTCGTCCAAATGATGATCAGAAGTTGATGAAGCTCGATCTGGTCAGGTCACTTCAGAAGGTCTTAGAGCTTGGGAATAGTTGCAAAAGTTTCAGAGAAGATCGAAGGTGCTAATGGAATCAGGAAATTGGATTGAAACAAGTTGCAATTCAAAACACAATAGCTCAATTTTCTGGAAATCTTTGGAGTGAAGTAGGAGTTTCTTGACTATCAAAATCTTGGAAATGAATGCAATAGCTTCCCCTATTTATAAGGAATTAATTGAGATTCAAATATGTGTGGAATGATGCTCGATTCATGCAAAACGAATTGGCTCATGATGTGAGAAAAATGTGACTTCAAAACCATCAAAACTCAGCCAAATCATGCATTTTATGCGGTCATTTAACTTCTACAGACTTAATTAAACATGTTTAGGTCCAAAACGTGTGGTAATTTGGCTTGCAATTGAGTATTAATGAAGTTCACAATTCAGATCATGGTGATTTCTTCAATTCCAAGTCACCATATTTAATTTAATGGGGCATCTTGCTCAGGAGGCTTTTTGATCTCATTCTTCTTACAATTGGTTGACATCATATCAAAGATCACAATATGCCAAGAAAGATTGCATTTGGGTGCTTGAGCACAAAGTTATAGCATGTTAAAGTTGGCACGAAAATCTGGTAATGTAACTTAGAAAATTCTAAGTCCTAAATGGCTAAAAATGACTTGTAATGACTCAAAGAATTCCATGGCCTTCCAAGCATAATTTGACTTTAATCCTTGAATCGAAATTTTAGAGGGCATCACAAACGATATTTTAAAAAAATCATAAGCCTCAAATGTTGAAAATTGAAGAATTTATGATCCTTGAAAGTTGAGAAAAAGTCACTTGAAAATAGGTCAAATTTCATTAAGTCCACAAATGACCTAAAATGTCTTCAAACTTTTGATGATCCTTAAAGAATTATTGGATATTTTTATGTAAATATAATTTGTAGAAGATATTAAGAAGACTCATATGCAAAAAGAGTCATTCAAAAATGTTGATAATTGAAGGATTTGTGATCCTTTGAACTTTGACTTTAAATATTGACTATTTGGTCAAACCATCTTGGAATAAACTTGTATACTTGGAATATCTCCTAATTTGCTACCCTGGCTAAACCAGCAAGCAAGAAAGCAAAAAAGTTGATAGGTCTGGATTGAAAGATACTAAAAATGAAGAAAAGCTCTTCCCTACTTACTGGGCTGAAGTTCCTAGCTTTCACAGAAAAGGTTTAGGCTGCAACCATCTAGAAGTACCTAATGATTGGGTTATGGATCAGGTCCTGGTTCATTCTAGAATGGTTAGGTGGGTAATCTTTTATAATCCCACCCTAGAAGTAGTCGAGCTCAGACTGCATGTCATCATCGGTGGGTACCTCAGAGTAGACATGAAGGCCATGATGGAAAGCTAATACTCGGGCTAACTCGCCTTGGTTAAGGTGATAGTTCCTTCCAAATAGTCTAAAGGAAACTATGCCTCTGACAGATCCTAATCCAAGGTTAGGCCGGTACTTGAAAGAGCTAAGGAATTCTAAGGTTAAGTTCTTGTAGGTAGGGTATTTCGCGATAGAGAAATGGTCCCAGCTCACCTATGTACACATAAAATGCACACTATTGATAAAGCCTAAGGCTACCAACATGGGAAAATTAGGGTAAAAGGTAGGTAAGATGGTTCGTTCAGCTAGGACTTTGAAACGCCTCCTCTGGGCGTTGTTTTTGAAAACGACTTGCATATTATCCCCGCGCTACATTCTCTAGTTAATTAGAAAAAGTTATCCGGTGAGTGTGACCTGAAAGAAAATAAAATAAGTTAGTACTTATGAAAAAAATATACCGCTCTTATACCGGGGAAATAAGAATAAAAAATTGTGGGTTGCCTCCCATACAACACTATGTTTAATGTCGGTAGCTCGACAAATTTTCTTACGCGTTTAATCTTGCAAGGTGACGGGAAACTCTGTTAAATTTAAGCTAGTATAATAATTCGCGTCTTTGGCACAATGATAATGTTTAAGTCTCTGGTCGTTCATAATTAAGGTCTCGTTAGAGTGACCTATTATTTCAAGTGCCCCATTTTGGAAAACCTTAACAATCGAAAAAGGTCCTGACCATCTAGAACGGAGTTTTCCTGGAAATAGTTTCAATCGAGAGTTGAAAAGAAAGACTAATTCACCCTCTTTGAACTCTCTCCTCACTATACGTTTATCTTGCCACTTTTTGAAGGTGAGAAAAACAAGAAAGGGGGGTTTGAATTGTTTTAAAAATTAAAAGCTTTTTCAAAAGTAAGAACACACAGAGTTTTATACTGGTTCTCTTATAACACAAAGCTACTCCAGTCCACCCGGCCAAGGTGATTTCGCCTTCAAAAAGGACTTAATCCACTAATCTTGAAATATTAATACAACCAAATGTCTAAGAGAATGATCTCTTAGTCCTCCCAAGTATACAGACTACGCAAAGTCACTTGAGGAACAAAAGCAATTTAGTAAAAAATAAATTTGTAATAGAGAGTGCTTCTAAGAGTAAGCAAGTATTACAGCAGAATATGTAGACAAGCGTTTTCACGTATGAGCAGCAGCTCGTGAAAAACTGAGAGAGAATGTAAAGAATTTTTCTGTGCGTTGTTGTGTGTCTCTCAATGAAGTAGGATGTCCTTTATATAGTTGTGAGAATGACCGTTGGAGTGATGACAAAATATTGGCCTTTGATGAGCATTCAATGTCATTACTTCTGTTTTTCTTGCCATAACCAATTTGTCTCCCTGAATGATTTCTTTCTAAAAATACTTCCTTTCCATTTGAAGAAATTCTTTTCGTTACTCTCTCTGGATTAGGAGAAACTTCATCAGAATCTTTGTTATCTCGGAGTTCTACGTCAGAAGGAAATTACGTTGAGGTTACATCAGAGCTTCTCAGAGTACCGGTCTATCAGATCATCAGAACTAAGACCCGTGGATATTTAGAGCTTCTGGTTCTTGCTTTGCTCAGATTCAGAACTTCTTGGGCGCACTTCTTCCTCAGATGCGTCTGATCTTCTGGTACTTTGTATCTGATCAAGGTTTGTATCTGATAAAACAATCAGATTCCTATGTTACTGTTCAGAGTCCTGCACACTTAGAGAATTTTTTTTAGGGTGCCATTTTTGGTTTCATCCTTTGTTATCATCAAAATCCTGGAATTCTATTGTAGAACTAATTTTGTTCTTACAATCTCCCCCTTTTTGATGATAACAAAACAATCTTATTTTTAGAGATGAAACAATTTTAGATAAGAGTTATTAGATTAGATAGAAGTGAGCTCCCCCTGAGATAAGTCTGGGAGTTCAGAAGTTCTTACCGGAGCTTCCATGAGATGATGTTTCAAGATTCTCTTCTGCAAATTTCTAAGTCGAAAAGGATTAGAACCAATTTTTAAACAATGTTTACAGAGTACTGAAAGGATTTAGATATGTTTTCATCAGAGCTGTTTTTAGTTCTCTCCCTTTTTGTCATAATCAAAAAGACTAAGTAAAAAATTAGAGAGAAAAAAGGCATATATATATATATATATAATATATATATATATATATATATATATATATAATATATATATATATATATATATATATATATATATATATATATATATATATATATATATATATATATATATATATATATATATATATATAATCACAAATGCTAGAAGCACAGACAACAAGCAAAAAACAGGCACAACAGAAAACAACAGACAAATCAGAGCAACAAGCAAAGAAAACAAAAAACAAGTCCTAGGTGCTTAAGGGTTGGGAGGTGGAGGCATCCTCTGGAGCAGCTGGGTCAGCAGATTCTGAATGTTGGCATTTACTAAATCCTGTTGATCCAATCTGGCTCGGATTTCTTTCTGCTCTTTCTGAAGATCTATAAGAGTTTTGAGAACCAGAGGGACAAAGGTGGAGGACTCCCCCTGAGTCAGACCATCCGGTTCTACCATGTTGGCAGATTCTTCAGCAAGATGAGTTTCAGCTTCAGCGGCAACTTTGGCTTCAGCAGCAGTAGCAGCATCCTCAGCTAGAGCTTTGGCTTCAGCTTCCTTAATCCTTTGCATTTCTTCTTGCCTGGCTTTCTCTTCTGCTTCCTTGCGGGCTTGCTCCTCAGCTTCTCTGGCTAGGCGCTCCTGGAGTCTTAGCTCAGCGTCTCTAATGAAGTCGTTTTGGACTTGCTTAGAGAGGCCCTTCAGTTTGAAGGCTTCAGCGGTCATCCAGCCAATAACTCTGTTCCAGTGTGTCCTTATAGCTGAAGGATCATCACTGATGCCAGAGTTGATGGTCAGAGACTTGACCTTGTCAACTGAAGCTTCTGCAAACAACATTATTGCTTCCTCAAGGGTTGACAGGGTGTTTTCTGGTTCAGAGGGTGGGGGTGGAGAAGTGGGAGGGCTTAGGTTGAGTGTGGGAGTTTGTGGTTCAGCGGATGTATTTGGTGGGTGTGTGTCAGAGTTGTTTGGATGAGTTTCAGCGTGAGGTGTTTCAGATGGTGGAGGGTCAGATGTGGTAGGGTTTGGTTGTTCTATGGGTGAGGAAGTGATTTCTGGTTCAGATGTGGGTTGTGTTGGCTATTGTGAGGCCAGAGCACGAGTTTGGAGCTGGGCCAGAGTTGGAGAGGGAGGGTTAGAGTGTTTTGTATCTGTGGAAATGTTGTATTAGGGGGGGTGATTCTGGAGAAGAGAATGAAGATGGTGAAGTGGTTTCATTCAGCGTTTCTGCGTCAGAAATAGGTAAGGTTGTGGTGGCAAGGTTAAATTTTTGGGATGGTTGGTGAGATGTTCTGGTGGTTGAGGGAGGAGTTTCTGAGTTTGTATAGATAGGTGTGGGTTAGGGATGGAAGAAGCAACGTGATGTGTTTGTACAGAAGGAGCAAGAGAAACAGACTTACCAGAAGGTCCAGGCAGAGGTACTGGAGGTCTTGATCCGGAGGATTCTCCTAGTCTTGCCTTCTTAGTTTGCTTCGCCTTTTCAGAGGGTCCTCGTGGACGCTTCATGAAGTTTAGAGGCTCATCTGGCAGCTGGCTTATGTTGAAGTCTGAGATATCTACTCCTTCTTTCCTCAGATCATCTAAGTAATAAAGGATTACCTCTAGAGGGTCGACCTTTGAGAATAGATAGAGTCCATTTGGGATCTTCCTCTGATCTTTGAGAGCTTCCCAGGAGGTGCCATAGTAGGTTTGAACTTGACTTGATCCAGAATCCCCATGCTCTTCAAATTTTTGGCGTTTAGAGCTCTTCCAGTGTCGATCATCACGTCTTCCATGAGTCTGAATGTTATCAGGTGGTCCACGAGACGACTTTCAATTAGAACATCAGAGATTAGCCTTCCCAGAGGGATGTAGTTTCTGGGCTTCATGTTGTTTCTTGTATCACGTACAAAATCTCTAAGGTACTTGAAGAGGAGTGCTAGAAGGCAGAGCTTCAGACCTTTGTGGATGCAGTACAGGATGCACTTCTGGTCTGTGTTGATGTAGTCTGAAGAATTTGAAGCTGGGCGATGATGGATGGTGCCCAGGATGATCTTCAGCCAGACCCGGAGGTTCTGATGTATCTCCTTGTTCTTGGACTGGTTGCCTTTAGTGTTTTGCTTGAAGATAGTTGGGTTAATCTCATGGGACATATATTTTGCCCTATGATTAATGTTGTAGATCCTTCTTCCTCCATCTTTCTCCATGCCCAGAGGAGCAACAATGGACTTCTCAGTTATCACCATTTTGACTCCCAGAACATAGGAGATGATGTAGTGATCATAAGCATCATCGAATCTCCAGAATTCCTTCACTAAATTTGTGTAAACTGGACCATAAAGACGTTTGAAGTAATTTCCCCAACCTTGATTCCTGAGTTCGTCAGTGAGGTCAATACCATTTCTGCGCATGTTGTCAAAATCCACCAAGGATTCCCATAAGACTTCCAGTTTCTCAAATGGCATTGCAAGATTGATGTGAGGCTCACGATCAAGAATGTGAGGCTCTTAGTAGATGGGAGTTGAGACGACACCGGTAACCGTTGGGTTTGGGTTGCTTGAACTTGGAGCTTGTTCGTTTGAAGCCATTTGTTGAGAGAAGTTGTAGACAGATTGTTGTTGGGAATCCATGAATGTTGTTGAGAGCTGAGTTGAAGGTTGGAGAATGCTGCAGGAATGCCTTGAGAGAGAGCTGAACTTGCAGAGGGTTATGAGTGTGTGAGAGTGAAGAGTGTGCAATATGTGAATAGAGGTGTTTAAATACCCAAATTAGGGCACATGCAAAACGACACACAAAACAAAGTTTAGCACAAAAACCAAGTCAACACGTTTAGAGGGAAAATGATTACAGCTCATAAATGATGTCTAGTCCCAACAGTCAATACCCTAAACCCTAAACCCTAAACCCTAAACCCTAAAGACTGTTCCTTGATTACTGCTAGACAGCTGTCTAGAAGTTCCAAGGTCAGACGCAAGGTACTCCACGTGTTTGCTCTATCTGATCTTCAGGAATACCAAAGGATTGGTTCCTGGAGATTTCTAACTCAGATGACTTCTAACTTGGTAGGAGTATCAGAGTCAGAGGCAGAATCCATTTTGTTTACATCAGAATCTTATTTTACAAACTCAGAGGCACATTTTATTCAGGGCAATTTTGAATGTTCAGATTTTTTAAGATAAAAAGGAATCTATCTTCAGCTAAGGGTTTTGTAAAGATGTCAGCCCATTGATGATCTATATCAATGAATTTCAATATTACTATCCCTTTTTGAACATAGTCTCTAATAAAATGATGTTTTATTTCTATGTGCTTAGCTCTGGAGTGTAGAATAGGATTCTTGCTTAAACAAATGGCAGCAGTATTATCACAGAAGATATGAATGTTACTCTCAAAGATTTGCAGATCCTCTAATTGATTCTTCATCCAAAGCATCTGAGTGGTGCATAGTGATGCTGAGATGTATTCCGCTTCTGCAGTAGACAAGGCTATGGTTGATTGTCTTTTGCTGGCCTAGGATATCAGATTCTTTCCTAAGAGCTGACAATTTCCAGATGTACTTTTTCGTTCTATTCTGTCTCCTGCGTAATCTGCATCACAAAAACCAGATAGTCTATACTCTGATGTTTTCTCATACATCAGGCCCAGGTTAGGAGTTCCTTTCAGATATCTGAGAATTCTCTTAACTGCTGTTAAATGAGATTCTCTAGGATCTGATTGGAATCTGGCACAAAGACAAACACTAAATCGAATATCAGGACGAGTAGCAGTCAGATAGAGAAGGGAGCCTATCATACCACGATAGAGCTTCTGACAAACCTTCTGACTGACTTCTTCTTTTTCAAGAATGCAGGTTGGATGCATGGGTGTCTTTGCAGGTTTGCATTCAGCCATTTCAAATTTCTTCAGAATGTCTTTTATGTATTTACTTTGATGAACGTAAGTGACTTATGAAGTTTGATTGATTTAAATTCCTAGAAAGAACTTTAGTTCTTGCATTAAGCTCATTTCGAATTCTGCCTACATTAGCTCAGAGAATTCTTGACATACAGGGGCGTTAGCTGAACCAAAAATGATATCATCAACGTATATCTGGCATATCATGAGATCATTATTAATGTTTTTACAGAAGCGTGTAGAGTCAACTTTTCCTCTAATAAAATCATGTTCCAGAAGAAAATTACTTAATCGTTCATACCAAGCTCTGGGAGCTTGTTTTAATCCATATAAAGATTTCTTAAGTTTAAAAACATGTTCTGGACAATTTGAATTTTCAAAACCTGGAGGTTGGTTGACATACACTTCTTCTGATATATAACCATTAAGGAATGCGCTCTTGACATCCATTTGATACAGTTTGATAGAATGATTTATAGCGAATGAGACAAGTAAGCGAATAGATTCTAACCTGGCGACTGGGGCAAAGGTTTCATTGTAGTCAATGCCTTCTTGTTGACTGTAACCTTGAGCCACCAGTCGAGCTTTGTTTCTGACAACTTCTCCTTTCTCATTCAGCTTGTTTCTGAACACCCATCTGGTTTCGATAATGTGAGTGCCTTTTGGTTTAGGAACAAGATCCTAGACGTCGTTCTTTGTGAATTGATCTAGCTCTTCTTTCATGGCTAGAACCCAATCGCTATCTTGAAGTGCCTCATCACAGGAAGTAGGCTCGATCAGAGATACTAGTCCCAGAGGAGTTTCTTCAGGAGTTTTGAAGGTAGACCTAGTTCGGATAAGTTCGTCCTTGTTTCCCATAATCAACTCTTTAGATATGTTGAGGCGACTTTTAGCTTTCTTTGGGATTGTTGGGGATTTAGTTCCTTCTGAGGTTTGAGTGGCAGTTTCTTCAGGAGCTTTAATCTTCTCGTCAGAACCTGCAAGAGTAATCTCCAGATCTGCAAGTTTCTCAACTAGCTTTGACTTTTCAGGGTCAAGCTTATCATCAAATCTGACATGAATTGATTCTTCCATAATTTTGGTTTCTGTATTGTATACGCTGTAGCCTTTAGAGCGTTCTGAGTATCCTAACATAATACCCTTTTGCGCTTTGGAATCAAACTTGTTCAGATGTTCTTTAGTATTTAAAATAAAACAGGAACATCCAAAAGGATGAAAATAAGAAATGTTGGGTTTTCTTCCTTTACACAGTTTGAAATTCTGGCGTAGTCAGAATTCAGATGTTATACTCCAAGTCATGACATCTGATCCAACATTGTAACTAATACAGCAAGACAGTTATACAAATTCAACCCTGTACTAATATACACATGTTCACAGATGTCACGACATTTGCTTCTATATCACCCTAGAATGGAGGAACACCTAGTTCTGTGCATCTGGTAGAAAGACTCAGCAGAGATCAACCATAGCTCTAACTTTTGTTACTTTCCTACACAGTTATCAGCAAGATGTCTCAATAGTGATTTGGACATCATCTGTTACATTAATCCAGGTTGCTGGCCTTGTACTTGTATTTCCTAAAATAAAGGTTGAACAAGTTAATCTAATTTCCACTTATTAGGGTGCTAACAAATAGGCTATTTGTTAGGTTCATTACATGTAGTTCAGTTGTTAGTTTCCTGGATTTTAGCCTGAGAAAATTACTTAAACTGAAAAACTAATCATCCTACAATTCAGCACATGCTATCAGGAATGAATGTTACAACATTCAGTTTGACAACCAGAACATAACTCTCACACTGATTCAGTTATGTCCCTGAAAACCGACTGTGCTAAATATGTTGTACTGCAAAAGACTAACCAGTCTCTACTTCAGTATCAACATACATGACTAACTGTCAAGACATCCAGTTTGACAGTTTCACAATGATCCTTTGCCCAGGTCTGTTATCCTCTTGATAACCAGACTGAAATAAATACTGAACTGAAGCAGAAAAACCAACCTGCCTATTATTCAGTATATGTTGTTAATGATGAATGTCAAAACATTCTGATTGACATTCAAACAGAAGGCTATGTATCAGGTCTGTCATTATCTTGATAAGCAGACTAAAATACAAGCTGAGTTATGGCAGACAGGATTATAACATGCAGAAGGAAAACAAACACAGGAAATTGTTAACCCAGTTCGGTGCAACATCACCTACTATGGGGGCATACCAAGCCAGGAAGAAGATCCACTATCAGCAGTATTAATTCAGAGTTAAACTCCCCTGTTTACAACTCTTCACTTAATCCCTACCCAATGCAATCTATACCTAGGAACTCCTAGATTGAAACCTCCAGTTTCCATTCCTATCACTACAAAAACAATGTAATGTTAAACAACTTGAACTTGCTTCACAGCTTCGTTCAAGACCATAACAACTCTTGCCTACAGGCTTTGAGTTACAAAGACTCTCAGCTTTGAACACTGAGAAACACATGGTAACCTTCCCACAGGTTGGGAGGTTTACCTCACACACACCCCTAATTTTTCATTCTAAGAGGCTTACAAAAACTAGGTTACAATATGCTATTTATAACCTAATCACCCAACTGGATTTGGGCCTTCAGAAATCGCAGCAAACTTCTTCTTTGTTGTTACAAAGCCAGCAGAAAATTTTCTGCTACAAATAAGGTCTTCAATCTTTTAGTTCCTAAAATCTCTCCATATATATCTCCATATTTGGAGCCTATATGTATTCTGATTAAGTCTTTAAGACCTCCACATGGGAGATAGGATATTCACCAAATATCCTCACTAATCCCAGAATATATACTGAATTAATTAATTCAGTTTTCTACACATGTACGATGTCACAGGCATGATGTCGTGACATCGTCCATGACATGTTGGTCCAAATGTTGAACTTCTTCAACCCAACATATTAAAACAACAGAGATGATTGCATTATTTGTTTTACAAAATTAATGCCAATCCTAAGGTATTAACAATCTCCCCCTTTGGCAAATTTTAGCTAAAACAAATAAGCCTCTGTCATTATCTCCACCACCACAAACACCAAAGTTGGTGTACATGAGGAAGTAGAGGTACAAGAATCAGTTGCATCAGAACCCTTCCCCTCAACGGTAGAGCTTCCTGAAGAATATGTAATGCTGAGTACATAGATAATGTAACTCAGATCACAAGACACAACTGTCCTCTTAACTCAGATCACAAGACACAAGAGGTATACACAGTTAGTGACTTTAGTGCCTGAAGCCAACTTCTGCTTGCTACCACATTTTGCTTGCTTGCTTGCTTCTGGTATATTCTCAGGATACTATTTCTCTCCCCCTTTTTAGCTAAACATTTGTAAATGAACCCTTCACAAAACCAGATCCAAGCGCAGTTTGCCCAAACCTTAACATACCCCATGGTTTAGAGGGAATGGAATGTTTCTCTTGTGAGAAGAGGAATGTTGTTACATCCTTTAAATAGTCCAGCCCGTGCTTAGGAATTAACGGTAGGAATAAATGCTTGGTCAAGATTCATTAATATTTGCTGAGAGACAGTCAGAGAATCACCAACAAAATCTCAGACTATCTTTGAATACCTTTTATAGCTCTTGACTGTTTCTTTTCCAAAACAACAGTTCCAGTGCATGGAGACTATTCCATATATGCAATCAGACACGTTGCACGCGATGTCTTAACATTCAACGTGGCTTTTGCCTGCATTCTTCAAGTATTCTTCCTATCAACATTTCCTAAGACCACTTTCGTACCTCCAGTAGACACTTGACATCTGGCACCACCAAGGCCAAAATCACAAACACCAGTAGATGGTTACTCCCCCTGTACCACACAACTGTAACAATCAGGCTTATTCTAATTTATCATAATTAGATACACCACATCCATATTTCCTCATGACTTTAAGATTCAGAAGGAAATAACAATATTATCCAAGGCAATGTCATGACATCCGGTCAGACATTCTTCTGCTCCCTCAGCCTTGACACACATCACATCATCCCAATAACTAACAAGGTGTCATACCTTGTCATCTGAGACCACATAGACCACAAGCTTGATGATTACTTGCAGCACAAAGACAGAACTCCCCCTGTCATGAACAACCAACTCTCCTCTTGAAACTTGGAGATCACACATGAACATATCCAACACCCCAAAGTTGGACCTTCACATACTTCCTGATTCAAAGAGAACCCAGACCACTTGATGAATGGAAAACATAAGACGCATCTTCATGTCTTCAAGAGCACACCCTCTGTTCAACCCTCTTGGCTGAACACATCCACACTCTGTGTCAATCTCTCTTCTAACCAGAACAGAAAACCACTTCACAAAATGTTCTAACATTAGTTAGGACATCCTCACAACATAACAAAGAACACCATCTGATAATCTTCAGATATCACTGAGTCACCAGCTTGATCCAAAAGAAACCAGACACAAATTGGGACATATACATTCTCAGCCCATTACAAGAGATAATTTTCCATAGATAGCTTAGAACTCCTACCACAAGCTCCAAGAGATGAATAGAAAACACCTCCTTTTGTCTTCAACTTACTACTTTTCTGCTCAAAAGTAATTTGTCTCAGACTTTCCTCAAGAATAATCAGCTGCCATATGTTGATTATCTTGATTCTTCAAACTCACTTCTGAGATAGACCAAATGCCACTGGTTGATTACCTCCTTCATGAATCCTCATATGAAAAAGTCAAATGCCACTTTTTGACCTCTCCAAGTTTATCAGACTTCTCCCAAAGATATTCTGACCTTCCAAGTGAGACTTGAACTTCAAGCTACATGTTAAACAAAACTTAGATTCTCTAAGACATGAACATGTAACATCTTCTCCATCCAGCAACTCCAAAGAACTGCAATGAGAATGATCCTTTTTGAAGTACCCAATCTACAACTCTGTAGACCCTTCTATCTTAAGTTGATGTGCCACTTCATCAACTAAGATTCTGATGTTGAACCAAATGTCACAACATTGTGTTTTAACATCTAGCTGTTGAATTCAGCTCCTTCTTCTGCCACTTGAAAGAACTTCCTCCCTACACAGAACAAGAGTTCAACGCTCTCATAGACTTGATTGTGGAACCAAGTTTGAGTAAACAACCTCCATCCTGCAGGTTTGCAGTTAAGTCATCCAAGCTCACACCTTGATGAATTCCTGCTTCTTCTCCAAAGACATCAGACACTCTGATGCATGAGTCTTCATGAGGACCAGTTAGAGACTAACCCTTCATCTATACCAAGGATTCCACTTCCTAAAGCAAGGTTGTTTCCATGATGTCAAGAATGTTGCCACTTGTTCTTAACTCCACAGTGTGCATTAGCCAATGCACTTCCTTACCTAGATCAGAAATAAACTGATCCAAGTAACCACCATCAAGACCATGATGTCTTCTTCTTCTTGTACACACCAAGGCTGAACATGTTTCTTGCCAGGAAACCTTTTCAGAGATCATATGCTCTTGCTGCCACCAAAGAGAAAGATCATAAACCAATGTACTATCCTTCCTGTGATTCTGCACATGATCTTGAAGATGAGATGTTCCAACATCTTTAAGAACATCAGTTATCTGGAGCTCCAAGGATAATCAATTAAATACTTGTACTTGGCACAAGTAGACATTGATCTTAAATCCTTTCCCAGTTATCCTTTCAGATACTTCCACCATAAGAATACTTTGAAAATACTCTTCTTGTGTCAACATCTTCTGCTTGCAAGCACCTCAATAGTTTTGAGAATCTTTCCAGATTAGATTCACCCTTAGGAATGAGAGAGATGAATCCTTCCTTGCACATGTGTCACACAACAACCAGAACCCATGTGACACAGGTCAACAACCAACCAGACCCTAGGCTGACCAAACGTGAGGAGGTTAACCAAAACTCCCCCTCAAATTAACAATAATGGAAACTCCACAACAATATCCATGCATTGTACACAAATGTATCAACATGACATACACCATCCCTACCCGTGGCAACTAACTCTATGAGTTATACCTATACATACTTCAATCACACCAATCAGACTCCAGCTGACCATAAGTACTAGTGACAACAAAACAACACCAGTTAATAGTAGATATGCATTGCCAGAGCATACTACCTCAACCAACCACTGAATCTTCATATTCTCACTCCTTGAAAGAACTGCCACTTCTGAGCGTGGTGTTTGAATAACAAGATTCATGGTCCCAATCCTCTTAAATGAAATAGCAAGTCAGGTTACCCCATTATTGCCTTCTAACATCCAGGGGACTTGTCTTTCAACACAACATAGTACTTCAGGGAACAACTATCCAACCCTGATCAATCTACAGGAATAAGGCACACAGCAGGGATTGCACAATGTCACATCTCAACCAGCTCCACTTCTAGAGATCAGACTTCTAAAAGTGGCCTTCTTGAGCATACACACAGTTGACCCTACCCTTATCAACTTAGCACACACAGATGTCTCCTCTTCCAGGTCAGGAGTAGGTTCCAAACAAAAGTATCTCTTTGTTTGACGCCTAAAAACATCTGCTCTTCAACCAGTAGGTGCATACTTGTTGAACAACATGTTCTAACATCACATAGAACATTAGTTCCACCTGCTTGGAACAAACCCTCCTTGAAAGTCTTCAAGGTCTTCATATGCACTACCCAAGAGAGTAAAAGAATCAGTGATCAGGTGATTCTTACCATGATGAGTGGACTTGAGGAGACTCAAGTATCTTTGACATCTTCAGTAGATTATGATGAAATCTTGAATACAGCAGCCTTTCATCCACATGAAGGGAAACTACATCAGAGTTTGAGTTTTGCCAGGTATTATGCAGCGGAAATCATAATACAACTCAACCTATGAACACGCACTTCACCAGATCAGCCTCCAAGAACATACTAAGTTTGAATATGATTCAATACTAGTACAATTGTCCCACACAAAGGCCAATTTCCAACCTCCAGAGACAGATACACACAGTTCCTGTCATGAATAGTCCATCCACCTACTTCAAGGGACCATTCAAGTAAATCACAGAACCTTCCACACGTTCCAACATCAGTACTAACATAACTCCTTGCAAGATACCAGAAAGTATCACCCATGGATCTCATCCAGAAACAGAACAGGATGCCTGCTCTGATACCATTTGAAATTCTGGCGTAGTCAGAATTCAGATGTTCTACTCCAAGTCATGACATCTGATCCAACATTGTAACTAATACAGCAAGACAGTTATACAAATTCAACCCTGTACTGATATACACATGTTCACAGATGTCACGACATCTGCTTCTATATCACCCTAGAATGGAGGAACACCTAGTTCTGTGCATCTGGTAGAAAGACTCAGCAGAGATCAACCATAGCTCTAACTTTTGTTACTTTCCTACACAGTTATCAGCAAGATGTCTCAATAGTGATTTGGACATCATCTGTTACATTAATCCAGGTTGCTGGCCTTGTACTTGTATTTCCTAAAATAAAGGTTGAACAAGTTAATCTAATTTTCACTTATTAGGGTGCTAACAAATAGGCTATTTGTTAGGTTCATTACATGTAGTTCAGTTGTTAGTATCCTGGATTTTAGCCTGAGAAAATTACTGAAATAGAAAAACTAATCATCCTACAATTCAGCACATGCTGTCAGGAATGAATGTTACAACATTCAGTTTGGCAACCAGAACATAACCCTCATGTTGATTCAGTTATGTCCCTGAAAACCGACTGTGCTAAATTTGCTGTACTGCAAAAGACTAACCAGTCTCTACTTCAGTATCAGCATACATGACTAACTGTCAAGACATCCAGTTTGACAGTTTCACAATGATCCTTTGCCCAGGTCTGTTATCCTCTTGATAACCAGACTGAAATAAATACTGAACTGAAGCAGAAAAACCAACCTGTCTATTATTCAGTATATGTTGTTAATGATGAATGTCAAAACATTCTGATTGACATTCAAACAAAAGACTATGTATCAGGTCTGTCATTATCTTGATAAGCAGACTGAAATACAAGCTGAGTTATGGCAGACAGGATTATAACATGCAGAAGGAAAACAAACACAGGAAATTGTTAACCCAGTTCGGTGCAACATCACCTACTATGGGGGCATACCAAGCCAGGAAGAAGATCCACTATCAGCAGTATTAATTCAGAGTTAAACTCCCCCGTTTACAACTCTTCACTTAATCCCTACCCAATGCAATCTATACCTAGGAACTCCTAGATAGAAACCTCCAGTTTCCATTCCTATCACTATAAAAACAATGTAATGTTAAACAACTTGAACTTGCTTCAGAGCTTCGTTCAAGACCATAACAACTCTTGCCTACAGGCTTTGAGTTACAAATACTCTCAGCTTTGAACACTGAGAAACACATGGTAACCTTCCCACAGGTTGGGAGGTTTACCTCACACACACCCCTAATTTTTCATTCTAAGAGGCTTACAAAAACTAGGTTACAATATGCTATTTATAACCTAATCACCCAACTGGATTTGGGCCTTCAGAAATCGCAGCAAACTTCTTCTTTACTGTTACAAAGCCAGCAGAAAATTTCTGCTACAAATAAGGTCTTCAATCTTTTAATTCCTAAAATCTCTCCATATATATCTCCATATTTGGAGCCTATATGTATTCTGATTGAGTCTTTAAGACCTCCACATGGGAGTTAGGATATTCACCAAATATCCTCACTAATCCCAGAATATATACTGAATTAATTAATTCAGTTTTCTACACATGTACGATGTCACAGGCATGATGTCGTGACATCGTCCATGACATGTTGGTCCAGATGTTGAACCTCTTCAACCCAACATATTAAAACAACAGAGATGATTACATTATTTGTTTTACAAAATTAATGCCAATCCTAAGGTATTAACACAGTTCATATGGAGTCTTCTCCAGAATAGGTCTTATGGAGATTCTATTCTGAATGTAACACGCTGTATTTACAACTTCAGCCCAAAAGTGCTTAGCCATATTTGTTTCATTGATCATGGTTCTGGCCATCTCTTGGAGTGTCCTATTCTTCCTTTCTACAACTCCATTTTGTTGTGGAGTTCTAGGGCAGGAGAAATCATGGGATATTCCATTAGAGTCAAATAATTCCTCAAAAAATTTATTTTCAAATTCCCCACCATGATCACTTCTGACTCTGATGATTTTAGAGTCAAATTCATTTTGCACTTTGGAACAGAAGCTAGTGAATACAGAGTGAGACTCACTCTTGTGCTTTAAGAATTTTACCCATGTCCAGCGACTAAAATCATCAACAATGACCAGTCCATATTTCTTTCCATTGACTGATGCTGTTTTCACAGGACCAAATAAGTCAATGTGAAGAAGTTCTAGAGGCTTAGAGGTAGAAACAATGTTTTTATTTTTAAATGATGATTTTGAAAATTTTCCTTTCTGACATGCTTCACATAGAGCATCTGAAGAAAACTTCAGCTTAGGTAGACCTCTGACTAACTCGAGTTTATTTAGATGAGATAACTTTCTCATGCTAATGTGGCCCAAGCGTCTATACCATACCCATTGCTCTTCGTGAACAGACATCAGACATTTCACATTTTGTTCTTTTAAATCAGAAAGATTTATTTTATAAATATTGTTTTTCCTCTTGCTAGTGAATAGGACAGATCCATTGCTTTGATTTATGGCTTTACATGTTTTTTGATTGAAGATTACAGCATATCCGTTATCACTTAATTGACTTATTGATAACAGATTATGCATTAATCCTTCTACATATAACACATCAGATATAGAGGGAAGAGTACCATTACCAATAGTTTCGGAGCCTCTGATCCTTCCTTTCTGATCTCCTCTGAAGCCTACGAATCCAGCGTCTTTAAGTTCCAGGCTTTGGAACATATACTTTCTTCCCGTCATGTGTCGCGAGCATCCAGAGTCCAGGTACCATGACTGGTGTTTTAACTCTGCTACATAAGATATCTGCAACATAAACAATCTTATCCTTTGGTACCCAAAGTCTTTTGGGTCCTTTGTGATTAGTTTTCCCAGAGTTTCTTAAAACTTTGGGTTTTCTAGCATTATTAAATTGTTGTGCTTGTGTATGTGTATAGTGATATGAAAATGGAGATTTAGGTTGGTCATTAGTAGAATTTTTATCTTCACTAGGATTATACCCAATTCCTCTTCTATTGTTCTGACTGACCCCATAAATCATGGATGCCATTCTGCTCCTCTCTATCCCATTTTTCAGAAACTTTTGAAAAGATTTTTCATATTTATAAATTATTGTGTTTGAAGTTTGTGGAGCCTGAGATAACGCTTCTTCAAGTTTTGAGCAATTTTTCTTTGTTGCATCTCTTTCTAATGTCAAAGTTCTGTTTTCATCTTTTAGTTCTAAAATTGTTATCTCAAGTTTGCCACATTCTTCTAATGTTTCTTCAAGAACACCTTTTATAGCTTTAAATTTTTGTTTGATTTTCTGATATGGGTTTAGAGTTTCAGACAGACATGATTCTAGGTTAGATCGAGAAAGTTCAGAAAATACCTCTTCTGATTTAGATTCTTCATCTGAAGTATTCTTGGATTTGGTAGCCATGTGTGCTACATTAGCCTGTTCATCAGAGTCTGATTCTGATGAGTCAGATTCACTGTCGTCCTAGGTAGCCATCAGTCCCTTTTTGGTTCTGAGGGAATTTTTCTTGAAGTCCTCTTTTCTAGAACTATCTTTCTTTAACTTGGGACATTCGTTCCTATAGTGACCTGTTTCTTTACATTCATAACACGTAACATCTTTGTTAGTTTTACCTTTTGAGGTTGATTCTGATCGGTCCCCTCTGGGTCTTGGTTTTCTGAAGTTATTATTCCTTTTTCTCCAGAGTTGTTTTTCTCTTCTGGTAAGAAGGGATAATTCTTCCTCATCGTCAGAATCTTCCTGTTCAGAGTCATCAGCGTCTTCTGTTTCGGCCTGGAAGGCTTTGTTTCTGTCAGACTTGCGCCTTTCAGATCTGGACTTTAATGCTACAGACTTGATCTTCTTCTGAGGCTCATCTTCCTCTAGTTCTATCTCATGACTTCTGAGTGAACTGACAAGCTCTTCAAGGCTGATGTTGTTCAGATCCTTTGATAGCTTTAAGGCTGTGACCATGGGTCTCCACTTCTTTGGCAAGCTTCTGACTATCTTTTTGACATGGTCCGCAGTTGTGTATCCTTTGTCTAGCACTTTGAGACCTGCAATTAGAGTTTGGAATCTAGAAAACATTACCTCTACAGCTTCATCATCCTCCATTTTGAAGGCTTCATATTTCTGGATTAGAGCCAGAGCCTTTGTTTCTTTGACCTGAGAGTTTCCTTCATGATTCATCCTCAGGGAGTTGAGTATATCTTTAGTTGTTTCCCTGTTGGTGATTTTTTCATACTCATTGTAGGATATGGCATTGAGAAGTATCGTTCTGGCTTTGTGATGATTCTTGAATTCGCGCTTCTGATCATCTGTCATTTTGCTACTGGGAACGGAAACTCCAGCATCTGTTACAGGAGGTTTGTATCCAACTGTGACAATGTCCCAGAGATCAGCGTCATAGCCCAGAAAGAAACTTTCAATTCTATCTTTCCAGTAATCGAATTTCTCTCCATCAAAGACTGGAGGCTTAGCGTTATAACTGTCTCTTTCATTGGTGTTGGCCATAATTTTTCTCGTTCTGGATCTCTCTACACTGTTAAGTGTTTGATTAGAAAATCAATAACAGAGCCGAAGCTCTGATACCAACTGAAGGTGAGAAAAACAAGAAAGGGGGGTTTGAATTGTTTTAGAAATTAAAATCTTTTTCAAAAGTAAGAACACGCAGTGTTTTATACTGGTTCGCTTATAACACAAAGCTACTCCAGTCCACCCGGCCAAGGTGATTTCGCCTTCAAAAAGGACTTAATCCACTAATATTGAAAGATTAATACAACCAAACGTCTAAGAGAATGATCTCTTAGTCCTCCCAAGTATACAGACTATGCAGAGTCACTTGAGGAACAAAAGCAATTTAGTAAAAAATAAATTTGTAATAGAGAGTGCTTCTAAGAGTAAGCAAGTATTACAACAGAATATGTAGACAAGCGTTTTCACGTATGAGCAGCAGCTCGTGAAAAACTGAGAGAGAATGTAAATAATTTTTCTGTGCGTTGTTGTGTGTCTCTAAATGAAGTGGGTTGTCCTTTATATAGTGGTGAGAATGACCGTTGGAGTGATGACAGAATATTGGCCTTTGATGAGCATTCAATGTCATTACTTCTGTGTTTCTTGCCATAACCAATTTGTCTCCCTGAATGATTTCTTTCTAAAAATACTTCCTTTCCATTTGAAGAAATTCTTTCTGTTACTTTCTCTGGATTAGGAGAAACTTCATCAGAATCTTTGTTATCTCGGAGTTCTACGTCAGAAGGAAATTACATTGAGGTTACATCAGAGCTTCTCAGAGTACTGGTCTATCAGATCATCAGAACTAAGACCCGTGGATGTTTAGAGCTTCTGGTTCTTCCTTCTATCTTGCTTTGCTCAGATTCAGAACTTCTTGGGTGCACTTCTTCCTCAGATGTGTCTGATCTTCTGGTACTTTGTATCTGATCAAGGTTTGTATCTGATAAAACGATCAGATTCCTATGTTGCTTTTCAGAGTCCTGCACACTTAGAGAATTTTTGTTAGGGTGCCATTTTTGGTTTCATCCTTTGTTATCATCAAAATCCTGGAATTCTATTGTAGAACTAATTTTGTTCTTACACTTTTTAGTTCGGTCTTTATAGATTTGGGCATTCTCACAGGCGTCTAATTGTAATTCCTCTAATTCTTGAATATCTAAGACTCTCTTTTCACCAGCAGCAACATAGTTTAGGGCTTTAATGGCCCAATAAGCTTTATGTTCTAGCTCAACCGAAAGATGGAAGGATTTACCATAAACTAGCTTAAAGGGTGTGGTTCCTATGAGAGTTTTGTAAGTTATTCTATAAGTCCATAGAGCCTTGTGAAGTTTAGAGGACCAATCATGCCTAGATGTTGCAACAGTCTTCTCTAATATTTTTTTAATTTCTCTATTGGTAATTTCAACTTGACCACTCGTTTATGTGTGGTAAGGTGTTACTATTCAGTGTCAAACCATCACCATTTTTGAAATGAAATGAGATCCACCATCACTAATGACGAGTCTAGGTACACCGAATCTAGGGAAGATGAAGTTTTTGCAAACCTTAATCACGACTCGTGCGTCATTTGTGGGAGAAGCTACAGCCTCGATCCGTTTTGACATATAGTCAACCACAACGAGTATAAACTTCTTTCCGAAAGAGGATGGGAAATGGCCCATAAAATTAATACCCCATACGTCGGAGATTTCCACTTCTAGGATGTTTTTCAATGGTATCTCGCCGCGCCTAGAAACGTTTCCAGTTTGTTGGCACTTGTCACATTTGAGAATTACATCGTGAACATCCGTCCATAGGCTCGGCCAATAGAGGCCATATTGTAAAATATTTGCATAGAACTTGGACGTGCTTGCGTGCCCTCCGTAAGATGCAGCGTGGCAATGGGTTATAATATTGTCTATCTCTTCTTCAGGGACACATCGATGAAAAATATTGTCGGTGCCTCTCTTGAATAGGAGAGGCTCATCCCAATAATAGTGTTTTAGGTCATGGAAAAACTTTTTGTTTTGTTGGTAAGTTAATACAGGTGGAAGCACTCGGGCTGCTAGGTGTAGCACCTCAAATTTGCACCCATCATTGTACATACATTTTCATATTAGGTCATAGCATATCATGGTCCATTGCATAGCATTGCATTGCCTCTTTTGCCTCAAGTGCAAGCCAATCAAGGAATTGGGTCAAACTGATCAGGAGATCAGTCAGTCAAGCAAGCAAGCCCAATTCTCAAGGGAGCCAAGGCCTTGGGGTTTGTCCAACAAGTTCACATGGCTTGGAGGTCTATTTGAAGTATTTTGGTCAAGGGTTGAAGACTTGGAGATCATCAGTTCATACACAGACAGTCAAAAACCCTAAAAAAGTCAACTGTCAGTCAAGGCAGTGGATGGTGGCCATTCTTGTGGAATTTGGGCACCATGATCAATAATCAAGAGTTCATACAACTTGGGACATCATTTGAAGTCAAGTTCTCAAGGAATTAGGGTTTGGAAATCATCAGTCAATGCACAATCAGTCAGAAACCCTAAAAGTCAACTGTTGGTCAACTGCCTATTTAATCAGTGATTTGATGAAAGGAAATGGTTTGTGAGATCTTATTCATGTCCAAATAGTCATCATATATCATGTCAAACACCATCATGGAAGAATTTGGAGCCAGATCAAAAATTTCCCAAAATGGAAACTGGGCCTGTAACTGAAACCTGCCATAAATGGAAAGTCTTGATCCTCAAACCTACATTTTGATACAAGCCTCAAATGAATTTTTGCCCAACATGAAAGTTGAAGATCTTGTTCTCCCATTTCCAAAAAGTCCTAGAACTCTCAATTCCCATGTGTGGTTGGCAAGTTATGATCGAATCGATTTCAGAAAATCTTGAACTTCAAAGGGCCATATCTCTCAAACCGTTTGGCCAATTTTGGTGGGGTTTTTTCCTACAAGTCACATTTGATCCCCTCTTTCCAAAAATATAAATTTCATGAGCCAAAACCTCACCAATCAAAATGGCATATTTTGACTTTTCTCATTTAAATGTAAGGTTGACCAATGTTTGACTTTTTGATATAAACATTTTTCTAACATTTGGCCAATTGGAACAGCTCAGAAATATCATTTAAAACATGTTTGCAAGCTCAAATTATGCAGTACTTGCACCCATCATGTATCCATGTTTAGTTGCTTGAATTGGAAGAAAAGTACAAATTCAACCATGCTACCCCATGCTATCCACCATGCCTTGCTTTGTACTTTGAAAACAGAAAATTGGAAGCACATTTGCTGTCATTTGAAGCTTCATTGTGCAGCCAAAAAACCAGCAAAAGAGGCCATACTAATTTGCTTGAAAATGGGCAAAAAGGACACTTTCATCCATACTTCCATGGCCATGCTTTGTACTCACACATAGCAGTTTTTGTGCACCATTTTTTCTGTCAAACCAATCCTAATAGCAGGCACATAAACCACATTGGACAGAAAACACAAAAAAAAACTCACTCATTTCTAAGAAACCTCATCTTTGGCATTTTTCCAAAAATCTTCAAAAACTTCCAAAGAGCTAAGCCGTGCCTTGTTTGAAACAACATCCAAGCAACATGTTGAACCTTTTTTAAACTCCATTCTTCAACTGTAAGAGCTCTTGGTGGACTGTCCTTTCCAAGCTCCATTAATGGCAAAGTGAGATTGCATCCAAACCAAGCCATCTCAAGCAAAACCTTCTTCATCATTCATCTTTTGAAGACCTTTGGAGCATCTGTTTTAGCTTATAACACACAAACAACAACTGTTTCGTGGATTTCTTCAAAAATAAGTAAGGATTCGAATCACTCTTTTCTCTAAATGATGCTATGCTTTATGAAGAGCTTGCCTTGCTGTTTATTCTGCTCTTTGAATCGTGAAAAACCATCGAGAAATGAGAGAGAACGAGAGTTTTAAAGTTTGTTGTTCATGATTAATTTTGTTCGATTCTTGATGTTGTTGTTGTTTTTAGACAAATGGCATGTTGATTCATGTTAGGGGCTGTTAGATCTTCATGAAAATATGTTTAAATGTTGTTTTTGGGACCTTTTGGGGTTTCTGGAAAAATTAAGTTGAAGGTGATGAAGAAAACCTTGCTGTTTTTGGGCTGCTGCGTTTTACCTGCGGATTTATCCGCGACCTTCATGTTGCTGCGTTTTACCTGCGGATTTATCCGCGACCTGCATAGCCATCCGCGGATTTTCCTGCGGATTTCGTGCATTAGGGCTTCGCCTTCAATATTTATTTCATTTAATTACTCAATCTTCCAAAAATCATAAGTTCCTCATTTTAATTCCAAATTCATTGGGAATTTTTGCATCATGTCCATCTTGATCTCTAGTTTTTTGTCATATATTTTCCAGAATTTTTGGATGAGTGGTTTTTAAATGTTGCTAGGGTTTGTGACATGTGACCAAGTTTTGTACACTTTGCCAAAACATTTGTGAAATGATGAGAATGTATCCAATGGTTCCCAAATTGTTTGTGCTTAAACTAGACACATTCATGGTGATTTTGGTGTAAAGTTTGTGAATTTATCATTTGTGGTTTGTGAGATATGATTTTTTGGATTAGGGTGTGACAATTTGTGTCACACCATTGATGACCAACTTCATGATTTTCATTGCCATGCTTCTTGACCTCCAATTGATCCAATTTTTTGCATGAACCTTCTCTTCTATGTCTAGTTTACATGTGAATTGTTCTGGATTTATTTGAACTATTTTCCATTTGTTTGAGATTTTTCTTCCCTGCCTAGACAAATGTTGACCTTGTGTGACACATGTTCCCATTTCATTTGTGAAATTCTCATACTTTATTAGATGGACATGAAATTTTACATGAGATAACTAGACATCCTCATCTTTGCCATGGTTTTGATCCCATTCATTTATCATACACCATTCTTGACTTATGATTTTTCTAAGTTGATGCATGTTTGGTTGACTTCATTGAGCATGTTCAAAATTGCTTTGACTTTCTGATTTTCATTGACTGCCTTCCACTTGTCCAAATGAGATGAAATTTGACATGCTTACCATGATATGTGTTAGGTTTGACCATGATTTATTTGGTGATTTTTGGAAATGTTTGAGTTGACTTTTGAGTTAAGTCTTGCTGTTGACTTCTATGAGCTTCTGTGTGCCACACTTTGACCTAATTTGCTCATGAAATGATGATGATGATTGATATGAGTGTAAACCCAATTGGTTGTGTTTCTTAATGGTTTGAACTTGATTTTGGATGCTTGCCCTTTGCTGTTTTGACTTTCTCATTCATTTTTGACCCTAGGCTTGCCCTAGTGGTCCTGTTACTCACCTTTGAGCTCATGTTTTCAGGTTGACCAACAAATGACCAATGAGACCAATTTCTTTTGATTGAGCTTGCCTAAATACCATGACTAACTTGTTTGTTTTGTAGGTGGCTTGGATCACATGCCCTAAGCCTTGTGCCTTGCACATCCATGTGCCTCTAATTGACTGTTGGTGTCTGTTTCTGTTTATGTTGTTTGAAGTTGCCTACTAACATCTGCTTGACTGTTTCAGGTGCTTTAGTTGCTTAGTTCCTTGTGAACTTTTTGCTTTGCTTTGCTTGTATAAGCAATTTGCATTGAGGTATGTCTCTTTATCTTCATGTAGTCTGGAAGACCTGGCCCGTTACTTGGCCAGGCAACTGTCTGAAGCCCTCCTTAAGAGGCAATGTTTGTGGATGTTTAACTTTGTCCTTGCATAGAGTCAAAGTCCTCCTAAGTGAAGAGGCAATTGGTGGAAGGTAGGGATATGCAATCTATCCCCCACTATTCAGTGTGTCATCTGTTTTGCTCACACCACTGTGTTGGTGCATTGCAGATACAAACCCAAGATCTTGTACAATTGTACAGTTGAGTCAGTTTTAAATGTGTAGAAGGGTTCCCACTTTCTGAACCCACACATTCTTGTCTTAAGCTCTCCCAGGCCAGGGATAAGAGCCGTGAAGTCTTACCTTCACTCACCTTTCATCTGCTTCACCTTAGCCCCTCAATGGCAAGGTTAAGAGCACATTCACCCAGTTCCAGAGGTTTGTTTGTCGAGGTTGATATGACCCCTTGACTAAAACCTAACCCTTGTTTGAGCCACTTGTTTGTGTATAGCATGTGTTATCTGTGCTTGTAGGATTGTTTGACTTGCTTCCTGTGCAAGTTAGGATTGTTTGACTTGCTTCCTGTGCAAGTTAGGATTGTTTGACTTGCTTCCTGTGCAAGTTAGGATTAGTTTAGACTTGCTTCCTGTGCAAGTTAGGTTTTACTTGGCTTGCTTCCTGTGCAAGTTAAGTGTGTGTGTGGCTTGCTTCCTGTGCAAGTCATGACTAGGATAGGCTGGCTCCCTGTGCCAGTTAGCTAGAAACCTTAACTTAGGGATGATTTTGCATGATAACATCTAGGCTCGAGTCGTAGTCTCCCTAGTTGTGTCTCCCTCTGTTATCTGGTTAGGCTAGTCCTTTATCCCTCTGTAGGGGAACTACATCGCCCTGATCTTCATACCAGATGAAGTATGTAGGCAGGAGATTGAGCTGATCTCTCCGGGCGCCTTTTCTTTTCTTTTGTGTGTTGTTTGACAGTTGCTAGGCTCGAGTGCCTGACTCCTTAGCAATTTGTTGTCTGTTTGTTTGAGTGTGTGCTTGACAGTTATAGGCTCGAGTCCCCGACTCCCTATCAACTTGTTGTGTTGTTGTGTGCTTGGAAGCTGATGTAAGTCCATCGAGTGGCACTTGGGTTCCAGTGTGCGTGTGTTTGGTTCGGATGCTGATGTAAGTCCAGCAATTGGCATTCAGGCTCCATGTTTTCCTTCTTGTGTGTGTTTAGGTTCGGATGCTGACATAAGTCCAGTGACTGGCAGTCGGGCTCCACGTTTGCCTATTTGTGTTTGTTTGTGTGCGTGTCAGCCGAGCTACGAATGCTCTGATTCTTCTCTCGTCCGAGAAGATACGTATGCATAGGATGCGATATCCTAGCGAGCATGTGTCGTTTCCCCCAGTCCGAACTACTTCGACTCTGATGTCTATGCCTGATAGACTAAGTAGGCCCAGGATACGATGTCCTGCCGAGTCAGTTTCAGTCAGTTTCTTTTGTCTCTTTCAGCCAGTGTGTGTGAGTTTGAGCAGTGTTTAGCAACCAATATTCCTTCCTTTCGTGCGTGGATCCCGTAGAGTACTACGGATGCGTAGGGGTGCTAATACCTTCCCTTCGCATAACCGACTCCCGAACCCATTCTCTTTGGTCGCGAGACCATGTTCTTTCCCAGGTTTACTCTGAGCGTTTCCTTTCCCTCTTTTGGGATAAATAACGCACGGTGGCGGCTCTGTTGTTCTTCTTTTCCCGCCGGTTTTTCGCGCGATGCGACAGCTGGCGACTCTGCTGGGGAGTATAGAGAAGTTGACCTATGCTGGTCCATCTTCCCTGAGCGAGTCTCTCCTAGCGTTCTCTAGGTTAGGGTTCTGGTTGTTTTGTGCTGTTTTTTTATTGCATTCATTGTATATATGTGCATTTATTGTTTGCATTTATTATTTGCATTAATGTTTGCATTTCATTCATATTCATCTGCTGTGCTGTCTGTGTTTCTCTGTTTGAGGGGTGGGAGTTACTCGAGGTAAAAGGCCCAATACCCAGGCTATGAGTGAAATCTAGGAAACCTAGGAATAGAGTGATTCATGGGAAGCGGGTGGTGTACGCCACTTAGCGGAACATTGATATCACGAGCAGTTCAGACCCTGGTGGGATATTATCGGTGCATACATCGGGTGTGCACAGGATGATATTCTGCGAAAGGTTATTTATGCTGCGTTTCTTTTCGACCTTACCCTGGCCTAGATGACACCCGTGAGTGGGGAAGGGTTTGATCATTTTAACAGGTACAGTTGGTGACTCTTGGTACTGATGGTGACTATGGATTATGGGCATTTATTTCTGGGACGCCAGAGTTCTGCCCGTGGTTTATCAGCGGGTTCCGTTTATTTCGGATCCCCGGGTTGAATTGAGAGCACTTGTTCAGAGGATCTGTTTGTCATCCGTTCAGTGATTGTTCCTGTGAAGATAGTGATATAATCTCCGGTTCCGTTTATTTCGGAACCCCCCGAGTTGGATTTATGGTGACTTGATCCCACAGATATGACTGGTTCAGAGAAGTGTTGGGCTTTCAGATGACTTGGTGGCACAAGGGCCTGCATTCATGCATTTGCATCATATCATCTCGCATTCATCTGCATTCAACTCATGTCTGTCCGTACTCAGGGTCCATTATTTTTTAAATAAAAACCCCGGTTGAGAGACATCCAGATGTCAAAATTTTGTTGATGAAATTTTATCTGTCTCAATGAAACCAAAAAAAAAAAAGGACCAAATATTCCTGGTACGGACAAACATTGCATGCGTGAGTCATACTAACCCATTTGCTGTTTTGTAGGTTTCAGTATTCAACCGGTGCGCATAGCTTGTCTGTTCAGATAACCTGCTGGGGGTCAACAAATCCAAGCTGATGGATCTTCCCAACGCCGACATCTTTGAGCTGAAAGAGATAATGAGGGACTTGTTCAGTGTTGTGCAAGGGCTTGCCTTGGGACAGAAGGCCATGTCTGAAAGATTGGAAAGGATCGAGAAATGGCTGATAGCAGAGAAGGTTCAGGGGAAGGCTCCGTCCTCCGAAGTGAACAAACCTTCTGGTACTGTAGCAGAGAAACCCTCCGACAGTGGTCCATTCAAGAAGAAGGTTGAGCCAGTTGGTGTGCCTGCAAAGAAAGAACGTAGCAAAGATCGTTATCATCCTTATGCCGCCACCGTATCCACTCCTGTCAGCAAATCACCTATTCAACAGCAACAACTGCCACCTCAACAGAAGACACCGAGAGCTGAAAGCCAGGTGAAGAAGAAGAAAGAGGATCGTCAGTTTGAGGAACCACCCGTGACTTACGCCCATCTGTTCCAAAGGTTGATGGATCTTGCTTTAGTACGGCCAAGGATATTGATTCCCATAGAACGGCAGAAGAGGCCACCAAACTATGATGAGAATGCCAAGTGCGAGTTTCACTCTGGGGCACCCGGACACAACGTTGAGGGCTGTAGAGCTTTTAAGCATGTCGTCCAGGACATGGTGGACTCCGAGACCATTAACTTGGCCCAGATTATGAAGGGGGATGTCAACCCTGCGCCCAGAAGGGGTCCTGTAAAAGTCAAGATGTTGAAGAAGGCCAAGAAAGGATTAGAGATGACTGAGGAGGATCAGCTAAAGGTTCCAATGGCTATGGTCCCAAAACCTCTGGAGCAGGATGGAGTCTTCCCTGTTAGTGATAATTCTTGTGCGATCGCCACCATAGAGGGAAGTGCATTGATGAAAGACACGACCCAGAAGATGAAGGAAGTAGAAATGGACGATGTAAGGTGTGGAGCACCCCGTCTGGCAGTTGAAACCGTCCAGGTAGAGAAGGCCCTTGTTGCTGAGAAAGAGAAGAAGTTGTCCATTTCTTCTTATAAGCAAGCTCTGGAAGTGGTGAAGAACAAAGAGGCCCAAGGCTGGGGAAGGATCATTGACATCGTGGCAAAAGCAGACATGTTTGGAGTCGGTTATCATCCGGATTTAGAGTCGTCTAGGTCAAATAGAGGATGTCGCCCACCTTACACCTTCGTCAGTGCAGGGATGTTGGATCCTGGTCATGCCCGTTCAGTGGCTGAAGATGTTGACAGCGACCGCGAGCTTGAGGCGTGGATAAAGTCGTGCGTACCAAGCAACTGGAAGGCCTCCAAAAGCACCACTGTCACTCATTCAGAAGAGTAGTATTTCTGTTTTTCAATTTTTGTTTGCATGAAAGCCATACGTTTTGCCCGAAACGTAATGGTCCATTGTAAGGGCCATCTCATGTGTTTCATTATGCAACATTTTGCATCAGTAATGAATGGATGTTTTTGTAGTTAAAAGCGGTGTTCCCTGTTTTTCATTTAATTTTGCAATTTTTAAAAAAAAAAAAAAAAAAAAAAAATAAAAATGGCAACGTTTTTTATTCTCTTTCCTTTTGATTTTGTCTCGTTCCGAAGTGATTACTCTCCTGATCTCACCGATAACGATTTGGTTACACCTCTATATGACTTCGACGATCCAAGCTATCATGCCGAGGAAGAAGGCGCAGAAGATTGTGATTTGCTGGAATTAGCCAGGTCATTGAAACAAGAGGAGAAGGTGATTCAACCACACGAGGAGCGATTCAAGATTGTTACTCCAAGCTCCGCCGAGGTTAGAAAGCAAAAGCTGAGGCCGACAAAGGATGAGAAAGAGAGAAGGTGTGAATAGACTATCAAGATGCGAGCAGAGCTAATCTGAAAGATGGATTCCCGGTACATCACAATGAGGTATTGGTTGATCATATGGCTCGGGTCTCAGTGTTTATCTTCATGGATGGCTTCTTGGCCAAGACCAGATTGAATTGTTTCCAGATAATATGAAGCAAACCAGGTCCATCACACAAGGGGCACCTTTTTGTTCTAAGTTGATGTCGTTCCGTCACATGAGGCCGGTGCCACGTATCAGAGGTCTACGATAACTTTGTTTCATGATATGATTCATCGTGAAAGCAAATGCCATGTTGATGACATGATAACAAAGTCCCAAGCAGAACAGGGGCATCCAGTAGACTTGGGGCAAGTTGTTTGACCAGTTGAGATAACTCATACTTTTGAGTCTGAATCAGTGCACTTATGGAGTGTTGTCCGTCAAGCTACCGAGGCTTGTTGCGAGCGAATCAGAAGAATCAAGATTGATCCTGCAAAAAAAAAAAAAAAAAAAAAAAAAAAAAAGGGATAAATTACAGGAACTTCTGATTCCGATGATTCCCAGGGGGATGATTGTTAATCTGGTACTCAGCAGCCCTCGAGGGGTCTATGAAGTGCGTACTGAGTTAGCATGACTAGTCTTGTCGAAAAGAGTATGCAATTTACCTAAGCAAAAAGTTTATCGACGGTGAAACAATACACTCACTGTTCGAAAAAACTTGATGTACTTTGGCATAGGCTGCTCGCCGACCGAGACAGTGTATGCTGATTCATACCATTTCGTGGATATCCAAAATGGATTTGGCTAGGTATGTGTTGGAAAAGCTAGTAGCAACCCGTGGAAGGTCATCAACAAAGGAAGTTTGAGGTCCCTGATGAGGACATCTCGAGGTACTCAAATCGAAAGATTGGGAGTGACTGATCCCGGAGGAGGGGTCTGACCCCGAATCCGAACGGATTCCGATGTCTGAGGGGGAAAGAGATGAGGTAAATGAGGTAGTGCTTCCCGAATCACAGTTGGTTGCACCGACAATGGTGGCTGAACATAAAGTCTGTATCCTGGATGTCGAACCTAGGGATGTGCGTCTACCTAGGGCAGTGTCTTCCTCACAGAAATATGAGAAATCAGAGAAGACTGAATGGATAAAGACTCGGAATGACACGTTGAGCCCAGCTGAAGGAAGGGGCTGACAGTTACCTGGCATGGGGGAGTTGTACCCGGTAAACGAAGCATGTTGTTAACCAAGAAGTATGACCTCGCGCGTACCACGTGGAAGAATTGGTTGAAAAGGATCCTTCCTCCTCAAGACGATGGTGGGGCAAATGGACAAACAGTTATGAATGTCCGTTCGTGGTCAAGAGGGTCCCATCAACCTTGTTGTTAATGACCACGGATGACGACGATTTTCCATTCCCTGTGAATGCGGACGCAGTTAGAAAATACTTCGTGAAAGAAACCCGCTGGACAAAAAAAAAGAATAAAGAGTCCAGGCAAAAAATGGGCATCCCGGCGAACCAAGAAAAAGAGAAAGGTTCGGGCAAAAGTTAGGGATAAAAATAAAAGAAAAGAACTGTACACCCGGCAAGTTGAAAACCCGTAAGGGCGACTTGGGCAAAAAAGGGTATCCCGGTGGACTGAAACCCGAAAGGGCGGTCCAGGCAAAAGAGGGAATGAAACGAACAACTGCGTCTAGCATGATCATTTGTGCTCATGATGACTTGGATAATCCCCGACAGAGACCAATCGGAAGCATCTTGTTCAGAAGACAGAAGGTGCGGAAAGTCCTAAGGACATATGAGGTGTAACTGAGTTGGAACCCGATGAGATCGCAGTTTCACGTTGCCATTAGGATAAATTTTTCTTTTATGTGCAATCACCTCTTTCCAGGGTTTGCTTCCTGTGTGTTGCTCAATTGTGAGCCATCTTTTATTCCAGTCAAATAAAGCGTGTGTTCGATCAAACAAATTTTGTTTTTGTGTCATTACTGTTTTGATTACGAAAACATCTATTCATTTTGATAAGAATATTTGCATTTTAAAACATAGAGATCCCTTCGACGCATGCTTATGAGGTTGGAATCTGGAAATATTACTCAGAAGTTTGAGTGACCTAAGTGTTGAAATATCAGAACACCGGGGGCATACCTGGGGCACGTTTTTATCTGACGATCTCTTGTGCAGAGCCTGATTAGGGGCAACGGATAGTTGAACCGTGAAAAGACGGTGAAGGATTACGACAACGATCCTGGAAGGTTAATCAAGAAGACTCTTCAAAGTCTGATGATTGGAAAGTATGTATAAATCCCAAGAGTTCAACCTCCGTGAAGTACGAACGAGTTGGGAATACAAGATGATGGAGCAGAAAAGTCCAGAAGAGTCTGGGAGTTCTTAAAAGTGGAAAGTCAACACTATGGGTGGATGATGGATACTAGTGTTCGACGAGGCGACCGACATCCCCGTCAAACAGACTGTATCTCCCCAGAGGATTGAGAGTGTGATCTCCCTGGTAGATTCGAGATCGTTGTCTCCTCAGCAAGCCTGAAGGTCATCACATCCCCAGCCCAAGCCAGTATTGAAGCTATCAGAGCTATTTCCCCTGCAGAGATACCTGTGGACAGTACCTTCTTTCCCCAACAGATCTAAGGATTGCTTCTCCCCAGCAGGCCTGTGCTTGCAGAGTTCCCCAGTTGAGAATCCCCGCTGAGCGCCTGGTAGTTATTTTCCCCGGGAGTCCCCTAGTGGAGTTTATCAGTAGACTGTTGGTGTGTTCCCCAACAATTGGTTTTGTGATGCTATTATCTCCAGTATGGCCGTGAGTGCTTATCCTAAACAGGTTTGTGGGAATTCATCTCCAGTATGATATAACGTGTTATCATCCTCAACAGAGTTGTTACTCTCACCACTATGGTTGTTCTCTCCACCAGGATCGTTCTCCTCAGCAGAATGGTGTTGGTTTTTCCTCAGCAAGTTCCCCGAGTGGAGCGGGTCTCATGAAATACTTCTCCAGCAGTGATTCTCCTACATATGGATTGGTTGGGTCGTCCCTAGTGGAGTAGTACTTATTTCTCCAGCAGAGTTCATCCTACCAGTGGATTGGACGGGTTTCTGTAGTAGACTGATATCTGTATCCCCAGCGGGGTTGTGACTGTTTTCCAAGTCTGAAGTTGTCTTCACAGCAGAAGTTGTGTTGATGGTTTCTCCCCAGCAAGGTTTATCTTTCCCCAGCAGAATGGAAGTTGACATGGTTATAGGATCCCCAGCACAGTTCCTGGAGTTCCCCGGTGTTGTCTCTGAAGGAGACGTGTGTTTATGCATTCATCATTTAGATAAGCATAGCATATCGCATCATTAGTGCATAGCATTTCCATAATCATGGGGCATTGTGTAAAGCAAGAAAAGACTCATGCATCAACATTGCAAGCATATCCATTAACCCTAGACCGTGGCGACCAGTCGAGGTCGGGCTGTTGGAAAGAGTTTAGCATCGCGCCATTGGATCGGCTTCAGAATTGGGTTCATCAGCATGGTTGAGAGGTTGGTGTTTTCCCAACAAGTGATTCCTCGGTCGAGTGGGTATCCCCATCAGTGTTACTCCCAATTGTTAGCGTCTTGCCGGCTTGGGTCTTTTTCCTTAAGCAGATATGGGTGTGTCTGATCTCTCCATGTAGAGTCTACCCCTTAAGCAGAAAGTGTCAATCTTTTCCTGCCATTTCCCCACTGAGATACATCCTCGTGGATGACGGTTGCTTCCGTTCCCTCCCTAATGGGATGGGTCTTCCCTATTGAGTTCTTTCCTCATTAGGATGAGTCTTGTTTCAGTCTGCCTTTTTGAATCGATTCTAAATTGGCTTCCAGTTGGCTGTCTCCTGTACTTCCCGGGGGCATAAATGAATAGTCGCTCACTAACCGACACTCATTCATCTTATCCTCAACGGAATTTGTCTGGCCTCTACCACCAAACCGGTAGTTGTAAGTCCTATCTTTGTGGCTTTCTACCTACTAATCGGTAGTTGTAAAATCCCACTTTCACCCCTTGTTGAAATTAACCCTTTGTGCTCGTCCCGATGATGACTGGTTACTTTTCCGTGGTTTTCTGCCTACAAACCGGTAGATGTAATCCCCTCTTTGTGGTATTAATGGTCTTGTCCCCTTTGGATACTTGCTTTGATCAAACAGTATTGTCCCCATTGGGTCTTCCCCCTTCTTTTTGGATACTTGCTCCGAGCAAGCAGCTTTATCCTCTTTTGATTGGTCACCTTTTGCATACCTAGCCTGGTACCCTGATGCCTTTCTTTTCGGTCGTTTATCCATTTAACAACCTACAACCCGGTTATGGATAATCTTCCATGCGAGTGTATTATCTACGTTTTGACGGCTATAGATAATATGTCTTATGATTTCCCGGTATTCAGACCGAAGGAGTTTCCGACGATCAGGTCGATGTACTCATGGCACAAGGCCAATTTTCCGGTATTCAGACCGAAGGAGTTTCCGACGATCAGGTCGATGTACTCATGGCACAAGGCCAATTTTCCGGTATTCAGACCGAAGGAGTTTCCGACGATCAGGTCGATGTACTCATGGCACAAGGCCAATTTTCCGGTATTCAGACCGAAGGAGTTTCCGACGATCAGGTCGATGTACTCATGGCACAAGGCCAATTTTCCGGTATTCAGACCGAAGAAGTATTCTCCTCTCCGTTGGTGTCGATAAACGTCGAGTTTTTCCCAATCATCCGTTGATGATTTGGTTGTGTTCACTCTCCCCAGTAGAGTTTCCTCCTCTCCGTTGGTGTCGATAAACGTCGAGTTTTTCCTAGTCATCCGATGATGTCTAGTTGTACCTGTCCCCACGTGGATTTACCTCTCCGTTGGTCTTGGTAAACGTCGAGTTTTTCCCGATCATCCGTTGATGATTTGGTTGTGTCCTCCTTCCCAAGTGAAGTATTCTCCTCTCCGTTGGTGTCGATAAACGTCGAGTTTTTCCCGATCATCCGTTGATGATTTGGTTGTGTCCTCCTTCCCAAGTGAAGTATTCTCCTCTCCGTTGGTGTCGATAAACGTCGAGTTTTTCCCGATCACCGTTGATGATTTGGTTGTGTCCTCCTTCCCAAGTGAAGTATTCTCCTCTCCGTTGGTGTCGATAAACGTCGAGTTTTTCCCGATCATCCGTTGATGATTTGGTTGTGTCCTCCTTCCCAAGTGAAGTATCCTCCTCTCCGTTGGTGTCGATAAACGTCGAGTTTTTCCCGATCATCCGTTGATGATTTGGTTGTGTTCACTCTCCCCAGTAGGGTTTCCTCCTCTCCGTTGGTGTCGATAAACGTCGAGTTTTTCCTAGTCATCCTATGACGTCTAGTTGTACCTATCCCCATGTGGATTTACCTCTCCGTTGGTCTTGGTAAACGTTGAGTTTTTCCCATTTCGTCCGTTGACGTATGGTTGTATCCCTGCCATTCATTCATTAATGTCTGGTTACCTCTCCGTTGGTCTTGGTAAACGTCGAGTTTTTCCTAGTTGTCCGTTGGCATCTAGTTGTGATTTCTTTTCCCATTCATCGTCATTGCGATGTCTGGATGTGGCTGTGCCCTTGAAAAAAAAAAAAACCAAAAAAATATACCCAACAATAAATATCAAATCCCAGTGGACGTTTCCATTGGTGGGTCCCTGCATTGTGCAAATTCTACGGTTCTTGGTATTCAATCCCTGTTTACCCTGAAAGTCTGACAGCCGTTGCTCTCATCCATTCGGGTTCCCAGCTGATTGAATAGGGGCAGCTGTAGCACCTCAAATTTGCACCCATCATTGTACATACATTTTCATATTAGGTCATAGCATATCATGGTCCATTGCATAGCATTGCATTGCCTCTTTTGCCTCAAGTGCAAGCCAATCAAGGAATTGGGTCAAACTGATCAGGAGATCAGTCAGTCAAGCAAGCAAGCCCAATTCTCAAGGGAGCCAAGGCCTTGGGGTTTATCCAACAAGTTCACATGGCTTGGAGGTCTATTTGAAGTATTTTGGTCAAGGGTTGAAGACTTGGAGATCATCAGTTCATACACAGACAGTCAAAAACCCTAAAAAAGTCAACTGTCAGTCAAGGCAGTGGATGGTGGCCATTCTTGTGGAATTTGGGCACCATGATCAATAATCAAGAGTTCATACAACTTGGGACATCATTTGAAGTCAAGTTCTCAAGGAATTAGGGTTTGGAAATCATCAGTCAATGCACAATCAGTCAGAAACCCTAAAAGTCAACTGTTGGTCAACTGCCTATTTAATCAGTGATTTGATGAAAGGAAATGGTTTGTGAGATCTTATTCATGTCCAAATAGTCATCATATATCATGTCAAACACCATCATGGAAGAATTTGGAGCCAGATCAAAAATTTCCCAAAATGGAAACTGGGCCTGTAACTGAAACCTGCCATAAATGGAAAGTCTTGATCCTCAAACCTACATTTTGATACAAGCCTCAAATGAATTTTTGCCCAACATGAAAGTTGAAGATCTTGTTCTCCCATTTCCAAAAAGTCCTAGAACTCTCAATTCCCATGTGTGGTTGGCAAGTTATGATCGAATCGATTTCAGAAAATCTTGAACTTCAAAGGGCCATATCTCTCAAACCGTTTGGCCAATTTTGGTGGGGTTTTTTCCTACAAGTCACATTTGATCCCCTCTTTCCAAAAATATAAATTTCATGAGCCAAAACCTCACCAATCAAAATGGCATATTTTGACTTTTCTCATTTAAATGTAAGGTTGACCAATGTTTGACTTTTTGATATAAACATTTTTCTAACATTTGGCCAATTGGAACAGCTCAGAAATATCATTTAAAACATGTTTGCAAGCTCAAATTATGCAGTACTTGCACCCATCATGTATCCATGTTTAGTTGCTTGAATTGGAAGAAAAGTACAAATTCAACCATGCTACCCCATGCTATCCACCATGCCTTGCTTTGTACTTTGAAAACAGAAAATTGGAAGCACATTTGCTGTCATTTGAAGCTTCATTGTGCAGCCAAAAAACCAGCAAAAGAGGCCATACTAATTTGCTTGAAAATGGGCAAAAAGGACACTTTCATCCATACTTCCATGGCCATGCTTTGTGCACCATTTTTTCTGTCAAACCAATCCTAATAGCAGGCACATAAACCACATTGGACAGAAAACACAAAAAAAAACTCACTCATTTCTAAGAAACCTCATCTTTGGCATTTTTCAAAAAATCTTCAAAAACTTCCAAAGAGCTAAGCCGTGCCTTGTTTGAAACAACATCCAAGCAACATGTTGAACCTTTTTTAAACTCCATTCTTCAACTGTAAGAGCTCTTGGTGGACTGTCCTTTCCAAGCTCCATTAATGGCAAAGTGAGATTGCATCCAAACCAAGCCATCTCAAGCAAAACCTTCTTCATCATTCATCTTTTGAAGACCTTTGGAGCATCTGTTTTAGCTTATAACACACAAACAACAACTGTTTCGTGGATTTCTTCAAAAATAAGTAAGGATTCGAATCACTCTTTTCTCTAAATGATGTTATGCTTTATGAAGAGCTTGCCTTGCTGTTTATTCTGCTCTTTGAATCGTGAAAAACCATCGAGAAATGAGAGAGAACGAGAGTTTTAAAGTTTGTTGTTCATGATTAATTTTGTTCGATTCTTGATGTTGTTGTTGTTTTTAGACAAATGGCATGTTGATTCATGTTAGGGGCTGTTAGATCTTCATGAAAATATGTTTAAATGTTGTTTTTGGGACCTTTTGGGGTTTCTGGAAAAATTAAGTTGAAGGTGATGAAGAAAACCTTGCTGTTTTTGGGCTGCTGCGTTTTACCTGCGGATTTATCCGCGACCTTCATGTTGCTGCGTTTTACCTGCGGATTTATCCGCGACCTGCATAGCCATCCGCGGATTTTCCTGCGGATTTCGTGCATTAGGGCTTCGCCTTCAATATTTATTTCATTTAATTACTCAATCTTCCAAAAATCATAAGTTCCTCATTTTAATTCCAAATTCATTGGGAATTTTTGCATCATGTCCATCTTGATCTCTAGTTTTTTGTCATATATTTTCCAGAATTTTTGGATGAGTGGTTTTTAAATGTTGCTAGGGTTTGTGACATGTGACCAAGTTTTGTACACTTTGCCAAAACATTTGTGAAATGATGAGAATGTATCCAATGGTTCCCAAATTTTTTGTGCTTAAACTAGACACATTCATGGTGATTTTGGTGTAAAGTTTGTGAATTTATCATTTGTGGTTTGTGAGATATGATTTTTTGGATTAGGGTGTGACAATTTGTGTCACACCATTGATGACCAACTTCATGATTTTCATTGCCATGCTTCTTGACCTCCAATTGATCCAATTTTTTGCATGAACCTACTCTTGTATGTCTAGTTTACATGTGAATTTTTCTGGATTTATTTGAACTATTTTCCATTTGTTTGAGATTTTTCTTCCCTGCCTAGACAAATGTTGACCTTGTGTGACACATGTTCCCATTTCATTTGTGAAATTCTCATACTTTATTAGATGGACATGAAATTTTACATGAGATAACTAGACATCCTCATCTTTGCCATGGTTTTGATCCCATTCATTTATCATACACGATTCTTGACTTATGATTTTTCTAAGTTGATGCATGTTTGGTTGACTTCATTGAGCATGTTCAAAATTGCTTTGACTTTCTGATTTTCATTGACTGCCTTCCACTTGTCCAAATGAGATGAAATTTGACATGCTTACCATGATATGTGTTAGGTTTGACCATGATTTATTTGGTGATTTTTGGAAATGTTTGAGTTGACTTTTGAGTTAAGTCTTGCTGTTGACTTCTATGAGCTTCTGTGTGCCACACTTTGACCTAATTTGCTCATGAAATGATGATGATGATTGATATGAGTGTAAACCCAATTGGTTGTGTTTCTTAATGGTTTGAACTTGATTTTGGATGCTTGCCCTTTGCTGTTTTGACTTTCTCATTCATTTTTGACCCTAGGCTTGCCCTAGTGGTCCTGTTACTCACCTTTGAGCTCATGTTTTCAGGTTGACCAACAAATGACCAATGAGACCAATTTCTTTTGATTGAGCTTGCCTAAATACCATGACTAACTTGTTTGTTTTGTAGGTGGCTTGGCTCACATGCCCTAAGCCTTGTGCCTTGCACATCCATGTGCCTCTAATTGACTGTTGGTGTCTGTTTCTGTTTATGTTGTTTGAAGTTGCCTACTAACATCTGCTTGACTGTTTCAGGTGCTTTAGTTGCTTAGTTCCTTGTGAACTTTTTGCTTTGCTTTGCTTGTATAAGCAATTTGCATTGAGGTATGTCTCTTTATCTTCATGTAGTCTGGAAGACCTGGCCCGTTACTTGGCCAGGCAACTGTCTGAAGCCCTCCTTAAGAGGCAATGTTTGTGGATGTTTAACTTTGTCCTTGCATAGAGTCAAAGTCCTCCTAAGTGAAGAGGCAATTGGTGGAAGGTAGGGATATGCAATCTATCCCCCACTATTCAGTGTGTCATCTGTTTTGCTCACACCACTGTGTTGATGCATTGCAGATACAAACCCAAGATCTTGTACAATTGTACAGTTGAGTCAGTTTTAAATGTGTAGAAGGGTTCCCACTTTCTGAACCCACACATTCTTGTCTTAAGCTCTCCCAGGCCAGGGATAAGAGCCGTGAAGTCTTACCTTCACTCACCTTTCATCTGCTTCACCTTAGCCCCTCAATGGCAAGGTTAAGAGCACATTCACCCAGTTCCAGAGGTTTGTTTGTCGAGGTTGATATGACCCCTTGACTAAAACCTAACCCTTGTTTGAGCCACTTGTTTGTGTATAGCATGTGCTATCTGTGCTTGTAGGATTGTTTGACTTGCTTCCTGTGCAAGTTAGGATTGTTTGACTTGCTTCCTGTGCAAGTTAGGATTGTTTGACTTGCTTCCTGTGCAAGTTAGGATTAGTTTAGACTTGCTTCCTGTGCAAGTTAGGTTTTACTTGGCTTGCTTCCTGTGCAAGTTAAGTGTGTGTGTGGCTTGCTTCCTGTGCAAGTCATGACTAGGATAGGCTGGCTCCCTGTGCCAGTTAGCTAGAAACCTTAACTTAGGGATGATTTTGCATGATAACATCTAGGCTCGAGTCGTAGTCTCCCTAGTTGTGTCTCCCTCTGTTATCTGGTTAGGCTAGTCCTTTATCCCTCTGTAGGGGAACTACATCGCCCTGATCTTCATACCAGATGAAGTATGTAGGCAGGAGATTGAGCTGATCTCTCCGGGCGCCTTTTCTTTTCTTTTGTGTGTTGTTTGACAGTTGCTAGGCTCGAGTGCCTGACTCCTTAGCAATTTGTTGTCTGTTTGTTTGAGTGTGTGCTTGACAGTTATAGGCTCGAGTCCCCGACTCCCTATCAACTTGTTGTGTTGTTGTGTGCTTGGAAGCTGATGTAAGTCCATCGAGTGGCACTTGGGTTCCAGTGTGCGTGTGTTTGGTTCGGATGCTGATGTAAGTCCAGCAATTGGCATTCAGGCTCCATGTTTTCCTTCTTGTGTGTGTTTAGGTTCGGATGCTGACATAAGTCCAGTGACTGGCAGTCGGGCTCCACGTTTGCCTATTTGTGTTTGTTTGTGTGCGTGTCAGCCGAGCTACGAATGCTCTGATTCTTCTCTCGTCCGAGAAGATACGTATGCATAGGATGCGATATCCTAGCGAGCATGTGTCGTTTCCCCCAGTCCGAACTACTTCGACTCTGATGTCTATGCCTGATAGACTAAGTAGGCCCAGGATACGATGTCCTGCCGAGTCAGTTTCAGTCAGTTTCTTTTGTCTCTTTCAGCCAGTGTGTGTGAGTTTGAGCAGTGTTTAGCAACCAATATTCCTTCCTTTCGTGCGTGGATCCCGTAGAGTACTACGGATGCGTAGGGGTGCTAATACCTTCCCTTCGCATAACCGACTCCCGAACCCATTCTCTTTGGTCGCGAGACCATGTTCTTTCCAGGTTTACTTCGAGCGTTTCCTTTCCCTCTTTTGGGATAAATAACGCACGGTGGCGGCTCTGTTGTTTCTTCTTTTCCCGCCGGTTTTTCGCGCGATGCGACACTAGGTAGTTGACAAATTCAACGTACTAAGGGATTTTGGATTAAGCATAAGCAACTTCCATGATTTCTTTATTTTTAGCTTCGGAGTTTCCTTTTCCGCACAGATATTCTCGTTGAGAGCATTCATATATGTCATTTTCTAATTGGGCAATAAGTCGGTCGTAAGCAAAGTCATCATTTATGGGCACTGGATCTGTTTTGTATTATCGAGTCTAGAGAGGTGATTCGCTAGAACGTTCTTAGTTCCTTTCTTGTCTTTGATTTCTAAATCAAACTTTTATAGTAGCAAGATCCATCTTAACAACCTAGGCTTAGTTTCCCTTTTGCTTAATAAGTACCTAATAGCAGTGTGGTCGGTATAGATAATTATTTTAGCTCCGACTAGGTAAGAGCAGAATTTATCTAATGCAAACACTAAAACTAAGAGTTCCTTTTCTATGGTGGCATAATTCATTTGCGCCTTATCCAAGGTTCTACTTGTATAATAAATGACATGAATTTTCTTATATTTACGTTATTCCAAGATAACACCGACAACGAAATCACTTACATCACACATTATTTCAAAGGGTTCATTCCTATCCAGAGGTTGTATAATGGGTGCGGAGATCAAATCTTATTTGATCATTCGAAACGCTTTTAAGCATTTGTCATTGAATATGAATTCAACGTCTTTCATCAACATACTAGTTAAGGGTTTGGTTATTTTAGAGAAATCCTTGATGAAACGTCGGTAAAAACTGGCGTGACCTAAGAAACTTCATATTTCTCTAACGATTTTGGGAGGTTGAAGGTTCTCTATTACTTCTATCTTTTACTTATCAACCTTAATCTCCTTGTCTGACATTATATGTCCAAGTATGATTCCCTCTTAAACCATGAAGTGGAATTTCTCTCAGTTGAGCACAAGATTGACCTTTATACACCTTTCTAGCACCATTTTTAAATTCGCAAGACATCCTTCAAAATTTTGTTTGCAAACTGAAAAGTTATCCATAAACACTTCCATGATGTTATCTATAAATTCAGAAAAGATCTCCATCATGCATCATTGAAATGTTGCAGGAGTGTTACATAATCTGATCGGCATTCGTCGATAGAAGAATGTTCCATAGGTACATGTGAAAGTGGTATTCTCTTGGTCATCAGGGTGAATTGGGATTTGGAAAAATCTGGAGTAGCCATCAAGCTAACAGAAATGAGAATGTCTAGCCAAGTGTTCAAGCATCTGGTCGATAAAGGGTAAATGGAAATGATCCTTTCGAGTAGCTTTGTTCAATTTTATATAGTTTATGCACATTATCCACCATGTCTCTCCATGCTTTGCTACGGCTTCGCCTTTTTCATTCTTAACTACTGTAACATCTCCTTTTTTAGGTACGACATGTACTGGGCTGACCCATTTACTATCAGATATTGGGTATATAATTCATGCCTCTAGTAGCTTTAGTACCTCCCTCTATAGGGTTTATTCTCCTCTGGTGTTCTCGTGAGGTTTCTAAGTCTTCCTCTAGCATAATTCGATGCATGCACACAGATGGACTGATCCCTTTGAGATCCGAGATTTTATATCCTAGGGTTGTAGGGTATTTCCTTATAACATCCAATAATTGCTCATTTTATTTCTGACCTAAGTCTGCATTGACTATTACTGGGCGTTCAAGCTTTTTATCAACAAATTCATACCCACATGGAAGTGTCTTAAGTTCTATGGAAGGTTTCTTTGAGAAAGGTATACGATTGGTAGTTAGTGTGATGCATTCCTTCAAACTGTCATCCACATATGGCATATGCCATTCATCATCTTCTAAAGTAGGAGGTGCTGGGATTTTCAGGACTTTAGTATCCTTAGGTGGTTCCATTTCCATTTCTTTTATACATTCGTCGATGATGTCTATCAAACAGCTGGTTTCATCTATAGCAGATGCCTTTAGAAATTATGAAAGAATGAATTCGATTTTCTCCTCACCAACCTCGAATGTTAGTTTTACTTGTTTCACATCAATAATAGAACCAACAATGGCCAAAAAGGGTCTTCCTAATATGATTGGAATGTTGGAATCTTCCTTTATGTCCATTATTTTTAAATTTGTGGGAATGTAAAATTGACCAATTCGTATGGGAATGTTTTCTAGCATACCCACAGGGAATTTAACAGAGCGGTCAGCTAGTTGGAGAGACATTCTAGTGGGTCTTAGTTAGCCTAATTTTAGTTTTTCACATATTGAAAGGGGAATTAAACTGGCACAAGCTCCTAAGTCACAAATGGCTTTGTCTATAACAAATTTTCCGATTACACAGGGTATGGAAAAACTACTCGGGTATTTTAACTTAGGGGGCATGTTGTTTTGAATGAGGGCGTTACACTCTGTAGTGAGTGTTACTGTCTCATTATCCTCAAGTTTCTTCTTATTGGATAGGATCTCTTTGATAAATTTGGCGTATGAAGGCATTTGTGTAATAGCTTCTGGAAAGGGTATCGTAATATTAAGCTGTTTCAAAAGCTCTACAAATTTCTTAAGCTGACCTTCGGTTTTGGATTTAGCTAGTCTTTGAGAATAAGGAATGTGTGCCTTATATGGTGGTGGAGGCACGTACGATTTCTCTTTATATACTGCCTTTTTGGTTTTATTATCCTTCCCATTGTCATTTGGTTCATTGTTTGTTACCTTGTTGGTTTCTTCTACATTTCGTTGGGACATGGGTGGATTTTGAATTTTTGGATCTGCTGGCCCGTCTAATTATGTCCCACTTCTTATGGTTGGCCAGGAAATATTCCAGCAGGGGATGATGTGGCTGCTTGTTGTTGGGTTAGTTGAGAAATCTTGGTTTCTAACATTTTATTGTGAGTAGCCATAAAGTCAACCTTACTTGCCAATTGCTTAATCAGCTCGTTCGTGTGAATGTCCTAGTTAGTAAACTCTTTATTTTGTTGGCTTTAGGTTGAAATAAAATTTTCCATAATTAGTTTGAGGTTTGACTTCTTTGGTGCTTGAGGAGCAGCAAGAGCTCCTTTTTGATAACCTAGAGGAACAACATGTGTTGGGTTTGGAGCAAACAACGTGTAATTGTTCTTATATGAGAAATTTGGGTGGTTTCTCCATCCAGGGTTATAAGTATTGAAATATGGCTTACCTTGGGCAAAGTTTACTTGGTCGGATGAAATGCCAGCCAATATGTGGCATTCAGGAGTGTTGTGTCCAGGGGTTCCATATAACTCGCAATTAGATATTGCAGTAGCTATAATAGCTGCTGGAGTTACGGTTAAACTCTCGATCTTCTTAGTGAGGGCGTCCACTTTAGCATTGACATGGTCTATGCCATTTACTTCGTACATGCCACCCTTTATCAGTGGTTTCTCTATAGAATTTTGCTCACCTCCCCATTGATAATGGTTTTTTTTGTCATGTTTTCTATGAGTTGATAGGCATTTTCGTAGGGTTTATCCATTAGAGCGTCGCCAGCTGCTGCATCTAAGGTTAGTTTGGTGTTGTACAATAAACCATTGTAGAAAGTATGGATAATCAACCATGGCTCAAGTTCATGATTTGGGAAGAGCCTTAGCATATCCTTGTATCTCTCCCAAGCTTCAAAAATAGATTCGTTGTCTCTTTGCCTAAATCTATTGATTTGGCTTCTCAGTATAGCCGTTTTTCTTGGTGGGAAGTATCATGCCAAGAAAATTCTCTTCAATTCATTCGATGTAGTTATGGAGTTAGATGGTAGAGATTGGAGCCAATCTTTGGCTCCATCTCTCAAAGAAAAGGGAAAGAGGCGTAATCTTATGGCTTCGGGATTGACACCATTAACTTTCAATGTGTCTGTGTATTGCACAAACACTGATAGATGAAGGTTTGGGTCTTCTGTAGGGTTACCAGAGAATTGGTTTTGTTGCACATCTTGTAGGTGCAATGCTCAAGTATGGCTCTTATTCGGAACGAGCAATATAGTCCTTGAGTTATGATATTGACTAAATTAGTCCTCAACAACGCGCCAAAAACTTAAACGCGACTTAGTGAGTCTATCAAAATATCTAACTACAAGTGCACAGTTGTATCACGTAGTTTTAAAAGATATCGAATCCACAAGGACCAATAATCAATATTATAGTTATCTATTGGTGCTATGTAAATCTAAGGCTAATGAAATTGATTTGGGGGAAATTAATACTAAAGTTAAAATAAAGTTTGGACAATAAAGCAGAAAAGAGAGGTCAAAACTTGGATCTCGGCGTACCTCGGGAACTCAATAATTCATTGGTGTGTGTTAATGTATTAAATCACTTTTTAGTAGAGAAATATTAATTTAAAAGTCTTTATCTTACACTAGTTTTATTGACTCTAGCTATACCTCCAGACCAAATGCCTGTTCTCGCTAGGCCATTTGCAATCAGGAAATACTTTTTGAAAAACAATAAGTTCTAATTAATCCTAAAGTGCTCTCGCTGTATTTAGCATTAATGCTCAATTTTTACTATCTGGTTCAAATCTCACACTCTCGTTTTGTTGATTCGAACCTTAATGTTTTCACTCTCGTGCAAAAAATTTCAGAATTATAATTAAAAATCAAAACCATAAAAAATGATTTATAAAAAAAAGTTTACGCCAACTTATTACCGAGTCCCGTTAGAACGACGGTCCTCACGTACTAAACTTAAAACGATTTAGCCAGACATGGTATTAGACATAAATAAACGATTCATAGAAATATAAGTTGACAACATCATTGTATGTAAATAAATGGAAAACAAACAAAATTAAAGTAATTATGAAGAACCTTTAATTGGAATTAAACGTAGAAGTACTTCTAGTAAACTAAACTGAATGGGAAAATAACTTTAATTGCTGTAACTTTGGTCCAAGAGTAGAAATACAAATCTTAAAAACTATGGTGTGATAGTCCCGCAATGTGAGAGCACTATCACTATTTTAGTATAATATCTACTTAAAACTAAGAAATAAAATATCTACATACAAACTTGGATGCCAAAAACTGCTTAAAATTACTATTTTATAGTCAAAGTACGTGTTGAAGCAAGTCTAGGTCGAGTAGACTTCGTGGGAGAGAAATATGGGGGAATGAGGAAAGAATAATTCCTTCTGTTGCGTTTTTTCAGGAACTGAAGCTCATGGCAGTCTCCATGAGGCTTGTGGCGGTCACCACAAGTGCAAATTGTTTTTTCAGCCCTTTTTGATGTTCATGGTGAATGCCATGAGGCATGTGGCGGTTGCCACAAGCATTGGACTCCGTCTTCAGACTTCCTTATTCCTCTATGATGGGTTCCACACCTGCCTAGTCATGGCATGGGCCACGGAGGTCTCCGCAAGTGTATTTTTGAAACTTTTTTTCAATTTTTGGTGTTTTCGTCTGATTTCGATATAAATCAACTCTTACTCATAAATTACCTAAAACGTGCATAAACCACAAGCATAATACTACAAAATGCAACAAAATAATAATAAAACATGTGCAAACCGAGTTAGAATAAACTATGTTTTTCGGTGTTATCAAGGGTCATGTCATGCCATTCTCGCTAAACGAGGCTCGAAGCTTACTAAGCACGCCTACTTTCTTCACCATTAAGAAGTTCCAACTCATCCTATAAATTGATCACCTTTCCTCACTTAGAATGCCTCCAAGCTCGCTTACCGACAAACCCTTTCTTTGCCATAAAGTAATTTAGCCCTTAAGTCCTCTGAACCACTATACCTCGCTTAGTGTGCTAGATATCGCGCTAAGCGAGTTTTATTGCTTAGTTATGAAGTTACTTGGCTCTGAAGAAATATTTTGCCATATTTGCTTAATTAACGAGGCTACTTTCTTGGATAAGCGATCCTTAGTACTTCAATGGTGTATTTTATCTATTTTTGGTTCATTCTTGTTCCTTTTTACCTATACTTAGTAAATACATTATTAAAAAGTTCATACAGATATTTTATTCGTTTTCTCGATAAATTGGGGGAGGGTGTCTTCATTTATTTCTTTTAAAATAAGTTAATAAGTGCTTATGTATTTTGCATATTTTTGGCACCTATAAACCTTCCACCCCATCCTCAAAGATAATAGTTTTGGTAGGTATTGCACCCTTATTCTTCTATATTTAGAGGAAGGGAAAGTCTCTCTGGGTGCCTCATATGTCATCATCTTAATAGATATAAGATTTGTAACACCTAAGGCCATAGAGGAAGGGGAGTGGTTATAACACTCGAGGCCTAAGAGGGCGGGTAGTGGTCTGTCGAATTCACATCGGGATGAGAGGAATTCTATGGAGGTATGTGATTACATGGTTGAAGGAATGCTTATAAGGATTGATTGGTACTACCTATAGCAACAAGATGCATTTTCTTTTCGGTAACCTAACAGATAAGAACTCCATAGTTAAGCGTGCTTGACTTGGAGTAGTATTTGGATGAGTGGCCATCTGGGAAGTTTCCCAGAAAACATGTGAGTGAGGATAAAGCATGCTGAAAAGACCCGTGTTAGTTTGTGCGATCAGTCGGTAATCCTGAAAGCAGTCTATGGATTTATAGAATTCACATTATTATCCCCTAACACATCTCTTACCACCCTTAATCAAGATGTCTCCTAGGTGGCTTTTAGGAATGTTAATCTATAGCTCGCCTTGAGCGACCTTCTTCTCCACACATGCCTTTCTCTCAACAACATTAAGGGGGCCATTATTTCTGCAAAAGGGATAAGAAAATTGAAATTATTAAACAATAAGAGAATTATAACCGATAATGCATACAAAAATTAGACTTACGCAAGTATTTGTCAATTTTGTGATCCTCTCCATCATAAAGGAGCCTATAGTCACTTGTTTCATCACTATTGGAGTCAGAGGTGCTCTCGTAATTCACAAACGTTCCTACTTAAAGGAGCATATAGTCACTTGTTCCATCAACTCGTCTGACATTGTTCATGTAATGTTCGAACAACTTCAGGAGTTCCCAAATGTTGGAAGACTCAACTGCATTACCCCTCTCATCTAACTACCTAATAATTTCCATTCCTGAAAAAAAAGGCTTAAGAAAGATAAGAATGAATTATTTATGTTTGTGAGGAAGACAAAAATTAGAGAAAGTTTGAATGCAATTTGGCTAGTTAGTAGAGAGTTTGGAAAATTAGAAGTACTAATTAGCTGAAGTCTTCCTTTATAAAGGAGAAAAGCCTAGGCAACATATGTTATGATTTCCCTCTGTTATGTACACACTAACGATCACTGAATGAACCACCACACATGTCATGACTTGACACGTGTTCGCAAACCAATGCTCTTTTGTGGATTTGGTTTCCTTAGGAGAATCCATCATTAGAAGTATTTAATGCATCACGTTATGTCATAGCTAACGCTTGAGGAACTCGTCCCATGCTTTTCTTGAGGGACTCGCCCCAGGTGATGCTTGAGGGACTTGACCTATATGTCGTTGGAGAAAATATGCAAAATTTCAGGATGGTAGTACACTAAAATTACATCATTATGTCCTTTCCAAAGCATCTTGCTTGAAGGACTGTTGACTGAGATAATTTATTTGGGTCTAAATAACGAATGACCCATGAAACATTATTCCTTGGGTGAGGCCTAGTTAGGGGTAGAAAGCGACTTAGTCACCTAAAACGGGTATGTGCACTCAGAGTTGTGTGATCTCTTGAATGGGAGTGGCTAATCGTCTGATGGGATTTAAGTCTCCCACCCATAATCTGACTCATTCATTACCTGAAAAATAATGATAGAAGGATATGGAGGAGGGAGAAAAATCGTTTTCACACAATCTAGAGAGAAAGAACTCTCTCTCTCTCTCTCTCTCTCTCTCCTCTCTCTCTCTCTCTCTCTCTCTCTCTCTCTCTCTCTCTCTCTCTCTCTCTCTCTCTCTCTCTCTCTCTCTCTCTCTCTCTCTCTCTCTCTCTCTCTCTCTCTCTCTCTCTCTCTCTCTCTCTCTCTCTCTCTCTCTCTCTCTCTCTCTCTCTCTCTCTCTCTCTCTCTCTCTCTCTCTCTCTCTCTCTCTCTCTCTCTCTCTCTCTATATATATATATATATATATATATATATATATATATATATATATATATATATATATATATATATATATATAACCCCACATTCTTAATAATGGGGTTATATAAATTCCCTATAAATATTTCAAATCTTCAATCTAAGCTAAGCACATGATTCTCTATAAATATCTCAAATCTCCAAAATATTATTTGCAAAAAAGAGTATTTTAATTAAAAAAAATAGTATCTCTATATTACTTTGATTTTTTAATTTGTATGAAATATTCCACGACATCCATTATTTTAAAGCATAAAGAGTATATGCTACTATAATGTCGAACCATTTCCCAATAATGAACAAACCATGAGTTATCTACTCTAAATGAATAGGAGTGTTACATACAAATTAATTATTAATGTTATATTCAGTTTTGAAAACAATAAAAGAGAAATAAATAAATTATTGAAACAAATAAAAAAGAATGAAGAGAGTAATATTTTCTTTTAAAGAACATAATATTTTTAATTAACGGATAAATACCTATATTTGTGTTTCGTTTTTCTTTTAAATTAATCAATCACACTTTATATATCGATGCAAAAGATTTGGTGTAAAAGAAAGTGAGTATCATTATCCTGTAACATAGAAATCACAATCGATCTTATCATAATTAAAGTTCACCATTGTCCATGAAATCCACAAGAAAGTTAAGATTATTGTCTAACAAAATACAATCATCGATTTGGTTGATTGCAATTAAAATATTGTTTTAGTTCATCGGAAGAAATATAGGACTAATGTAAGAAAACTTACTAACCACCGATGGAGAGTAAACCCTAACTTTAGTTCATATGATCCATAGAAAATATTAAAATATTTCTTAAAATAAATTGGTGCTTATTTTACTAATTCCAATTGAATTTTCGTTGTAATTATACATATCCATAAGAAAGCTAAGATTATTGTTAGAAAACAAACTAACTATGGTTTGATTGATCATAAAGTAAAGTCTTATCGTAGTTCATTTGATCCCGAAGAAATGTAGTACATATATCGAAAAATAAATAAACCACGGTTCAGCTAATCACAATTGAATCCTCTCTATATTTATTTGATCGAGAAGAAAGGTGGATCCATGGTCGAAATAACAACTAACCATAATGCAGTGAAATCTTTTTTGTAGTTCAAATGATTCATATGAAAGGTAAGACCAATATTGAAAAACTAACTAACCATGATTCTACTTATCGATATTCTCGTTGTAGTTCCTACAATCTAAGCTAAGCTATTTCATTAGATAATAACAAACAAACCATGTTTGGACTGATCAGAATTGTGTCCTTGCTTTTAGTTCAAAATTCATAATAAAGTTAAATTCATTCTCTTAAAATGAATAACCATCACACAACTAATCGAGAGTAAATCCCTATTACTTAAGTTCATCTTATTTAGAAGAAAGATAGAACTAAAGTTGTAAAATTAACTAACCATAGTTCGATTGATATTATTTGAAGCACTCGTTTACTTCATTAGATCTAGAAGAAAGGTAGATCCATTGATACAAAACAAATTAACCATTGTTCAACTGATCGAGAGTAAACCTTAACTTTGGTTCATATAATCTAGAAGAAAGATAAGGCCAACATCATAAAACTAACTAACCATTTTTCTAATAAATTCAATTGGAATATTTCTTTAGTTCATCTGATGTATTTAATCGATAATAAAAAGTAGATCCACCATCGGAAAACATATCAACCATAGTGTGTATGATCATATGTGATGTATTGTTTTAGTCATCTGATTCAGAAGAAAGGTAAGACTATAGTTTAAAAACTAACTAACCATGGTTCTAAAGTTTTGTTGTAGTTCATTAGACTTGTAAGAAAGTTAGGTCTATTGTATGATAATATACAAACCACTATTAGAATAATCATAATTAAATTTTCACTTAGTTCATCTGATCAAGAAGAAAGGGATATCCATTCTCGTAAAACAAATTAACCATTGTTCCACTAATGAAGAGTGAGCATTGAAATATTAACTAATTGTTGTTCTACATATCACAATTGAAGTGTTGCTTTAGGTCATATGATCGAGAAGAAATCTATATCAATGACCAAAAAATGAACTAACCATGATGTGAGTGATCATTCAGAGGCCTAATTGAAGTCTTGTTATAGTTCATCAAATCCATTTAAAGTCTTGTTTTAGTTCATCGGATCACAATTGTAGCATTGATTCATATGTATATGCATATTAAATAACAATGATTATAATGTAGCCTTCAATAAAAAAACATGTAAGACTTTAAGTTAGGAAAATAGATCCATACATTTTTTTTAGCGAAAAGTGGAAAAAATATTTATAAAGTAACACTTTCTAATTTGGAAAAACAAAAGGTGAAAAATATTATGACATTTTAATTTGAGATTATTCTTCAAGAGTAAGAAACTGAATCTAGTCAGAGATTTTCCTAATATGAATATCATTCGGATGCTTTTTTGCGAGAAATACTAAAGGAGAAAACAAGTAGAAAACAAAGGAAACTTCTTTTTATTTTAAGAATATTTTTCCACCTCAAGATCATTTGACGTATTAAACATTAAATTGATTGGTTCAATTCAATTAAAACTACATTTGTCAATGGAAAGAAATTTGAATTAATCATTCTTGATCATAATTTAAATTCTTTAGACACAAAGATGGATAAGCTGTAAATTTCTCTACCTTCTACAACTACAAACTAGTATAAAAATAAATAAATAAATAATACATTAAAACAAGAATCAAAATTGATCATGATAGAGTCTTTTAATATAAATTTTTTAAAATTTCTCTAAAAATATAAAATTTTATATGATCTCTCCTCTCCTTAAAAAAAATACCACATAGAAAAATTTGATTCCTTAATGTTTATCAAGTTGATCAAACAATTTGTTTATACCTAAGCACCAACTCCCCATGTGCCATAGCCCTTCCCAAGATCAAGAGAAAAGACAAATGCCCATATTTCCTTCCATGTGTTTATGCAAACCTCCTTGCATATGTTTGTTCCCTCAACTCCCCCTTTTTGTATCATTAGGTCGGCTTCTATTATATTCATGTCTTCTACTTTATCACTTTTTGTTTTTTCAAGTATTATATAAGTCCCTAACCACATAAACTTCTCTTACTAGTTCCTCCACTTTCATTTCTTTTAAAAAGAAAAAAAATGATGAAGTTGAAGTCAAAGAGGTTTTGTAGAAGCATATCAAAGCTTGGCAATATTGGAAACAAAGTAGTAGCACCATCTCCAATTGAAAAGGAATGTAGTGAAATCAAATGGGAACTTAGGCCTGGTGGCATGCTTGTACAAAAAAGAGAGAGCAATAAAAGTGATGAAGAAATTATCACAATTAGAGTTTCAACAATTTCTAAGTGGCATGATATTTCCATTGAAGCCACTTCAACTTTTGGTAAGTCTAATCACACCCCACCTTTTTCATTTGCAATGAATTTTGTTTTGGTTATTATAAACTTTGAACCACTTCATGTACTTGTACTTATGAACCAAAAAATTGTTCATAAATTTCAGGAGAATTGAAGATGGCTTTGTCATTAGTAACAAGTTTGGAGCCAAGAGAACAAAGGCTCATCTATAGGGGTAAAGAGAGAGATGACAATGAATTTCTTCACATGATTGGTGTTAGGGACAAAGATAAGGTTCTTCTTCTTGAAGATCCAGCTATTAAGGAATTGAAGCAATTTGGTATGGAAAGAGGAGAATCTATTAACCATTCTTGTTGTATCATTAGTGTATAATATTTCCTCTAGCCCAATCTAGTGTTTAAGACCTGATAAAGATATAAATATGATACTAATAATTATAAATTTGCTAGTAATTTTTTTTCTAATTTATTTATTAAAGAAATTTTATTTTTTTATTTTTTTAAAATAATATATGTATCTTGTCTATTTATCTTAATACTAACAAGAAAAGAAAAAAAGCGTATAAGTAAGAAATGTTATTAGATTGGACTGCAAGGTGTACTCGAGTTCACTACAACAACTAGCAACAACCCAAAGAAAATACAAACCAATCTCAACCTTTAAAAAAACAGAAATGATATTTTGACACCCACCATTACACTACACTGTATATATTATGATCAAATATAGTGGGGCCAAATTTTATCAACAATTTTTTTCTCTCTCTTACTTTACACTGTTACCATTTCTTCTTCTTGGATCATTCTTTGACCTCTCTCCCACCATTCTTTTATTTACATCTCAAACAATTAAACATCATTAACCAAATTCTTGTAATGCATTAATCAACTTTTTTTTAAATATAATTTTTATGTATTTTGATGTCTGATTCTATATTAACCAAACTTTAAACGCCATTAATCAACTTCTTGCATTCATTTAATAAGTGTTTTTACTCAATTTTGTTATGTTTTAATGTCTGAATCTATATTTACCAAACTTTAAACAGAATTAACCAACTTCTTGCATTGTATTAACTAAATTTGTGTTACCAATTTTTATGTATTTTGATGTTTGAGTTTATATTAACCAGACTTTAAACACGATTGACCAAAATTGTATAATAAAACTTGATCCCAGAAGAAGATGTATAATTGTGAAAAGTAAAGAGAACAAAAACATGTATAATAAAATCTAACTCCATTAAACAAAGAGAGAGAAGATGGCCCCACAAAGAGAGAGAAATTGATATGAATATTTAACAATATTTTTAGTACAAAATGAATATAAGATACGGTGTAGTGTAACTTTCCAGTGTCAACATAGCATTGTTGTTTCTCCTATGATACTTCATTTCCAAACCACAAATTTGATATACCGAACAAAATCTCCTACATTACAAAATGAATCTTTGAATTGTGCTTATTGATCCACTTATTCACACCTTCCCAAATTTTAAGATTTATTGGGAAATTCAAGGAGATGTAGTCTAAGGATTCTTCTTCCTGAAAACAGAATACGCAACATGAATCATGCTTACCTTACACAATCTTTCTTTTCTCCGTTGTTTTTTACAAGGTAATTTGTTCAGGATTAATCTCCGACCATTTTTTTTTATTTTAATAGGCTCTTTTTCTCTCCATAATCTTCTAAAAGCCTCAACCCTTTCCTCATCCAAATTGCCCCTTTGATTGACCTTCTCTAACACCTTGTAACAAGATATAACATTGTACTTTTATTGTTTTCCTTCTTCAACTCAAATTTGTTTTCTTGATCTAGTGATGGAGTATGATTATATAGGGTCCCCATCAATTCTTCCAAATTATTCTGGTGATCAACGTCCACTTCACCCCCTAGACCATGAACCCTCCATTTCTAACTAACATTTGACCACTCTCCCATTTTGAAGACCGTCTCTTCTTGATTCATGATCAGACTAAACAACTTAGGGTACAAGGCTTTCAATTTTCACACCATAGCGCTTCCCAAAAAGGAATATCTGATCTTGATCCTAGTAAGAAATTTATATTTCTAAAAAAACCTTCATCTTTATTGGAATCAGACCACCCTAGCTTCACCAACTCCTGATTTTGATGTTGATTATGTGAGTGTGAGAGTAGTGTAGAATGTAGGAGGTTTAGCTCAATTAGTGATAAACTCCAAGGTGAAGTTTGCTCCAATGGTGATAGAGCTTTAATGTAGGAAGATGAATTGGAGAAGATGAATTGGGAAGATGAAAACTAAATTTGCAATGAGTGATTTCTACAGAAAAATGATTGGTGAATGGTTGATGAATTGAACCTTTAGATTGAAGAGAATGATGAGTATATATAGGTGAATTTTCCAATCGTTTATGGCACTTTTCCGGAAAAAGGCGGTTAGAAGTTAGGGCAGCAGATAATGTTAAGTGTTCTCATGAGAAAGTTGATTATGAATTTAATGGTGTTAATGAGCTGTTAAATTGTTAGTTGGAATTGTTATTGAAGTGTTGAGTGCAAGGACTGTTATGGAAATTTAGGTTGGCTTGATGTTAGGATTGGAATGAGCAAGTGTAGTTCAAGTTTTGAGGAGTGTTAGTGTGTTAGGAATGCTTGGTTCAAAGTGTAAAGTATGTGTTGATGCATTTTCTCTTGCTGTTATGTGTTATTGTTGCTATGTGAACTGGTTTGGCATGGTTTGAAATGGTTTTGTAATGTTGTTGGAAAAGAACTAATATTGACATTTTGGTACAGGTGTAACCTGTTACCTGGTTTTATGTAATCGGTTACACACTCGAAAATGTGTGTTTCTGGGCTACTGGTAATGATGAAAAGGCAGGTGTAACCGGTTACCCGATTCTTTCTAACCGGTTAGCAAAATGCAACTTTGTATTTTCTGGCTACTAGAATGACATGCATGGAAGGTGTAACTGGTTACCAAGACAAAAGCTAACTTTTCTTGGCTACTGGGAGTGTCTGAATATCATGTCTAACTGGTTACACTGATTCAGGTAACCAGTTACCAAAATGAAAACTTGATTTTTTGATGTTTTGGATGCAGTGACTTGCAAATGTGAGTTATGCATTGATCTTTGTGGTTCATTGTGTACTGAATATGGTATGTTTTTGCAAGTCTGGTACATGGTAAGAACAAAATGTTGACGTGGCATTTTGGAAGCTCAAACATGGAGGATTCATGAAGCGATGAAACAAGTAGTGTTTAGGATGCTTAATTGACATTGGTCAACCGTTTGACCAAAAAAAGTCAACAGTTGACCAAGAGTCAAATATGGTTTAAATGATGTAAAATAAGGTAATTTGGTTTTGAAATTTTTTGTAATGGAATTTTGAATTTTTTTGTAATGAAAATGCCTTTTTGCAATGTCTTGTGTTTGAATACTTGAACTTGAATGAACTTGAATTTAAAGGAATGAACCTTGTTTTCTTTGATTTGACTCTGAATTGCAAATCCTTGTCTTGAATCCATACCAAATGGCCTAGTCCATAAAAGATAGCCAATCACACTAACAATTCATAATCAAATCCAACGCCATGATATAGTCCGTGTGATCCACGAGTATCTTTGACCAAAATTAAGTGTAGCATCAAAATACCATAGGCTTGATTCTTAAGAACACCATGAAGAGGAACTTATCCAACACTTGTGCCATGAACACCAACCTTTGAATTAATGATGTTCATCTAAGAAATGCAATTGTACAAGAAAGAATATGGCATGAATATGCAGATGACCTTAGGGTCAAAAGTCAGATGAAAAGTGGAGAGAAGTAGGGTAAATTTTGGGGTATGACAACAATTTCCCCCTTTTTGATGATGACAAACAAATGTATTTAAGAATAATGGTTGATGATTTAATTAACACAATCTAACATCAAAGCTTGAGGTTTGTAAGCTCCCTCTAAATTAGACATTCAATTAAGGTGAGGTTTGTAAGCTCCCCCTAAGTCTGACAATCCATCAAGACGAGGTTTATAAGCTCTTCTTAACTCCTTATCTATGTTATTTAATCCTATCATTTTAATCAACAATTTCTAACATCAGGGTCTGAGGTTTGTAAGCTCCCCCTGAGTTTGATAGGTCTTAGGTTGAGGTTTGTAAGCACTTCCTTTAGACTGATAGTTCATTAAGTAATGTTTGTAAGCTTTTCCTTATATCCTTGTCTTTGTTTGATTAAAATTAGCCACTTAAGATCAGTGATATTAAATTCATTCAGAAGAAATTAATATAAAAATAATCGAGTGATTTAGGGTTCAGGATTAAATAAAAGCATTTAAAAATAATTTTAACCTTGTTAAATATTTCCAAAATTTTCTCCCCCTTTGTCATCAACAAAAAAAGATATTGATGAGTCCAGACAGGTCAACTAGCACATATATGGAAAAATATGGTTCTGATAAGAATGTAGTGTGAACATCCTTTACACTTCCTAATATTGAGAAGTGGCTAAAGTGGTTGAACAATTTCTGCTTTTCTCAAGGTGTCACACGTCATTAAAGAATATCAATCATTAGAGGTCATCATTACAAGCATTAAATGGCTAGATGTTACATCTTTTTATTGCAATGTTCAAGACACACAACTTCCTCTATAAAAGCATATTATTAGATACATATTTCTAATCTTTTCATCCAACTCTTCTTCTTAAAAAAATGAGTTCTCCAGCAAAGACTAGGACTAGCATTCCTTCACAGGAGGTCACAGTCCCTCTCCAGCAGCCAACCATGGAGGAGCCCTAGCAAGCGGGGTCAACCACCATAAGAGAGGCATTAAAGGTTAGAAAAGTCAAGAAGAACAAGAAGAATCTAAAGAAGAAGAAGAAAAGAGTGCCCGAAAAAATGTACTTCTTCGACTCTGATGATGGGAGTGAGGAGCGGGTGCATGACTAGGATGATTTTGTAGTAGCTAGGGGTTATTGTTCTGATTTGGAAAAATTAATGTAAACCAATAACTATTGTAATCTTCCCAGTCTATTAATGAAAATCCCCCCCCCCCTTTTTAATGATATATACTCTACATGTTTTGATTCTTCTTTGAAATTTGTTTAGACATCAAGAATATAACAAAAAAAAATTCATCCAAAAGATAACCAAGCAAAGTCATTAACAAACAATTATCAGAAGAACAAACATAATTTCCAGATAAATATAGCTTAATGTGACAAACATAAGCAAGATAACAAGACATGCATAACAGATAGAGAGGAGGAGATAAGATTCCATAAAAGAAACAGTTTAATCAAACAAGCAAAAAAAAATGGTTCGATTCCTAAAAACTAGGGTTTCTTTAGAATATCCAAAATCTTCCGTAGATCTGCACCCATGATGTTTTTCCTATCATCCATAGATTTCATCCACTTATCCATTTCATCTTGTTTGACACCAATGGCTTGTCGAGAAGTACTGACAGAAGCCAGATTTTCCTATAAAAGATCTTGCCTAGAACAAGACGAGACAACAGACTCTGAAGTGACTTCCTTCAGATTCTGAATAATTGATACAAAAAATGTCTTTAGAGAATCCCACCAAGCAGCATAAGCGATTGGGTCAGATGCAAATGGTATCTAATCGATCAGACTCTACATTTTATTCAAGAGAATGTTTATGATTACACCCATATTAGTTTGGACGATTTGAGAGAGGCATGAGGTGTTTGAATTTGAGGGTCCAGGTTCAGATGAATGGTTTGAAAAGTAAGGTGGATTTAGAGAGATTTTAGGGTGAAGTAGGTCAAAAGGAATTTGTTCATAATAAACTGTAGATTCATAAGCAATTTGGACTAGAGATATATCCTAGATAACTTGTTCAGTTTTGATATGAAGTTCAGATGCGACTTGTTCTAGAGGTTGCCTCTGAACAAGGCTAGATTCTCTCAGAGGGGATGTTAGGGGTGAAAGTTGAGATGATTGATGGGTTTCTGATGGAAGAGCGATGTATGGCTAAACATCAATTATATGTTCTGCTTCATAAGTAGAACATGTTTGGTGAGATGATTAAATTGAGGGTGAGACCACTTGGATGAGAATGGCAATAATATGGTTGATATCAGGTGGAAATTTTGATGATTTTAGGTCGAGATGAGCGTCAAATCCATATGCATCATACTCTGACTCATACCTAGATGATATAGATTTCCCACTTGACACATCTATTGAAGGTTCAAGCATTGTGTTTAAGGGAGATGGTTGTTCAGAAGCAAAGAATTCAACTAGCCGATTCTGAACACCAATGAGTTCATTGGCAGAGAGAGATATGTGTTTAGGTGAGGGAATTTGTGAGGGGTTTGGAGAAATATGGTTAAGGGTGGTGCAATAAAAATAATCCTCAGAGACTAAATTAATATTTATACCTATTTTATCATAATTCAGAGCATCTGAAGCAACATGTTTTGGCACTTCTTTAGAAATAGTATATGCTTCCACAACCTTTAAACCAACCATAACTTCAGCAGCCTGAACCTCAACTCCAAAATACCAACAACAGTTTGTTGAACCTTAGACACGGATGCATCTTGATGCTTTTTTACTGATCCGAGATGGAAAATGCTAAGAGTTAAGCATTCTTGAGAGAAGACTTAATAGCCTTCTTCTGAACAGAGCCATATGCATCTTTCTTCTTCCTAATTAAGGATGCATTTTCTTCCTCTTCTTCCTCAATCTTAGACAACTTCCTTAGCCTTTTCTTTCTTAAAGGATCTTCTGAAATAATAAACACAAAAGCAACCTTTTTTGGGAGACTTACCACTCTTAGTCTTAAAAGGAATTATTACAGTGCTAGCAACCACTTCTTCAACTGCTTTTCTCTTAGAAGATTTCTGAACATCCTTCAGAACAACTGAAGCTTCTTGCTTCCTCTTCTAGGAAGAATAAACATCAAAAGCTTTGTTCTAAATATCCTTGAGTTTGATGTTATTCCCTTCTTTGAAGGAATGTGTGATGAAATCTCTGATTATTTCAGGGTTATACATCTTAGTGATGACAGGATAATCCTTGAGGTAATCAAACTTAGCACATCTAACAGAAAGAGGAATCTTTGAAGCAAAAATCTCACATTTATTATTCATTTTCATGTTAGCGAAAATAGAAGTTGATAAGATACTTCCATAAATTTCCTCTAGATCTTCATTATCATGCAAGCTTTTAAGGGCATCAATTAGACGACCCTGAAAGAACAATTCTGAAAACAATCTTGCATAAGGCACATTCTTATTCAAAAGCTTTGCGTTATCCTTTATAGCTTCACAAAGATGTTTGAAAATGCAAGTTGGCAGATTGATCTTGTCCTCATTCTTCAGGTAGTAAATGAAATGTTTGTGATCTCAAGAAATATGATTAGTATTTCCTTCCCTTGGAATTAGACAATTAATTAGAATTTTAAACAGAAGCCTTAAATCATCCTTCATGTTCCTGATCTTTCCAAACTCAAAGGAAACAAACTAGCACACTCTTCAAACAAATACCATTTGATTGCATCGACTTCAGGACAATTGTCTTTGGTTCCCATAACAAATCTAGCAGAGTTTGGGGTACGTAAAAGTTCAGAAATCGTTTTTTGAGTGATGACCTCATCAATAGCCATTACAGCAAATCTAATTTCAAATTATTCAAACTCCTTAAATCCCACTTTTTTCCCTGTCTTCTGTTTCAAAGAGTTGTCCTTATTAACCAGAAGTCTCAATTCTTCACGTGCAACAGATTCATCAAAACCTCGGCCCTTACCCAGAAATCTTTCACATGATAAGGATTGGTTGGTCCATTCAACATATCAAAGCATGACGACCACTCTTGAACTATGAAAAATATCCAAAGATTATAGCTATTTTGAGTGAAAGAGTCAAAGTCGACAATCTGTTCCACCAGAAGCTTTAGATCATCCTGATTCAAATTCATGGTCTTGGGCTTTATTTTCATACTTTTTCCAGAGTTGACAACCATGTGTACATTTTGAGCTTTTGAAGATGATTCCATTAAAGAATATATTTTTAGAGTTTTTTGGGTTTCTTTTAAAAAAGGGGTTTTACCAGAGAAGGTTAGAAACCGCAAAAGTCTAGGTAGTGAAGTAGTGAGACGTGTGATTCTGGTATAAACAAAGTGTTTTTCAGTGCAAAAGAAGTTTTAAACACAAACACACATAAATGTAGTGACAGGCACAAAGAATAAGCTAATTACAACATAACCAAAAAGGAATGGAGGAAATATTTATCCAACAGATTCACTCCACGTGTCAGGAGTCGTTCCACATTAATGACACATAGATGGATATGTGTCATAGATAGTTACCGCGAAGCAACCATTTGAAAATAGATGTTGTGATGCTTGAGAGGTTATTTGTTCATCAAAACCTATTAGGAGCTTCTGATTAAAGTAGTTTATGAACATCATCTGATTCAAGAGGAATAATATATTTCCAACAATTTTTTTCTATAAATTATCAGAAATCTTTTCAGACTTCTTAGAGTAACTGGATGAACTTCAGAGTCATAATCAGGAATCTGAAGCATCAGTCCACAGTAGAAGACTTTTAATCTTCCTAGTACTATTAAGCTTGTGTTACTGATTTCTTCCAGATTCCACATCTCCTTCCTCCTTCAAAGTTAGGATTTCAAATGTAAGCCTTCTTCTTGTTGAAGGTTGTAAGCAACCACAGTCTTGGAGTAACGATTGCTTTGTTCTTTCCGACAACAAAAATAATCTCAGTCTTTGGTACCCATACTTTTATGGGTTCTTTGAGGTTATATTTATAACGTTTCTTCTTGCTTTGTGCCTTAGCTTTATAGTAAGGTTTTGACTTTTTCTGGACAGTTTGTCTAGGACAAGTCTTAACTTTGACTTCTGAACCTTTAGGAACTTTAGATACAATAACTTTAGATTATGAATCCTTCAGAATTTGTGAGCTATTTATCATATGTTTTGATTGGTTTAGAATTTTAACCTTTTCAGCAGCAGTAAAAAAGTAAGCATTCATCCCTTTTGAACAGTGCTAGAAGAAGAAGGATCTTATGGTTTCACTAAGATATCAAACCTTGGATTGTAAGGATTCTAATGATAACCAAGTCCTTCCCCTTTTCTCTTACTTACTCCGTAAATTATGGTGGCAACTTTGGTTCTATCATAGCCAAATATAATAAAATATCGAAGAGCTAATTAATTTTTATCCAGAGATTTGTCGGACATATTTTTCATTGAAGAAAGTTATTCTTTCTCAATATTTTCAATTTTTTCTTTAAAAAGATTTAGTTCATCTTTTAAAAGATTACATTGCTTCTTCAATGTTTTTATATGTTTGGATTTATGTTGGCATCTTTCCCTAAGATCATGAAACATAGTACTTAAATCAGATTTTGAGAGATGAGAAAATAAATGTTTTGTATCTTCTGACTCAGAGTCATAATCAACTTCAGATTCTGATTTTGAGAAGGTTGAGGTCATCAAAGCAAGATTGACTTTTTCATCTTCTCCTTCATTATCAAGTTCTTCCCATGTTACCATGAGACTTTTCTTGAACTTTCTTCTGAAGTTGTTATTATGGAAACTCTCATTCTTTGTTTTGTCTTTTTGAAGATCGGGACATTCAGCAATGAAATGACCAGGCTTCTTACAATTATAAGAGCCATCCTAATCTTTACTTCAAAAACTTGACCCTTTGAAGCTATCTCTCTTACCGGAGGATTTGTTCTTCTTTCTTGCCAAATATTTAAATCTTTGGATGATAAATGCTAGTTCACCATTGTCATACCCTAATTTTTAACCCTAAGATCCCACATATCATTTGCATTATTTTCACACAAACAAGGTAACATCTTGGTCCTTCCTCTTATCCATCTTTGGGTTAGTTTCTTATAGGGATCACCAAACACCTCTTTGTTGGTTTGTTTTTACCTTTGTGTTTACATGATTAATTGCTTATATAACCACTAATAAAAGTACCAAAAATATGTCTTGTTTCCCTTAAGTTTATTATGCAAGGTAAGGTATTTTCAATCAAAAGCATCTCAAAGTTTTGTGGCCTACTTCTCAAGGAAAATCAAAGGTTCATGTGTTTATTTCCATGCCTTCTTCAACAAGCAACTTCATGTTTTGAGAAATTTAATCAAGAGGTAATGGAGAATACCTTATTTTGAGTTCATATGATCACCCATGTGCTTTGAAATGTAAGAAAAGTCCAACTACACAAGCTTGTTCCAAGGGGTTTGACCAAAAAGTCAACATTTTTGAAGTCAACGTTCCAATGATCACAACACCTTCAACTCTCAACAGTTTTGAACGATTCTTTTTGCATATGACTCTTCTCAAATTCTCTACAACTTCTCTTTATATGACAAGAGCCAATTATGCTTGGAGGATCATCAAAATTTTGGAGACATTATAGGTCATTTGTGGACTTAGTGAAATTTGACCTATTTTCAAGTGACTTTTCCCCAACTTTCAAAGGTCATAACTTCATCAATTTTCAACATATGAGGCTGATTCTTTTTTAAAAATGTCATTTGAGATTCCCTCTACAAGTTTTCTTCAATGGTTAAGGTCAAAATATGCTTGGAAGGCCATGGAATTGATTGAGATATTACAGGTCATTTTCAACCATGAAATACTCAAATTTTTCTAAGTTATATGATCAGTTTTTCATTCCAACTTCAACATGACATAACTTTTTGCTCAACATCCAAATGCAACCTTTCTTAGCCTATTTATAATCTTTTCCATGATGTTAACACATTGCAAAAAGAATGGGATCAAAAAGCCTCCTGAGTAGGGTGCCCCATTCGGCTAAACATGGTGACTTGTAACTGAAGAAACTGCCATTTCCCGAGTTTTGGACTTCTCTAATCTCAACTTCAAGCCAAATTAGCATGTGTTTTGAACCTAAACATGTTTAAACAAGTCTCCGGAAGTTAATCAACCCTTAAAATGCATCATTTGGCTGAGTTTTGATGAGTTTTAAGTCACACTTTTCTCACACTCGGATCAAATTCATTTTGCACGAATTATGTATCATTTCATACGTATTTGGAATCTATTGCATTCATTTCTAAGCTTTGGAGAGCCAAAAAACCCCTGCTGCAAATTGAACATTTTAAAGAAAATCCAACTATCGTGTTTTGAGTTTTAGCTTATTTCAATCCAATTTCGTGATTCCATTAGCACTTTTGGCATCCTCTGAAACGTTTGCAACAATTTTCAAGCTCTGAGACCCTTTGAAGTGCTTAAAATAGAACAAGTGATACGTCTCGTGACTGTATATAAAATATAGTCTATTGGCTACTTGGCTCCAAGTGCACAGTTCAATCGTTTTAGTTTTAAAAGATATCGAACCCACAGGGACCGATGGTCAAACTAATGCTATCGATGTTACTATGTTTAGCTAAGGAGATGATTTTTAGAGGTTTGGTTGAACAAAAATTAAGTCTAAAAGAGAATATTAATAGAGGGATATTAGTATGCAATGCATTAATCGTCAGGGTTTTGATAAGTCACCGGTGTATATTTTAATTACCAAATATCTTTTAGTAGAAAATACTCATTTAAAAGGCTTTATCTCACACTCTCGTGATTGTTGACTCGGACTATACTTTTAAGTCAGAATGTACGCTCTCGCTGTCCCATTTGAAGTTAAAAATACCTTTTGAAAATAAATAAGTTCTAATTGCTTTTAAAGTGCTCTCGCTGTTTTTAAAATCAATGCCTAGTTTTTACTATCCAGTTCGACCCTCACGCTCTCGCGATTGTCGGTTCTAACCTTAGTTAATTTCCCACTCTCGTGGCAAAACCGTATTAAATAGATTCTCACTCTCATGACAAATTTAATTAAATTTAAATTAAAAACCATAGCCAAAAAGATTATTTGAGAAAAGAAGTTTACACCGATTATTATTAAATCCCGTCTAATTAAATTGTTCACATACCGATACCGGTAGTTTAGCCGGACATGTTAATAAATGCAAACACAAACGAACATAAACAACTTAACAATAAGGCAAACATGATTATTTAATAATAAAGCAATAACAATAATAATTGAATAAAAACCTAGAAGTTTGATTAATCGAATATGCCGAATCTTGAAGTACTTGAGCAGTCCTCCACAGGCCGGTAGGATTCTGCTTCTTCGAAATAATTGCTTAAACTAAATTAAATAGATTGCAGTAGTTCCCCAATTTAGGAAACTACTACTTTTGGCTAAGCAAAAAACGGAAAGGGAAGGGAAAAATCAAAGCTCTGAACGGAACGGTAAACAAATTGCGGTAAAAGAAAACAGTGTTGCTGAAGAAAATTAATAGAAAACAAAATTGCAGTGGAAAATAAAATGCAGAGAAAATAGCTTGAGAGTTTGCTTCAGGGAGGCTCCAAAACATACGTCCCCGTAGGTTTCCAACTTCCATCCTTTTATAGTATCCATTTGGTCTTCATAGTTGAGAGAAATAAGGGTGACTTGGTTGAGTGAGAGATTCACGGGAAAGTGGGTTGAGGAGCGAAAAATGGGGCGTGTGGATCACTTCTATTGACAATTTCATTACGCTGCCTTTGGCTTTGTGACGGTCGTGGTGGGCCTGTGGCGTTCGTCACACCAGGGCGTGACGATCGTGACGGGGCGTATGACGGTCGTCACCTGCACATAATTTATACTTTCTGGTTTTTTTGGTTTTTCCGCTGTTTCTCTTCTGTTTCTTCTTCTTTTCCTTCCTTTTTTATACTTTTCTCATTTAATCATGGGAATTGAAATACCTGCAAAAATAACTCGAACACTTGCGAAATAATCGGAATATAAATGAAAATGGTATGATTTTTGAATGTAAATCAAGGCAAATATACAATGAATTTTTGCGTTATCAAACTCCCCTATACTTGAATCTTTGCTTGTCCTCAAGAAAATAGTCAGTATAAAATTCGAAACACTAGTTAAACGCGAATACATGACACATTTCCAATTCATACGTGGTTGTTAGGTATTCTGTTAGAATAACAGATACTCAAGTAAAACACTAAAGATACAGTGACGACACAAGCAATAAGCATTAACATAGATCTCTCTTTTGTACAAACCAGTTCGAATCATGCTATTATAGCTCAACCTAGTGCTTCTCGTTCCTATTTCACCCGGTTTCATTCTAGCGTAATCACATTAAGCCATTTGCCTTTACACGCACTTAGTGAAGTAGACAGTTAGTGGCTTTGATCCTTTTTTAGCACGGGGTCTGGTACACTAGTGTGGTACCCCTTTATATATCCCATTTGAAGGTTGTTGGGGATCGAAACGTAGTTCGCCCTACCGAGTCCAGTACCAGGTACCTCTGAACCAACCGGCAACAGGTTTTTCATTCCTTTTGTATATCTTGCAACCGTTTGTATGGTGCATTATCAATTTCTCGATAGCAAAAGTATGAAGGATCTTATTAATTCGTTGGCATCAATCACTTATATTCATCGGTTCTTCACATGGTTTGTGTTTAAGACGATGCTGACTGCTAATATAAACTACTAGGGTTAATCTAGAATGGATACTTAAGGTATCAGTATAATGGGTATTCAAAATGATATCGCAAAAGTGAGAGATCTAAGGTGTCAGGACAATATCAATCTTGTTAGATTTTTCTCAGCTTCCTAACAGAACTTATGTAAGACAACCTATGTACTCGTAGGGTATGCATTTAACATAAAAACAAAAAAAAATTGTTATGGAAAATTAGATAGAAATAAATGAACGATTAGATAGGAACAAATAAACGAAAGACAAAATTTTTGTTATGGCTAAAAATAGAAACAAATGAAGGAAAGACAAGGATTCCCTCCCACACTTAAACAAAGCATTGTCCTTAATTCGACAAAATAAAGTGAGAAAAGGGGAGAAACAGAAGGATCGCTACTCTTCGTCACGACGTTGGGCTCTGCGCGCTCTAACTCTTGCCCGTGCACGTTCACTTCTACCATGCTGGGTAGGGTCCAACCTCACATGCTGAGTGTATTCCTGGATGGCATCAACACGATGTGTCAAGGCACTCATCTCTTTGGTTAGTTCCGCCATCCCTTGGTCATGCCAATTTACATAGTCATGTTGATCTCTCTGTATTTTCTGGATCGCTTGCATCATTTCCGTCTGGCGCTCTTCCATCCTCTGGTTATGTCGCAACATCTCAGCATAGATGTCTTCCATGGTGGCGGGTCGACGCTCATTTCATCGTTGGCTTTCTGGAAGATGTCTCTGCAGCATGCTCAAGAGATGGCTATGGCACCTGTCGATCTAACTCTTCTTCAATTTCATCGGCTCCATTATCATTAGGATCTTCTTCATTGGGCTCAGGAGCATTCAGATCAAAAATCCAATTTGCCATATTCTGCGGATCTATATGATTCTTGTTAGGCATAATGACGTCGCGAACTATATTATTTCGAACCACATGGTGGTATCTCCCATCGTCTCTGATCTTGATCAGGTGTGAGGAGCGGAAATAGTCGATATTAAGGAACTTGGTCGGCAAGGCAGGTAAGTTGGCAAGCCTATCCCCCAGATTCAAGCCTAATACTATGGAGGTGATGATTCCTCCAAAACAGAATGTCGTGTTGCCTCTCATGCAGGCAGCCTGGATGTTGGCCAACAAGAACGGGGTGGCATTGAACGCCACCGGAGTGAACATACAGTGAAGGAAGAAAAGCTCCTTAGAGTTTACCTTATGGTTGTTGACTCTTCCGAAGACCGTGTGTCCTAAGACTCGGTGGAAATATTTGATAGTCGGGTTGTGAATGTACGTTACATTGAGAGCATCCCAGCTTGTGACGTTCATGTTGGTAAGGTCGTGCCATACTCCAAATGATATTTCCTACCATCCGTCAAGGATACAACAGTGAACTCCATCACCATGTCGGAAACCAAGTATTCATGCTATTTGAGTTTGGTTCAAGGAATACTCGGTGCCGAACATTCTAAATGTGGCAGATCCGGTGAGAAACTGAGTTGCACGGGAGGTGTTATATAGGAGAACGAACTTAAGAATTCCAGGGTTAGTGCCTCATAAGTTGGTTGTGGGTTAGTGCAGAGCTGCGTCAAACCAGAGGTGTTCAGCATCCATCCCACGCCATCTGATAGCCCCAACTCTGTCAGACAGTCATTACCAACGTACCTCGTAGGCTGGACTAAACGTTGATAGAACCTGAGGTAGTTGTCTCTTTGTCGTTCGTCGACTTCTCCCTCTCTGAATATGATATTTGAAAGGTCGGGATCAGGTATCTCTTGACGGGCCATTGAGTGTGCGAATTGCAAATATAGGTTTTGGTGGAAGAGATCGATTTCGTGAGTTATATGGAACTCACTTGTTTCTTGCTTAGAATAGGAGGTGATGTGAGGGTTAATGGAGAAATAAGTGGTGTGAGTGGGATGGTTAAGGAAACAGAAGGAGTAGATAAGGAAGAAGAAGAGAAGTGCGCCTGTTTTAATAGGGAAACAAAACGCACGTTCTGGATTCGTGACGAGCGTCACAGAGCTGTTACGGTCGTCACGCGTAACGGTCATGTGTAACGGTCACATGCAACAGTCATATGTAACGGTCATGTTCATATGTGACGGGCGTGATGCTTTATGTGACGGTCGTCACATTATTTTTGTTGCAAAAACGCCAAAAAATAAAAAATTTACTGCATGCTTAATTTCTAACTGTTTGCATGTTATGAGTGAATTATAATGTCAATATCATAGCAAAATAGAGATTATTATAACTAGAAGAAGGTAAAGACAGTAACAATATAGAAACACAGTAATAAAATAATTGCAGCAGCAGTACAAAATAAAATAACAGCAGTATGGAATTAACAGCAGTAAAATAACAAAATTAAACTGACGGAGGTAAATTAAATTGATCAGAGAAGCAAAAGAAATAACAATGTCATTTAGATTAAATGTAATAGTAAGCATTAAAATAATAATAGCAATAAAGTACTCCCTCCCCACACTAAAATATAGCAGTGTCCTCATTGCTTTAATGTGAGCAGGAAAATTCAGCGATCGATGTAGTTAGCCACGGTGTTGTCCCAAAGCAGCTACAACCTAGTTGAAGTGATCAAACTGTTCGACGGCGACATCCATTAAGCCTAAGACATTAAGGCGCATGCTTTTTAGTTCATCTTTCACATTAGTAATGTCAGTATGGAAACCATCCAAACGGGTAAGGATTATGGTCAGATTTTCGGCATAGGATGGAATTTCTGGTTCATCCAGATTATAGTAGTTTAGAGGGGTTTCAGGGTCAGATTCATCAATAGAGATAGGGTCATCTAAATACTCATAAATAGGTGGTGTCTCAGGAGGTGATGGTGGGGCAATGTGATGTTCATCTAAATCGTATAGCCAGTTATTACGGTTATGAACACTCGTTCTTTCATGGTTTGCTAAGGTAAATAGCTGGACAACTTCATTATTAATTAGGTAGTCAAAAGTGTCCGGCCCAAGGTTTCCTATAATTCTTCGGTCGAAGAAAAAGTCAATATCCATGGGTCGGATGTGTCCAAAAGGTGTACGCTCGTTAAGTGGGCGTCTAAGTCCAATGGCATCAGCTGTCATGGTTACTAGGCCACCTATTATGATTGGGGCACGATTGTTCTTTGCAAGGTAAACAAATCTTTCCATCATAAATGTTACAGCATTGACATGTCGACCTTGGTCGACACAGAGTTGTTCGCTTCTTTTCCAAATAGGGTGTGGGCTAGTATTTTGTGGAAGTAGCGGATAGCAGGGTTGTGTATCATTTGGGAGTGCATCTGGTGTGGGCCAGGGTGGTGATCTCTAGTTAAACTACCCAAAAAGTAATCTAGGTCAATGTAATCGATTAATTCCTCCTGGCGGGTAGTGAATACAAATGGACCACTAGGAAATCCTAGAAGGTCAGCAAGGTCTCTACGGTTATAAGTGAAATCCATACGAAACAGCCTAAAGGAAACCAACCCTTTATTGAGTCTGTAACCATGCTCGGGGTTGTAAACTAGGGAGCTAAGGAATTCTAGGGTAAGCTCACGATATGTGACAAACCTTCTCTTAATAGCAGCATTCTTCCAACCTAGCTGGTTAAACATAAACAAGATGCTATCACGCGTACCTAACCTATCCATGGTAGGTCCATCATAATATATGGATAAAGCCATATCCTTCTGAGCTAAATAATCATAATGCCTTCTCTGAACTCTGCCTCTGAAAACTGTATCTACTTGTTGCATGATGAAAGTTAGTCACTAACTAGTTATAAATTCGCCTGTTAATTAGTATCCAATATTTCTAAGTTAGTAACGAGAAACAACAAGTACATTACTGCATAGAATCAAGGAAAAGGAGCAAAATAAAAGTAATAGTCAAAGAAGGAAAACTCTTAAAATGCAAAAAATTAACAAAATCAATAGAAAATTAAAAAAGGCGCGTTGTCTCCCACTAAGCACTTTGTTTAATGTCGTAAGTTCGATAGTAACATTGCGATATATTAGTTTTGGGGTTGAGCGGGCAGCTCTATAAGTCTTAGACTATTTGAATAGTCTCTATTGTCAATATTATGATAATGTTTTAATCGCTGCCCATTTACCATGAACGGTTCACTATTTCTACCCTTGATTTCTATCGCACCGCTTTTAAAACTTTTGTAATTTCGAAAGGGCCTGACCACCTAGATTTAAGTTTTCCCGAAAAAACCTTAAGTCTTGAATTAAATAGTAGCATTACATCACCGACATTAAACTCTTTCCTAGATATACGTTTTTTGTTCCATTTTTTAGTTCGTTCTTTGTATATCTTGGCATTCTCATAAGGGTCTAGTCTAAGTTCTTCCAATTCGTGAATGTCTAAAATTCGCTTCTCGCCTGTGGAAGTATAATTTAGATTTAGGGTCTTAATTGCCCAATAAGCTTTGTTTTCTAACTCCACAGGGAGATGACATGATTTACCATAAACTAATTTAAAGGGTGTGGTCCCTATTGGGGTCTTGTAGGCTGTCCTATATGCCCACAAAGCTTCATTTAGTTTAGATGACCAGTCTTTTCTAGATATTCCGACAGTCGTTTCTAGAATTAGTTTGATCTCTCTATTCGAAACTTCTACTTGCCCACTGGTTTGTGGGTGATACGGTGTTGCTACACGGTGTTGGACTCCATACTTTAGAAGAAGTTTGCCAAAGATATTTGATATGAAATGGGAGCCACCGTTACTAACTACTAGTTTTGGCACACCGAATCTAGGAAAGATTATGTTCTTGAACAGCTTAATCACTACTCGTGTGTCATTTGTCGGAGAAGCTACAGCCTCGATCAAGTTTGAAACGTAGTCGACAACTACGAGTATGTACTTATTACCAAAAGAAGACAGGAATGGTCCCATGAAGTCAATCCCCCACACATCAAAGACTTCCACTTCTAGGATGTCTATTTGTGGCATTTCGTCGTGTCTTGAAACCTTACCAGTGCGTTGGCACCAATCGCAATTTATAACCGCATTATGGACATCTTTCCATAGAGTAGGACAAAATAGGCCAGATTGTAAGATCTTGGCACATGTTTTTGAAGTGCTTGCGTGCCCACCATAGGGAGCGGAATGGCAATGAGAGATTATATCGTCTATTTCATCCTCGGGAACACATCGACATAAATACCGTCGATGCCTCTTTTGAAAAGCAGAGGTTCATCCCAGTAGTACTGTTTTAGATCATGAAAGAATTTTTTCTTTTGTTGGTATGATAGGTCCGGTGGAAGTGCTCCAAATAGCTAGGTAGTTGACAAAATCAGCATACCATGGCAAAGTTATATTCGTATGAATTTCTTCCATGGATTCTTCTATTTCGGTATCATTTAAGGTTAGCTCAGACATGTCACTTTCCATTTGGGCTATAAGTCGTTCGTAAGGGAAATCATCATTGATTGGAATTTGTTCAGGCTTATTTCCTTCAATTCGTGATAAGTGGTATGCTACTACATTCTCAGTACCCTTCTTATGTTTTATTTCTAAGTCAAGTTCTTGTAAGAGTAGGATCCATCTTAAGAGTCTTGGTTTGGCATCCTTCTTACTTAGCAAGTATCTAATAGCAGTGCGATCAGTATAGATGATAATTTTCGCTCCTACTAAGTAAGAACGAAATTTGTCTAAAGCGAACACAACGGTTAGGAGTTCCTTTTCAGTGGTGGCGTAGTTTATTTGAGCAGGATCTAATGTTCTACTTGCGTAGTAGATCGCATGAAGTTTTTTATCCTTCCTTTGTCCTAGCACTGCACCCACGGCATAGTCACTCGCATCACACATGATTTCGAATGGTAATCTCCAGTCAGGTGGTTGCATGATAGGTGCGGTGATTAAAGATGTTTTTAATTGTTCAAACGCTGTTAAAAATTTCTCATCAAAGATAAAGTCAGCGTCTTTCATTAATAAACTAGTCAGTGGTTTGGTAATTTTCGAGAAATCTTTGATAAAGCGTCGGTAGAAACCGGTGTGTCCTAAGAAGCTTCGTATTTCTCATACGGTTTTCGGAGGTTGAAGATTCTCTATAATTTTGATCTTAGCTTTGTCTATTTCAATTCCTTTATCAGATACTACGTGTCCTAACATGATTCCTTGTTGGACCATGAAATGGCATTTGTCCCAGTTCAAGACGAGATTCACCTTTACGCATCTTTCAAGTACCATTTCAAGGTTTGATAGACATCCTTCGAAGCTCTACCCACAAACAGAAAAATCGTCCATAAAGACTTCCATAATATCGTCTATAAAGTAAGCGAAGATTGACATCATGCATCTTTGGAATGTTGCGGGAGCATTACATAGTCCAAATGGCATTAATCGATAAGCATATGTACCATAAGGGCATATGAAAGTTGTTTTCTCTTGGTCGTCAGGATGGATAGGAATTTGAAAGAATCCTGAATAACCGTCTAGATAGCAGAAGTGGGAATGCTTAGCCAATCGTTCAAGCATTTGAACAATGAAAGCCAGAGGAAAATGATCCTTTCGAGTGGCTTTGTTTAGTTTCCTATAAGCGATGCACATTCTACTTCCGGTTACAACTCTTTATGCTATAGATTTGTGTAGCAGTAAATTCATGATCATCAAGCTATGGATAAGCTAGAAATCAAATAACAAGAGTCGCCACCGCGCTTTTATTGTTTCCAAGGGAAAAGGGAAAAAGTACGAACAAAACCCAAAAGTAAGAAGTTTTCAAATCAAAACTAATAAAATGTCAGAGATCACAGGTAAGGGGGTTGGTTACACAGAGGGAAGGTGTTAGCACCCAAAGTTTCCTCGGTACTCCTAGGGAGCCCTTTTTGGGGGGATGAGAAAAGAATTCATTTATTATATTTTTGTGTTTGGCAAGACCTTTGGTCTTGTGCCTACGTACCAACATAAAAATGAGGGATCAAAACCTCGTAGTTCGTGATACAAATTTCAAAGTGGATGCTTTGCTTTTAATAAAAATTAAGTTTGAAAGACACAAAGGCCTAAAAATGGTTTGCATGAGTTAGTTCTTTTTGGCTTTTTTGAAAGTTTAAGTCAAGTATAGTTAAGTCTATTTACAAGTTTGATTTAGAAAAGAAGTTTGAAAATGCAATGGCATAAGGCCAAAGTGAAATTCTAGTTATCAGACTTTGGATGTCACACTGGTTGTTATGACATCCAATTCTGCACAGACAGGGATTATGCAGAACTTAACTGTAAGTGCAATAAATAACACAAGTAATTGTTCACCCAGTTCAGTCCAACATGACCTACATCTGGGGGCTACCAAGCCAGGGAGGAAATCCACTATTAGTAGTATCAATTCAAAGCTAAACTCACCCGTTTACAACTTATCACTTAATCCCTACCCAATGCAATTTCAATCTTAACCTAAGATCAGAGTTCCTACTCACTCCCCCTCAATCACCTCAGTGATATTAAAAACACTTTGAAGTCACACTTCAAAAACAACTCTTGGTTATGCTTCACAGCTTAAACCAAGATACACAACACTCACGCTTAAAAGCTTTGAGTGACACAACACTTACAACTCAATGAACACCCTATGCCAAAGCAATCATCTATTTGATAATGACTTGGCTTACAAGATACGTCTAATTCTAGACTCACAAAAATACAGCAGTGAAGTATGATGGACACACTAAATCTTCACGCCTCAAAATCCCTGAAACTGAATGGAGGAATGCCTTCCTTTTTATATTGCAGCACCTGGGCTTTTGCACCTGTATTTTCCTGAATTTTAGGTCACATACGTTCCCTCAAATTCAATATTTAGGTTGCTAACAAATAGGCTATTTGTTAGGTTCATTGAATGTAGCTTGGTTGTTGATTTCCTGGATTTTCTCTAAGCTGTTGACTTCCTAAAGAATAGCCTGAGAAAGCTGTAACAGAAAACTGAACAACCTACAATTTAGCATATGCTGTCAGGCATGAATGTCACGACATTCAGCTCGACATCAAGGTCCATATGCTGAGTCTGTTTTCCCAGAAACCAGACTGTACAAAACTGCTGACCTGTACATGATCAATATGACCATACTACAGTACCAGCTTACATTAGTAAATGTCAAAGTGTCCAACTTAACATTTACATAGTTGGCCTTAAGTTAGTTCTGTAATTCTCTTGAAGAACAAACTAACTAAAATGCTGAAGTATAGCAGAACACCACTCTGCCCAATCTTCAGTAGCTGCTGTCAATGATGAATGTCACAACATCCAGTTTGACATTCAGTCAGTAGGCCTTATGCCAGGTCTGGTTCTTCCTTGATAACCAGACTGCAAATGAATACTAAGTTCTAACAGAGCTTCTGTTCCTTAGTATCTGTTGACAGGTATGAATGTCACAGCATTCAATAATCCTGTGTTAGCTAGTCCTGCAGTAACTACAATGTAGTTACATATACATGTCATGACATCAGTCAAGACATTAGTGTTTTACCATACAATGCAGCCAATTAAACACCTACAAACTCCCCCTTTGGCAAATTTTTGGCTAAAACACTTTGATCCCCATAACAGAGTTCATGGCAGCGGAAAAAAACTAGCTAATACACTTAGAGTGGCAGCACACTCACACACATGGAAGTTAAATAAAAACTTCACATAGCAGCACACATATATTCGAAGTTGCACCTAAACTTCAACATCAGCTGCAAGGGGGGAATCTTCAGATCTGTCATGAGAGTCTGTTGTAGAGACCCACTCTGTTTGTCAGGGGTATTGGTGGTTATTACTCCCCCTTTTTTTCACAAATGTTGCCAAAGCCAACAACATAGTCAGAGCACAATGACAGAGTTCCAGACTTGGTTTTACTTCACAGTTTCAACCAAGTTCACATCCACTTGATCTTGCTTCACAGCTTCGATCAAGTGATCACCCACTTTTGCTTTACAGTAGGTACCACCATATCAGATGCCATGATGTTGTTTCTGACATCCAGAACCACTCCTGCATGAACAGCATCCTTGAACTCCTGCAGATACAGTGGCCTTCTCTCTGTAGGGTGCCTCCTTACCCTCTTGTATCCACCCTTGTTGCAAGCAGCATAGCTATGATCTGTTGACCAATCATAGCCTAGTACAAATTGTTTAATAGGCAGAGATATTAAACAGTTTATCCCAAACATCAGTGATTGCTATAATGTCTCAGAGAGACATATTCCCAGTTTGCTCCTTAAGTTTTCAAACTGAGTAGCATCCAGAGCCTTTGTAAATATGTCAGCCAGTTGAAGATCCGTGGCTACATGTTCCAAAGTGATCACCTTGTCTTCCACCAGATCTCTGATGAAGTGGTGCCTAATGTCAATATGTTTGGTCCTGCTGTGTTGGATGGGATTCTTGGAGATGTTGATGGCACTGAGATTATCACAGAACAATGTCATGACATTTTGAGTGACATTGTACTCAGTGAGCATTTGTTTCATCCAAACCAGTTGGGAGCAACTGCTTCCAGCCGCTATGTATTCAGCCTCTGCAGTGGACAGAGAGACACAGTTCTGCTTCTTGCTGAACCACGATATGAGGTTTTCTCCTAAGAAGAAACATCCACCTGATGTGCTTTTTCTGTCATCAGCACTTCCAGCCCAATCAGCATCATAGTACCCAGATAGGACAGGCTCAGACCCATGTGAGTACAACATCCCATAGTCACATGTCCCATTGATGTACTTGAGGATCCTTTTGACTTGATTCAAGTGACTCACCTTGGGCTCTGCTTGATATCTGGCACACACTCCAACTGCATAGGAAATGTCAGGTCTACTTGCAGTTAGATACAGCAGACTACCTATCATGCTTCTGTACAGGCATTGATCAACACTGGGTCCTCCATCATCTTTGGTTAACTTCAGATGAGTAGGAGCTGGAGTCCTCTTGTGCCTGGCATGATCCATACCAAACTTCTTAACTATGTTCTTGGCATACTTGCTTTGGGAGAGAAACATGGAGTCCTCCCTTTGGTTTACTTGCATTCCAAGGAAATAGGTCAGTTCTCCCACTAGACTCATTTCAAACTCAGATTGCATCTGGTGAACAAATTTTTTAACCATTTGTTCTGACATTCCACCAAAGACTATATCATCCACATAGATTTGAGCTATCATGATTTTGCCTTCCTCATCCTTCACAAACAAGGTTTTATCTATGCCACCCTTTCTGTATCCATTTGTGGTCAGAAATTCGGTTAACCTTTCATACCAAGCTCTGGGTGCTTGCTTCAACCCATACAAGGCTTTCTTCAGCTTGTATACATGCTCAGGTTGGTTAGGATCACAAAACCCTTTGGGTTGTTCCACATAGACTTCTTCATTCAGGTAGCCATTCAAGAATGCACTCTTCACATCCATTTGAAATAGCTTAAACTTCAGGATGCATGCTACCCCCAACAGCAATCTGATGGACTCAAGTCTAGCCACAGGAGCAAATGTCTCATCAAAGTCTACTCCTTCAACTTGAGTGTATCCTTGAGCTACTAGTCTTGCTTTATTTCTAGTAATTACTCCTTTCTCATCAGATTTGTTTTTGTAGATCCACTTGGTACCAATGATGTTGGACCCTTCAGGTCTTGGAACCAGCTCCCATACTTCATGCCTTGTGAACTGCTCGAGTTCCTCTTGCATGGCAATGATCCAGTATTCATCAGTCAGGGCTTCTTTCACATTCTTTGGTTCAACCTTGGAAACAAAGCAGGAATTTGAGTTTATTCCTCTTGACCTGGTAGTTACACCACTGGTGGGATCCCCTATGATAAGATCCTTAGGGTGGTCTTTCTGAATTCTGATAGATGGCACTTTGGTAGGTGCTTCTACTTCACATTCAGGAGGAGGTTCCTGTACTTCTTCAGGCTTGACTGGACTGTCAGTTGGACTATCAAGGAATGTTTCAACATCCTCCATGACATCGGTTCCTTCCTCTTTATCATCCACAATGACATTTATGGATTCCATCAGGACATTGGTCCTGTAGTTGAACACTCTATAGGCTCTGTTGTTCGTGGAGTATCCCAGAAATACGCCTTCATCACTTTTGGGATCTAGCTTCCTTCTCTGTTCACGATCTGTGAGAATGTAGCATTTACTTCCAAAAATATGAAAGTACTTCACAGTGGGTTTTCTACCCTTCCATATTTCATACAGAGTGGAGGAGGTTCCTTTTCTCAAGGTGACTCTGTTGTGAACATAGCACGCCGTATTCATTGCTTCAGCCCAAAAGTGCATAGGGAGCTTCTTTGCATGAATCATTGCTCTGGCAGATTCTTGAATAGTTCTATTTTTTCTTTCAACTATTCCATTCTGCTGAGGAGTTATAGGGGAGGAGAACTCATGGCTTATTCCTTCAGATGAGCAGAACTCATCAAACTTGGAATTCTTGAATTCAGTGCCATGATCACTTCTAATCCGGACCACACAACTGTCCTTTTCTCTTTGAAGTCTTATGCACAGATCCTTGAAGACATCAAATGTATCTGACTTCTCTCTGATGAAGTTTATCCACGTGTATCTGGAATGGTCATCAACCACCACGTAGGCATACTTCTTCCCACCAAGACTCTCAACCTGCATAGGTCCCATTAGGTCCATGTGCAGCAGTTCCAGAACTCTGGAGGTTGTGGAATGTCCCAGCTTTGGGTGTGACATCTTGGTTTGCTTGCCCACTTGGCATTCTCCACAGACTCTTCCTTCATCAATCAGAAGCTTTGGCATTCCTCTGACTGCTTCCTTGGATATGATCTTCTTCATTCCACGTAAGTGGAGATGACCAAGTCTTCTATGCCACAGCTTTACCTCCTGTTCTTCCTTGGCTGAGGAGCAAGTTGTGGAAAAGTTAGAGAGGTCAGGTTCCCACAGATAGCAGTTGTCTTTGGACCTGGTTCCTCTCATAACTTCCTGATTGTCACCATTTGTCACAATGCACTGCTCCTTAGTAAACTGAACCTGAAAACCTTGATCACACAGCTGACTTATACTGATGAGGTTTGCAGTTAGTCCTCTTACTAACAGCACATTGTTCAGTTTTGGCACTCCAGAACAGTCCAGTTTGCCCACACCTCTGATTTTTCCTTTGGCACCATCACCAAAAGTCACATAGCTGGTGGTGTGAGGTTGAATGTCTACCAGTAGATTTTCCATACCAGTCATATGTCTTGAGCATCCACTGTCAAAGTACCAGTCTTCTCTGGAAGAAGCCCTTAGGGCAGTGTGTGCTATCCTAGCATACCATTGTTGTTTCTTAATGGGAACACATCGCTTGCGTGTGTTATGCTTAGGTCTGACAGGTGAGGCTCTGTTAGGGAAGCCATGAATCCAGTAGCAGAAGGCTTTTATATGTCCAAGCCTGCCACAGTGGTGACACCTCCAATTCTGGAATATTCTCTTCTGATGATCATTCATCCTAGCTCCTCGATGTTGAGACATCGGTTTTGACATCTGCTTGAGCTTCTGAACTTTAGCCTTTGGGCGTTTGTGTTCAGCTCTTTTTCCAAATCCTAGCCCAGATTTGGTTCCAGACTGCTGTCCCACCTTTAGGATTTCTTCCAAGGTGTCAGTTCCCTTATTCATCATTCTGATGGATTTGGTCATCTGGTTCAGCTTGGAGGTCAGCAGGGCTATCTCATCATTCAGCCCTTCTATGGCAGACAGTTGTTTCTGTCTCTCATCTTCCAGTTCCTTGATGAGTTTCTTCTGCTTTTCACCTTGTGCACGCACTTCTGCACTGGTGGTACACAGCTTCTTATATGCTGCAGCAAGTTCATCAAAGGTCAGCTCATCTGCACTTGTGTCATCTTCAGAGACACACACACTAGTTAGTGCAGTGACATGTTTGGCAGATTCTCCTTCAGATTCACTTTCAGAATCTCCTTCAGACCATGTGATAGCTAGCCCCTTATTTTGCAATTTGAGGTAAGTAGGACATTCAGCTCTGACGTGTCCATACCCTTCACAACCATGACACTGGATTCCCTTCCCATGGTTGAACTTTTCTTCAGAAGTTGATCTTTTCTTAATGTCAGACGGGATGTTCTTGACATTGGGTCTACCTCTTTGATCAATCTTCTTCATGAACTTGTTGAATTGCCTTCCAAGCATGGCTAAGGCTTCTGATATACTTTCATCACCTCCAGTATATCCTTCTTCTGCCTCCTCTTCAGCATTAGATACAAAGGCTATGCTTTTCTTCTTCTCAGCATACTCACCTAAGCCCATTTCAAAGGTTTGGAGAGAACCAATGATCTCATCTACCTTCATATTGCTGATGTCCTGAGCCTCCTCTATGGCAGTGACCTTCATAGCAAACCTCTTAGGCAAGGACCTGAGAATCTTTCTTACAAGTTTCTCTTCAGTCATTTTCTCACCTAGTCCACCAGAGGTGTTTGCAATTTCAAGAATATTCATGTGAAAGTCATGAATAGTCTCATCCTCTTTCATCCTCAGATTTTCAAACTTGGTTGTCAACATCTGAAGTTTTGACATCTTCACCTTGGAGGTACCTTCATGAGTTACCTTGAGGGTATCCCAAACTTCCTTAGCTAGTTCACAATGGTGCACCAGCCTGAAGATGTTCTTAGTGATTCCATTGAATAGTGCATTCAAGGCTGTGGAATTTCCAAGAGCTAGTGCCTCTTGTTCCTTGTCCCAATCTTCTTCAGGAATCTGCACACTGACTCCATCTTCATCAGTCCTCGTTGGATGTTCCCATCCCTTGTTGACAGCTCTCCAGACTTTGCTGTCTAGAGACCTTAAGAAGGCTATCATGCGAGGCTTCCAGTCATCATAATTAGATCCATCCAACATGGGTGGTCTGTTTGAGTGTCCTAAATCCTTGTCCATGGTACTAGAAAGTAACTTCCCTAGATCTCACCCAGAACTTCACAGGCAGGGTGCCTGCTCTGATACCAATTGAAATTCTAGTTATCAGACTTTGGATGTCACACTGGTTGTTATGACATCCAATTCTGCACAGACAGGGATTATGCAGAACTTAACTGTAAGTGCAATAAATAACACAAGTAATTGTTCACCCAGTTCAGTCCAACATGACCTACATCTGGGGGCTACCAAGCCAGGGAGGAAATCCACTATTAGTAGTATCAATTCAAAGCTAAACTCACCCGTTTACAACTTATCACTTAATCCCTACCCAATGCAATTTCAATCTTAACCTAAGATCAGAGTTCCTACTCACTCCCCCTCAATCACCTCAGTGATATTAAAAACACTTTGAAGTCACACTTCAAAAACAACTCTTGGTTATGCTTCACAGCTTAAACCAAGATACACAGCACTCACGCTTAAAAGCTTTGAGTGACACAACACTTACAACTCAATGAACACCCTATGCCAAAGCAATCATCTATTTGATAATGACTTGGCTTACAAGATACGTCTAATTCTAGACTCACAAAAATACAGCAGTGAAGTATGATGGACACACTAAATCTTCACGCCTCAAAATCCCTGAAACTGAATGGAGGAATGCCTTCCTTTTTATATTGCAGCACCTGGGCTTTTGCACCTGTATTTTCCTGAATTTTAGGTCACATACGTTCCCTCAAATTCAATATTTAGGTTGCTAACAAATAGGCTATTTGTTAGGTTCATTGAATGTAGCTTGGTTGTTGATTTCCTGGATTTTCTCTAAGCTGTTGACTTCCTAAAGAATAGCCTGAGAAAGCTGTAACAGAAAACTGAACAACCTACAATTTAGCATATGCTGTCAGGCATGAATGTCACGACATTCAGCTCGACATCAAGGTCCATATGCTGAGTCTGTTTTCCCAGAAACCAGACTGTACAAAACTGCTGACCTGTACATGATCAATATGACCATACTACAGTACCAGCTTACATTAGTAAATGTCAAAGTGTCCAACTTAACATTTACATAGTTGGCCTTAAGTTAGTTCTGTAATTCTCTTGAAGAACAAACTAACTAAAATGCTGAAGTATAGCAGAACACCACTCTGCCCAATCTTCAGTAGCTGCTGTCAATGATGAATGTCACAACATCCAGTTTGACATTCAGTCAGTAGGCCTTATGCCAGGTCTGGTTCTTCCTTGATAACCAGACTGCAAATGAATACTAAGTTCTAACAGAGCTTCTGTTCCTTAGTATCTGTTGACAGGTATGAATGTCACAACATTCAATAATCCTGTGTTAGCTAGTCCTGCAGTAACTACAATGTAGTTACATATACATGTCATGACATCAGTCAAGACATTAGTGTTTTACCATACAATGCAGCCAATTAAACACCTACACAAAGTTTCTATCTTTTTGCAAAAGTGGTCAAAGTTTAGAACAAAATAAGTTCAATCAAAGAAGGTTTTGAAAAAGGAGGGAGAGATTTTGAAATTAAAGAAATGGGGAGAAGATGAAGAGACTAACCTTTGTACAAAATTAAAAGTTTAGAGTTGAAAAGATCTGACCAAATGGGTAGCAACCCAATAGACAAGAATGTCAATAGAAACCCATAATTCCCTTGGACTTTTTAGAATCAAGCAACACACAAATGCACAATTATATTATCCTGAAGAGAAAGGCATCAAATAAAGATAACCACATCCAAACTTTGTCCATTCCATGATCTTCTTCAAAATTAGCCCATGTAGCAGATGAATTCCACAAGTTACAGGTTTAAAATAACAGCTTCACAATTATCATGTTGGAGATGAACTCAGAAGGATCTTGAATGATGTATTAGATGAAGGTTCAAATTGCAAGCACTTGGTTTCTCAATAAAGTTGGCATTGGCCAAGTCCTTTAGCATAGGAAGGTTGCCTAAGTTCTAAGTCCATTTGTCCAAGATCAAGCCAACAGTCCACACAATTTTTTTTAGGGTTTTTGTTGTTATTATGTATATTAATGGTCAAAGACCACACAAAAAAACAAAGTATACACATACAAAATATATCACACAATATGGTCCAAAAGGATAAAGTGAAAATTGCATTAACATAAACAATTAGAATGATATGAACAATGGCAAATGTATAAAAGCTAGAATTAAATGACATTAAAGTAAAGGGCTTGAAATTAAAAGTTAGTAGTTAATAGGTTAGAAGTTAGTATTGTTTTGTTTTTTTATTTTCATTCTTAGACATTCTTTGGAGAACACTCAACCCACATATCACAAGCATGAATCCTTGAACTAAGACATCTTCCAAAGGAAGGAAAAAAGACCAAGTTTCCATATAATACCATGAAAGAGGGGAGACTAACAATCTCACTAACTAGAATGCTATGCCTTTTATGTCACAAATTTAGCGCTATGTTAAGCAATCGTAATTGGACTTATGTAGAAGTCATAATTATTTGAGGCCGGGCAATAGAATTTTGCTGTTAATGCATGTTAGAGACATAGTATTATGAACTATTCTCATGAAACATACCACACACAAAAAGAATATGCAAACGGTGTGGCCTAATCTCATCCATACTCATATTAATTTTTCAATCAACTAGATTTAGGACTTTGAGATATCATAGGCCAAATGAGATGAATGCATAAAGAAGGGGAATGAGATGAAGAGGGAGGGGAATGGATCAAAACTCAAATTGATCAAATGAGGACTTTTTCCAAATTAATATCATCCATTCATTTTGGGAGATGGATTGTACATTCCATCAATCCTTTAAATCCAATGATATTAACTTGACAAAGTCAAATCAACCTTGAATAAGGCCCAACAACAAGAGTCAAACACAAACAAGCCATCACAATTGGTCAACAAAATTATTTGGTATTTATTTAAATCAAAATACTAAAATAATGCATTTAAATTAAATATGGTTTGCCAAATTCCTAAAACCTCATCAAAACACCAAATAAATGGCCATGAGATTTATCATAGGTCAAACAAGGTCAAAGGACCTTGGAGAAATTTTTTCAGATTTTTTAAAGACTTAAAAGTATTTTTAAACAATTAAAAACAAATGAAAAATCAATTAAATCATGAAAAATATTAATACTGATCCAAAAAAAAATTTTAATTCAGAATATGAAAGAGGAAAAAATTTGAATTTTTTTGGTGAAACTCTCATATTTTTTGGATCAATATTAAAATCAATATGAATTAATGAAAATAAAGCAATTAAAATGAAATTCAAATAATCATAAAAAACGTGGACCACTTGATCTCCCTCATTAATTGAAGTGGCAGATCAAGTGGCCACCAGCGCGCATTCCATGGTGCGCCTCAGTCAAATATCCACACGCCTGGTAATTAAAACGTACGCTCATGATTAAAACAAATTAAACTGATCTAATGGCTAAGGACCACGCCACATCATTGTCGGAGCAAAGCGTCGGTTGTCTTCTCCGGCGACCTTGGCCGGACTGGTCCATTCATCACCATATCATAAATGAAAAAGGAGGACATGATCTGAAAGGAAAAATGGTGTAGATCACGAATATCACCTCAGTTTTAACTAACTCCTCACACACAGAAAGATATGAGGAGTTGAAGTTTGAGGTATGTCAACTGAGTTGCTTCGATTTGACCTCTAAGCAACTCAATCTTCTTACCTACATTGGTAGGACTTCAGACAACCAAAGAATCAAGAGAATTGAGCAAGATTGAGAGAGAATCGAAGAGATGAAATTTTCTGGAAAATACCTTCAATGTAGGTCAAGATTCAACTGTTCTTGCCTTGGCTCGTGCTTGATCTCACTCAGAATGCTTGCAGAAGTAGAATGAAATGCACAAAAGGTCTTGGATCCCTGGAGTTTTGAATCTCAAAACAGTGAGATTCAAACTCAATTTCAAGATGAAATTCTAAGGTTTAGCCTCTCAAATGGAAGGGTTAGGGGTTTAGGATCAAAGCTGACGCGAATGTCTGTTGAATTCTGAGCATAAGGGGCTCTATTTATAGTTGTAGCTCATGATATTTGCACCTTCAAATTCACTTTCCAAAATTGGCAATTGATGATTCATGGGTGCATGGGCATGTACAGGCCTATGAGATCATTGCTTTAGGTCCACACATTTGTCTGGGAGAGTCTGAAATCAACTTGGATTGCAAGGCAAGTGTGTGTGAAGATTTGAAGTTTGATCTTTGGCAAATAATGATACCATGTTCATGCCATGTGTAGACCTAGTAATTCTTGTCCAAAAAGGATGAACTTAGACTTTTTGGAAAGGTTAGTTCAAGAGGAACAACTTTCATGTTCAACACTTTTCAAATTGAAGCTTGTATCATGACGAATTTTGAGGTTGAAGTTTAGAAATTTCAACATGTTGAAATTTTTTCAAGTGTCAAGCCATATATCTCAATATTCCACATTGCTTAAATTTTTATGTGAGCTTCAAATGAGAAACGTGTCTTCATCAAACTTGTATCTATTTCAAAGACCTTCAAAATGGTCACCAATTTAATTTCATTTGGATTGGAAATGATAGAGTTATGCATTTTTGAAGTTTGGAAAAATCACTTGTTCAATGGCATAGGTCAAAAGTGACCTATAATGTATCCTCATATCACATGCTCAAAAAAGTTGAATTAGCTCTCACTCCAAACATAAAAGTTGAATTAGAAATCTTGAATTTGATTTTGCAACTTGGAAATATTTCATCTCATAAAAATTGAGAAAGTTATGGCATTGGGAAGTTGGCTTTCAAATTAGGGTTTAGACAAAATGACCTATAATGTTTCAACATAGAAAATGATTTTACAAGCAAAACTAGCTCTAGGTCTCAACATGAAAGTTGTTTGTAATGTCATTTAGAGTAAGTTTTCTCTTGGAATGATTTTCATATGGTGAAAATGTAAGGAGATAGGGTCTAGGGAGACCTAATTTTAATCAGATGAATTCATCTGGCCAACCACCATCAACCAACATTCTAACCTTCAATTATCTTGACTTTATAGGCTCATGGTAGATCATATATGCATAAGATGATGGAATTTGAAGTGCCCCTTTAGAAATTTGATCAATTGGTGAGATAGCTTATTGGAGAAGTTACTCAAGATACCCAGTCAAACTAGGGTTTCCAAGGCAAATAACCCTCAAACTCTTGAAGAAAACTTGATCAATATAACATGTAGAAATCCTTGGGACTAACATATGATGCTCATAACCATTCTTATATCAATCCATGTTTGTGCTCTTTTTCATGAGGGTCTCAAACCCTAGATGTGAACTTGATAGATCAATGGAGATCATGCCCTACCTACAAAAGAGTTAGGCAAATGCAAAGACATATTTTTGGTATTTTGGTTAGTAAAATGATAAAATACAAGTATGATACAATCACAAAGTGCTTGGTGATCTCTCCTAAAACAAACCCAATGAAGGAGGGGTAAGGAGGATGCCAAGGTATGATCCCAATGTTAATGCTTATGATGAATTTGCATGAGGGATCTTAGGGTCAAAATTGGGGTCTTACAACTGCCCCTATTTAACGACATTCTAACTGAGGAGGTGAAGGTTAAAATCTTCATGTTGACTCAGTAGAATGGGCTTAAATAACAACATATAGAAATAAATTTTGGTCCATAAGAGACCTCATGATGCATATGATATGAAAGCAAAAGTAAATTCTTTGTGGAGAAATATTGCCACAAAGGAAAAGAAATCGGAGACATCGAAAGTCCGCAGGAGTAAAATGCATTTCGTAAGGAAAACTCACTGGGGAGACCGAGACTCTGGGGGAAAAAGGAATTATGCGTAGGCCAGGCTACGACTTAAAACTACTAGGGGACTCGAGGGATTCCATATAAAATGGAAAAGACTCAGCCGGGGAACAACAACATTTGCAGGGGATAAGAGTAAGTCAGGATAAAACTGAAGTACTTGAATCATGCAGGAAAAGCGATTTCACTAAGAAAATGGACACTTAACTTGACTGGGGAAGAAATAAACTTCAACAACAGGAGGAGCAGAAATCTATTATCTACTACCTGCTACTGGGTAAGGAGATAATAAAGATCTGACAAAGAGGACATCCGTCACCGGTTAAGATGAACATATCAAGGATGACTCGCTGGGAAACAATAGAAGGAAATTCATTACCAATTACTGGGTAAGAATAGCCTTGCTGGGGAAAACTGCAGAAAATAGGATTTACAACTACCAGTTACTGGGCAGAAGACCAAGGGTGAGAGTATCCGTCATCGGTTAGGATTAACATATCAAGGATAAACTCAACAAGGAAGAAAGTCCGTCATCGGTTAGGATGAACATATCAAGGATAGACTTTCCTGGGATTGTCAAGGAGGATACCCGTCATCGGTTAAGATGAACATATCAAGGATAACCCAACTGAACAAAAAGTAGGAATTACATCTATCGAATGCTAGATAGAATACCGTCAAAGAGAAAATCTGTCACTGGTTAAGATGAACATATCAAGGATAGACTCTATGAGGAGATAAAATAGGAATTACATCTATCAGTTACTGGATAGAATACCAAGAGAGAGAATCCGTCACTGGTTAAAGTGAACATATTAAGGATCAACTCAACGGAGGGAACAAAAAGCAGGATTTACAACTACCGGTTACTGGGTAGAAGACCGCAAAGAGAAGGAAACCCGTCATCGGTTAGGATGAACATATCAAGGATTAACTCTCTGGGAAACAAGAATAGGGATTACAACTACCTTTTTACTAGGTAGAATACCGAAAAGAGAATATCCGTCATCGGTTAGGATGAACATATCAAGGATAGACTCAAGAAGGGGAGAGAAAGATATATGTCACCGGTTAGGATGAACATATCAAGGATATACTTCCTAGGGAATCAGATCCACTAGGGACTCTACTGTTGGGACACTCTTGCTGGGTATTGTGCAAGAAGTAACAAACTGCAAGTTAAGAAGAATATTACCAGTTACTGGGCAATAAACTTTTAGGGGACTCAAAGCATCTATCTAGGTAGGAGCTAGAAAGAAAAGAGTCAATCAAGACTCAACCCAATGAGGACATAACTCAAGAGGAGTGGTTCCATCCAGATAAACAACTAGGGAGGAAACTGAAGTAATAATCATCCACGAGGAAACAACTCAGTGGGAAAGAGGAGAAAGGTTAAAGTCTTTCTGCCTAAGGGGCTGACACCTACAATTGAGGGAGGACAAACACCGAAATTTGTATGGGGATAAAGTACCGCCATACAGGCGAAGAGAAACTCAAACCAACAATTTAATCAGATATGCGAATATGCAAATATGAAATTATATGTATATGTGTATGATGATTATGCTGACAAGGACGATCAAAAAAGATACAAAGGTGTCACAAAGAAATTGAATCATCGGTACAATCCCTGGTCAATCCACAAAATATGGAGACAACTGCTGGAGAGCAGAGAGGTCAACAATCCAAAAAGGCTCAACCCTAACTGGGGGAAGGAGAAGATCTGCTGAGGAAAGAGAAATATCACCGAACCTCTGGGGAATTTTAGGTCAGCACCATAAAAATGGGAGACAACCCTACAGGGAAAACAAACTGCTCAGGAACCAGGAGGAAACTCTGACTAGGGAGCAAGTCGAATAGCGATTGGCGAGGAAACCAATGTGATATACTAGGGAGATCAACCATTTTTGCTGAAGGAAACCAAACTCCACTAGGGAAGGCAGAAACTCTGTCGAGGGAGATCAGTCGCAGGGTACCTGAATCAACCAACTCAGCTAAGAAAATGGAATGAAGGTCTACTGGGGAATCCAAAACTCTGCCGCAGAACTGAATCAACACAATTGTCTAGGGATATCCGAAGGGTTAACTGCTTGGGGAACCTCTGATGTTTCGCGCTCAAAGACTTGTTATCCATCGGAATGCTGTTGATATTTCTTTTAATTGCTTTGGAAAGTTCTTGCTTTTTATATGTTTTAAGAAAAAGAGCTTTAAAAATTTTAAAATTTCAAAAAATGATCATAATAAAATTTAAACTATTGGCTGAAATAAATAAGAGTAGAAACAATTGGATAAAAGCTCAACTTTATTTGATAGAATGGTAGTCTGTAAATGATAAGACCCCGTAGATTTTTACAAAGTTGAAAATGTAATTTTCATGGAAAAGGGTTACATTGAATACAACTGATCCTTAATCCTTCTACCAACTCTTGATATCCGCTGTGCTCTCGACCGCTGCCGGGGTGATGAATTGATGTCAACCCTTGTGCTCAATCAAATTTTCAAAACACTGAAGATAAGCAGAATGCAGTTACTTGCCATAATCCATAATTTTTTCATAAGTTGCCCCAAGGTGGGGTACTCAACTTATCGGGAAATTCTTTCTGTTTTTATGTCTCTAATTTTTTCCTGGATCGCCCTTTCGGGTTTTCAATCCATCGAGACACTCATTTTTGCCTAAGCCGTCCTTTTGGGTTTTAAACTTAGTGAGATGTTATTTTCTTTTTAGGCGAAGTATTTCTTGTCTGTGTAGCAACCTGAAAAATACAGTGCGCGAAAAAACAACCGGCGAAAGAAAATGACAGAAGAGTCACCACCGTGCATTATTCATCCCAAAGGAGGGAAAGGAAACGCTCGAAGTAAACCTGAAAAAGGAAAGGACAAGACGGGGTCTCGCAACCAAATCTTGGGTTCTGGAGTCGGTTATGCGAAGGGAAGGTATTAGCACCCCTACGCATCCGTAGTACTCTACGGGATCCACTTTTGTAGTTCTTGTCTAAAGGGTGTGAGTTTATCTTGTGCTGTTTACCAAAAAAAAAAGGGTTAAATGAAAATGACTCGCGCGGATGTCGCATCCACTGCATACGTATCTCATCTGAATATGAGAATCAGAGTCTTCGTAGCTCGGCTGACCTATGGGTTGGGGGGATGTGTGCTCGCTAAGACATCGCGTCTTATGCCCACGTATCTCATCTGGAATGAGAATCAGAGCAAGCCGTAGTAGAAGGAGTTAACGTGTTGCTTTGGGTTTTAGGGTTTGGGATGCTCAAGGGCAAAAAGGCAGTCCTCGACGAAGGAACCGCGCTACCTGCAGGGATACGAACACATACAAAACAAACATGTATAAAGTAAATGTGCCAACAAGGGGCTCAGAAGTAAATAAACAAAAGAAAACAAATGCCTCCTATCGAGATCTTCCAGCTAAGAAAGCGATAAAATGCGGAAAAGAGGTAAAAGTACCACACGGATGAAGATCCGAAGTAACAACAATTAAAGGAGTAAGAAACCCAGGGATCTCCCAAGCTGATGGGAGAGACCGGTTGAAATGTTAGGGTTTGCGTGAGATGGGGGTTGCTCTGAGTTCTCTGTCAGGTTTCTCTCCAGGTTTTGTCAAGGGTTTTGTTTCAAGGAAACCTCAGAGTATTTTTGCTTCTCTTCCTTTTTCTGTCTGATCTCCCTCTTTTATAACCTGATTTTCATGGCTTTGTGGGCTCAAATGAGAGAGGTCCAAGTCCAAGTTTTTTCTATTATATTTTATTTATTTTTTTATTATTATTTTTATTTATTTATTTATTTATTTTTTTATTCGTTTTTTTTTTTTGGATCTAATTTTGATTGACATGATGAAATGCAATATGAAATGCTAAATGAATGCATGAATGAGGAAGGCAAATTTTGGGGTGTTACAGCTACCCCTATTCAATCATCAGCTAACCCGAGTAGGATGAAAGCGAACAACTTATCAGACAAACGGGGTGAGCTGTGATTGAATACCAAAGACAGACCGAAAATTTACGCTCCGAGAACACCACAAAAACGCGGAAATACACCGCGCTGTTTATTTTTCTTCCGATCCTCTGGCTGGATCTGAATCAGTCTTCTGGCTTAATCTGGAGTTTCGATCCTCTGGCTGAACCTATACTCAATTTAGTCCTCTGGTTGGATATTAATTTTGATCCTCGGGCTGGATACGATTTTGATCTTCTGGCTAGATCTTCTTCGATCTTCTGGTTAGATCTCCTTCGTTTCGATTCTCTGGCTGAATCTATTTCCTTTGATTCTCTGGCTGAATCTACTTCGATCTTCTGGCTAGATCTGAATTGTTGCGATTTTCGATCTTCTGGCTAGATCTTCTTTGTTTCTATTCTCTGGCTGAATCTACTTCGATCTTCTGGCTAGATCTGGATTGTTTTGATGATAAATTCCCATCATTAGGATCCCGCATCTAAGGCATGCGCTGGTTGACCCTCTTTTGACATCTACACCCAACCTTCATATTAGATATGCAGCTTCGAGAATATTCCACTTTTGGGCTTCGTACATATTCTTCGGGTTAGAACATGTTGTAACGACTCCTCAATTGGGCTTGCTGGGGAAATAAAGCTTGTAGGCGACTTCACTAGGGAATCTTCAAATTGAGCCTTAGGCTGGCTTATTGGAACACGATTCTCAGGATGAATCTTCGAAATGACCCTCAGGCTGGAACACTGGAACACGATTCTCAAGCTGAATCTTCGAAATGACCCTCAGGCTGGATCACTGGAACACGATTCTCAGGCTGAATCTTCGAAATGACCCTCAGGTTGGATCACTAGAACACGATTCTCAGGCTGAATCTTCGAAATGAACCTCAAGCCGGATCACTGGAAAACGATTCTCAGGCTGAATCTTCGAAATGACCCTCAGGCTGGATCACTGGAACACGATTCTCAGGCTGAATCTTCGAAATGACCCTCAGGCTGGATCACTCACGCTTGATCCTCTGGCTGGATCTCATGACCTTGGTTGTAAAGTAATTCTTCAGTCTGCTTGGAAGAACCTGTTTATCAGCTTATGTGTATGCTTGATATGATATGCATGCAAATGCAAATGTTATGCATGGAGTAAAAAGAAATCTGCTTGGGGAAGCAAACTCCGGTAGGGAACAGATCGGTGTATCAATCCTTGAATGCTCTGTGGGGAATGATCCGTCTGCCGGGACCAATGAGCCACCAAAAACAAATTGGCTGCTTGAAAAGTTGACCTTGCGGGGGGAGTATCAACTATGGAAACTTTGTTCGGCGAGGCTCTGTGAGGAGAGTCTGTGGGGAAAACACTTCCTGGGGAAATGTCGTAGGAAACGACCTTTACTGGGGATATGAACCGGCTAGGAAGATACAGTTTGACACTGTCAACTCCGCTGGGGATATATAGTCTGGATACTGTCAACTCTGCTGGGGAACATGCTCTGCTGAGGAGAGACTTTGTCAACCGCTTAGGGATGAGGATTCATGACTTGGCATCCGGTTCCTGTGACCTGCAACCAAAAATACACGTATGCCTTGGGGGAATTACTCGGTTTGAATTCACCGTCCGGGATTAAGCACATTCAAAGCAATTTTAAATGTTTTCCTGTGCAAATCATCTGCAAAAGCCACCATTATGTTCATATGCAATATGTTTTATCAAAAATTCGGACATTTTTGCAAACAAACTGATAAATGAAAAATAAAGAGGCTCTTTAACTGAATTATTCGACTCTTACTGGGGAGAAAATTTGTGCCAGGAATAGGCGAGGGTATCAGGAAGCTGATCCCTGAAAAAAGGTGATCGCTATAAAAAGAGAACTATCCTAATGGCAATGGGGATACGGGGTCCCACCGAGTTTCGACTCTGCTATGGCTCATATGTCCTCAAGACGCTCTGCTCATCTTGCTTTCTGAAGTGGATGATTAGTCGATCTTTAACCTTCGAAGATTGCTGGATTGAATGAAACGGTGATATAACACTGATGAACTCAGATCACAGTCATTCGCTTATTCCCTAACTTTTTCCTGGATCGCCCCCTTTTCGGGTTTTCAATCCACCGGGATACCCATTTTTGCCTGAGCCGCCCTTTTGGGTTTTCGACTCACCGGGTGTACTCTTTTTTTTATATCCCTAATTTTTGCCCGAACCTCTTTATTCTTTTTTTTTTGGTTCGTCGGAATGCCTTTTTTTTGCCTGGACTATTCTTTTTATCGTCCAACGGGTCTATTTTATGCGAAGTATTTTTTTTAAACTGCGTCTGAGTTAATAGGGGACGGGAATCCTTCGCCATCCATGGTTGTTAGCATCAAAGCTCCGCCATAGAAAATCCTTTTAACCACGTACGGACCCTCATAGTTCGGTGTTCATTTGCCCCTGTGATCTGTGTTGGGAGGAAGAAATCTTTTGAGTACCAATTCACCGACTTGATACCCCCGAGGGCGCACTTTCTGACCAAATGCTTTCTTCATTCGTCTCTGATCGAGATACGTCAATTCTGGGTACGTAGTTCCAGCATAACACCTTAATCATCGAAGACAAGGTAAACAAAGCATCAGCAAATTGGTTTTCTTCAAAAGAAAGTCAACAATCTTCTCGTGTAGTCTCTGTAAGGAGCCAGATGAGGCTGAGGTGTATACCATTTCCCGTTGGTTTGATTGATGACCAAAGCTGAATCCCCGTATACATCTAGGGTTTTAATCTGTATATTGACGGCTTCCTCAAGTCTTAGGATACAAGCTTCGTATTCGGCTTCATTGTTGGTGCAGGGAACAGTTATTCTGGCACCAAATGGCATATGAACCCCCTTCCGGTGTGATCAACACTACACCAACTCTGCGACGATCGACGTGGATCGCCCCATCAAACATCATAACCCATTTGGATTCAGGGTCAGGCCCCTTCTCCGGGAGTGGTTCCTCTCAATCTTTCGATTTGAGAAACATGATGTCCTCATCAGGAAAGTCAAACCTCAAGGTTGGTAATCATCAATCGGTTGCTCTGCAAGATAGTCTGACAAGACACTTCCTTTGATGGCTTTTTGTGAAGGGTATTGGATGTCATACTTTGTCAGCATCATTTGCCACCTAGCAACCTTTCCGGTAAGTGCTGGCTTTTCAAAAATATACTTGACTGGATCCATTTTTGATATCAATAGAGTCATGTGAGTCAACATATACTGTCTTAGTCGGCGAGCAGCCCATGCCAAAGCGCGGCAAGTTTTCTCGAGCAATGAGTATCTTTGTTCACAGTCGGTAAACTTTTGCTAAGGTAGTATATTGCATGCTCTTTTCGACCTGACTCGTCATGCTGACCGAGCACACAACCCATTGACCTTTCTAACACAGTCAAGTACATGATCAACGGTCTTTCCTCTCGGCCTGTAGACTTGCCCCGATCTTGATCTCTTTCTTGTCGTCTGCGGTACCGATGTTGACGGTCTCAATCACCTTCTGATAAGGTGTAATAGCTCGGTCCTCCTGTTTCAACAATCTGGCTAACCCTTCAGGCAATTCACAATCTTCCTCAACCCCTTCTTCGGCTTAATAGATAGGATTGTCGAAGTCATACTTGGCCATAGCAGTGTCGTTAGTAGTGAGATCCGGGTGGTCAGCTCTGCATGATGGAGGATCATGCTTTACCTTAGAATGAGAGATCTTTTTTTGGAAAGAAAGAAAAAACGAAAAAAGAAACATTGCCATTTTTTTTTGTAAAAGTAAAAAAAAAACTAAAAGAAAGAGAACACAAAATTGTTTGCAAAAGCCGTCCTTTATTGATGATAAAAATAATTGCGAAATGTAACTAAATGGATGGCCCTACAAATGAGCCGTTACACCTTGGGCAAAGTGTAAGACTTTATTATGCATGTAATAAAGGAAAACAATAAAAATCACTCTTTCAGTAGAGTAACCCGGACGGTTTTTTCAGACGACCAATTGTCGAGCTTTTCTCCCGGGACACACGGGCGAATCCAGCTATCTAAGTCACAGTCGCTGTCAGCCTTGTCTTCATATGCAGCATTGACGATGTGGGGAGAAACCAAACCCCTGCTGGAGAGAGTACCGGTTTCATTCTTCTGAGATCCCAGAGCATACCCCAATCCAAACTTGTCTTCTTTGATGACTGGCTCCACAAATTTGCCCCAGCCTTGGGCATTACCAGCTTTAACCACTTCGACAGCTTGCTTGTATGAAGAGATAGAAGTCCCGACCTTCTCAAACTCAGGTGAAAAGACAGCTTCGGGCGCGACCTCATTGATGTTTATGGCTTCGAAGCCCTGACACAGCATCTCGTGTATCTCGCCGTCCATCTCTACATACTTAAATATAGACAGGTGGCTAACAAAAATATCCTCTTCACCATAGACAGTGACGACCTGACCTTCTAGTTCATATTTGAGCTTCTGGTGGAGGGTAGAAGTAACAACACCGGCAACATGAATCCAAGGCCGACCTAGCAGACAGCTGTAGGCAGGCTGGATATCCATCACATAAAAGGTGCTCTTGAACACCTGCGGTCCAATCTTAACTGGAAATTCAACTTCGCCAAAGACATCTCTCTTAGAGCCATCAAAAGCCCTCATAACTAAGTTACTTGGCCTCAGGATGGTGTCATCGCAATCCAACTTCGTTAAGGCTTTCTTTGGAAGAACATTCAGAGAAGAGCCTGTATCAACCAAAACATGGGAAAACATCACCCCTTTGCACTCCATTCTGATATGCAAGGCTTTGTTGTGATTCCTGCTCTCAGATGTCAGGTCATTATCGGTGAAACTTAGCCCCCGGCTAGCGTTTACATTGGAAACTACCGACTCCAGCTGGTTAACAGTTATCTCTGGTGGAACATAGGCCATATTTAGTACTTTCAACAAGGCTGCTCTGTGCGCCTCAAAGCACAGCAATAGTGAGAGAATGGAGATCTTTGAGGGTGTCTGATTTAGCTGGTCGACTACCTTGTAGTCACTTTTCTTGATAATCCTCATAAACTCATCCACTTCTTTCTCGAATGCGGTCTTAGGAGGATCTTCCTCAGTAGTAACCTCTTCGGCGACCATCTGTTTCCCTTTAGCCTTGGCAGCTGCCTCGGCTTCAGTATTCGCGCGTAATGTTGATGGTGCAAATAGGCGTCCACTGCGAGTGAAGCCACCAACCCCTCCAACATTGTCTACAGCGGAGCTACCAATGTCAATGTCTTCTTCGTTAACTTTCTGCCCCTGGCAGTAGATATCAGCCCCATAGTGCCACGGGATAGCACTGTCTTTCTCATACGGAACGGGTCCTGGTATTGTGATGGTGATCGGACCAACCAAAGTCGGTTGAGGGCTGTCAGAGTAAATTGCAATTGGTGCTGAACTTTCGATGTTCACCGCTGCTGGTTCTGTACTTTCTGGGAAATATATTGTTGTCGGAGCGAGTCTCTCGGGAAAATATATTTCTTCAGGAGTGAAATAAAACGTCACCGTCGATACATCATTCTTCACTGGACGGGCCTGATCGAACTGAAGACAACCTTCATCTATCAGTTGCTGAATACCCCTTCTCAAACTGTCACATCCGTTTTCGGCAGCTTGACAATTTCTGCATTCTTCCCCACAGCCCGGGAAAATCTGTCCTTTCAAAAGTCGGTCTTTAACCACCGATAGTGAAGTCTTCACCTTAGTCACATCAGAAACCAAATTCAAAGTTTCCCCACTATCAACAGCATTAATCCTCTGCCTGCCGTGAGCCGGCATCGGTTTTTGGATAACATTAGGCACCAGAGAAAAATTGATAGTCTGGGCATCTCTCAAATCTTGTACCTTTAACTGGAGAGCCTTGCAATTATCTGTAGTATGGCCAGGTGCGTTGGAGTGAAAAGCACATCTGGCGTTGACATCATAACCTCTAGGCAAATTATTGGGATCGATTGGTGGGGCCAGAGTTCTCAACGTAACCAGATTCATGTCAATAAGCTTGGGAAGTAATACTGAATAAGGCATTGGGATTGGCTCGGTGACCCGGTCCGTCTGCCTTGGACGTTGTTGATAGTGTCTCTGCTGACCCGGATTACCTCCTTGTTGTTGATTGTTGTACCTGGGTTGTTGTTGCGGATGATATTGCGGTTGAGGAACAGGTGTTGGAATAGTGACTGCGGCCACTTGATCTTGATAATAATTAGGGCGTCCTCTACCCCTACCTCTGCCGACATACACAACGCTTGCCTCGCCTTCTTTTCTTCGCTGACCGTTACCAGCCAACGGTCTCTTGGGACCTGATGAGTTGGAAGCACTATTTTCTTGAATTCGGCCCATCTTCAACAGACTCTCGATTCTTTCTCCAGCAATTACTATTTCTGCAAAGCTGATTGACGGGCAAGCAGCCAATCTCTCAATATAATTGCCTTGAAGAGTGTTCATGAACATGTCCGCCATCTCCCTTTCAGACATAGGGGGTTGGACGGACGTAGCAATCTGTCTCCAACGCTGAGCATACTCTCTAAAGGTTTCCTTGGCAGTATGAGACATACCTTGCAACAAGGTCCGATTTGGAGCCATGTCCAAGTTGTATTGATATTGCTTGACAAAAGCCTCTGCCAAGTCTTTCTAGCTTTTGATGGTAGTACGAGACAAATGAGAATACCATTCACGAGAAGCTCCAGTTAGACTGTCTTCAAAATAGTACATCCATAACTTTTCATCTTCCGCGTGAGCTCCCAACCTTCCCAGATAAGATTGGAGATGAGTGCATGGGCAAGAAGCCCCGTTGTATTTCTCAAAAGTAGGGGGTTTGAACTTGTGAGGAATCCTTACTCCCTGAACCAGACCAAGATTTGTGACATCAAAGCCTAAGGAATTTTGAGACTCCAAATATTTGAGCTTCTCAGCAAGCTCATCCATACGGCGAGTGGTCTCGAGGGCCTCGTCGTGCAAAGAAAATTGATCATACTAATAATCTTCAGTAACGGGGCGCCCGTTAATCCGAATTCCTTGATTCACATTGTACCTTCCGCCAATACCATTTCCAACATTCCCTGTGTTGCCAACATTACCCGGGTTTCCATCAGCATTTGCGTTACCCGCGTTACCAGTGTTCACAGGGTTATCAACGTTTCCAGGGTTACCAGGGTTTCCCTCAGCATTTGGTATCTCCACCTCCGGATCGAGTCTCGGTTTCTCAACCAATTCCCTCAGCTTTTCCTGGCCTTCTGCCATACCAGTCATCAATGTCATGAACTGATCCATCCTTTCACGCATATCAACCAGCTCTTTCTGTACTTGGTCCATCGCTAGCTGTGGACGATTTTCCTTTGTCGGATACCTGTGGACTCGCTTGGGACCAATAACTGCCTGATACAGAGAACAAACATTAGACACTGCGGTGACACCTGCAAAACAGACAAGGGTTAATATGCATGGTATGTGATGCAATGCTTGTTCAGTTTTAAGGCACCCCCGTTTTGAAAGGGAATACCTTGTAAATGAATAAGCATGAGATGTTGGATGCAAATATGTAGATGATGTTATGCAATGCAAAGGCATGTCAATCAGAATTGATGGATCCTCTTGAACATCTGGAGAGAAATTCACTGAAGAATATAATACAAGACCAAAACTCTGCTCCAGAAAACCGGGTTGGTTGGAGGTTAAGGTTTCCTGAATTTAGCCCGCCCCTCACTGGTAGGTTCTAAGAACAGAAGTTCGTCAGCTTCAGCCCTTCAGTCGCGAATAATACGTTTACCACTGAAGGTTTGGTATTATTACGGGATAAAAGACCTCCATTGACTGCCCTCAACAGGACATCCTAATAGCAAGTTCCCAGTCTCGGGATCCTCGGATTGAGCAGCGAGAATGCACCCACCAGAGCTAACATAATCACGTCTCGGAGGAGAGGCTCGACTGAGTTCTCGGGAAATGGTCACCAGAGTCGACGATTTCTAGAGGAACATCCTGCCGTTACGGAACACCCGTAAGACATAATATATCCAAAAGAAACCTCTTCTGGGTGTGGTTCTTCACGAACGACTTAACATAGCAACACGCCACACAAGCCTCATGATTATCCACTCTAAAACCTGTGTGTACACTCAAGCCTGGGTAATGGGCTTATCTCTCATAGAACACCCCATCCCAACAAACAAACAAACAGATCCAACAGATACAACAGATGCATGCAAGCAGGTAAGCAAATAAATGTACAAAAGCATGAACACCCAATAAACAAGAAATTCACAAAAGCTAGGAGGGACTCGCTTAGGGAAGATGGACCAGCAAGAGGTCAACTTCTTAGTGTCCCCAGCAGAGTCGCCAGCTGTAGCAACCTGAAAAATACAGTGCACAAAAAAACAACCGGCGAAAAAAAATGACAGAAGAGTCGCCACCGTGCGTTATTCATCCCAAAGGAGGGAAAGGAAACGCTCGAAGTAAACCTGAAAAAGGAAAGGACAAGACGGGGTCTCGCAACCAAATCTTGGGTTCGGGAGTCGGTTATGCGAAGGGAAGGTATTAGCACCCCTACGCATCCGTAGTACTCTACGGGATCCACTTTTGTAGTTCTTGTCTAAAGGGTGTGAGTTTATCTTGTGCTGTTTACCAAAAAAAAAGGGTTAAATGAAAATGACTCGCGCGGATGTCGCATCCACTGCATACATATCTCATCTGAATATGAGAATCAGAGTCTTCGTAGCTCGGCTGACCTATGGGTTGGGGGGATGTGTGCTCGCTAAGACATCGCGTCTTATGCCCACGTATCTCATCTGGAATGAGAATCAGAGCAAGCCGTAGTTCGGCTAACTACGGGGTTATGGATTGGGTTTTGGACGAACGACGTCACTACGCAATCTACCGGATGCTCGACCTTTGGAGACTTACTCGCCTGTAGTAGAAGGAGTTAACGTGTTGCTTTGGGTTTTAGGGTTTGGGATGCTCAAGGGCAAAAAGGCAGTCCTCGACGAAGGAACCGCGCTACCTGCAGGGATACGAACACATACAAAACAAACATGTATAAAGTAAATGTGCCAACAAGGGGCTCAGAAGTAAATAAACAAAAGAAAACAAATGCCTCCTATCGAGGTCTTCCAGCTAAGAAAGCGATAAAATGCGGAAAAGAGGTAAAAGTACCACACGGATGAAGATCCGAAGTAACAACAATTAAAGGAGTAAGAAACCCAGGGATCTCCCAAGCTGATGGGAGAGACCGGTTGAAATGTTAGGGTTTGCGTGAGATGGGGGTTGCTCTGAGTTCTCTGTCAGGTTTCTCTCCAGGTTTTGTCAAGGGTTTTGTTTCAAGGAAACCTCAGAGTATTTTTGCTTCTCTTCCTTTTTCTGTCTAATCTCCCTCTTTTATAACCTGATTTTCATGGCTTTGTGGGCTCAAATGAGAGAGGTCCAAGTCCAAGTTTTTTCTATTATATTTTATTTATTTATTTATTTATTTAAAAATTTTTTTTTCGTTTTTTTTTTCATTTTTTTTTTGGATCTAATTTTGATTGACATGATGAAATGCAATATGAAATGCTAAATGAATGCATGAATGAGGAGGACAAATTTTGGGGTGTTACAGTCTGCATCTGCGTTCACAGGACGAGTGAACTCTTCACCATCCATAGTTGTAAGAATCAAGGCACCGCCTGAAAAGGCTCTTTTAACAACATATGGGCCTTCATAATTAGGAGTCCATTTTCCTCTAGAATCTGGTTTTAATGATAAAATCTTCTTGAGCACAAGGTCACCTTCTCTGAACACACGAGGTCTGACCTTTGCTGATACAACTGACCATGACACATGGCAGTCAATCTCTTCTCTTCAATTAAATTTAACTGGTTAAACCTAGTCTGGCACCATTCAGCCTCAGTCAACTTAGCTTCCATGAGCACACGCAATGAAGGAATTTCAACCTCTACGGGGAGTACTGCTTCCATACCATACACAAGTGAGAAAGGGCTTGCCCCTGTTGAAGTGCGGACAGATGTACGATACCCATGTAAAGCCAATGGGAGGATCTCATGCCAATCCTTATACGTGACAACCATCTTCTGGATAATCTTCTTAATGTTCTTATTCGCAGCTTCAACAACCCCATTCATCTTGGGTCTGTAGGGAGAAGAATTATGGTGTGAAATCTTGAAGTCTTTGCAAAGAGCTTCTATCATATTGTTATTCAAGTACGATCCATTGTCAGTAATGATCTTGCTTGGCACACCATAACGACATATGATCTGATTCTTGATAAACCTTACAACAACTTGCTTGGTTACATTTGCATACGATGCCGCTTCAACCCATTTTGTGAAGTAGTCAATTGCCACCAAAATGAAACGATGTCCATTCGAAGCTTTGGGCTCAATCATCCCAATCATATAAATTCCCCACATGGAGAAGGTCCATGGGGAAGAGATAACATTGAATAGTTTCGGAGGAACATGAATCTTATCAGCATAAATTTGACACTTGTGGAACTTCTTCACAAATTTGCAACAGTCAGATTCCATTGTCAACCAATAGTAACCTGCTCGCAACATCTTCTTCGCCATTGCACGTCCATTGGAATGAGCACCAAAGGAACCTTCGTGCACTTCGATCACCAACAAGTCACCTTCGTGTCTATCCACGCATCTTAGCAAAACCACGTCAAAGTTTCTCTTGTATAATACATCACCATTCAAGTAGAAATTGTCGGATAATCTTCTCAAAGTCTTCTTATCTTTCAAAGATTCCCCAGGCGGGTAAATCTTACTTTGGAGGAAACTTTTGATGTCGTAATACCATGGCTTCTCGTCTTTGATCTCTTCCGCAACAAACACATGAGCTGGCCTATCAAGACGCATTACAGACAAATTGGGAACTTCATTCCAATACTTCACTATAATCATCGATGCCAACGTTGCAAGAGCATATACCATCCGGTTTTCATCTCAAGGGATATGATGAAACTCAACCTTTGTAAAGAAAGTTGAAATCCTCCTCACATAATCTCTATATGGTATTAAACCGGGTTGATTTGTCTCCCATTCACCTTTGATTTGATTCACAACCAAAGTTGAATCTCTGAAGAAATCTAGATACTTGATTATGAGATTCATGGCCTCTTCAAGCCCCATAATGCAAGCTTCATATTCTGCCATATTGTTTGTACACTTGAAAGTCAATCTAGCTGTAAATGGTAGATGCGTGCCTTGAGGAGTAATGATCACTGCCCCAATGCCATTTCCATATTGATTAACAACTCCATCAAATACCATGCCCCAACGGGAACCAGGGTCTGGCCCTTCTTCAAGCAATGTTTCATCACAATCTTTCATTTTCAAGTACAAAATCTCTTCGTCAGGAAAGTCATATTATACTGACTGATAATCTTCAATCGGTTGGTGAGCCAAATGGTCAGCCAAGATACTACCTTTGATTGCTTTCTGAGATCGGTATTCATTATCATACTCTGATAACAACATCTGCCAACGGGCAATTCTCCTAGTTAAAGCAGGCTTCTCAAAAATATACTTGATTGGATCCATTTTGGATATCAACCAAGTGGTATGATTCAACATATATTGGCGCAGACTCTTAGCAGCCCAAGCCAATGCGCAAAAGTTTTCTCAAGCATAGAGTACCGAGCCTCACAGTCGGTGAACTTCTTACTGAGGTAGTAAATTGCAAATTCTTTCTTTCCAGTCTCATCTTGCTGACCAAGAACACAACCCATACTATCTTCAAGCACAATCAAATACATGATCAACGGTCTTCCTTCAATAGGTGGAGACAAAATCGAAGGTTCAAGCAAATATTCCTTGATACTGTCAAAAGCTTTCTGGAAGTCTTCGGTCCAATCAAAAGACCGATCTTTCCGAAGAAGCTTGAATATAGGCGCACATGTGGCAGTCATGTGGGAAATGAATTTGGAAATATAAATCAAGCGGGCGAGAAAACCTCTGACTTGCTTTTCAGTTTTGGGCGCATGCATCTCTTGTATTGCTTTGACCTTGGCAGGATCAACCTCAATACCCTTCTCACTGACAATAAAGCCCAACAACTTACCAGACCGAACACCAAAAGTACACTTATTGGGATTCAAGCGGAGTTTATATTTCCTCAAATGCTGGAATAGCTTCAACAAATGCTCAACATGTTCCTCTTTATCAATCGATTTAGTAATCATGTCATCGACATATACTTCAATCTCCTTATGCATCATATCATGAAAAAGAGTAGTCATTTCTCTATGGTAAGTCGCACCAGCATTCTTTAAACCGAAAGGCATCACTCTATAACAGAATGTTCCCCAAGGTGTAATTAATGTGGTCTTCTCCATATCTTCGGGTGCCATCTTGATCTGATTATATCCGGAAAATCCATCCATAAACGAAAAGACTTTGAATTTAGCAGTATTGTCTACCAACATATCAATGTGTGACAGAGGGAAATCATCTTTCGGAATGGCTTTATTCAAATCTCTATAGTCAACACACATGCGGACTTTTCCATCTTTCTTTGGCACTGGTACAATATTGGCCACCGATTATGGATACTCAGCGGTTACAAGGAAACCAGCATCAATCTGCTTATGTACTTCCTCTTTGATCTTCACAGCCATATCAGGACGTGTTCTTCTCAACTTCTGCTTGACTTGTGGGCATTCTGGCTTCAACGACAATCTATGCTCCACAGTTATATTGTTTATTTATGTTTTTTTTGTGATTACCATTTTCAGAATAAAGCAAAAAGTAAAAACAAACATCATAGATGTGGATGAATAGAATTAATTTTATTGATGATCAATTTTGAAAATGCCCAAACAATGTTCACTTCTCCCTTAGGCATAGGAGAAGGATTTTAAAACATATAAAAGCAATTACTTAGATCGATGCAAAATAGCAGGAATATCAACAACAATCCAATTGTTGCAAGCCTTTCCATGTGTCACAAAATTGGTGCAGTCTTCCTCTTCGTCATCTTCTAGCACATCAGCTAAGTGTTGTTCATTGCCATGAATGAACCTTCCGCTACGGAAGCTAAGTTACATATCTTCAGACCTTGCAATTGATGATCCTTTCTGGAACCCTAAACCAGTTATGCCTTTGTTATCGGAGACCTCTACCATGCGCCCCCACTGATCAACGTTGCCTTCTTCCACAATCTTCTAAGCATCTTTCAACGAGGACATAGGTGCCCCAACTCTCTTTTCAACAGCAATAGATAAGGCTTGGAACGGAGTTCCAACCTCATCCTCAGCTTCTATGTAAGAGAAAGATGACAAATGACTAACCAACATCGCCTTCTCTCCTCCAACAATCACTAGCTTGCCATTCTTCACAAATTTGAGCTTCTGGTGTAAAGTTGAAGTAACATCTCTTGCCTCATGGATCCATGGCCTTCCCAACAAGCAACTGTAGGCCGGATGGATATCCATTACTTGGAAAGTAATCTGAAAATCACTCGGACCTATTTTAACTGGAAGGTCCACTTCACCAATAACTGTCATGCGCGAACCGTCAAAGGCCTTGACGATTACACCACAATACCTCATGGGCGCTCCTTGGTAAGATAGCTTCGACAAAGTTGACTTCGGAAGCATATTTAGTGACGAACCGGTGTCAACAAGCACATTTGATAAAGCATCCTCTTTGTAATTCATCGAGATGTGCAAAGCCAGATTATGATTTCTTCCCTCCTTGGGGAGTTCTTCATCACAGAAGCTAAGATTATTGCAAGAAGTGATGTTAGCCACAATATGATCGAATTGATCCACTGTAACATCATGTTCTACAAAAGCTTACTCTAGAACTCTCTGCAGTGCCTCTCTGTGTGCTTCAGAATTCATGAGTAGAGACAACATTGAGATCTTTGAGGGGGTTTGGAGCAGTTGCTCCACCATATTAAACTCGCTTATTTTAATTAACCGAAGTACCTAATCATCATTGGGTTTCAAGTTGCTGGATTCACCAGACTTATATTTTGAACAGCCAATTGGGTTTTCAATAGGCACTTCCACTTTCTTACTTACAACTGCTTCTTCTTTATCCTTTGGGAACACCAACCCAAACACTCGACCACTGCGAGTCACCTTAGTAACATCAGCAATGCTCACTACTGAACTAGTCGTAGGTAACGGGACCTCTTGACCATCCTTCATCATTGTAGCATTATACTGATATGGCACAGCTTTATCAGATGAATACGGGACTAGGCCCGCTAACCGTATTACCAACGGCGATACTGATCTTTGACTGTTGTGGTTACTGGAGTAATACTGAATCACCAACTTCTCAGGTTGCTTGAAAACAGGCACTATAACATCAACATCGTCATCTATATGACGGGATTGAACAATTTGGGTCATGCCTTCATCCGTCAGTCGTTGAATGTCCCTTTTCCCAACTTCACAACCCCTTGGGTTAACACTACATACAACACAACCATCATGGTCGTGCTCACATTCACTTACCAAACAAACATCCTTATGCATTTGCACTAAGGACCTCCTGATGAAACATACATCAAAAACTTTAAACTCCCCAGGATAACCATCCATCATATTCACAGAAGAGTTCCCATGAGCGGGCAACGTGTTTGCTTTCACATTCGGTGCACGGTCCTCGAAGGACACCATACCACTCTTCATCAACTTCTGAACCTCATACTTAAGCGGATAACAATTTTCAATATCATGTCCAGGTGCTCCTTGATGAAAAGCACAACGGAGTTCAGGTTTATACCACCAAGGAAGTGGTTCTGCAATCTGTGGAGGGTTTCTTGGTTGGATCAGGTTCTTGAGAACCAAGGATGGATAAAACTGTACGTAAGACATAGGAATCATGTCAAAAGAGACCTTCTTCCTTTCAAAGTTTTGTTGCTGATGATTTTTGTTGGTATTGTTGTTGTTGTAGGTGTTTGTTCGTTTTTGCGGTTGTTGTTGTTGATGTTGTTTTTGTTGAACTGGTGTTGTTTGTTGATTAGGAAATACCGGGATAACGGAAGATACTTGATGATGATGATGTTGACGGGATGTTGGATTCCTTCTGATTTAAGGCCTCCTCTGCCTCCCACTGCTTATTGAATTCGTCTCACTGTCTTTCTTCTTACTGAAATTACTACCATACCTCTTGCTTGTTGATGCCTCATCTCTTGACAAACGTCCCTCTTAGACTCCTTCCTCAAGCCTCATCCCCATGTTTACCATTTTAGTAAAGTCACTAGGGGCACTAGTAATCATTTGTTCATAGTAAAATGAACTCAGAGTTTTCAAGAAGATCTTTGTTATTTCTTTTTCCTCCAAAGGAGGAGTGATCCGGGAAACCAACTCCCTCCATCACTGCGCATACTCTTTAAATGTCTCTTTGTCCTTCTAAGACATAGACCTCAGATGGTCTCTATCTGGAGCCATGTCCACATTATACTTATATTACTTGACAAAAGCCTCCCTCAAGTCATTGAAACTGTGAATGTTGGCACTGTCCAATCCCATGTACCAACGAAGCGCAACGTCGGTCAGGATATCTTGGAAGTGGTGAATAAGCAATTGATCATTGTCAGTCCGAGTATACATCTTACGAGCATACATCACAAGATGACTGAGCGGACAAGAGTTCCCCTTATACTTTTCAAAGTCAGACACTTTGAACTTCACTGGGATCTTGACGTTGGGAACCAAACACAACTCGGCATCACTCTTCCCAAATAAATCCTTACCTCTCAGCGTCTTCAATTCCTTGTGCAACTCAAGAAACTGATCCTTCATTTCATCCATTTTCTCATAGACATCCGGACCCTCAGACGGCTCAGAGTGATAAATGGTGTCCTCTACGCGAGGCAAGGTGTGCACAACGGGAGGTGGCGCAGACATGACCGGGCTAGATACCAGCATGGAAGCAAAGGTAGGCACAAAGCCTTCGGGTAGAAAGTTGGACAGCATTCCCCACGGGAATCCGGCAGGCATAGTTGGCGCGAAGTGGGCGGCAACAACAGGCATGGTAGAGGTAGTCACCTCTGAAATAATAGTCCTCACAGGAGGAGTTGCAGGCGTTGGAGAAGATTGACTTTTAGCGGCAAGAACTGACTCCATCATGGCAGTCAGGCGGGCGATCTCGTCCTTAAATTCTCTGTTCTCTTTCTCTAGGTGCTCCATGATTCTCAGATTATTGGCTCGGGTATTGTACCGGTGAGTCACCTTGGCTAAAGCACAGAAGAAACACCAATCAGACATCTGGCAAAAACCTGCTTATGCAAATGATGCATGAAATGCAATGCTTGATTATTTTTATTTTTCAAGGAACTTACTATATCATTTGCAAATATATATATTTAAATGGAAATTGCAACAATTTGATATGACCAAAAATCTCTTTTTATTTATATAAATTGGAAGGATTACACTAAGTACAATTTCAGAAACCAAATGAAAAATACAAGAGAAAATGAGACTAGTCATCCTAAGGATCCCTAACAACAATGTCAGAAGACCTGGCTGTAGGCGCGTACTTCCTTCGAATGCGACGGATCTCAGTCTCAAAAGAAGCCTTCATCTGAGTCTTCTTGAGGACAAGTTGGTCAACAATCTTCTTCCAAGCAACGGAAGGCTGAGGCATGCTAGAAGATGAAACTTCTGGCTCTCTCTGTCTCTTCGTCACTCAGTCTCCAAGTAGCTCAATAAGTGTTTCTTTGTCCTTAGACTCCAACTGCAACTCTTCATGCTTCTTACTCAAAGCACAGAAACGCTCTTCCAACATGTCCTTCTCTTGCTTCATCTTGATGAGCGCGTCTTCCAACTCCTCTACATCTTGGTTAGGGAGATTTAATGGCTCAACCACAACCATAGACATAGCTCTTTCACAAGGATAAGGCATCTTCATCTCCAAAGCTCTATTCTTCACCCAAAGAGTGTAAGTTTCCAAAGCTACACAATTGCGCGGACCAAGCTCAGATATTCCTTTCATATGCATATTATGCCAAGCATGCACAATCTTCTGCTTCAAATGTTGGGGATCTTTACCCTCTTGATAGAAAAGACCTTATAACAAAGTGTTATTAAGCTTGTCTCTCAAGGGGAACCCAAGTTGACGACGAGGCAAAGCAGGGTTGTAGTTAATTCCTCCTTGTGTACCAATGATAGGCACATTAGAGAATTCACCACAACTATCAATAATCTCCAAACTGCTCAAAGATGGGTCATACCAAACTATATCATCATTAGTGAGAGACATAAGTCTCTGAGACCACCGTAGACATTGTTTGTTCTCCACAAAAGCAGGTGTCTAAGGCAAGTGCGAAATAAACCACTTGTACAGAAGAGGAATGCAACAGACAATAGTTCCACCACCCTTAGAATTCCTTATATGCAAAGAGAAATACATATCACCCAAAAATGTAGGCACAGGATTCCCAATCAAGAAAAGTCTAATGGTGTTAACATCAATAAAACCGTCAATGTTAGGGAACAAAACTAATCCATAAATGAGCAACACAAAGACAGCTTCAAAAGCGTCCATACTACCGGCTTGAGCAAAAGCAGTAGCTTCCTTGATGAGGAAATCAGATGGCAACCCAAACAACCCTCCTTTATTCACCTAATGAGCCTCTATCTCAGACTTCTTCAAGTGAAGAGCTTGAGCAATAATACTAGATCGGGGAATCTCCTCCAATCAACTAAAAGGCACTGTACTAGAAACAGGTATCCCCAAAAGATGAGAATACTCCTCCAATGTAGGCACAAGCTGAAAATCTGGGAAAGTGAAACAGCGATAGAGAGGATCATAGAACTACACTAGCACACTCAAAATTCCTAAAACCACATCAGTAGACAAGATAGATAGATGCTTCCCATGATGTTGTTTGAAGTCCAAGGGATCTAACACAAAAGATGCTAGCTTCGTTAACTCTTTCAAGTCGGGACATCTGAAATTGTACATCTTAGTGTTCCTTCGTCCATAATCCATGGTCTGAAAATATTTGCAAATGATACCTTAGTTCCTTGAAATTTTCGTGTGATGAATATTATGATGCACATGAATGCATGAATGCAACAATCACAAACAAGGGATCACACACAAGGCAAACAAAGGTCAAGGGATGAATCAAGTCATCGTCAAGATCAATTATCCATTTTGGTGGATTATGGTTTACACCTTATCAACACCCAAGTTCCATTAATATTGACAAGACTTGATTGGATCAACCAAGAATCAAGGGTTTGTTGCAAGTCACGAGCATGGAGTATGGGTAAGAAACATCCCAAAGGAGTGAACTAAGGATAAACAACCTATAGATCATGTTCTAAAAAAGTTCCCAGAGTCTTAATTCCATCTATCAGATATTACAGGTTAAGATGACTGACTCATCGACCCATAATATTCTCAAGACAAACTCATCTGAGTGTAGTATCGCGTAATAACTATTATCAAGTCTACAGTTGAACAGTTTCCGCACTACGTCCTAAATAGGCCAAGAAGGGGTAAATGTTCTACGGTCCTCATCTTCTCATACCCAAATTAGAGATAATAATGCCTAACCGCAAATACTTGTGTGACATTTCCAAATCCAAAAGAGTCTCCACTAAGCAGATGGGGTCTCAAGCCAACTTGTTAAGGACTACTCCACACAAGTCGAACATGACTATACCATCCTCCTATCTTAATTGCACCCAAGTTCGGGTTAGAACTTATCCCACCACTCAGAGATCACCAAGCACAACAAGCAGATTATATCACACATACATATATACAAACATCACATATATACAAATATATACACACAAAAAGTAGGCTAAACCCACTAGAGACTACTCCCCAGCAAAGTCACCACTTAATTTCTGTAGCGGTAAATTCATGATCATCAAGCTATGGATAAGCTAGAAATCAAATAACAAGAGTCGCCACCGCGCTTTCATTGTTTCCAAGGGAAAAGGGAAAAAGTACGAACAAAACCCAAAAGTAAGAAGTTTTCAAATCAAAACTAATAAAATGTCAGAGATCACAAGTAAGGGGGTTGGTTACACAGAGGGAAGGTGTTAGCACCCAAAGTGTTCTAGGTACTCCTAGGGAGCCCTTTTTGTGTGCATATGTACTTGGTATAAAGTGATGGTTACAAACAAATAGAATGGGGGGATGAGAAAAGAATTCATTAATTATATTTTGGTGTTTGGCAAGACCTTTGGTCTTGTGCCTACGTACCAACATAAAAATGAGGGATCAAAACCTCGTAGTTTGTGATAGAAATTTCAAAGTGGATGCATTGCTTTTAACAAAAATTAAGTTTGAAAGGCACAAAGGCCTAAAAATGGTTTGCATGAGTTAGTTCTTTTTGGCTTTTATAGTTAAGTCTATTTACAAGTTTGATTTAGAAAAGAAGTTTGAAAATGCAATGGCATAAGGCCAAAGTTTCTATCTTTTTGCAAAAGTGGTCAAAGTTTAGAACAAAATAAGTTCAATCAATGAAGGTTTTGAAAAAGGAGGGAGAGATTTTGAAATTAAAGAAATGGGGAGAAGATGAAAAGACTAACCTATGTACAAAATTAAAAGTTTAGAGTTGAAAAGATCTGACCAAATGGGTAGCAATCCAATAGACAAGAATGTCAATAGAAACCCATAATTCCCTTGGACTTTTTAGAATAAAGCAACACACAAATGCACAATTATATTATCCTGAAGAGCAAGGTATCAAATAAATATAGCCACATCCAAGCTTTGTCCATTCCATGATCTTATTCAAAATTAGCCCATGTAGAAGATTAATTCCACAAGTCACAGGTTCAAAATAACAGCTTCACAATGATCATGTTGCAGATGAACTCAGAAGGATCTTGAATGATGTATCAGATGATGTTTCAAATTGCAAGCACTTGGTTTCTCAATAAAGTTGGCATTGACCAAGTCCTTTAGCATAGGAAGGTTGCCTAAGTTCTAAGTCCATTTGTCTAAGATCAAGCCAACAGTCCACACAAATGTTTTTTAGGGTTTTTCTTGTTATTATGTACATTAATAGTCAAAGACCATACAAAAAAACAAAGTATACACAAACAAAATATATCACACAATATGGTCCAAATGGACAAAGTGAAAATTGCATTAACATAAACAATTAGAATGATATGAATAATGGCAAATGTATAAAAGCTAGAATTAAATGACATTAAAGTAAAGGGCTTGAAATTAAAAGTTAGTAGTTAATAGGTTAGAAGTTAGTATTATTTTGTTTTTGGTTTTCATTCTTAGACATTCTTTGGAGAACACTCAACCCACTTATCACAAGCATGGATCCTTGAACCAAGACATCTTCCAAAGCAAGAAAAAAAGACCAAGTTTCCACACAATACCATGAAAGAGGAGAGACTTACAATCTCACTAACTAGAATACTATGCCTTTTATGTCACAAATTTAGCGCTATGTTAAGCAATCGTAATTGGACTTATGTAGAAGTCACAACTATTTGAGGCCGGGCAATAGAATTTTGGTGTTAATGTATGTTAGAGACATAGTATTATGAACTATACTCATGGAACATACCACACACAAAAAGAATATGCAAAAGGTGTGGCCTAATCTCATCCATACTCATGTTAATTTTTCAATCAACTAGCTTTAGAACTTTGAGATATCATAGGCCAAATGAGATGAATGCATAAAGAAGGGGAATGAGATGAAGAGGGAGGGGAACGGATCAAAAATCAAATTGATCAAATGAGGACTTTTACCAAATTAATATCATCCATTCATTTTGGGAGATGGAATGTACATTCCATCAATCCCCTAAATCTAATGATATTAACTTGACAAAGTCAAATCAACCTTGATCAAGGCCCAAAAACAAGAGTGAAACACAAACAAGCCATCACAATTGGTAAACACAATTATTTGGCATTTATTCAAATAAAAAATCCTAAAATAATGCATTTAAATTAAATATGGTTTGCCAAATTCCTAAAACCTCATCAAAACACCAAATAAATGGCCATGAGATTTATCATAGGTCAAACAAGGTCAAAGGACCTTGGAGAATTTTTTTCATATTTTTTAAAGACTTAAAAGTATTTTTAAACAATTAAAAACAAATGAAAAAGAAATGAAATTTTTCAGATTTGAGGTATCTTAACTGAGTTGCTTCGATTTGATCTCTAAGCAACTCAATCTTCTTGCCTACATTGGTAGTACTTCAGACAACCAAAGAATCAAGAGAATTGAGCAAGATTGAGAGAGAATTGAAGAGATGGAATTTTCTGGAAAATACCTTCAATGTAGGTCTGGATTCAACTGTTCTTGCCTTGGCTCGTGCTTGATCTCACTCAGAATGCTTGCAGAAGTAGAATGAAATGCACAAAAGGTCTTAGGTTTATCCTCGCAAATGGAAGGGTTAGAGGTTTAGGATCAAAGCTGCCACAAATGTCTGTTGAATTTTGAGCATAAGGGGCTCTATTTATTGCTGTAGCTCATGATATTTGCACCTTCAAATTCACTTTCCAAAATTGGCAATTGATGATGCATGGGTGCATGGGCGTGTACAGGCCCATGAGATCATTGATTTAGGTCCACAAATAAGCGTGAGAGAGTCTGAAATTAACCTGGATTGCAAGGCAAGTGTGTGTGAAGATTTGAAGTTTGATCTTTGCCAAATGATGATACCATATTCATGCCATGCGCCACCCTAGTAATTCTTGTCCAATATGGATGAACTTGGACTTTTTGGAAAGGTTAGATCAAGAGGAACAACTTTCATGTTCAAAGCTTTTCCAATTAAGCTTGTATCATGATGAATTTTGAGGTGGAAGTTTGGAAATTTCAACATGTTGAAATTTTTTCTAAGTGTCAAGCCATATATCTCAATATTCCAGCTTGCTTAAATTTTTATGTGAGCTTCAAATGAGAAACGTGTCTTCATAAAAGTTGTAGCTCTTTCAAAGAACTTCAAAATGGTCATAAATTTCATGTCATTTGGATTTGAATTAATAGAGTTATGCATTTTTGAAGTTTGGAAAAATCACTTATTCAATGGCATAGGTCAAAAGTGATCTATAATGTAGCCTCATATCACATGCTCAAAAAAGTTGAATTAGCTCTCACTCCAAACATAAAAGTTGAAGTAGACATCTTGAATTTGATAGTGCAACTTGTAAATATTTCATCTCATAAAAATTGAGCAAGTTATGGCATTGGGAAGTTGCCTTTCAAATAAGGGTTTAGACAAAATGACCTATAATGTTTCAACATAGAAAATGATTTTCCACGAAACACTAGCTCTAGGTCTCAACATGAAAGTTGTTTGGAATGTCATTTAGAGTATGTTTTCTCTTGGAATCATTTTCATATGGTGAAAATTGTAGGAGATAGGGTCTAGGGAGACCCAGTTTTGATCAGATGAATTCATCTGGCCAACCACCATCAACCAACTTGCTAACCTTCAATTCTCTTGACTTTCTAGGCTCATGGTAGATCATATATGCATAAGATGATGAAATTTGAAGTTCCCCTTGAGAAATTTGATCAATTGGTGAGATAGCTTGTTGGAGAAGTTACTCAAGATAGCTAGTCAAACTAGGGTTTCCAAGGCAAATCACCCTCAAACTCTTGAAGAAGACTTGATAAATATAACATGTAGAAATCCTTGGGACTCATATATGATGCTAATAACCATTCTTATATCAATCCATGGTTGTGTTCTTTGTCATGAGGGTCTCAAACCCTAGATATGAACTTGATAGATCAATGGAGATCATGCCCTACCTACAAAAGAGTTAGGCAAATGCAAAGACATATTTTTGGTATTTTGGTTAGTAAAATGATAAAATACAAGTATGATACAATCACAAAGTGCTTGGTGATCTCTCCCCAAACAAACCCAATGAATGAGGGGTAAGGAGGATGCCAAGGTATGATCCCAATGTTAATGCTTATGATGAATTTGCATGAGGGATCTTAGGATCAAAATTGGGGTCTTACAATTCTTCCTTCTCGTTCTAAACAACTGTAAAATCCCCTTTCTTGGGTACTACATGAACGAGGCTAACCCATTGACTATTAGAGATCGGGTATATGATTCCTGCATCTAATAACTTCTTTACTTCATCCTTGACTACAACACTTAAGATTGGGTTGATCCTTATCTGGTGTTCTCTAGAGGTTTTACAATCTTCCACTAGCACATTGCGATGCATACAGATAGAAGGACTTATTCCTTTTAGGTCGGCGATGTTGTAGCCTAACGCGGTTGGATATTTTCTTAAGACATCTAGTAACTTTTCAGTTTCAATTTGTCCTAAGTCTGCGTTGATTATTACTGGTCTTTTGAGTTCAGTGTCTAGGAATTCGTATCTTAGGTTCTTTGGTAGTGTTTTTAATTCTAAGTCTGGTTTCTTCGGGCATGGCATGTGATTGGGTGTAAGTCCTAAGCATTCGCTTAGACTATCGTTTTAGTATGGTTCACACCAATTATCATCTTCAAAAATTGGAGGGATTTGGATTTTCATTATATCAGAATATGTAGTTTCTTGCATCTCCATCTCTCTTACGCACTCATCTATGACATCAAGAGTTTGAAGTTGGTTTGCCTTGGAAACCCTAATTCATCTTAGTATCTTGTGTAACTTCTTCAACGCGTTTCTTCAATAATTGATCAAATATTTCAAGGTATACTTCACATTACATCATCTTATGCATATGTGATCCTCCATGAGTCCAAAAAGTCAAGAGAATGTCAAGCTAGCAAGATGGTTCATGGTGGTTGACTAGAGAAAGTAAACTGGTCAAAACTAGGGTTCCCTAGACCCTATCTCTTACAATATTTGTCATATTAAAAATATTCCAAGAGAAACATTACTCTAAATGACATTCCAAACAACTTTCATGTTGAGGTAAAGAGCTAGGTTTGCTTGGAATGTCATTTTTTATGGTGAACGATTACAGGTCATTTTGTCTAAACCATAATTTGGAGGTCAACTTCCTGAGATGAAAGCCATTCAAATTCCATGATCAATTTCAAGATGTCTACTTCAACTTTGATGTTTGAAGGAAGTGCAAATTCAACTTGAAAATGCATGTGCCAAGTGAAAACATTATAGGTCATTTTGGGCCAATACCATTGAACAAGTGATTTTCTTCAACTTCTAAAATGCATAACTCCTTCCTGCCAGAACCAACTGAGGTCAAATTGGTGCCTAAATTAAAGATGTTTGAAAGAGCGACAACTTTGATGAAGGAAAATTTATTTTTTGAAGTGCACAGAAAAAGTTATTCAAGATGGAAGAAGTGAACATTTGATGTGGGACTTAGAAAATTTTCAAATATGTTTGATTTCCCAAACTTCCACCTCAAAATTAATCATGATCCAAGCTTCAAATGAAAAAGTGTTCAACATGAAGGTTGTTCCCCTTGATCTTACCTTTCCAAAACATCCAAGATCATATCAGTTGGACTAAAATTAAAGGACTTGTGCATGACTTCATAATGGGAAGTCTTTTGGCAATTTTGAACTTCGAATGATCATTTGCTTTTGCATGCTTTCACATTATGAGTTCAGTAGACTTTGTGCATGATTTGGAGTTGAATTATATCACTCTCAAGGCCCAAATGATTTCCCATGCACCCATGCAAGTGATTTACTATTTTTGTCAAATTTTCAAGTGGTGCAAATATCAAACACAATGCCTATTAAAACAAGCTTAAGGCTTCAGATTCATCATCAACACCTTGCCCAAGCTTTGCTAGACCTCTACAAACCCTCACTGCCATAGAATCTTCTGAGATTTCTTTGAAATCAAGCTTGAACTTCACCATCTGTTTGGAAGTTCAAACTCCAAAAATTCACTTCCATTTTTAGTTCATTTAGTTCCCGCAAGCAAGAGGAGGAGAAATCAACCAAATCCAGATCAAGATCAAGTCAAATTGGATAAACTCGAAGGTGAATTTTTAGAAACTTCCACTCTTCGATTCTCCCTTATTTCTCCACTATTCTTGTTGATTTTTGGTTGTCTGAAGTCCTACCAATGTAGGCAACAAAATTGAGTTGCTTTGAGGTCAAATCGAAGCAACTCAGATCATGATCGTCAAAATTCAACTCCCTCTATCTTTTCATATACTTGGAGTTAGACAAAATTGAGGCCAGATTCGAGCTCCTGAGCATTTGTTCTTTAAATCCATGTCTTGCTTTTTCATTTTGGTGATGGTTGAAGGTGGACCAGTCCGGTGAGGTCCACCAGAAAAGAAGACCGGAGCTCTGGCTCCGGCGATGTGTTGGCAAGCTTCCCAACCACATGATCCATTCAATTTGTTTTAATCTTGAGCGTTGGTTGTGATTACCACGATTGCTGCGCAGTTGACTGATGACCACATGGAACGCGCGCTTTAGACCATTTGATCTACCACCTCAATTAATGAGGGAGATCAAATGGTCCACGTATTTTGAAATTTTTGAATTTTCATTTTATTTTCTTTATTTTCATTAATTCATATTAATTTTAATATTGATCCAAAAAATATGGGACTTTCACCAAAAAATTTCAAATATTTTTCTCTTTCATTTTCAGAATTAAAATAATTTTTTGGATCAATATTAATATTTTTCATGATTTAATTGTTTTTGTGAATATTTTTAATTATTTAAAAATACTTCTGACATTTCAAAAATAGTGAAATTTTTTCTCCAAGGTCCTTTGACCTTGTTTAACCTATGATAAATCTCTTGGCCATTTATTTGGTGTTTTGAAGAGGTTTTAGGTTTTTGATAAAACATAATTTAATTTAATGCATTTTTAATTGATTTTTTAATTTGTTTAATTGAAATAAATTATGTTGAGCCATTTTTATTGACATGTGGAGTTTGACTATTGTGTTTGGGCATTGGTCAAGGTTGATTTGACTTTTGTTGGATTAAAATCATTGGATTTAGTGGATTGATGAAATGTACATTTCATCTCCCAAAATGAATGAATGGTTTTAATTTGATGAAATTCCTTGCATGACCAATTTGTGTTTGTCTCATTTCCCCTATCTCTTCATCTTTAGTCTCTTTCTATCCCACTCCTCTCATTGACCAATGACATCTCAATATCCTAAGGCTAATTGGTTCATAAACCAATACAAATATGGATGAGATTAGGTCTACCCTTTGATCATTTTCTTTTTGTGTGTGGTATGTTTTAGGAATATGGTTTATTATACCATATCTCTAACATGCATTAACACCAAAAAATTTATTGCCTGACCTCAGATAGTTATGACTTCTACATAAGTCCAATTACGATTGCTTAACATAGCGCTAAATTTTGACACAAAAGGCATATCATTCTAGTAAGTGAGATTGTAAGTCTCCCCCTTTTCATGGTATTGTATGGAAACTTGGTCTTTTTTCCTTCCTTTGGAAGATGTATTAGTTCAAGGATCCATGCTTGTGAATAGAGGGTTGAGTGTTCTCCAAAGACTGACTTAAAAAGTTGAAAAACAAAACTCCACTAACTTCTAATCAACTAACATTTGACTAACTTTTAATTTCAAGCCATTTACTTTTATGCACTTTAAATTCAAGCCTTTTATCATTTGTCAATATACATATCATTTAACTTGTTTATCTTAATGCTATTTTCACTTTGCTCACTTGAGCCATATATTGTAATTATATTGTGATTATATATACTTGTTTTGTACCTTGCTTGTGTTTGTGGTCATAGGACCTTAAAATACCTAATAAACAACAAAAACCCTAAAAAATATTGGCGTGGACTGTTGGATTGTGATCTGAGCTTTGGACTTAGAATTAGGCAACACTCCTTATGCAAAACGACTTGGCCAATGCTAACTTTTCTGAAACCAAGTCATTGTGAATTGAACTTTAATCTGATGCAAGTATTGAGATCCCTCTGAGTTCATCTGCTACCTGGTCTTGATGCAAGTGTTACTTTGAACCTGTGCCAAATGCCTTATCCTGAGCCATTCAAGGAGTATGTCATCTGATATATGGGGAATATTAGGGAAGAATACTATGGAGTTTCTAGCTTGGATGTGGCTATCTTTATTTGATGCCTTGCTTTTCATCTTGCTACTTGTGTATTGATATTGCTTGATTTTAAAGTCCAAGGGAAAAGTGGGTTTCTATATGACATTCTTGTCTATTGGATTGCATCCCATTGGTCAGATCTTTTTAACTCTTAAGTTTTAAATTCTTTCTTAGGATTAGGCTTTTCATCTCCTCCCACTTCTTAAATTTTAAATCTCTCCCCCCTTTTTAAAATCTTCTTTGCTTGTGATTTCTAAACTTAGACTTTATTGCAAACCAGAAACTTTGGCCTTATGCCATTTCATTTTTTAACTCTTTTCTTAAACAAAACTTGTAAACGAATCTAACCATATTGACTTAAAATTTCAAAAGACGAAAATAACTAACACTCATTCAAACTCTTTTAGGCCCCTTGGTGCCTTTCTTAAACTTAAATTTTTGTTAAAAGCAATTCACTCAATTTGAAATTGATACCACGAACTATGAGGTTTTGATCCCTCATTTTTATGTTGGTACATAGGCACAAGTCCAAAGGTCTTGTCAAACACAAAAATATAATTAATAAATTCTTTTCTCATCCCCACACTCTATTTATTGCAAACATCTTTTATGCCAAAACACATACACACATAGAAAAGGGCTCCCTAGGAGTACCTAGGACACTTTGGATGCTAACACCTTCCCTTTGTGTAACCAACCCCCTTACCTGTAATCTCTGTAATTTTATTAGTTTTGATTTGAAAACTTCTTATCTTTGGGTTTTGTTCGTACTTTTCCCTTTTCCCTTGGAAACAATAGAAGCGCGGTGGCGATTCTGGTTTTATTGATGTTAAGCTTATCCATAGCTTAATGGTCATGAATTTACCGCTACAGGTTCCAACTCTGCTCGGTGATACCTATTTCTCTAGTCATCATAGGACTTCAAAAGAAGGTGGAACCATTATCTGTTGTGTTCCTTTACTGCACAAGTGGTTTATTTCGCACTTGCCGCAGTCTTCTATCTTAAAAGAAAACAAGGATTTGGATAGGATGAAACAAGAGAGGGATGATTGGGAAGACAAATTTCACACCTCACACCTTGAGAAAGTAGAATTACATAAACAACTAAAGGAAAAGGACGACTTGATAAAATTGCTTGAGCAACGTGCTGCGAAGATATCAAGTAACCAAGAGGATTTATTTTCCTCTAACAGTTTGGAAAGGTATTGTAGACCAACTCATAATAGAGAAGGATGCTATGAAAAGCAACTACAAAAGAGATATCAAAAGGCTTTGCAAGAAGTATCAGCTTGGAGTTGGGTCGTCATCTGACATGATTCCATAGATCTAGCTTCTTTCTGTTTATGATCATTGAAATTGTATTTCTTATTATAATCCTTTACACTAGTGATAAAATAAGATTTTCAGTACATCAAAATATGTTATTCTTATTATGATGTTTGCAATTTATGTCTTAAAGTTCCTTGGAAAATAATAATAATAACATTCGCATTGGCATTTAAATATCATGCATCATGTTGCATCTTGGTTTTGCTTTGAGTAAGTTCGCTAGGGGTTTTATTTCTTTCTTGGTCTTCATCCAGACAAGATGTCTCACCGGTACAATACTTGAGATAATGAGTTGAATAAGATGGACCGCCTAGAGCAAGAGAATTGCAAACTCCGTGAAGAGGTGACAACCTTGAGGGACAACTATGATAGGCTTACTGCTATAATGGAAAGCTTTGGTGGATGCTCAGAATCAACCACCTCTCCTCCTCAGACTCCGCTTCAGAGGACCATGATTTCCGAGATTGTCATTACGCCCATCTTTATGGCTCCCGTATGTGATCTGCAGCACCACATGCCTTCTGGTTTCCCTTGGGGCATGCCTTCTAACTTCGTTCCTGAGGGGTATCAGTCTGATGTTGAAGTTCCTATGGCTCAACCTGTGATGTTAGTACCACCTCCTGTGGTTCATGTTGTTCCTTATGTTAAAGAACCTGTCTTTCATGCTGACCAGAACGAGACTGTTGGTGTTTACAAAAGAATGGACGAGTTCCAAGATCAGTTTCAGGCTATGCAGAAAGAGATTCAAGCTTTGAGGGTAAAGATCTGTTTGGGAGGAATTCTCATGATTTGTGTTTAGTTCCTAATGTGAAGATTCCACACAAATTCAGGGTTCCAAATTTTAAAAAGTATAAAGGAAACTCTTTTCCTCTGAGTCATCTAGTGATGCATGCTCATAAGATATTGACTCAAACTGACAACCATTAATTGATGATCCATTATTTTCAGGACAATTTGACTAGTGCTACTCCGAAATGGTATATGGGGCTCGATAACACTCAGATTCGAACATTAAATAACATAGGTGAGTCTTTTGTTCTCCAGTACAAGTATAATGTCGACATGGCACCATACAGGGATCAACTCCATGCTATGTCCCGAAAAGATAAAGAAACTTTCAAGGAATACACGCAAAGTTAGTCCTTCTTTGGAAGAAAAGGAAATGACAAAGCTATTTTTGAATACGTTGAGTCCGTTCTATTATGACATGATGGTGGCAAGTGCGCCTAGTGACTTTACTGAAATGGTAAGTATGGCCTTGAGGTTAGAAGAGGGTGTCTGCAAAGGACGATTGAAAGAAAGTGGTTCGGACGAGAGTTCTAGAAATTATGGGAATGTATTACCCAAGAAGAAGGAACACAATGATAACGCTATCTCACAAGAGAAACGTAGGAGGCTTCCAAGTAACAATCAACATCATCAGCATGTGGCGTCTCTAACTCCAATTATTAATTCTGCTCCGGTCATTCTAGTAGCACCGATTTATCAACAACATTTTCAACAACGGACGAATCAATAGAACCAGCAGAATCGTGCCCAGAGGCCCACACAATTTGGTTCAATTCTAATGACCTATACATAGTTATTTCCTGCTTTAGTTCAGAAGAACTTGGTACAAGCAAGAACTCCACCAGCTGTTCTAAAAGAGCTTCCATGGTGGTATAAACCTGATCAACATTGTGCATTCCACCAAGGATCACCTGGCCACGATATTGAGAATTGTTTCATTTTGAAAGCTGAGGTGAGAAGGTTAATGCAAAGTGGTATCTTGTCATTTGAAGACTCTAGTCCCAATGTACAAGCTAATATGTTGCCCAAATATAGCAATGCAGGTGCGAATATGGTCGAAGGATGTCGAGGAAAATATCGAGTTTTCAACGTCAATCTAATTAGGAGATCCTTGGTTGAAATGCACGGTACTTTATGTGAACTGAGCTATTATGAGCATGACCATGCTTCTTTCCACGTATGTTCTAGAGATCCCCGAGGATGTGATGTAATGAAAAGAGATTTACAAGAAATGTTGGATCAAAACCTTATTCAGGTTACAAGGGATAGAAATGAAGATGAGCATGAGGTGAACGTCATAGTTCCCCGTTTTAATCTCCTAGAATCGGTTGTGATTGCATATAATGGTTAGAAGACTGTTGTTTCTCTGTTGGTTATTCTTTTTGGAGGGTCCTATGCCTTACAAGTCTGATAAAGTTGTGCCTTACAAGTATAATGCTATTATGGTGGAAGAATTTCTGGTGTAAATGGGGTGACCCGAAGTGGTTGGGTATTTGCTACTTCTTCTCCTAAGAGAAATGAAGATGTGGTGACAGAGAAATCAACTCAAGAGAAAACTCATGTTATATAAGCCGACCAATCCAGCAGTGTGAATCACAATGCTGATCAAGATGAAGAGATGGAATTGATCAAGAAGAGTGATTTCAATATGGTAGACCAGTTGTTGCACACTCCGTCCAAGATATACGTATTATCTTTAATGATGAGTTCAGAAGCTCACCGAGAGGCTTTGCACAAAGTTCTAGAGCAGGCCTATGTGGACCACGACGTGACGATCGATCAATTTGATGGCATTGTGGCCAATATTACCGCATGTAACAATTTAAGTTTCAGTGATGAAAGTTGCTAGAGAGCAGAGGAGGAACCACAATTTGGCCCTGCATATGTCTATGAATTTCCAGGAAGATGCCATGTCCAATGTGCTGGTGGATATTGGTTCTTCTCTGAATGTTCTGCCTAAATCCATGTTGTCTAAGCTTGTTTATCAAGGTGCTCCGATGAGATTCAGTGGAGTTGTTGTGAAGGCTTTCGATGGCTCAAGGAAGACTGTAAGTAGGGAAGTTGATCTTCCAATAAAGATAGGTGCGTGCTTATTTAAGATCACCTTTCAAGTGATGGATATTCTTCCTGCCTACAGTTGTCTCTTAGGACGTCCGTGGATTCATGAGGCTGGGGCAGTTACGTCAACTCTACATCATAAGTTGAAATTTATGAAGAATGAGAAGTTAGTGATCGTGGGTAACAAGAAAGCCATGTAGGTGAGCCATCTCTCTTCATTTTCCTACATTGATACCGACAAAGCTGAGGGGACGTTGTTTCAAGCCATTTCTGTTGATAATATTGCTGATAAGAAGAATGGTGAATCCATGTAGTCCTTGAAGGATGCCCAACACGTGTTGACGAATGGTTAGTCTGCTAAGTGGGGACAAACTGTTGAGCTTGCAGAGAACAAGAACAGAGCTGGTTTGGGTTTTTCACCTGGTGCAACCCGAAGAGATTTGAAGTGAATTCAGGAGGTGTTTCAACGTGTTGGCTTTGTGCATTCCAGAGATCAGTTTGCTGCTGCAATTTTAGAAGATGATGAAGAGCAAGGAGTGCCAAACTTTGTGACATGTGGATCGATATGCCATAACTTGATTGTTGTTGATGTTCCTTCTGTTATTCACTTATCGAAGTAATATGTCTTTTTTGTCATTTTCAAAATCCTTTCACTATGCCCCAGGTGAATGTGGATCTATGTGGGCTTTGTTTCATATTATTTCGTTTATCCATATTATATTTTTCCTTTTTCCTTTTTCTGGAAAAATGATAACATAAAAAAACAAGATATTAATCACTTTTATATCTACATCACAATGTGCGTTTATTTGTTCATATTCTAAAATCAAGCATAAAATCATTGTGCAGATTAATTGTTAAACCCATTGAAAACAATGACATTATGCTCTCTCCCAACTTTGAATTCCCTGTGTTCGAAATGGAAGAAGAGGATGATGAAGATATTCCTGATGAGATTTATCGGTTTCTTGAGCATGAAGAAAAGACCATTCATCCTCATAAAGAGTTGTTGGAAGTGATTAATCTGGGTTCTGAAGATAACATGAAACAAGTCAAGATTGGGGCACCGCTTTGTCCAGATGTTAAGAAGAGGATGGTAGAGCTTCTTAGAGAATATGTGGATGTGTTTTCTTGGTCTTATCAAGATATTCTAGGTCTTGATAATGATATTGTGGAGCATAGATTATCGTTGAAGCCAGAATGTTCACTGGTTAAACAAAAGTTGAGAAGAACTCACCCTGACATGGATGTCAAGATTAAAGAAGACGTACAAAAGCATATTGATGTTGGATTCGTTGTTACTAATGAATACCCTTAATGGGTGGCTAACATTGTACCCGTTCCAACGGAAGATGGTAAAGTTCGTATGTGTGTTGATTATAGAGACTTGAACAAAGCCAATCTAAAAGATGATTTTCCTCTGCCACACATTGACATGTTGGTAGATAATATAGCTAAGTTCAATATTTTCTCCTTTATGGATGGGTTCTCCGGTTATAATCAGATCAAGATGGCACCCGAGGACATGGAAAAAACAACATTTATTACACACTAGGGAACATTTTGCTATATAATGACATCTTTCAGTTTGAAAAATGCTAGTGCAACGTATCAAAGAGCCGTGACTACTCTTTTCCATGACATGATGCACAAAGAGATATAAGTATATGTTGATGATATGATTGCCAAGTCAAAGACTGAAGAAGATCATGTTGAGTATTTGTTGAAGTTGTTTCAGCGATTGAGAAAGTTTAAACTCCGGTTGAATCCTAAAAAGTGTACTTTTGGTGTCCGTTTGGGAAAGCTATTGGGTTTCATTGTCAGCCAGAAATGTATTCAAGAGATGCTTGCACCAAAGACAGAAAATTAGGGTTAGAGGGTTCCTCATGCGTCTGAATTATATATCCAGATTCATATCTCACATGACTGCTATGTGTGGTCCAATATTCAAGCTTCTCCGTAAAGGTTAAGGTTGTGTTTGGACAGAAGATTTCCAGAAAGCTTTTGACAACATCAAGGAGTATCTGCTTAAACCTCCTATCTTGTCTCCTCTAGTGGAAGGAAAACCTTTGATTATGTATTTGACTATGTTAGAAGAGTCCATGGGTTATGTGCTTGGACAACAAGATGAAACTGGTAGAAAAGAGCATGCCATCTACTATCTGAGTAAGAAGTTTACAGATTATGAGTCTCTGTATTCCATGCTTGAGAAGACTTCTTGTGGTTTAGCCTAGGGTGTCAAAAGTTTACGCCATGATCAATCATACCACTTGGTTGATATCCAAAATGGATCCAATCAAGTATATATTTGAAAAGCATGCTTTAACTAGAAGGATAGCTCGTTGCCAAATGTTATTGTATGAATATGATATTGAGTACCGTACTCAAAAAATAATTAAAGGAAGCATCCCGTAGATCATTTGGCTCACCAGCCGATTGTTGATTATCAATCCATTAGGTTTGACTTCCCTGATGAAGATGTTATGTACTTAAAAGCTAAAGATTATGATGAAATGTTGCCTGAAGAAGGACCAGAACCTGGATCCCGATGGGGTTTAGTGTTTGATGGAGTTGTTAATGCTTATGGTAATGGAGTTGGGGAAATCATTATCACTCCTAAGGGTTCTCATATCCCTTTCACTACAATATTGATGTTTGATTGTACGAATAATATGGCAGAATATGAAGCTTGTATCATGGGTATTGAAGAGGCCATTGATTTGAGAATTAAAATCCTTGATGTGTATGAGGATTCGGCCCTAGTGGTTAATCAGATTAAAGGAGAATGAGAGACTCATCATCCTATCTTGATTCCTTATAAATATTATGCAAGGAGGTTGTCTACTTTCTTCAATTATATAGAGTTTCATGATATACCTCCTGAAGACAATTAGATTGCGGATGCTCTAGCTACTTTGTCTTCTATGTATAAAGTAAATCGTTAGAATGACACACTCAGTATCAGAATTATGCGCCTTGATAGACCTTCTCATGTGTTTGGAGCAGAAGAAGTCCTAGATGATAAGCCTTGGTATCATGACATTAAGTGTTTCCTCCAGAGTCAGGAATACCCGCTTGGGGCATCCAGCAAAGATAAGAAGACTTTGAGAAGACTGGATGGCAATTTCTTTCTCAATGAATATGTGTTGTACAAGAGAAACTTTGAAATGGTTTTGCTCAGATGTGTGGATAGACATGAAGCAGACATGTTAATGCAAGAAGTTCATGAAAGATCCCTTGGTACTCATACCAATGGACACATAATGGCTAAAAATATGTTAAGGGCAGGTTACTATTGGGCTGACAATGGAATATGATTGTTGTAAATATGTGAAGAAGTCATAAATGTTAGATTTATGCTGATAAGGTTCATGCGCCTCCGACACTTCTCAATGTTATCTCATCCCCATGGCCTTTCTCTATGTGGAGGATCGATATGATTGTTATGATTGAACCCAGAGCTTCAAATGGACATTGTTTCATCCTGGTAGCTATTGATTACTTCACCAAATGGGTTGAAGCAGCATCTTATGCTAATGTGACCAAGCAGGTTGTGGTCCGATTTATTAAGAACCAAATTATTTATCGATATAATGTTCCAAGTAAGATCATTACTGATAATGGGTCGAATTTAAATAATAAGATGATGAAAGAGCTTTGTGACGACTTCAAGATTGAACATCATAATTCTTCTCCTTACATGCCCAATATGAATGGGGTTGTTGAAGATGCGAATAAGAATATTAAGAAGAATATACAGAAGATGATTGTGACGTATAAGGATTAGCATGAGATGCTCCCTTTTGTTTGCATGGGTACCGTACATCCGTCTGTATTTCAACAGGGGCAACCCCTTTCTATCTTGTGTATGGAATGGAAGCAGTGCTCCCTGTAGAGGTTGAGATCCTATCAATGCGAGTCTTGATGGAAGCCAATTTTTCTGGGGTTGAATGGTGTCAAAGCAGATATGGTCAGTTGAATTTGTTTGAAGAGAAAAGGATGACACCTTTGTGTCATGGCCAATTATATCGAAAGAGAATGAAGAAAGCATTTTACAAGAAGGTTCGACCCCCCGCATTTAGAGAAGGTGACCTTGTGCTTAAGAAGATCTTGTCTTTCAACACTAATTCTAGGGGCAAGTTAACTCCTAATTATGAAGGCCCATATGTTGTTAAGAGAGCTTTCTCCTGTGGTGCATTAATTCTTGCAATTATGGATGGTGAGGAGCTTCCTCATCATGTGAATGCCGATGCAGTCAAGAAATACTTCACCTAAAATTTAATAGAAGAACAACTCTCTAAGTTGAAAACCCGAAAGGGCGGCTTAGGCAAAAATGAGCGTATCGGTGGATTGAAAACCCGAAAGGGCAGTCCAGGCAAAAATTAGAGACATACAAAGAAAGTAATCATCCCGGTAGATTGACCCCGAAAGGGCAATCTAGACAAAAGTTAGGGATTATGGCAAGTAACTGCATCAGGCCAGACTTGATCGTTTGAAGAAACAATGCCTATCACAGGTTCCTATTCAGTCATCCTCGACCGAAATCCAGAGCATAGTGGAATTCAAAGTTGTTAGGGAGAATAATGGTCATCGTATTTCAATGTAGCCCTTTTCCATGTATTTACCATTTTCAACTTTGTAATGATCCATGGAGTCACGCCATTTGCGGACTACCATTCCATCAATAAAATTTGAGCCTTTTGCCCATTTGTTCACTATTCTTATTTTTTCTCAGTTATGGAATTTCATTTATTTTTTATGATACTTTTTGAAACAAAAAATATCTAAACAATCACATTTTTGAAAATTTACAAAAAAGATTTATATTTTCCTCGACTTGTGACTTCCCAAGGTTGGGTTTTCTTTTGTTACATGTATAGCAGTTTCCCCAGCATCCGATTGCAAGAATGGTAGGACCCCCCTAACGAATCTCTGCCAGTATCTCCACCTTGTTGAGATTAGTCGAGTATCCGGTTGTACCGTGTTATCAGTCTCACACCCTTTGTGCTTGTTTTATCAGCATAATCATATGCATGTGCATAGCATCATGATGTTTATTTGCGTATTTTTGAATTTCTCAATGCTCCCCCCGCTCTTTGGAACTTTTCTCCCCACCGAGTGTGTGCGTCTTCTCTCCAATAAAGTGTCAACCTTTAAGCAGAAAGAGTTTATCCTTTCTAATTCCCCACCGTGTTTGGTCCTCGTGGAAGATTTTGTTTCAGTTCTCCCCTCCAGTTCAACTTCCAATTGAGTTCATGTCCTCATTGGATTGAGCCTTCTTTGACCGTTTCTCTCCTATTCATTCCTGGGTTGAACTTTGGTCCTGTTTGAGCTTATTACCTTTGTTTATATATCACTTGGCTGATAGTAGGTAATATTTCGCTTACCTTTTATTGGTTACCTTTGTTAAGTTACCAATTGACTGGTAGTTGGTAATCATTCCGTTTGAGCTTATTACCTTTGTTAAGTTATCACTTGGTTGATAGTAGGTAATATTTCACTAACCTTTGGTTGGTTACCTTTGTTAAGTTACCACATGACTGGTAGTTGGTAATCATTCCATTTGAGCTTATTACCTTTGTTAAGTTATCACTTGGCTGATTGTAGGTAATATTTCACTTATCTTTGGTTGGTTACCTATGTTAAGTTACGACTTGACTGGTAGTTGGTAATCATTCTATTTTAGCTTATTACCTTTGGTAAGCTATCACTCTGCTGATGGTAGGTAATAGTCCCGCTTACCTCTGATTGGTTGCCTTTGTTAAGATATCACATGGTCGGTATTTGGTAATCATTCTGTTTTAGCTTATTACCTTTGTTAAGTTATCACTTAGCTGATAGTTTGGTAATATTCCTCTCCTATTGGAGTCAGGGTTTTCCCCTTTTGATGTTTTCTTTTCCCCGACGAGGTCTTGCTTTGATAATCCTTCTCCGTTGGATCTTTAGTTCGTTTATTTTCTAACTGTGCATTGGTTATTCTCGAGTCTTTTCTTTTCCCATGCGGAACTTTGTTTGTCCCTAGCCAGGTCTCCATGTGGAAACTATTTCCCCCCACATAGATCTTGATTTGCATTCATATCATATCACAAGCATCTTGCGGTATCTTAGGGCCAAAAGTTGGGTCTTTAATATTTAAGCCTCTTCAATCTTGTCGAGATGAAGATTTCAACCTTCATATCTCCAAATTGAAGAAATTTAAATAGGGGCATCTGTCATACTCTAATTTTTAACCCTAAGATGTCACATATCATTTTCATCATTTGCACACAAACAAGGTCACATCTTGGTCCTTCCCCTTATCCATCTTTGGGTTTTTTTCTTAAAAGGATCACCAAGAACCTCTTTGTTGGTTTGTTTTTACCTTTGTGTTTACATGATTAATTTCTTATCTAACCACTAATCAAAATATCAAAATATGTCTTGTTTCCCTTAAGTTTATTATGCAAGTCAAGGGCTTTTTAATCAAAAGCGTCTCAAAATTTTGTGGCTTACTTCTCAAGGAAAGTCAAAGGTTCATGTGCTTATTTCCACGCCTTTTGTAACAAGAAACTTCAAGATTTGAGCAATTTAATCAAGGGGTAATCAAGGATACCTTATTTTGAGTTCATATGATCACCCATGTTCTTTGAAATGCAAGAAAAGTCCAAGTACACAAGCTTGTTCCAAGGGGTTTGACCAAAAAGTCAACATTTTGAAGTCAAGGTTCCAAGGATCACAACTCCTTTAATTATCAACATTTTGAATGCTTCTTTTTGCATATGACTCTTCTCAACATCCTCTACAACTTCTCTTTACATGACAAGAGCCAATTATGATTGGAGGATCATCAAAAGTTTGGAGACGTTATAGGTCATTTGTGGACTTAGTGATATTTGACCTATTTTCAAGTGACTTTTCCCCAACTTTCAAAGGTCATAACTTCTTCAATTTTCAACATATGAGGCTGATTATTTTTGGAAAATCTCATTTATGATGACCTCTATAAGTTTTCTTCAAGGGTCAAGGTCAAGATATGCTTGGAAGGCCATGGAATTGATTGTGACATTATAGGTCATTTTCAGCCATGAAGCACTCAAATTTTTCTAAGTTATATATCAGTTTTTCATGCCAACTTCAACATGATATAACTTTATGCTCAAGCATCAAAATGTAACCTTTCTTGGCACAATGTAATATTTGCCATGATATTAACACATTTCAAAAAGAATGGGATCAAAAAGCCTCCTGAGTAGGGTGCCCCATTGGGTTGAACATGGTAACTTGTAACTGAAGAAATTGTCATTGCCCGAGTTTTGGACTTCACTAATATCAATTCCAAGCCAAATTAGCTTGTGTTTTGGACCTAAACATGTTTAAACAAGTCTCCATAAGTTAATTGACCCTTAAAATGCATCATTTGACTGAGTTTTGATGAGTTTCAAGTCACACTTTTCTCACACTCGGATCAAATTCATTATCATTTGACACGTATTTGGATCCTATCACATTCCCTATAAATAGAGGAAGCTATTTCATTCATTTCCAAGCTTTTATGAGCCAAGAAATCCCTGCTACAACTTGAAAATTTTCCAGAAAATTCAACTATCGTGTTTTGAGTTTCAGCCTATTTCAATACAATTTTTTGATTCCATTAGCACCTTCGACATCCTCTGAAACTTTTGTAAGAATTCCTAAGCTATGAGACCTTCTGAAGTGCTATAACCATATTGAGCTTCACCAACTTCTGATCAACATTTGGACAAGGTAGTTCTGAGTATCATTTAAACTCAAACAAGTTACCTAATATAGTCCTTCACTCTCTGATGCTTTCCCCTAACTTATCTAGTGTTGATTGATCGTGTTCATCATTTTATTTTATTTTTCGTGGCTTGCGTGTTTCTGAAAATTCTCTGAAATTCCCTTTGCTCAGTTTATATAAATGAATTTGGAGCATGAGGTTGGATTCGGGATAAGAAGAGGATCACATTGATGGTGGTCTAGTGTTTTGAATTTACCAAATGATGAAACTCCGGTGAGAGCTCACTGGAGAAGACGACCAGAGTTTTCTCAGGTTGTTTGAGTTTGGTCAGACACGTTGGAGGAATGAAATATTCTGATTGGTTGGATTTTAACTGGATCATGTGTTTGGCTTGCAGCGTGTTCCGCCGTGTTCTCTAACATATGGAGTGTTGGATATGCCACGTTAATTAATGAGGCGTGATCGAACGCTCCGTATTTTTTCTGATTTTAATTATTTTTCTTTTATTATTTTTATTTTCTTTTTCTTTTAAAATTCATAGTAATTTCATTTTTTATCCAAAAAATCACAAAATAATTTTTAAAATTCTCTTTATTTTTCTTCATCTGATTTTTATTTTTTCACATTTTTATTTCACTGATTTCTTATTTCTTAAGAATTTTCTCTTTTCTCCTTTGTTTTAATTAGTTTATAAAATACTTTTATGTATTATAAAATTTTGGAAAAATTATTATGTGCTTCTTATTTCATTTCCAACCTTCCATAATTTTCTTGGCTATTTATTTGGTGTTTTGAAGCACTTTGTGGATTTTTCATTTTATTTCTATTTTAAAATTCATTTAAAAATACTTTTGGTGCATTTTTATTTCATTTAAATGCATTTTATATTTCTGTGACCCTTGTGAACTTCTGTTGGCCTTGATCATGAGGGTTTGGGCTTCAAATCTCATCAAACTCAATGGATCTTGAGTGTTGATGGGGTGAAAACCCTAATCCACCAAAATGGATAATTGTTTTTGATAATGAGTTGATCAAGCTTTTGGTCTAATTTTGGTGTGACTTCTCTTGTTTCTTTCTTCTTCATCTCCTTCTTTTCCCTTTGATCAATTGGATGGCTTGTGTCCATCTTGTTCATGATGTAATTATTGATACTTGATGAACTTTCATCATTTCAAATCTACCTCCTAATTGATCATGAATTGGATTGATGTATAAATTTTTCCTAAGTGTCATGAAGTGTGAATTGAAGTAATGGACCATCCTCCTAGACTTTGTTCTTGATCATCCCTTTTTTTTTCTTTTTTCATGTGGCATGACTTTAGGAGAATGATTCACATATCATTTCTATAGCATGTATTAACAAAAACATTATTATTGACCGGCCTCATATAATTGTGACTTCTACAGAAGTCCAATTAGGATTGGTTAACATATCGCTAAATTTGTCCCAAAAGTAAAGGCATTTTTATAAGTGAGATTGTAAGTCTCCTACTCCTCATGGTATTGTGTGAAAATGTTGCTCCTTTTCCCTTTGTGAGAGCTAGTGGCATACTTTTTAATTTTATCCAAGTTGGAACCCTTCTAATAAATGATGCACATTTCATATTTTCATGCTTGTGAGTGGATAGTTGAGCATTATCCAAAAAATGACCAAACCATCTTTCATCTTTGATTACTAACATCCTTTACTAACATTTTATTGTATTAATTTTTACCTCAAATATCATTTACTTTATGTTTTTATTTTATGTCATTTACTTTATGCTTTTATCTTTATGCCATTTACTTAATACTTTATGTTTAGCATTTCATATCATATTGTTTGCGATTATGTCATTTGTTCTTTGTCCATTTGGACTTTACTTTCATATCATTATAAAGAAGACGTTAATAATGAAAAAACCTAAAAAAATAAACTTGGTTATCCTGATTCATGGACTTGTGGTTACTATCCTTGGCATCATTGTAGACTCATGGACTTAGAACAATTGGAAGGTGTCATATCCCTTTTTCTGGAGCCTTGCAATACGAAAACCCTAGTTGACTTTGTCCAGAAATCTGAGGCTTTGATAAGACAAGACTGCTTTTGTTCAGGGTACGGATCAACTGGTCTTCACACCTTCAGAGTCTGAGCTATCATCAGCAGCTGGGCAATGACGCTAGAGTCTGATGCCTTCAGAGGAGATGAACTAGTTCAGATTCTCACCAATCAGAACCAGACTTTAAATTACTTTTTCACATATGCTAACAATCAAGATTAGTTTTATGCTTGTGATCCCACACATTTAAAAAAAATGTTAGCAAACCATATTATTCTTTAATTAATTTTTTATCATCAAAACCTTTATAAGGGCATAAATAATTCTTGCTTTAACATTATCGTACAATCACTAATAAGGTGGAATTCAACAAAGATATTGTTATGAAAGAATCAGAACTATAAGATTGGAACGAGTATCAACCCAACTCTGGTGCAATGTTAACACCTGAGTTAACTTCTAAAGAGATTTCTAAATCTGAAGGAGAATCTGCCTCTGAAGGGGATTCTACCTCTGAAGATGAGTTAGAGTCTGATGATGATTCTGAGTCCGAAGATGAGTTAGAATCTGATAGTAACTTTGAAGATGAATAAGACTCAAAAGGCGAATCTAATAATGATTCAGATTCTGATGGTACTCCAGAATTTGGTGGTAATCAAACCTCTAACGGTGTTCATGCCTCTAAAGGTGGACTTTCTGAAGGTGGAGCTTCTGTAGGTGGTCCAGCCTCTGAAACCAAACCACAAATAATTCGTCAGATACCACAAAGATTTGCAGAGTTTGACATGTTGCAAGATACTGATATAGACTCTAAAGGGGGAGTTATTCAGTGTGCCATGTTAGTAGACTCTAAACCAATTAGTATTGAAGAAGCGCTCAATAAGAAAGTGTGGTTGAAGACCATGAAAGAAGAACTTGAGGCTATAGAAAGAAACAAGACTTGGGAGTTGACTAAGCTTCCAAAAACAAGAAATTCATCAGCGTCAAATGGGTTTTCAAGGTGAAACTATAGCCGGATGGATCAATTGGAAAACATAAAGCAAGGTTAGTAACAATAGGATTTCTACAAAAATCTGGGTTAGATTACTTTGAAGTGTTTGCGCATGTAGCTAGACATGAAATAATCTGATTGGTGATTGATATAATTGCAAATACGAATTGGTCTCTGATACATATGGATTTGAAATCGGCCTTTCTGAATGGTACATTGCAAGAAGAGGTATATGTGTCACAACCTTCTAGATTTATTGAAAAGATTTGGGAATGGATGGTGTAAAGGTTACGTAAAGCATTGTATGGACTGAAACAAGCTCCTAGAGCTTGGAATCTGAAAATTGATTCATTTTTCAAGCTCCAAGGATTCAAAAAGTATGAGATGGAGTATGACGTTTATGTTCAACATACTTCTGAAGGCAATATGATTCTGGTGTGTCTCTATATTGATGACATATTGCTGACAGGAAGTTGTTCAGATGAGATAATGAAGTTCAATAAGGTGCTGATGAATGAGTTTCAGATGACTGATCTGAGAAATATGGTATATTTTCTACCAATGGAGATTATGTACTTTGAGAAGGGTATCATTTTGCATCAGCTAAAGTATGAACTTGAACATATGAAGAGGTTCGAGCTGACAAATTACAAGACTGCAATCACCCCAGCTGAAATGTATCACGGGTTAGATTCTGATGTTGATGGTGATATTGTAGATACTACAACTTTTAAATAGTTGGTTGGCTCATTGAGATATCTATGTAACATCAGACCTGACATATGTTATGTAGTTGGAATGGTAACTAGGTTTATGAACAAACCAAAGTGGTCACATTACCAAGTTGCTGTCAGGATTCTGAGGTATATTAACGGGACTCTGAAGTATGGAGTGTTATTCCTTTCTGGTGTTAAGTCTGAATCAGAACTGATGTGTTATACAAATTCTGATTGGTGTGGAGATAGAGTTGACAAAAGAAGTACTTCTAGATATTTCTTCAAGTAACTGGGAGGTCCTATCTCTTGGTGCTCCAAGAAGAAACCAGTGATTGAATTGTTAACCTGTGAAATTGAGTACATTGCAGATGTTTTGTGTGTGTGTCAAGTTATTTGACTTATCAATTTGTTGCAGGATCCAAAGATTAAAGTGAAAAAGCATGTAAAGCTGATGATTGACAACAAATCAGCCATAAACCTTGTCAAAAAGCTAGTGATGCATGGAATAAGCAAACATATTGACACATAATTTCATTTTCTAAGGAATCAGGTTCGTAATGGAGTGCTAGAGGTTGTACACTGTAGTACTCAGAAGCAATTTGCAGATGGGCTGACTAATGTTGTCAAGACTTAACACTTTATCCATTTGAATGATGGAATTGGTGTTGTAGATTTTAGTTAGCTGAATATGAATTAAGGGATGATATTAAATATAATGCATAGCTCAGAAGTAGTGTTGTTCAGAAGCTCTAGACTTTAGAACCTTACTCAGCGTAGCTGAGAAGTTGGTACTCATAACCTTAGTGTTAGCTTCTGAGTTGTTGTTGTTTTTAAATTTTCAGAATGTGCACTGCTCAACTAGCGTAGGTTACCATTTTGTCTACGTAGCATTTTTTAATTTTGTATTTAAACAAGTTATGTAACAGAATTGCATAGCATCATCTTTTATTCAAAAAGTTAGTTACGTTTTTCTCTCTCTTTCTGTCTTTTCATCTTTAACTTTTTGCACCAACGTTTTCTTCTTGTTTATGAAGATGTTATCTAATCTTATAGCTAACATCCTCGGGTCTTCCACTTCAATAAACCTAGCAAAATTGAATCTCTTCTGGAACTTGTTCCTTTTTTTTTGGAGGAATTACCACTTCAACAAAATCTCCATATTCTTTTGAAGAAAAAAAAACATATCTTTCGCCATGCAACTTTCTGGTATTTCCGAAAAGAAGATTGAAGAAATCTTGGACCCTTTGATAGTTTTCTCCCTATCTTTTTCAAAATGAGCATCCCACCTTAGAATATGTTTTCCCGATCTCCCTTTCCTTGAGATCCTTTGCCACTCCATGTTGTTGATAATTGATACTTTTGATTTAAAGAATTGAAAGGCTACAAGATTTTAGTCTTGGTGTTTTCAGTTTGATAATTTTAGGATTTAGGTTTAAGAAACTTTAGAGATGGATTGGAGTTTCTCTCTACATCTTTTCCTAACCCTAGGATAAAGATAAAATAAAAAAAGTTAAGTTTAATGTAATGTAATGATGTGTCTTTGTTTTTAAACATTTTGTTAATTTGATTTAGAATACAGGAAGTTAATCATGTACTTATCATGCTGTTGGACCTTTAGTTGATTTAATATTTGAAAAGCTGATGAAATGGCATGTTATGTGAACTTATTTATATTGATTGTCTTGTTGATTCCTTTAGTGTTGTACTAATTTTATTTGATTTTTTATTTGTATGATGTTTTCTTGCTATTCAATGCTGTGAACCCATGCATGCACGCCAACGCTTAAAAGATTAATTAACAATTTAAAGTGGAAGGAAGCTTTGTTAATGTTAGGACATTATCTATGAAAAAAAGGCAAGTTATTATGTTTTGAAATTTGTTTTAATCTCTTAAAGCTAATTTGCTACTGCTCTAAAAGAGCTTAGAGTGGGAAGGAAAAAAAAGGTTAAGATCGAGTTTGAAGAGACCATACATAATTGAGCTCTTGTTTGAAGAGACCATACATAATTGCCTTCATAATTAGGAGTCTATTTTCCCCTAGAATCTATTTTGAAAGATAAAATCTTCTTGAGCACAAGGTCACCTTCTCTGAACACACGAGGCATGACCTTCTTATCAAAAGCTTTCTTCATTCTCTGCTGATATAACTGACCATGACACATGGCAATTAACCTCTTCTCTTCAATCAAATTCAGCTGGTCATACCTAGTCTGACACCATTCAGCTTCAGTCAACTTGGCTTCCATCAAGACACGCAATGATGGGATCTCAACCTCTACTGGGAGCACAACTTCCATGCCATAAACAAGTGAGAAAGGACTTGCCCCTGTTGAAGTGTGAATGGATGTACGATACCCATGCATTAAAAACGAGAGCATCTCATGCCAATCTTTGTACATCACAACCATTTTCTAAATGATCTTCTTGATGTTTTTGTTAGCAGCTTCAACAACCCCATTCATCTTAGGTCTGTAGGGAGAAGAATTATGATGTGCAATCTTGAAGTCTTTGCGAAGAGCTTCAACCATATTGTTATTCAAGTTTGATCCATTATCAGTAATGATCTTACTTGGCACACCATAACGACATATAATTTGATTCTTGATAAACCTCACAACAACTTTCTTGGTTGCATTCGCGTACGATGCCGCTTCAACCCACTTTCTGAAGTAGTCAATAGCCACCAGAATGAAACGATGTCCGTTCGAAGCTTTGGGTTCAATCATGCCATTCATATCAATTCCCCACATGGAGAAAGGCCATGGATAGGAGATGACATTCAACAGTGTCGGAGGAACATGTATCTTATCTGCATAAATTTGACACTTGTGGCATTTCTTCACAAACTTGCAACAGTCAGATTCCATTGTCAACCAATAGTAACCTGCTCTCAACATCTTCTATGCCATAGCATTTCCATTGGAATGAGTACCAAAGGAACCTTCATGGACCTCATTCATCAATAAGTTTGCTTCATGTCTATCCATGTATCTGAGCAAAAGTATATCAAAGTTTTCCTTGTAAAGTACATCTCCATTCAGGTAAAAATTGTCGGCTAATCTCCTAAAAGTCTTCTTATCTTTCAAAGATGCCCCAAGCGTGTAAATCTGACATTGGAGGAAACATTTGATATCAAAATACCATAGCTTTTCATCTTTGATCTCTTCAACAGCAAACACATAAGTTGGCCTATCAAGACGCATCACAGTCAAAATGGGAGCTTCATTCCATAATTTTACCTCAATCCTTGAAGCCAACGTTGCAAGAGCATCTGCCATCCGGTTTTCATCTCGAGGGATATGGTGAAACTCTAACTTTGTAAAGAAAGTTGAAATCCTCCTCGTATAATCTCTATATGGTATCAAACCGGGTTGATTCGTCTCTCATTCACCTTTGATTTGATTCACAACCAAAGCTGAATATCCATAGACGTCCTAATACTTGATTCTGAGATCAATGGCCTCTTCAAGCCCCCATAATGCAAGCTTCATACTCAGCCATATTATTTGTACACTTGAAAGTAAATCTAGCTGTAAACGGAAAATGAGTGCCTTGAGGAGTAATAATCACTGCCCCAATGCCATTACCATATTGATTAACAACTCCATCAAATACCATTTCCCAACGGGAACCAGGTTCTGGCCCTTCTTCAAGCAATGGTTCATCACAATCTTTCATTTTCAAGAACAAAATCTCTTCGTTAGGAAAATCATATCGTACTGACTGATAATCTTCAATCGGTTGGTGAGCCAAATGGTCAGCCAAGACACTACCTTTAATAGCCTTTTGAGATCGATATTCAATATCATACTCTGATAACAACATCTACCAACGGGAAATCCTCCCAGTTAACGCAGACTTCTCTATAGCAGGAAATTCATGATTATCAAGCTATTGGCAAGCTAGAGATCAATTAACAAGAGTCGCCACCGTGCTTTTATTGTTTCCAAGGGAAAAGGGAAAAGTACGAATAAAACCCAAATAGTAAGAAGTTTTCAAATAAAAACTAATAAAAATCAGAGATCACAGGTAAGGGGGTTGGTTATACAGAGGGAAGGTGTTAGCGCCCAAAGTGTCCTAGGTACTCCTAGGGAGCCCTTTTTGTATGCATATGTATTTTGTACAGAGTGATGTTTACAAGCAAATAGAATGGGGGGATGAGAAAAGAATTCATTAATTATATTTTTGTGTTTGACAAGACCTTCGGACTTGTGCCTACGTACCAACATAAAATTGAGGGATCAAAACCTCGTAGTTCGTGCTACAAATTTCAAAATGAGTGCATTGCTTTTAACAAAATTTTAAGTTTGAAAGGCACAAAAGCCTAAAATGGTTTGAATGAGTTAGTTCTTTTTGAGTTTTTGAAAGTTTAAGTCAAGTATAGTTAAGTTTATTTACAAGTTTGTTTTAAGAAAAGCAAGTTTGAAAATGCAATGGCATAAGGCCAAAGTTTCTATCCCTTTTTTGCAAAAGTGGTCAAACTTTAGAACAAAATTAGTTCACACAAAGAAGTTTTTGAAAATGGAGGGAGAGATTTTGAAATTAAAGAAATTGGGAGAAGATAAGAGACTACCCTATGCATAAAATTTAAAAGTTTAGAGTTGAAAAGATCTGACCAAATGGGTAGCAACCCAATAGACAAGTATATCAATAGAAACCCATAATTCCCTTGGACTTTTAGATTCAAGCAACACACAAATGCACAATTATATTATCTTGAAGAGCAAGGCATCAAATAAAGATGGCCTCATCGAAGCTTATCCATCCCATGATCTTCTTCAGAAATAACCCATGTAATAGATGAATTCCACAAGTCACAGGTTCAAAATAACAGCTTCACAATGATCATGTTGCAGATGAACTAAGAGAGATCTTGAATGATGTATCAGATGAATTTCAAATTTGCAAGCACTTGGTTCTTCACAAATTGGCATTGGCCAAGTCCATTAGCAAAGGAATGTTGCCTAAGTTCTAAGTCCAATTGGTCCATAGATCAAGCCAACTGTCCACACAAAAGTTTTTTTAGGGTTTTTGTTGTTATTATGTACATTAATGGTCAAAGACCACACAGACAAGCAAAGAAACACAAAACAAAATATATCACACAATATGGTCTAAATGGACAAAGTGAAAATTACATTAACATAAAAAATTAAAATGATATGTATAATGTCAAATGAAATAAAGTGCTAAGAGTAAATTGCATTAAAGTAAAAGCTTGAAATTAAAAGTTAATGGTTAGTAAGTTAGAAGTTAGTTTTGTTTTGCTTTTGATTTCAAGACATTCTTTGGAGAACACTCAATCCACTTGCCACAAGCATGGATCCTTGAACCAAAACATCTTCCAAAGGAAGGAAAGAAGGCCAAGTTTCCACACAATACCATGGAAGATGGGAGACTTACAATCTCATTAACTAGAATGCTTATACCTTTTATGTCACAAATTTAGCGCTATGTTAAGCAATCATAATTGGACTTATGTAGAAGTCACAACTATTTGAAGCCAGGCAATGGACTTTTTGTGTTAATGCATGTAGGAGACATAGTATTATAAACTATGCTCATTAAACATACCACACAGAAAAATGCAAAAGGTGTGGCCTAATCTCATCCATACTTATGTTAATCTTTCAATCAACTAGTATTAGGACTTTGAGATGTCATTGGCCAAATGGAAATGAATGAATGAAGAAGGGGAATTAGATGAAGAGGGAAGGGGATGAATGAGATCACAAATTGGTCAAAGGAGGACTTTTACCAAATTAATATCATTCATTCATTTTGGGAGATGGAATGTACATTCCATCAATCCCCTAAATCCAATGATATTAATTTGACAAAGTCAAATCAACCTTGACCAAGGCCTAACAACAAACAATCAAACTCAAACAAGTCAATCCACATGGTCAACACAATTAAAATGACATTTATTCAATTAAAATAATAAAATAATGCATTAAATTCAAAAATGTTTTGTCCAATTCTTAAAATCTCATCAAAACACCAAAGAAATGTCCATGAGATTTATCATAGGTCAAACAAGGTCAAAGGACCTTGGAGAAAAAATTTCATAATTTTTGGACACTTAAAAATATTTTTAAATAATTAAAAACAAATGCAAAATCAATTAATTCATAAAAAATATTAATAATGATCCAAAAAATAATTTTAATTCAGAATATGAAAGAGAAAAATATTTGGAAATTTTTGGTGAAAGTCCCATATTTTTTAGATCAATATTGAATTTAATATGAATTATTGAAGAAAATGCAATTAAAACAAAAATCAGAAAATTCTAAAATACGTGGACCATCAGATCTCCCTCATTAATTGAGGTGGCAGATCTGATGATCCAAAACGCGCGTTCCATGTTTTCTTGAGTCAACCGTGTGGTACCATTGGTAATTAAAACAAACGCTTCAGATTAAAACGTGGCTTGAGGATCCTATGGTTCAGAAGTGAGACACCTCATCGCCAGAGCCAGAGCTCTGGTCATCTTCCCCGGTGAGCTCCACCGGACTGGTCAGGATGAACCATCACCAAAAAAAGAAACAGGGATATGATCTTAAATAAAAAACATCACTGAATTCGAATCTGACCTCCAATTCCCCTAATTCCAAATATATTAAGAGATATGTGGAATTGAAAAATGAGGTACCTGATCTGAGTTGCTTTGATTTGGCCTCAAAGCAACTCAATCCTCTTGCCTACATTGGTAGGACTTCATACAACCAAAGAATCAATGGAATTGAGCAATAAATTGAGAGAATCGTAGAGTTTAAAATTTCTGCAAATTACCTTCAATGGAGGTCTGAACTTGATGGATCTTGAGCTTGCTTGCACTTGGACTCACTTCAATCACTTGCAGGAGAGGAATGGAAAGGTTTAGAAGCAATGGATTCCTGGAGAATTGAATTCAAAAATAGTGGAGATTCAAGCTCAAATTCAAATGAATTTATCAGGTTTATCCTATGAGAGTGAAGGGTTTTCAATGGGGAATCAAAGCTGGTGCAATGTGTGTGTTAATTCTGAGCATAAGGGCCTCAATTTATAGATGAATCCATGTGATATTTGCACACTCTCTCCACTTTCCAAAATTGACAAATGATGATGGAATGGTGCATGGGTGCACATAGGCCCATGGAATGATAGCTGAAGGTCCAAAATGAATGATCAGATGTGTTGAAGTTAACTTAGAATGCAAGGCACATGTGCATTGTTGCTTGAAGTTGCATCCATGCCAAATGATATCAGCCTGTTTAAGCCATGTGCAACCTATGCATTTCTCATCCAAAATGAATGAATCCGAGCTCTTTGGAAAGGTGAGATCAAGAGGAACAAGTTTTATGTTGAACACGTTTTCATTTGGAGCTTATAACTTGGAGAATTTTGAGGTGGAAGTTTGGAAAAATTTGACATATAAATTTTTTTCCAAGTGTCAAGCCATATGTCTCAATATTCCACCTTGCTTAACTTGTTATGGGAGCTTCAAATGAGAAAAGGGTGTTCATTAGAGTTGTATCTATCTCAAAGACCTTCAAAATGGTTACAAATGTCATGTCATTTGGATTTGAAATGATAGAGTTATGCATTTTTGAAGTTTGGAAAAATCACTTGATCAATGGTATAGGTCAAAAGTGACCTATAATGTAGCCTCATATCACATGCTCAAAAAAGTTGAATTAGCTCCCACTACAAACATAAAAGTTGAATTAGACATATTGAATTTGATTGTGCAACTTGGAAGTATTTCATCTCATAAAAACTGAGCAAGTTATGGCCTTGGGAAGTTGACTTTCAAATTAGGGTTTAGACAAAATGACTTATAATGTTTCAACATAGAAAATAATTTTCCAAGAAAAACTAGCTCTAGGTCTCAACATGAAAGTTGTTTATAATGTCATTTAGAGTAAGTTTTCTGTTGGAATAATTTTCATATGGTGAAAATTGTAGGAGATAGGGTCTAGGGAGACCCAGTTTTGATCAAATGAATCCATCTAGCCAACCACCACCAACCAACTTGCTAACTTCCAATTCTCTTGAATTTCTTGACTCATGGTAGATCATATATGCATAAGATGATGAAATTTGAAGTGTCCCTTGACAAGTTTGATCAATTGGTGAGATAGCTTGTTGGAGAAGTGCTCAAGATACCCAGTCAAACTAGGGTTTCCAAGGAAAATCACCCTCAAAATCTTGAAGCAAACTTAATCAATATAACATGTAGAGAATGTGGGGACTCATATATGATGCTTATAACCATTCTTGAATCAATTCTTGGTTGTGCTCTATTGTTCATGAGGGTCTCAAACCCTAGATATGATCAATGAATTAATGAGATCATGTCCTTCCTACAAAAAGAGTTAGACAAAAGCAAAGACATATTTTTGGTATTTTGGTTAGTGAAATGATAATATACAAGTATGATATAATCACAAAGTGCATGGCGATATCTCCCAAAATAAACCCAATGAAGGAGGGGTAAGGAGGATGCCAAGGCATGATCCCAATGCTTATGCCTATGATGAAATGCATGAGGGATCTTAGGGTCAAAATTGGGGTCTTACATCGCTGAACGACTTCTTTTGCCCACAGAGTTGGGTATTCTAGCTGTCGCTAAGTGTCGCACCTCGAAAAATACAATCCCTCGCGATGGATGCGAAAAATAATGTTCAAACGGAGTTGCCACCGAACTTTATTCATTCCAACGAAGGAATAGGAAAATATCAATAAAAACTTTAAGAATTCGGGTGGTCCCTATTAGCATTGACAATTATCTTTTCATATGTGGGAGTATTTGACAGAATTATTTGAGTGTCCTAATATTTCTCTATTGCTTTGATCATATTTTTCCATGTAAGATAGTATTCACTTAATCTTTGATTTTTGGTTGAAAGTCCAACTGTTTATTTTACATTACTCATGCCTTGCTTTGGAACATTAAAGTTGCAGGATTTATCGGATGTGTCCTTACCACTTGGTTATTTTTTGTTAACAGGAATATCCTTTCGAGCAACTGCCGTTTCTTGTCACTATCGCAGGGTACTAGTATGTACTGATATGGATTGGCTGATTCCTGCAGATTTTATGGAAGCGCTTGATCTTTATTCTACACATCCAATACATGGCGGTGTGATCCTCGTGGCTCAGCAGGTCAATATGCATTTGATCCAATACAAGTTACGCCATTTGGTTCACTGTATCTTTCTTCGTGGAAATGGTTCAAGGTTGCATTGCATCTTCTTTAGTTAATGTATGGTATGAAACTCCATTCTTATGTTCAGTTTATGTTATGGTGATATATTTTATGAGTTTCTCAATTCCATTGTCTTGCTGAAGCCATTTAGTTGTTGGTTAATATTTCAAAACATTACCACACGGTTGACCTTGGTTTATTGGCATTGGTTTGGTTCATTGCAGGTTGATCTTGGATACAATTTACCATCGTAGTGACATCGTTATTTGCAACTAGCTTGGAATGTTGTCGCAACCAACTTTGGTTCGTTTTATCGTTATGTTGCTTGTTTGGTTGTTCTGCAGTTTGGAGTTGGGCAAGTTATTTGTGATTTTACCGTGACATATTTCTTTAACAGGTACATTTGTCCTGCTTGTTCCAATTGCCATCTTAGCCTTGGTTTGGTATCAAGTTTTTTTCAGTTTTATAAAGCTACATCATATGTCTGTTTGTATGTGCATCGAATTTACACCGGCGATTTAGTAGCAGGCTTTGGCATCACCATCCTCCAAGTTTAAAGATTATCAATGTTATTCCTGATGGATTACATTCTTGCAGAGGGAACTTGGATCCTGAAATTCTTAATGATCTCTATAATTTGACAGGTTGTAGTTGGAACCCCTCTGCGTTATTACGCGGATGATATCGGTGCAACTCTTGTCTCTATTTGGGTCGGACAACACAGCGAACTTTGATTGGCTTGAGGTGAGCTGCGTAACTGCAATAACTTTCGAATCCTAATGAGTTTCTACATTTTTATGGAAAATTTAATTAACTCGTGTTTATCTTCCGGCAGGTCCTCCTCAAGAAAGTGAGTGAATGGCTAGCTCAAAGGGCACCAGCTACGAGTTCAAATTGTTCTACTCAACAACAGAGGTCCAAAAGACACCATCGTGGCGGGAAATTCGCAGGATTTACCTAATTGGAGGTCCTTTGGACTAAACTTCTCCCTTTCTTGATAGATATTGACGGCAAAAGACAGATGTTTAAGCGACCGTTGCTCCACTTAAATTTTGAAAGGGAGCTTGATTATGCGCCAAATGGAATTCCGAAGAAACAAGGAAGATCGGAGTTCACCATGAATGGAATTCACTACATGTGTTTTAACATAAATTGTGATTTCCTTGTTGGTTTTTTTCTCGTAACTCTCTGCATTGTTGAATGTAATTATTGGAGAACGATTTTTTTGAAAAGAGATATACTGCTCTATTATTGAATACATTATTATTAGGGGTGACAATTGGATCCATTTAGAGAAAATCCATCCGATCCATCCATCAAAAAATCCATCCAATCCATCCACTACATAAAAAATTAAGTTAATGGATTGATCCAATCCATCCATTTATAAGCATGGATTGATCCAATCCATCCAACACATTTTAATGATCCAATGGATTTTTTTATCTAATTTTAAAAAAATAATTTTTTTCAAATATTATTTTTTTTTTCGAAAAGAAATCTTTTTTTTTGAAAAATAAAAATAAATTTATTTTTTTCGAAAAAAAATAATTTTTTTTGAAAATACAAAAAATCGTTTTTTTCCAAAAATTTAAAAATAATTTTGAAAAATACCAAAATTTTGATTTTATTTTCGAAAAATTTATTTTTTTACGAATATAAAAAAAAAATCGAAAAAAATATAATTTTTAAATTATTTTTTTCGAAAATACAAAAAAAATATTTTTTTTTGAAAAAAAATGATTTTTCTCGAAAAAAGCTGATATTATTTTATTAAAAAAAATAAAAATAAAAAATTCAAAAAAATAAGTGATTTTTTTCAAAAATGAAAAATTTTAAAGGAAAAAGAAATGGATGGATGGATATCCATCCACTAAAAATATGATAATGGATGGATTGGATGAATTTTTATTCTTAGTAGATGGATTGGATTGGATATTTTTAAAAAACTTTTAGTGGATTGTTAATGGATAATGAATTGTTTTGATCCATCCATTAACGATCCAATCCATATCCATCCAATCCATCCATTTTGCCACCCCTAATTATTATAAGCCTTTGAACTCTAACATGTCAGACCTAAGTAAAACATGAGGTACTTTTTATCAAGAAAAAGAAATGTACCTATTTTATGCTGGTTTTTTGAAGTCACAACACATGTGATTAATGATGACTCTATTGAATGACCAATACCAAATGTATTCAAAAAATAAAAAAAACTCTCCCCCAAAATCAAGTGTATTCGCAATTTGGAGCGGCATGACCTTCAACTAAATAGCTTAGATTTGTGGGTAAATGATCTTTAAATTAATGACAACCATAAATGGTCCAAATTCATATTCATAATATTTCTGACCGACTACGGTTGTTAGGAGGCAATGAAGCACATGAAATCTCATTGAGATAGGTTAGTGTAATGATCACAGTTGGAAGTTCCGACCAATAATTGAACATATGCAGATGAAGATGGACATTACTTGGATGAAACAGTTATATGAATGCAGGTGAATACGATGGAATTTACAGTAGGGTCGAGTAAGACAAAATTGGGGCATGACACTAAGAATTGCCACCATACCTCGTTTTTTCTTTCCAGTTGGGTCAGGTATTCCAACCGTTGTTAGGAATCTCCACTGAACCCATTGTTCTACCTCACTAAGTAAGGTATTCTAGCTGTTTCTAAGAATCGTCACTGAATTCGCTTGGTTAATCCCCAATAGATGTCAGGTATTCCTGCCGTTGTTGGGAATCATCTTTGAATCTATATTTTCCCATCAAAGTTAGGTGTTCTAGCCGTTGCTAGGAATTGCCACTTTTTTCTCCTCGGTCGTTGCTAGGGGCAGTCACCCCTTTTCTTTTGCCAATTTTCTCATTCCCTAGCGGATTCTCTTCCCTCAGTTCTCTTGGAGTCATGACATCAAAATTTCCTCCTTGAAGAGATACTTATATTGCATACATTCTGTTGCATGCATATTTATTGTAACCATATTCATTTTCCCCACCAATTGGTCTCACATTAAGATCACTTGTCGTCCCATGAACAATTTCCCATATATAATTCCCCAGCAAGTCATAACACTATCATCCCCGGCAGGGCAAATTTTGGTTAATCCTTATAGTATTTAATCCTCTCCTACCTTAAACAAATTTGAAGTCGTTGATATCTATACGTTCAAGTCCGAATAGATTAAATATGGGCAGATGTCATACCCTCAAATTTACCCTACCTCCACATCATCTTCTTGAACCCTAATTAATGAGCATACATCCCATAGATTCCATCTCATATGCATTTGTACTTAATGATCCATAATAATCCACAAACTCAAGGCATGGGATTCATCTGTGAAGCCTTTAGATCCCCTGGCCATGTTGAGGTGTGCCCAAGCCAGGTTAACCCTAATCTTATCCTCAGGCATCCAACAAAGCTTGGAGTATCATTCAAGTCCTGTTACTCACTCATCAAATCCAATTTGGATGGCGAGTCCCCTTTGAAGATGAATCAAGATTCATCTGACCACCCAAAGACCCTAACCCTAGCTCTTGACCCTCATTTGGCTTATACAAGTCATGATTCACCATGTATCTTGAACAAATTTTGTTTATTCCCCACATCTTTGAAACATCTCATAATGACCCTAGCATCACCAAACCCTAGTAGCTTGATCTTGGTTCTTGAGGAAGCTTGTGGCTCAAAAAACCCTAATTTGGGCACCCATTGATCATTGATCTTGCTTCATGTTGAGAATCTAATCACCCCACCACTCATTTAACATCATTTATGTCCAATACAATCAAAACCTATCATTTAAACATTCATTCAATCAATGTTACAAGTACTTGGTTTGGTCATGGTTTTTCAACTTTCAATGCATTTGATCCACCCATGAACCTGACCTAAAATCATCCCACAAATATCTAAATCTTATTTACCATCATCCCACATATTAGCTTAAAAAATCCATCATTGTTCCTTAGAAATCAAGAAATCACAAAATCACATTGTTAGGTCATGTTGGTTGGTCACTTTTGGCAAGAATGGCCTATGGAAAGTTCCAAAGACCATAACTTTCTCATTTCAAAATATTTTTTAATTCTACTTTGAACCAAATGTCCTAAATAAGTTCCTCTCAAACTTTGTTTCAAGGTCCAATACCTAATTCATTGAGGAAGGACCTCAAATTTTGCATTGGCCAAGCTGGTCCAACATGCCTACCATGCCCTAAAATATGACCAAGACCACTACTTTAGCACATTGCCACTTCCAAACCACAACCCCTTTTGACCTGGTTCTTTTTGCATTCAATCAAAGACATGGCAAGATACATTTGTTACAAGTTTTGGACAAAACGCACGTGCCAATTTCATTTGGCCCTGATTGGCAAACTAGACAAGCGAAGTCAGAATTTGCATTTCTATTCACCAAGCCCTTAAAATTTTTTTATCTAATACCAATGGTCCCCAAACACATTACATATGGTAGTGTTATGTGTTTGGAAGTTAACTTGGATGCCAAAACCTCTGCAATTTCAAAACCTGATCCCGTGTACAAATTCAGATTTGGCCCAAAATGGAAAAAAGCAAAATCCATACCAAGTCATCCCAAGTCCTTTGTCTGTTCCAAATTGATGTTAAGGACCTAAGCAAGTTGATCTGGAGTGCAAGCAAGGTCAAAGTGCACCCACACATGTCTCCCCAAGTCCAACCTTGAGCATGCTTCGAGCTACTTCCCTTTTTGAAGCAAACTACCAATTTCTTCCCTCCAATCCATCCAAACACCTTCCCTATAAATAGAGGAAGGTGTCCCCTTCATTTGGAAAGCCTAAAAATCCACCAAATCACTACTGCACATTTGAGTTGAAGCAACAAAAATAGAGTTTCCCTTTTCGAGTTTCAAAGTGTTTCAACTCCAAACAACCACCCAGAATCCATCACTGACCTCCACTCAAACTTTCCCAAGTCCTAACTCACCTTCCATGGGCCTCACCTGAGCTAAGGGCCAAGTCATCGAAACTTCACTCTACGATCGATTCTGATCTGGTAGTTCTGCTCACCCCCATCTCTGAAACATGTTACCATTCACCTCAAAATTCCCTTCTGATCATTAACCCTAAACTTTTAGCTTTGATTAATCCATATTCACCATTTAATTTTTAAACTAGGTCAAAAGTGTTCATCTGGTTCTTGGTGAAATACTCCACACTTAGAGCCAATCAATGGCTCATGAGTGTGGAGGATGATTTGTTGTTGTTTTTGCAAGCTAGTTCCATGTTTTAATCTGATCAAAATACGTATTTCCAAGTTTGGATTTCTGAGTTTCAAGGTTGAAGACGACTCTGAGTCGTTACTTCACGCAAAATTTCAAATTTGAAAACATCCACTGTCATGTCCTGATTGGCTGGTTCTCGCACGCTTCATGTTTTAGTATTTGTTTTATTATTTATTTGTTTCATTGTGTTTGTTTTATTATTTATGTGTTTCATTGTGTTTTGTTTTAGCGTATGCATTCTGTTTATTTTATTTTATTTCACTTTCCATTTTATTTTATTTTAACAATATTTATTTCCATTTCCATTTTAATTTTTACCCTATGTATTTTTATCATTCTGAAAATATTTTCAACATAGATCCCTATTATGTTTGTCTCTAGTATTTATTTATGTCTTGTTTTAAATCATTTGAATATTTTTTGATGGACTTATTAGGTCTTGAATCCAAGAGGCTAATGAAATATACACTTGTTATGATATTGATTTGATTAGGGTTGTTTGAACCTTACATACTTCAAACCTACTAATGAATGATAAAGTGATCATTCATGGTATTTTGAAGCATGCATAGGTTACCCCTACCTCAATCAACTTGGATCATTTGACATGTAGATGAAGCCTTGTTTATGCATATTAACTTGTGATTTCATCTGATACATGTCATTTATTTTGGTTTATACTAACCCACTGTAATACCCCAAAATTTACCCTTCATTTTTCCTGGAAGCATGGGATTATGTTTTAAACTTCATTAGCATCATATTAGGTCATACTCATTGCATACTGTAAGACCCTAATTTTGTCCCTAAGATCCCTCATGGCATCATAACATTGCAATTGCATAGCCTCAAGGATCATTGAGCATCTTGGTTCCCCTTGCCTTTGGGTGGGACTCTTTGTGAGTGGTTTGAGATCACCAAGCATGCTTGAATTGTATATCATTGCTTTTCTCATTTTGTTTACTAACTAAAAGCACAAAAATATGTCACTAACATCTTTTGGTTGTAGCTTGAGCAATCACAAGATCAAAAGCTTCAAGGAGGTCATTGGTACAAAGACATGGTCAAGAGGAGGAGAAAGCAAGCATGGTAATGGTTTCCAAAGCTCTCATCCATCAAATATGCCTCCCTAGTGTCTCAATTCATCATGTTTGATCAATGCAAGTCAAAGGGTTTGAGTTTTGTTCCCCAGAAAAACCCTAATTCATCTATGCACCACAATGCCTTGCTCTTGAAGCAACCTCAGCCCATGGTCAAATATAATCAAGGGAGTTTCTTTAATTCATCATTTCATGCATATTTGAACTTATTTGAGTATCCTCAATCATCAATTCATCAAGGTATAAGTCATGGACTTGAGAAGTTGATCAGTCAATTCATCTGACTATTTTGAAATACACTGAGACCTAACGTTTCATGTGTTGGTCAAATGGAGATGGTTCCAAAAGAAAAAATGTTCTTAAGGACAATATGAACAACTTTCATGTTCATCAAAAATTGATTTGAAGCTTGGAAGACCATCTTCCATTCCAATACATTATAGGTCATTTTGACTAAAACCCTAATTTTGGGTCAACTTCCCAAGAACATAACTCACTCATTTTTTATGATTTTTGAGGTGGGATCAAATGCATTGGAAATATTAAGATGTCTACTTAAAATGTTATGTTGAACAAAATTTCAAAATCTCAAAGAAAATACATGTGATAATGCAATACGTTATAGGTCCTTTTTGACCAAAGGCATTAAAAGTCAAAAAAGTCCAACTTCAAGTGCCCATAACTCTTTCATAAAAAATCCAAATGATGCAAAATTTAAGTCTATTTTGATTTTCTTGAAAAGATATATAACTTTGATGTTGGAGGTATTTCCATTTTGAAGCTTGCATCATCAAAACAGAGGGGCTTGAAAGTTGGGCAATTTTAGAAACCTTGCCTTAACATGTTTTGCACATCACACTTTAAACTCAAATTTCATAAATTTCCAAGCTCCAAATGAAGTTTTGATCAACATAACAAATGATCCTCATGCAAAAAGATTTCCAACCATTACCCATAAGGCTATGTGTCACTTTTGGATATGCGATTTTCGAAAGCATGAACATATTGGTGCATTTTTGGAAATCAATTAAATTTGCATTGCATGAGCTTAACATACACCATCTGCACGTCCATTCTCATTCTATTTGGCATCAGGTTGCAAATCCAAGTGGAATTGGGCCCTCCATGCGCCTGTACAGGCCCATGCATGGAGGCCCTTCCCATTCATGCAACACTTTGATCATGCATTTTAGCCATGCTTTTGCTATAAATACAATGCTCATGCCTCTCATTTTAGCAACCTGAAGGCGCCTGAAACTCTGTTGGATTGAATCCCTACCCTCACACCAAAGGAACTCTCTCTTTTTTTTCAAAAATTTCAGATCTAGAATTCAGTTTCCTCGACTGTTTTCTTTGATCTAAAAGTTCCTAGACCTCTTCACCTTGATCCATTGGACTTCTGTTTTGATAAAGCAAGCAAGGTTTCGTGCTCAATTCACCAGAACTCAAGCTTGCACTCCAACTGGTAATTTCCTCGATTCTCTTCATCCATGGACTATTTTGCTTGGATATAATGTTGGCTGAAGTCCTCTCAATAGAGGCATTTGATTTGTGCTTTCAATTTTGCAAAAACATGAAGTTCATGATGAACACCATCATACTTCCAGCTCTGATTTCTCCATTTATAGGGATCTAGAGTGGAAGTGCATGGCATAGGAGTGATGTACATCACTTCCTCTTTCGATTGATGTATAGATCGCCTCATTTGGTGGCCATTTGCGTTTCTGCATTTTTTTGGACATGGCCGGAATCTGGGAAGCTCGCCAGAGAAGATGAAGTTTCCGGTGGCTTCGTCGTGTCCAATTTGAATTTGGACCACTTGATCTGATTTCCAGATGCAATCAGGAGCGTTGCTTGTTATGACTTTTAATTTCTTCACGTGTGCACGCTTTGACAATGGACTTCCATGCACGCGCGTCTCCCAGCCTTGTGATCAGCCAGCTCAATTAATGAGCTCAGATCCAAGGGCTGTGGATTTTTCAGATTTTCTAATTTTCATTTTATTTTCTTTAATTTTAATTATTTTCAAAAATTAATATCTCTTTCATTTTTAATCCAAAAATTATGGGACCAATTGCATTATTTCCCAAATAAATTCTAGTTTCTATTTCTGATTTTTAATATTTTTTATTTCATCATTTGATATTTTTTATGAATTTTCTCTTTTCTGGTTATTTTTAATTCATTTTAAATAGTTTTTGATATTCAAAAAATACAAAAATATTTTCCTAACCTATTTGAGTGATGATGGATCTATGAAAAATATTCTCATCAATTTTTGAATTTATTTGAGATTTATTTGAGATTTTAGTTCAATTAGGTTATTTTTATTCATTTTTAATTGATTAAAAATAGTTTCTGACTTTTAAAAATGCTGAAATTTTTTGTCAAACTTTGTTTGACCTTGTTGAACTTAGGATAAATCACTTGGACCTTTCAAGGTTGATTTGAAGTAATTTTGAAGTTTGACCTTTCCATTTTATTTTAATTCAAGTTTATTTTTAATATTAAAAAATGCCAAAAATATTTTATCCTTTTCTTGACTTCCAATCTTCATCTCACTTCTGTTATTGGTCAACATGTGAGGATTGGTACATGGTATTCCATTTAATGCATTTTATTTTGTCATTTTCCATTTTATCTCATCCATCTTCTCCTTCTTCTCCTTCTACTTCTTTTCTTTTTGATCAATGAGTTGAAGGTTGATAAGTTAGCATTGATTAGGGAGATTTAACATTCCTTGATTCAAATCTAATTCATCTTGATCAATTGATTAAGTGAATGACTTTGCATTAAGGATATGTTGTCTTCTAAATCATGCAAATGGCTTAAACCAATACAAGATCAATTCTCTTCTTCTTTTTGGCATGGCAAGTTGTTGGGACTTGGTTCACTAATCAAGACTCCTAACTTGTGTTTGTTGCCTACATTATTATTGACCGGCCTCAGATAGTTGTGACTTCTACATAAGTCCAATTACGATTGCTTAACATAGCGCTAAATTTTTTTGCCTTATGGCATATTAACCATTAACTACTAACAACTAACCTTTACTTTATGCAATTTACTTTTATGCAATTTACAATTCTTGTACATATTATCCATTTGCTTTTTCCTTTTCTCATTGGAGCACATGTTTATGTTAATGCCATTTTCCTTTTGCCCACTTGGGTTTATAATTGTGAATATATCTTTTGTGCTTGTGTTTGTCTGTTTGTTGTGACCAAATGCCAAGAATTGGACAATATGGACTTAGAATTTAGGACCTTACCCAAGCAATTGGAATTTGAAGAGCAACTAGGCATTGGGCCTTTAGAGTGATATAAAAGTCAAAGAGCAACTAGGCATTGGGCCTTTAGAGTGCTATAAAAAGTGAAGAGGACTTTGAAAGGACTATCTTCTAAAACTCCCTCTTGTCCATTCTTTGATTTGTTTATAGAACTTGTTGATGTGTGTATTCTTGTGCTAGGGAATTCCAACCTTGAGTCACTTTGAGGAACCATTACCATGAGCATCCAAAGAGAGAGATCCAAGATGCCTTGAAGAACATTATCCCAAATTCATTGCTTGTTGATTGCTTGAAATATTTGCTTGTGTTTGCTTATTCCAAAGGATGGGAGCTACTTGGATCATCAATATGATCTCAAGAGAGGAACTCCTAGTGTGGTTCATTTCTTTCCCTCATCTTTTTTGTTTACTTAGGACTTAGCCCTTCTTCTTCTTCTCTCCGCTCTAACCCAAGCCAAAACTTTTTTGTGCAAACATTTTACTTTGTTTTTAACATTACAAACCTAAGCCTTATGCTTTTGATTTTCAAACTTTCTCTTCATAATACTTATTTTGAATGGAATCTTTAAGTCAACTTTGACCATTTTGTATATACTTCTAATTGGTAAATATAACCCATTCAACTTTCTTTTGTGGTTTCAATGGCCACTTCTTAATCAAATTTTTCCATAACCTTTAGCTATTAGGTTTGAGTTATCTTTGTGGTAGATGTAATACTCACCTTTGTCCTTAGTGATGGACAATGAGCCTTCCATGCTTATTATAGGGTTAACCCCTCACTAGCATGTTGAAGTTATCCTCACATGGTGGACTTGTGGTTTTAGGTTGAGTTTTCTCCCTTTGATAACAAAAGATCTTAAGGCTTTTGGACCAATCAATCCAACTCATTTTGAGATTTTTACCCCGAACTACGAGGTTTTGATCCTAATCATTTTTAAGATGGTACGTAGGCAATGGGTTCATCCATTCAAACACAAAATGTAAATAAACTTGTATATTCTTCTCTCATCCCTTCAATCATGTTTGCACAAAATAAACATTCACAAAATACCAACCTTTACTACAAATGTGAAAAGGGCTCCCTAGGAGTACCTAGGATGTTTTGGGTGCCTAACACCTTCCCATTGCATAACCAACCCCCTTACCCAGATCTCTGTTTCTTTTACTAGTTTTTGTTAAAACTTTTAGGTTTTTGTTCGCTTTCTAACCATTCCTTTAGATAAATAGAAGTGCGGTGGCGACTCGACTTGTATGATTTACCTTGGATTTAGTCAATATCTCTAATGATAACGAATACCCCGCTACAGAAAAGTGGCGACTCTGCTGGGGACCATACCTTCCTAGTGGGTTTTGCCTACTTTTCATATTTGTTGTATTGTATGGTATATTGGTTTTGTGACATATTTTTGTGCAATTTGGGATTACTGTATTGTATGTAATGTTTGAATTACTTGAATATTAATTCCTTGTATGCTTGGTGATCTTTGTGAGATGAGTTCTATACCCGAACTCGAGTGCACTTAGGATAGGAGAATGGCATAGTCTTGTTGACTTGTGTGGAGTTATTCCTTAGCAAGTTGACTTGCAAGTCCATTCACTTGGTGGAGGTCATGTTGGGATCAATAATGTCACACAAGTAAGTTGTGGTTAGACATTACTCTTTCCAATATAGACCTTAGAAGCCAAGGACCTTAGTATACCAAACCCATCTTGGCCTATTCTTAGGATGTAGTGCGAAGGTCGTTCAAGTGTAAGATTTGATATGATTGTTACGCGATACTACACTCATAAGAGTCTCTCTTGAGAATGTTTTTGGAATACGAGTATTCGTTTCTCTGACAATATCCGAAAGATGGGATGATGACTATGGGAACCTCTTGTTGGAAATGCTTGGCAGGTTTAAACCCTAGTACACTCCTTTTGGGTGGTCCTTAACCAAGACTCCATGCTCGTGACTTGCAACAAACCCTTGATTCATTGTTGATCCGTTCATATATCCTTAATATCAATGGAACTTGGGTGTTGATAAGGTGTAAACCACAATCCACCAAAATGGATGATTGATATTAAGGATGACATGATCCATCCCATGACCTTTGTTTGGTGTGCTTTGCTTGATCCTTGAGTGTGATTGTTGCATTCATGCATTCATGCACCCATTTGCATCCATATCATCAAAACAATAAGAAATTTTCAAGGAATTTAAGGGGTTTATTTGCAAAATTTTCAGACATGGAAAGACAAAGAAGGAATACAAAGAAGTACATTTTCAGACAACCAGATTTGAAAGAGTTAAGGAATCTGACATCCTATGTACTTGATCCCTTGGGTTTCAAAGCTCATTTTGGGAAGCTTCTTCCTCTTCTGACTACTCAGGTGGATGAAGGATTGATGAGTGTGTTGGTGCAGTTTTATGATCCTTTGTATCATTGCTTCACTTTTCCGGACTTTCAGCTTTTGCCTACCCTTGAGGAGTATGTCTATCTTGTGGGTATACCTATCCTGGATCAGGTGCCGTTCAATGGCTTGGAGAGTATTCCTACTTCTCGAGAGATAGTAGACATGTTACACATAGACGAATCTCTGGTTGGTGCTCATATGACTACCAAAGGTGGAATTCAAGGTCTCCCTTCTGAGTTCCTCATCGCTCAAGCTACTATCTATGGGAAGGCCATGAGTGAGGACGCCTTTGAAGCCATATTTGTACTTCTCATCTATGGGTTAGTGTTGTTCCCTAACATCGACAAGTTTGTGGATGCGAACGCTATTAGGATCTTCTCGGCTCTTAATCCCGTTCCGACTCTGTTGGGTGATACTTATTTCTCTTTGCACATGAGGAATGCAAAGGGTGGTGGCGCTATTGTGTGCTGTTTGCCTCTGCTGTATAAGTGGTTTATTTCTCACTTACCTCAGACGGTCGCTTTCAAGGAGAACAAGGGATGTCTATGGTGGTCCACGAGACTTATGTCTCTCACTAATGATGATATCTCTTGGTATAACAGCGTGTATGATGGTGTGAAGATTATGGACTCTTGTGGTGAATTCTCCAATGTGCCTCTTCTTGGTACATGTGGTGGGATTAACTACAACCCTGTTTTGGCACGTCGTCAGCTTGGGTTCCCCCTAAAGGATAAACCTAATAACATTCTGTTAGAGGATGTGTTCTTTCAGGAGGGTAAAGATCCCCAAGGCTTGAAAGCTAGAATGGTCCGCGCTTGGCACAAGATTCATAAGAAGGGAAGGAAGGAGTTGGGTCTTAAGAGTTGCATCGCTTTGGAGCCTTATACTGCTTGGGTAAGGAAGAGAGCGTCTGAGCATCTCATGCCTTACGAGTATCCGAGACCTACACCTATGATTATGGCTGGGCCTTCAACCCTCCCTGATCAAGGAGTAGAGGAGTTGAGAGACGAAGACCGTTCGCGTGCCTGGATCCGTGAACGTGAAGAGTTGCTTCAACAAATCAAGGAGAAGGATGCTCTGATTGAGTTTCTTGAGCATCAGGTTATTGATGATCCTGATGATGCATGGACTTCTCTACTTCCTCAGTCTTCCCGATTCTGGAAGAGGAAGTACGATCGACTCGCCAAGGAGAGGCAGATATGGAGGCAGCCTATGAAGAGGAGGTGAAGAGGCTTCGTGCATCTTATCTTCCTGTGTCCCGAGCTTTAGATGATTGCTTTTAGGGATCCATAGGATGATTATTTTCCTTTCCTCTTGTACATGATTGACAATGATGTACTTCTTCTTCCTGATATTATTTTATGAGATATTTCCATATGTAATAAAATGCTTAATATTTCCAAAATTTGCAAATAAAACCCTAGAGTTCCTTTGAAATATAAAAACAAATCATATGCACAAGCATTGCATGCATCATGTGCATAAGCAGGTTTTGTTTCCGGTCTCTTGTCATGTGGTCTAACTCTGTGCTCTTCATTTATTTTGAAGACAAGCTGACTCACCGGTACTACACTCGAGCCAATTCTGCAAGACTGATGGATCATCTCGAGCAAGAGAACCGTGAACTCAACAAGGAAGTGGCCAGATTGACTGCCCTGATGGAGTCTTTCATGGCTGCCCAGAGCCAGTCTTCTCCGACGCCTTCAACTCCTCCCCAGAGGACGGTTATCTCAAAAATCGTCTCTTCGACCGTGCCTGCTGCCAGTGCACATTTTGCTCCGACAGCCATGCCGACCGGATTTCCATGGGGGATGCCTCCTAATTTCATGCCTGAGGGTCCTGCTCCGACTTTTGCTTCTATGCCGGCATCTAGCCCGATCCTTGCTGTTCCTCCTCCTGTCGTGCATACCATGCCTAGGGTAGACGACACCATCTATCATCCTGAGCCGTCTGAGGGCCCAGACGTCTATGAGAAGATGGACGCTATGAATGATCAATTTCTTGAGTTGCGCAAGGAATTGAAGACTCTTAGAGGAAAGGATCTTTTTGGCAAGTCTGCTGCCGATCTCTGCCTAGTTCCAAATGTGAAAATTCCTGTGAAATTCAAGGTCCTTGACTTTGAAAAGTACAAAGGAAATACTTGTCCTCTCAGCCACCTGGTCATGTATGCCAGGAAGATGTCTACTCAGAATGATAACGGCCAGTTGCTCATCCACTACTTTCAGGATAGTCTGTCCGGTGCAGCTCTGCGTTGGTATATGGGTCTAGACAGCGCGAACATCCGATCCTTCAACGACCTTGGCGAGGCCTTCGTTAAGAAGTACAAATACAACGTGGATATGGCTCCCGATAGGGATCAGTTGAGGGCCATGTCCCAGAAGGACAAAGAAACGTTTAAAGAGTATGCCCAGAGGTGGCGAGAGGTGGCAGCACAGATCGTGCCTCCGCTAGAAGAGAAGGAAATGACTAAGATCTTTCTAAAGACCTTGAGTTCATTCTATTACGAGCGGATGATTGCTAGCGCTCCTTCTGACTTCACCGAGATGGTGAATATGGGGATGCATTTAGAAGAAGGGGTTAGAGAAGGACGTCTAACCAGGGATGAAGGCTCTTCTGCCAAATGTTATGGGGCGTTTGCAAAGAAGAAAGATGGAGAGGCACATGCTGTGACCTCCCATGTGAAATCTAGAAGACCCTCTATGAGAAGGAAGATTGTGCGTCCAGCCAGTAACCGACATCAGGTGGCTCATATAGCACCTGTCTTCAGGGACAATCAACAGTATCAGCAACACAATAACCATCAGCAACCACCTCAGCAATATCAACAACAACAGCACCATCCGCAGCAGCAGGCCTACCAACCTCGCAATAGTAATCAAGCCAGCACGAGTTACGAGAGGAAAAGGGTCACTTTCGATCCTATTCCAATGACGTACGCAGAATTATATCCCTCTTTGATAGAGAGGAAGTTGATTACTCCGAGAGACCCACCGGCTATACCTGCTAACCCCCAATGGTGGTATAAGCCCGAGTTGCATTGTGTCTATCATTCTGGTGCTCCCGGCCACAACGTGGAGAACTGTTACCCGTTGAAGACCAAGGTTCAAGACCTTGTAAGGTGTGGTATTCTGTGCTTTGAGGACATAGGTCCTAATGTTAAGAAGAACCCATTACCAGAGCATGGGAAATCTGTTAACATGGTCCAGGGTTGCCCTGGCAAATACAAGGTCAAATATGTTAGTCATATCCGACAGTCTTTGGTCCAGATGCACCGTTTGCTATGTGATTATAGTCACTATGAGCACGATCATGACAGGTGCCGAGTTTGCTCTGTTAACAGATTGGGATGTCGCCAGGTGCGCAAAGATCTTCAGGAAATGCTGGATGAAGGAGTCATCGAGATCCTTCAGAATAGGAATGTTGCGAAGATGAAGCTGAGGTCAACGTAATTTCCCCAGTATTTTGGATACCCGAACCTGTTATCATTAAATACGATGGTAGCTAGCAGAAGGTTTCTCCCACCCTTATCATTAAGCCTTCCGGTCCAGTGCCTTATTCTTCCGAAAAAGCAATCCCCTTCCGCTACAGTGCTGTTGCTGTAGAAGGAGAGAAAGAAGTGCCTTTTCCTTCCTCCTCTGTTGTAAATATTGCATATGTAAGTGGTTTGACCCGCAGCGGTCGTGTGTTTTTAGCACCTCCCAAGCCCCAAGTTAATGCTGATTTTGTTGAGTGCCCGATTGGGAACGCTGTGAGCTCCCCGAATCCGGCACTTGCTGTCTCCTCTACATTGTTAACTCCTGCTTCTGTTGGCCCAAGTGGCAATGTGAAAGAAGACTGTGATGAGATGCTGAGGCTCATCAAGAAGAGTGAATACAATGTTGTAGATCAACTTCTACAAACGCCATCCAAAATATCCATGTTATCTTTGCTTCTGAATTCAGAACCGCATAGAGAGGCTCTGCAGAAAGTTTTGGATGTGGCATATGTAGATCATGATGTCACAATATAACAGTTCGATAGTATTGTTGCAAACATTACTGCTTGTAACAATTTGAGTTTCTATGACTCTGATCTCCCTGAGGAGGGAAGAGACCACAACTTGGCATTACACATTTCCATGAACTGTAAAGACGACGCCATGTCCAATATGCTGGTGGACACTGGGTCATCCCTGAATATATTGCCGAAGTCCACTCTCTCTAGACTGTCATATCAAGGGCCTCCCATGAGGCAGAGTGGAGTAGTTGTGAAAGCTTTTGATGGGTCGCGTAAGACTGTGATTGGGGAAGTTGATCTCCCAATCAAGATTGGACCAAGTGATTTCTAAATTACCTTCCAGGTTATGGATATCCACCCATAATACGTCTGTCTCTTGGGCAGACCATGGATTCACGAGGTTGGCGCCGTGACATCCACCCTACACCAGAAACTGAAATTTGTGAAGAATAAGAAGCTGGTGGTGGTAGGGGAGAAAAGGCTCTCCTAGTTAGCCATTTGTCTTCCTTCTCATATATAGATGCTGAGGATGAAGTTGGAACTCCTTTCCAAGCTTTATCTATAGCTGAGCCTGTTGAGAAGAAAACTCCTTCATTTGCTTCCTATAAAGATGCAAAGTTGGCCATCGAATGTGGTGCAACTGCTGGTTTAGGAAAAATGATCGAGCTAGAAGACAATAAGTCCCGGGCTGGCATTGGCTTTTCTTCTGGGGTCTTCAACGAGAAAGGATTATTCAAGAGTGGAGGTTTCATCCACGCTGGTAAGGATGAGGAAGTTGCTGCTGTCTTGGAAGAGGATGCAGAGGACTCTGGCAATCTTGTCATCCCTGGAGGGATCTGCAACAATTGGGTCGCTGTGGATGTTCCTACAGTTATCCACAAGTCAACGTAATGATCACTTTGTTTAAAAACCTTTCTCCCATGCCAAAAGGAGGAGTGATGACATTGTTGAACATAAATACAATGATATTTTCATTTAATAAATTCATGTTAAATGTTTGTTTTTCCAATTATTTTCCCTTTTTGCTTTTTTGCATGAAATTGGTGATCACATAAAACCCTAAAAATAGAATAAAATCAATCTTTTCATATGCATAATGATTTGCCTTGTTTGAATTCTAAAGCTTTTCATATCCAAAATCATTATGCAGGTTGATTTCTAGACCCATTGAACATAATGACCCAACGCCATCTCCCAATTTTGAATTCCCTGTATTTGAGGCAGAGGAAGATGATGTTGAAGAGATTCCTGATGAGATCACCCGTCTACTTGAGCATGAAGAGAAGATCATTCAGCCATATCTTGAGAATCTGGAAACAGTCAACTTGGGGTCTGAAGATTGTGTGCGAGAGGTCAAGATTGGGGCACTCCTGGAAGAATCTGTTAAGAAGGGGTTGATCGAATTGCTACGAGAATATGTCGATGTCTTCGCCTGGTCTTATGAAGACATGCCTGGTCTAGATACTGATATTGTGCAACATTTCCTGCCTTTGAAGCCTAAGTGCGTGCCTGTGAAGCAGAAGCTCAGAAGAACTCATCCTAATATGGCAGTGAAGATCAAAGAGGAAGTTCAGAAGCAAATTGATGCGGGATTTCTGGTGACTTCTACATATCCTCAATGGGTGGCCAATATTGTGCCCGTGCCTAAGAAAGATGGAAAAGTACGAATGTGTGTGGACTATAGAGACTTGAATAAAGCTAGTCCGAAAGATGATTTCCCTCTACCACATATTGATATGTTGGTAGATAATACAGCTAAATTCAAAGTCTTCTCATTTATGGACGGATTTTCCGGATATAATCAGATCAAAATGGCACCCGAGGATATGGAGAAGACAACATTCATCACACCTTAAGGAACATTCTGTTATCGAGTGATGCCCTTCGGTTTGAAGAACGCCGGAGCCACGTACCAACGAGCTATGACTACCTTGTTTCCTGATATGATGCACAAGGAGATCGAGGTATATGTTGATGATATGATTGCTAAGTCGAGAACGGAAGTTGAACATGTAGAGCACCTGTTGAAGCTTTTTCAGCGTTTGAGGAAGTTCAAGCTTCGTCTGAATCCCAACAAGTGTACATTTGGAGTCCGTTCTGGCAAGTTATTGGGCTTTATTGTCAGTGAAAAAGGTATTGAGGTTGATCCTGCAAAGGTCAAAGCAATACAAGAGATGTCTGCGCCCAAAACTGAGAAGCAAGTCCGAGGTTTTCTTGGCCGCTTGAATTACATTTCCAAATTTATATCCCACATGACTGCCACATGTGCGCCGATATTCAAGCTCCTCCGGAAAGATCAGTCTCATGATTGGACCGAGGATTGCCAGAAAGCTTTTGACAGTATTAAAGAGTATCTGTCTGAGCCTCCGATTCTGTCCCCGCCTGTGGATGGGAGACCCTTGATTATGTATCTGACCGTTCTTGAAGATTCAATGGGTTGTGTCCTGGGTCAGCAAGATGAATCAGGAAAGAAAGAGTATGCTATTTACTACCTGAGTAAGAAGTTCACTGATTGTGAGTCTCGATACTCAATGCTTGAGAAAACATGTTGTGCTTTGGCTTAGGCTGCTAAGCGCTTACGCCAGTATATGATAAATCATACGACTTGGTTGATATCCAGAATGGATCCAATTAAGTACATATTTGAGAAGCCTGCTTTAACTGGGAGGATTGCCCGTTGGCAGATGTTGTTGTCTGAGTATGATATTGAGTATCGAGCTCAGAAAGTTATCAAAGGTAGCATCTTGGCTGACCACTTGGCACACCAGCCGATCGAGGATTATCAATCAGCTCAGTATGACTTCCCAGATGAGGAAATTCTGTATTTGAAAATGAAAGATTGTGATGAGCCTACACTTGATGAAGGGCCAGAGCCTGGTTCCAGATGGAGTATGGTATTTGATGGCGCTATAAATCAGTATGGAAATGGTATTGGGGCAGTAATCATTACTCCTCAGGGCACACATATTCCTTTTACAGCAAGGCTAACTTTCAAATGCACGAATAATATGGCTGAGTATGAGGCCTGTATTATGGGATTGGAGGAGTGCATTGATCTTAGGATCAAGCATCTTGATGTTTATGGTGATTCGGCCCTCGTTGTTAATCAAATTAAGGGTGAATGGGAAACGAATCAACCTGGACTCATTCCATATAGAGATTATGCGAGGAGGATTTCAACGTTCTTTACTGAGGTTGACTTCCATCATATTCCTCGAGATGAGAATCGGATGGCAGATGCTCTTGCTACACTTGCCTCAATGATAGTAGTCAAACTGTGGAATGAAGTTCCCAATATCACTATGATGCGCTTGGATAGACCAGCTCATGTGTTTGCAGTTGAAGAAGTGAAAGATGATAAGCCATGGTATTATGATATCAAGTGTTTCCTTCAGAATCAGACTTACCCACTTGGGGCATCTGTGAAAGATAGGAAAACTTTGAGGAGATTGTCAGGCAGCTTCTACCTCAATGGGGATGTACTTTATAAGAGAAATTTTGACATGGTTCTGCTCAGATGCATGGATAGACACGAAGCAGACCTGTTGATGACTGAAGTTCATGAAGGGTCACTTGGGACTCATTCCAATGGGCATGCCATGGCTAGAAAGATATTGAGAGCAGGCTACTATTGGCTGACAATGGAGTCTGATTGCTGCAAATATGTGAAGAAATGCCATAAGTGTCAAATTTATGCAGACAAGATTCATATTCCTCCAACACTTCTGAACGTGATTTCATCACCATGGCCTTTCTCCATGTGGGGAATTGACATGATTGGTATGATAGAGCCAAAAGCGTCCGATGGGACCCGATTCATTCTCGTAGCAATTGATTACTTCACCAAGTGGGTTGAAGCAGCGTCATATGCTAATGTGACCAGGCAGGTAGTCGTGAAGTTTATCAAGAATCAACTCATATGCCGATATGGTGTGCCGGATAAGATCATTACCGATAATGGATCTAACTTGAACAACAAGATGATGAAAGAGTTGTGTAGTGAGTTCAAGATTGCACATCATAATTCTTCTCCTTACAGACCCAAGATGAATGGGGCTGTTGAAGCTGCTAACAAGAATATCAAGAAGATTATCTAGAAGATGGTTGTTACGTGCAAAGATTGGCATGAGATGCTGCCATTTGCTTTACATGGATATCGTAAATCTGTCCGCACTTCAACAGGGGCAACTCCTTTCTCTCTTGTTTATGGCATGGAGGCTGTACTCCTAGTAGAGGTGGAGATCCCATCAATGAGAGTCTTGATGGAAGCCAAGTTGACTGATGCTGAATGGGTTCAAAGTCGTTATGACCAACTGAATCTGATTGAAGAGAAGAGATTGACTGCCATGTGCCATGGCCAGTTATATCAGCAGAGAATGAAGAAAGCTTTTGATAAGAAGGTCAAGCCTCGTGTGTTCCGAGAAGGGGACCTTGTGCTCAAGAAAGTCTTGTCTTTCGCGCCCGATTCAAGGGGCAAGTGGACTCCAAACTACGAAGGTCCATATGTTGTTAAGAGAACCTTTTCAGGCGGTGCTTTGATGCTTACAACTATGGATGGGGAGGATTTCACTCGTCCTGTGAATTCAGATGCAGTCAAGAAATACTTCGCCTAAAAATAAAAACAGAATAGCTCGCTAAGTTGAAAACCCGAAAGGGCGGCTTAGGCAAAAATGAGCGTCTCGGTGGATTGAAAACCCGAAAGGGCGATCCAGGCAAAAGTTAGAGACATAAAAAATAATATATATATATATATATATATGCATCCCGCTAGATTGAGTACCTCATCCTGGGGCAATCTAGGCAAAAATTAGGGATTTGTCAAGTAACTGCATCCTGACAAGACTTTCGTTCTACAACTGTCGTTCGTCAGAGATTCTCGCTCAGTCATCATCAACTGAAGCTTCAAATACATCGGATTCGGAATTGGTGGAGAAACGGTCATTATGTTCAATGTAGCCCTTTTTCCAATATATATCACCAATTTCAAATTTGTAAAGATCCATGGAGTCTTGCCATTTGCAGACTACCATTCCATCAAATAAATTTGAGCCTTTATCCAATTATTTGCACTCTTATTTGTTTCTATTCAACAAATGTTTTGCATGTTTTAATTGAGAAAATATCATTGTTATAAACAAACAAATTTTTCACAACGGGTTTTTAAAACAAAGTGAACATTCACAATGACAAAAGGATACTTAAGGGATCCTCAGTGCTCTCCCAAGGGTGGTATGATTTCCAACAGGGTAAGACATTTGTTCATATTCCTGGCATGACTGTATCCTCTTCCCCTAGAATATTGTTATTCTCCTTCCTTCTCTGCAGCAGAGCAGTGATCTTTCCTCTTCGGCAGATGTGTCCTCTTTGGAAGGTTCGGTATTTGGTGGTTGGTCCCCAGTATTCCTTCTTTTCCTCAAATAGATCCCCAGTAGAGTTATTGGTGTGGTGGACTTTATCTGTGATGATTCATCCCCTGCAGAGATATTGTTGTTTCCTGGTACCTCTGATCCCCGACAGACTGGATACTCTCCGGTGATCCTGGTTTTTTCTCTGGAGATGTAGTACCGGTTGGTTAATTTCTGGACCTGTTTGTGTTAGATATGTCTGTTTGTCAGCATTCATCAAACATAAATCACGCATATGCATGCATAATTATAACATTCAGATATTCATGTTGCATTCTTTGCCATATATTGTTGTTTGTTGTCTCCTGCTATTTGGTAATATATAGCTCCCCAAGCAGATTGTGTGTGTCTGATTTCTCCATATAGAGTCAGCCCCATAAGCAGAAAGCGTTTATCCTTTCCCCCATATTCTCCACTGAGATATATCCTCGTGGATGATGGTTGTTTCTGTTTCCTCCCAACACATATATTGGGATGGATTCCCCTATTGAGTTATATCCTCATAAGGACGAGTCTTGATTTAGTTTGCCTTTTTGGTTTGATCCTAAATTGGCTCTTGTGACTGTTTCCTTTGCTTCCCCGTGATAAATGAATATTTGCTCAGTAATTAGTAGTTATTCATATTATCCCCGGCGGAGTCTGTGGTTTTCTACCCTTATACCGGTAGTTGTAAACCCTATTTTCTCCCCTTTTGCAGAGTTAACCTTTTGTTCATCATAATCGATGACGGTTACTCTTCTGTGGTTTCCTACCCCGTATCCGGTAGGTGTAATTCCCTCTTTGACGGTTATCTTCATCCAATATTCGGTGTCGATATTTCCTCTTTTGCTCGGATAGTTGCCCTGATTATGCAATTTATCCCCCAGTGAGTTATCTCTCGTTTACCCTGTTATTGGTAACGATTGATTCTTTTCTGAATTGGTCATCATTATATACCTAGTTTCGGTATCCCGATGCCTTTTCTTTTCGGTTGATTTATCCTTTATTAACCCAGTAACCGGTTGTGGATAATCTTCCATGCGAGTATATTATCTACGTTCGGACGGTAATAGATAATATATCTCATGCACTCTTTGATTTAAGCCTTTTGTTCTTCCCCAATTGAGTAAGATTCGTATCCCCTTTGCGGAATCGAATATCCATCCTATAATCGAGTTTGCTTTTAGCCCTCTTTTGGATGATGAGTGTCTTGGGAATATTCCCCAATTCATGCTTTGGTTGGTCACCTATTATATGCCCAGTAACCGGTATCCCTGGTGTTCCTTCCTTTCTGCTCCCTATTATGACTTTTGTCCCCTGTGGAGTCAGAGTTCCTGAGTTGAAATATACCTTTTTTTTTAGGTCTTCCTCAGATGTTTTAAAGTTTTGATATCTCTCACCCTTATACCGGTCTTAGATATTCATTTCTTCCTGAGCATGTAGTATCTCTCACCCTTATACCGGTGTTCGGGTCACATGTCTCTTTGAGCTTATTACCCAGTAACCGGTAATACCTCACCCCTTGCTTCCCTAGGAGATTCTGTTGGGTATCCCCAGCGAGTCCTTAGTAGATTGTCTTCGTCCGGATTTTTATCCGAAGTATCCCTTGCGGATAGTTTCGATGTATTGGCATATTCCCCAATACATGCATCTTTGAGTCAGTTCGAGTCTTTCCAATGGATTTTTTCCCTTTGGAAACTCTTTTCCCCGGTTTTGAGTCGTTACCTACTCACGCATTTTTAGTCCTTTACTCCCCAATAGAGTCTCTGCCCCATAGAATGAATTATTCATGGGAGTCGTCAATTTCCTCTTAATCTTTACCGTTGTGGACACATTACCCACAGGGTATTACCTTTTGCATACATACATCTGCATCATGAGGTCTCTTAGGGACCAAAATTCGTCTCTTTGTTATTATTTAAGCCCATTCTACCTCGTCGAGACGAAGATTTTAACCTTCCCTTCTCCGGCTAGAATGACCTTAAATAGGGGCATCTGTAAGACCCTAATTTTGTCCCTAAGATCCCTCATGGCATCATAACATTGCATTTGCATAGCCTCAAGGATCATTGAGCATCTTGGTTCCCCTTGCCTTTGGGTGGGACTCTTTGTGAGTGGTTTGAGATCACCAAGCATGCTTGAATTGTATATCATTGCTTTTCTCATTTTGTTTACTAACCAAAAGCACAAAAATATGTCACTAACATCTTTTGGTTGTAGCTTGAGCAATCACAAGATCAAATGCTTCAAGGAGGTCATTGGTACAAAGACATGGTCAAGAGGAGGAGAAAGCAAGCATGGTAATGGTTCCCAAAGCTCTCATCCATCAAATATGCCTCCCTAGTGTCTCATTTCATCATGTTTAATCAATGCAAGTCAAAGGGTTTGAGTTTTGTTCCCCAGAGAAACCCTAATTCATCTGTGCACCACAATGCCTTGCTCTTGAAGCAACCTCAGCCCATGGTCAAATATAATCAAGGGAGTTTATTTAATTAATCATTTCATGCATATTTGAACTTATTTGAGTATCCTCAATCATCAATTCATCAAGGTATGAGTCATGGGCTTGAGAAGTTGATCGGTCAATTCATCTGACTATTTTGAAATACACTGAAACCTAAATTTTCATGTGTTGGTCAAATGGAGATGGTTCCAAAAGAAAAAATGTTCTGAAGGACAATATGAACAACTTTCATGTTCATAAAAAATTGATTTGAAGCTTGGAAGACCATCTTCCATTCCAATACATTATAGGTCATTTTGACTGAAACCCTAATTTTGGGTTAACTTCCCAAGAACATAACTCACTCATTTTTTATGATTTTTGAGGTGGGATCAAATGCATTGGAAAGCTTAAGATGTCTACTTCAAATGTTATGTTGAAAAAAATTTCAAAATCTCAAAGAAAATACATGTGATAATGCAATACATTATAGGTTCTTTTTGACCAAAGGCATTAAAAGTCAAAAAAGTCCAACTTCAAGTGCCCATAACTCTTTCATAAAAAATCCAAATGATGCACAATATAAGTCTATTTTGATTTTCTTGAAAAGATCTACAACTTTTATGTTGGAGGTTTTTCCATTTGAAGCTAGCATCATCAAAATAGAGGGGCTTGAAAGTTGGCCAATTTTAGAAACCTTGCCTTAACATGTTTTGCACATCACACTTTAAACTCAAATTTCACAAATTTCCAAGCTCCAAATGAAGTTTTAATCAACATAACAAATGATCCTCAATCAAAAAGCTTTCCAACCATTACCCATAAGGCTATGTGTCACTTTTGGATATGCCATTTTCGAAAGCATGAACATATTGGGGCATTTTTGGAAATCAATTAAATTTTCATTGCATGAGCTTAACATACACCATCTGCACGTCCATTCTCATTCTATTTGGCATCAGGTTGCAAATCCAAGTGGAATTGGGCCCTCCATGCGCCTGTACAGGCCCATGCATGGAGGCCCTTCCCATTCATGCAACACTTTGATCATGCATTTCAGCCATGCTTTTGCTATAAATACAATGCTCATGTCTCTCATTTTAGCAACCTGAAGGCACCTGAAACTCTGTTGTATTGAATCCCTACCCTCACACCAAAGGAACTCTCTCTTTTTTTTCAAAAATTTCAGATCTAGAATTCAGTTTCCTCGACTGTTTTCTTTGATCTAAAAGTTCCTAGACCTCTTCACCTTGATCCATTGGACTTCTGTTTTGATAAAGCAAGCAAGGTTTCGTGCTCAATTCACCAGAACTCAAGCTTGCACTCCAACTGGTAATTTCCTCGATTCTCTTCATCCATGGACTGTTTTGCTTGAATCTAATGTTGGCTGAAGTCCTCTCAATAGAGGCATTTGATTTGTGCTTTCAATTTTGCAAAAACATGAAGTTCATGATGAACACCATCATACTTCCAGCTTTGATTTCTCCATTTATAGGGATCTAGAGTGGAATTGCATGGCATAGGAGTGATGTACATCACTTCCTCTTTCGATTGATGTATAGATCGCCTCATTTGGTGGCCATTTGCGTTTCTGCATTTTTTTGGACATGGCCGGAATTTGGGAAGCTCGCCAGAGAAGATGAAGTTTCCGGTGGCTTCATCGTGTCCAGTTTGAATCTGGACCGCTTTATCTGATTTCCAGATACAATCAGGAGCGTTGCTTGTTATGACTTTTAATTTCTTCACGTGTGCACGCTTTGACTATGGACTTCCATGCGTGCGCGTCTCCCAGCCTTATGATCTGCCAGCTTAATTAATGAGCTCAGATCCAAGGGCTGTGGATTTTCCAGATTTTCTAATTTTCATTTTATTTTCTTTAATTTTAATTATTTTCAAAAATTAATATCTCTTTCATTTTTAATCCAAAAATTATGGGACCAATTGCATTATTTCCCAAATAAATTCTAGTTTCTATTTCTGATTTTTAATATTTTTTATTTCATCATTTGATATTTTTTATGAATTTTCTCTTTTCTGGTTATTTTTAATTCATTTTAAATTGTTTTTGATATTCAAAAAATACAAAAATATTTTCCTAACCTATTTGAATGATGATGGATCTATGAAAAATATTCTCATCAATTTTTGAATTGATTTGAGATTTATTTGAGATTTTAGTTGAAATAGGTTATTTTTATTATATTTTAATTGATTAAAAATAGTTTCTGACTTTTAAAAATGCTGAAATTTTTTGTCAAACTTTGTTTGACCTTGTTGAACTTAGGATAAATCACTTGGACCTTTCAAGGTTGATTTGAAGTGATTTTGAAGTTTGACCTTTCCATTTTATTTTAATTCAAGTTTATTTTTAATATTAAAAAATGCCAAAAATATTTTATCCTTTTCTTGACTTCCAATCTTCAACTCACTTCTGTTTTTGATTGTTTGACCTTGACTTTCAATGTTATTGGTCAACATATGAGGATTGGTACATGATATTCCATTTAATGCATTTTATTTTGTCATTTTCCATTTTATCTCATCCATCTTCTCCTTCTTCTCCTTCTACTTCTTTTCTTTTTGATCAATGAGTTGAAGGTTGATAAGTTAGCATTGATTAGGGAGATTTAACATTCCTTGATTCAAATCTAATTCATCTTGATCAATTGATTAAGTGAATGGCTTTGCATTAAGGATATGTTGTCTTCTAAATCATGCAAATGGCTTAAACCAATACAAGATCAATTCTCTTCTTCTTTTTGGCATGGCAAGTTGTTGGGACTTGGTTCACTAATCAAGACTCCTAACTTATGTTTGTTGCCTACATTATTATTGACCGGCCTCAGATAGTTGTGACTTCTACATAAGTCCAATTATGATTGCTTAACATAGCGCTAATTTTTTTTGCCTTTTGGCATATTAACCATTAACTACTAACAACTAACCTTTACTTTATGCAATTTACAATTCTTGTACATATTATCCATTTGCTTTTTCCTTTGCTCATTGAAGCACATGTTTATGTTAATGCCATTTGCCTTTTGCCCACTTGGGTTTATAATTGTGAATATATCTTTTGTGCTTGTGTTTGCCTGTTTGTTGTGACCAAATGCCAAGAATTGGACAATATGGACTTAGAATTTAGGACCTTACCCAAGCAATTGGAATTTGAAGAGCAACTAGGCATTGGGCCTTTAGAGTGCTATAAAAGTCAAAGAGCAACTAGGCATTGGGCCTTTAAAGTGCTATAAAAAGTGAAGAGGACTTTGAAAGGACTATATTTTAAAACTCCCTCTTGTCCATTCTTTGATTTGTTTATAGAACTTGTTGATGTGTGTTTTCTTGTGCTAGGGAATTCCAACCTTGAGTCACTTTGAGGAACCATTACCATGAGCATCCAAAGAGAGAGATCCAAGATTCCTTGAAGAACATTATCCCAAATTCATTACTTGTTGATTGCTTGAAATATTTGCTTGTGTTTGCTTATTCAAAAGGATGGGAGCTACTTGGATCATCAATATGATCTCAAGAGAGGAACTCCTAGTGTGGTTCATTTCTTTCCCTCATCTTTTTTGTTTACTTAGGACTTAGCCCTTCTTCTTCTTCTCTCCACTCTAACCCAAGCCAAAACTTTTTTGTGCAAACATTTACTTTGTTTTCAACATTAGAAACCTAAGCCTTATGCTTTTGATTTTCAAACTTTCTCTTCATAACACTTATTTTGAATGGAATCTTTAAGTCAACTTTGACCATTTTGTATATACTTCTAATTGGTAAATATAACCCATTCAAATTTCTTTTGTGGTTTCAATGGCCACTTCTTAATCAAATTTTTTCCATAACCTTTAGATATTAGGTTTGAGTTATCTTTGTGGTAGATGTAATACTCACATTTGTCCTTAGTGATGGACAATGAGCCTTCCATGCTTATTATAGGGTTAACCCCTCACTAGCATGTTGAAGTTATCCTCACATGGTGGACTTGTGGTTTTAGGTTGAGTTTTCTCCCTTTGATAACAAAAGACCTTAAGGCTTTTGGACCAATCAATCCAACTCATTTTGAGATTTTTACCCCGAACTACGAGGTTTTGATCCTAATCTTTTTTAAGATGGTACGTAGGCAATGGGTTCATCCATTCAAACACAAAATGTAAATAAACTTGTATATTCTTCTCTCATCCCTTCAATCATGTTTGCACAAAATAAACTTTCACAAAATACCAACCTTTACAACAATTGTGAAAAGGGCTCCCTAGGAGTACATAGGATGTTTTGGGTGCCTAACACCTTCCCATTGCATAACTAACCCCCTTACCCAGATCTCTGTTTCTTTTACTAGTTTTTGTTAAAACTTTTAGGTTTTTGTTCGCTTTCTAACCATTTCTTTGGATAAATAGAAGTGTGGTGGCGACTCGACTTGTATGATTTACCTTGGATTTAGTCAATATCTCTAATGGTAACGAATACCCCGCTACACATACTGCATTAGTGACATGGAGATGAGGTTTTGATCGATCACTCCTGAACAGAAGGAGCCCACACAAAGCAAGATTGAGAATTGGACTTCATTTTCTAAGTATACAAGTCTCAAGGGTCTCAGGGGGGTCCAGGTATCTTATTATGGTCCTCAGTTCATCAGTGAAGGATTCAAAGCTATCAGAGTTTTCATCTGGATTTAATCAGAAATTAGGGTTTCATGGCTACCTGCAACAGTCAATGTTTGGTTGGAAGTAGAGGAGCTCATCCATGTCATAATTAGAGAGGCATCTTGGCCTAGGAAGATTCACAAGTATCTCAGAAAGATCCATGGGAAATCATTGCAATCAGTTCCTGATCATTTTGCCCTAAAACTAGGGTTTGGTATAAAATCAGTTTATTTCTGATTCTTTGGGTGAAACTCTTTTCCATGGCCCTACATGTGTCCACAAGGGTCTACATACAAAAAATGAGCTCTTTATTTGAGCTAGAAGTACTTCAATTGATCAATGGAATCGGGAATCAGACAGTTTGGGAAAAGTCAACTGTGGGGGCAGAAAAGTCAACTCCTGACATTTTAAGAGTGGAATCTCAAAATCCATGCCTAGGGGATCCTACATGTGAAATTTGATCAAGGTTGGATAATGGATTCATCATTTAATCAGGAGTTGGAAAAGTTACTTAATTTGGAAATGATTGACTTTCCATTTAGGGCAAGTTTTCATGATTGTGGCACTCACTTTAAGCCCATTTTGCATCAAGATAAAAGCTCCATTTGAACATTTCTCCAACATGAAAATTGTTTCTCTTGTTCCAATCTTTCTAGAGATATAAAGTTTGCTCCATTTGTATTAGAATTGAGAATGTTACGCTTAGTCTAAGTGAGATATTTTTTTTAGGACACTTAGAAAAATTTCTAAGTCCAAAATCTTCAAAATTTGTCAAGACTTCTTGGCCAGTTTTCTTGCACTTCAAGGCATTATTTGAAAATACTTTATTCATAACAATTGTACCTTGCCATGTTCTCTTTCACATCCTTTAGGAATCATCTCATTTGGATCCATGGTTTTAGAGATACATTCATTTAAAGTGGGCACCATGACTTGTTTTTCTAGGCATATTTTGGGTCTGGCTGACCCAATCAGATTTTCTAAGCATGCTGCACAAACCAGTCACGTTTTTTTTACCTCTTTTGGCCATGTACTAGACATCCATTCACTTAAGTTTGGCCCAAAATAACAACATTTTACACCTCACTTCACACTTTTATTCTTATGGATAAATCACTTATTAAAAAGCCCATGAGAACACCTAATCCACCCTATTTAAGAAGCTGAAACCCTAACCCTAAAGGAGCATTGGAATTTCATGGCAAGGAGGCAAAGCTTCATCACATATTAGATTTCATTCCACTTCTATTTTCCATTAGGTAATCATCTCTTCCATGGCCATGTTTTGATATATCTACGCTTGCTTACCATGCTCATCACCATTAATCCTTCCATCTTCATATTTCTTTTTCTTATTTAAAATATTTTCTTCGTCCAAAAAATTATCCAAAAATATTTTTCACTTTTCTTAACATTTTATTAAATTTTATATAATTTTTATTTTCGAATTTTTTAATATTAATATTTTATTTTAATTATTTTTTCTAAATGGTCCATTTTAACACACTTTTTTTATTGATTTTATTTTTATAAATTAAAATTATTGTTAGCATTTGATTTTTGGGATGGAGGTTGACCATTGTCTCATGGTCAACCTGAACTTTTCTTGGAATTTTATTTTACATTTTCAATTTATTTTGGATTTATTTTTGACCTAGTTTGGTTGGTTGACTTTTAATTTGACTTCTGTTTTATTTTAATTAATTCATATATCAATTTTCATTATTTTTAAAATGTTTTTGGGGGATGATTATGTTCTGACCCCACTTTATTTAGTTTAATTTTCCATATTTTCTTGATTAATTTACTATTTATTCTTGATTTATTTCTAACCTAGTCTTATTAATTGACTTTTTGTTTAACCTATGTTTTGTTTTAATTAATTCACGTGCCAATTTTCATTATTTTTAAAATCTTTTTGGGGAATGATGATATCCTGACCCCATCCTATTTAGTTTAATTTTTCATAATTTTCTTGATTAATTTACTATTTGTTCTTGATTTATTTCTAACCTAGTCTTATTAATTGACTTTTGGTTTGACCTATGTTATGTTTTAATTACTTCACGTACCAATTTTCATTATTTTTAAAATCTTTTTGGGGGATGATGATGTCCTGACCCCACCTTATTTATTTTAATTTTTCATAATTTTTTTGATTAATTTTCTATTTATTTGTTATTTTTTAATTTGACTTGAATTTTCAGTTGACTTCTTTATGATCGATGTTTAGCTTAAGGATTGCTTATGGCAATTGAAGAGATCTTTTGATCCTCCCTCGTTCATCTTATATGCCATGTATTAGAGGACTTTTAACTTGATTTTATTTGGTCCTTACCTCATTTCCTGATTAAATTATTCAGTGGATCCTTCGTGTGCATATTTTCTTCTGTTTGATTCATCTGTTATCTTTTATACTTGTTTCTCTCATTCATGCTTTATATTGCTTGATTATTTAACATGTTCATACTCCCATGAATTGATTAAATGCTCCATTATTTGATTCTTTGGTTTGATTATATATTGTTTATTTGTCCGATCTGATTGATAACTGTTGCTTACTCGCATGATGTATGAGGCATATATTCTTATTGTTTGTTTGCCATGAACAATCCCCATTCATAACAAATGTACCCCTCTCCCATAAAGTGTATAATATTTATTTCTTTATTTCTTTAGTCACCTGTTAATACAAGAATTAAAACGAACATCCGATAACCATTTCAAAATAAGATCAAAAGCTCGATCCAACGTCGAGTAATCATTTTCAAAACTTAACAGAACCAACACGCATTCATCCATCCTCTTGTAAGTCGATTTCCTCAGGCATCACCATCTAGCTGTAAGTCGATTGCCTCCGGCATCGCCATCTACCCTTATCCGTAACTCCTCTCCGCGCTCCATCCGTCGACTCTTGTTACGTTTAGGTAGCACCCATTAGGTAGAAGCCTTTGTATGATAACATAGGTAGAATTCCCTTATTCTTTGCATGCTAACATTAGGTAAATACTTTGTAAATCCTAACACATAGGTCCATATTGCATGACAACTCTAGAGCAGAGCTTCCCCACTTTTAGACCTTCCGTGCGTCTTCGATCTTGTGGCATGTCAGTCCGTTCTATTGCAAAGAGGTAACTGCCTAAGACTCGATTCAGCGAGCTGCGACACCTACTACTAGGACGTTGAACACACTGCCCACCCTCCTTTGACACAACTAGTGTCCTCTTTTGTAAGTCCATGTTCAGATGGCAATCCTTAACCCCTAGTTAGCCGAACTACGACAACTCTGATTCTCATGTTCAGATGAGATACGTAGGCACGAGACGCGATGTCTTGCCGAGTTTGACTGACGACTAACAATTAATCCTTGTTTTCTTTCGCCCTTGCTGCGATTCTTTTCTCTCTCCCTCGTCACGATCGGGACCTTCCCTTTCTCTTGCCCTAGTTGCAATCGAGACCCTTGTTCCCCTAGTTAGCTGAACTACGTTTTGCTCTGATTCTCATTCCAGATGAGATACGTAGGCATAAGACGCAACGTCTTACCGAGCACACTTCTCTTTAACCCATAGGTAGCCGAGCTACGAAGACTCTGATTCTCATACTCATATGAGATACGTAGGCAGTGGATGCGACATCCTTGCGGTTCATTTTCTTTTAACCTTCCTTTTAGTAAATAGTACTTTAGATATACCTACACCCTTTAGACTATAACAACACTTATGAAAAGGGCTCCCTAGAAGTACCTAGGATGTTTTGGGTGCTTAAAACCTTCCCATTGCATAACCAACTCCCTTACCCAGATCTCTGACATTTTTACTAGTTTTTGATTCGTTAAAACTTTTAGGTTTTTGTTCACTTTCTAACCATTCCTTTGGATGAATAGAAGTGCGGTGGCGACTCGACTTGTATGGTTTACCTTGGATTTAGTCAATATCTCTAATGATAACGAATACCCCGCTACAGAAAAGTGGCGACTTTGCTGGGGACTATCATTTGCCTAGTGGGTTTTGCCTACTTTTCATATTTGTTGTATTGTATGGTGTATTTCTTTGTGACATATTTTTGTGCAATTTGGGATTACTGTATTGTATGTAATGATTGAATTGTTTGAATATTAATTCCTTGTATGCTTGGTGATCTTCGTGAGATGAGTTCTATACCCGAACTCGAGTGCACTTAGGATAAGAGAATGGCATAGTCTTGTTGACTCGTGTGGAGTTATTCCTTAGCAAGTTGACTTGCAAGCCCATTCACTTGGTGGAGGTTATGTTGGGATCAATAATGTCACACGAGTAGTCGTGGTTAGGCATTAATCTTTCCAATATATGCCTTAGAAGCCAATGACCTTAGTTTACCACGCCCATCTTGGCCTATTTTGAGGACGTAGTGAGAAGATCGTTCAAGTGTAAGATTTGATACGATTGTTATGCGATACTACACTCATAAGAGTCTCTCTTGAGAATATTTTTGGAATACGAGTAGTCGTTTATTCGATAATATCCTAAAGATGGGATGATGACTATGGGAACCTCTTGTAGAACATGATTGTCAGGTTTAACCATAGCACACTCCCTTTGGGTGGTTCTTAACCAAGACTCCATGCTCGCGACTCGCAACAAACCCTTGATTCGTGGTTGATCTGTTCTTGTGTATCCTTAATATCAATGGAACTTGGGTGTTGATAAGTTGTAAACCATAATCCACCAAAATGGATGATTGATATGAAGGATGACATGATCCATCCCATGACCTTTGTGTGGTGTGATTTTCTTGATCCTTGAGTGTGATTGTTGCATCCGTGCATTCATGCATTCATACACATCCATATCATCAACAATGAGAAAATTTTCAAGGAACTTAAGAGGTTTGTTTGCAAATTTTCAGACATGGATAAGCAAAGAAGGAATATGAAGAAGTACAGTTTCAGACAACCCGACTTGAAAGAGTTAAGGAGTTTGACATCCTATGTATTAGATCCCTTGAAATTCAAGGCTCGTCATGGGAAGCTTCTGTCTATTCTGGCTACTCAAGTGGATGAAGGTCTAATGAGTGTGTTGGTGCAGTTCTATGATCCCTTGTACCGTTGCTTCATTTTTCCGGATTTCCAGCTTTTTCCCACGCTTGAGGAGTATGCCTATCTTGTGGGCATACCTATCCTAGACCAGTTTCCGTTCAGTGGCTTGGAGAGAGTTCCTTCTTCTCAAGAGATTGCTGATCTATTGCGTATAGATGAATCTGTTATTGGTGCTCATATGACTACCAAAGGTGGAATTCAAGGTCTCCCGTCTGATTTCCTCATTGATCAAGCTACTATGTTTGGGAAGGCCATGAGTGAGGACGCCTTTGAGGCCATATATGTACTTCTCATCTATGGGCTAGTGTTATTCCCCAACATCGATAAGTTTATGGATGTGAACTCGATTAGGATTTTCTCTACTCTTAATCTCATTCCTACTCTGTTGGGTGACACTTATTTCTCTTTGCATATGAGGAATGCAAAGGGCAGTGGTACCATTGTGTGTTGTTTGCCTCTGTTGTACAAGTGGCTTATTTCGCACTTGCCACAGACGCTCGCCTTCAAGGAGAACAAAGGATGCCTATGGTGGTCCACAAGACTTATGTCTCTCACTAATGATGATATCTTTTGGTATAACCGTGTATATGATGGTGTGCAGATTATCGACTCTTATGGTGAATTCTCCAATGTACCTCTTCTTGGTACATGCGGTGGGATTAACTACAACCCTATTTTGGAACGTCGTAAGCTTGGGTTCCCCCTAAAGGATAAACCCAATAACATTCTGTTAGAGGGTGTGTTCTTTCAGGAGGGTAAAGATCCCCAAGGCTTGAAGGGCAGGATGGTCCGCGCTTGGCGCAAGATCCATAAGAAAGGAAGGAAGGAGCTAGGTTCGAAGAACTGTATCGCTTTGGAACCCTATACCTCTTGGGTTAGGAGAAGAGCTTCCGAGTACCTCATGCCTTATGAGTATCCAAGACCCACACCTTTGGTTGTGGCTGGGCCTTCAACCCTCCCTAGCCAAGGAGTAGAGGAGTTGAGAGACGAAGATCGTTCGCGTGCTTGGATCCGTGAATGAGAGGAGTTGCTTCAGCAGATCAGAGAGAAGGATGCTTTGATAGAGTTCCTTGAGCACCAGGTTATTGATGATCCTGATGACACATTGACTTCTCTACTTCCTCAGTCTTCCAAGTTTTGGAAGAGGAAGTATGATGGACTCGCCAAAGAGAAGGCAAATATGGAGGCAGCCTATGAGAGGGAGGTGAAGAGGCTTTGTGCAGCTTATCTTCCGGTCTCGAGGGCTTTGGACAATTGCTTCTAGGGATCCATAGGATGTTCATTTTCCTTGTCTCTTGTATTGTATTTGGTTACCATGACTGTACTTCTTTGGCGTAAAAACATTTCCAAATATTAATTGACGTGATATTTCCGTATGTGATAAACGTTTAATATTTCCAAAATTTGCAAATAAGACTCTAAAGTTCCTCTGATATAAAAATTAAATCATAAGCATTGCATGCATCATGTTTATCTATTCCTAAGGGTTTATATCTTCTTCTTGATTCTAGTCGGGGTTTCTTACACTGTTTATCTAATGTGAGACTGGAATCAAGGGGTAGAATACCCTTTGAAATTGATAAACATGTCATTGCATTTGCATATTCATTAGCATGTCTTGCATAACAGGTACCGCCGCAGTGTTCTCATCTTATTTGGTATTCCATTATTAGGATAGCTGACTCAGGCATTCACCGATACGGTACCCGAAGGAATCAATAGAGAGCAATGGAAGGTTTACAAGCAGAGCTCGCTGAGATGAGGATTCGCATGAATCAGTTCATGGAAGTGGTCCAAGGAGTGGCTCAGGGACAGCAGGAGATTAGATTGTTGGTACAGGGGAATCCCCCTACTACTCAACCGGAGGTTGTGGCTGATCCTCCCGCTGGAGAGGCTAATGGACCCAATGGACCGGGGCCTATCCCGATCCCACGTGTCAACCTTGATCAACAACCCATCCATGATGATCAGGAGGATCAATTCCCACTGCTTCAGGAAGACTTTGGCATGGGCCCTGCTGTGGACCCTATGTTCAGGAGACTGGAAGAGAGGTTGAAAGCTGTGGAAGGGCAGAATGCTCTTGGTGTGGATGTTGCTGACTTGAGGCTGGTCCCAGGTGTGAGAGTTCCACCAAAATTCAGAGTCCCAGTTTTTGATAAGTACAATGGTAACTCTTGCCCAAAGACTCATGTACAAGCTTACTTCCGCAAGATGATCGCGTATTCTGATGATGAGAAGTTGCTCATGTACTTCTTCCAGGACAGCCTAGCTAGGGCATCCTTAGAGTGGTATATGAGGCTGGACAGAGCCCATATTCGCTGCTGGAGAGACTTGGCTGAGGCCTTTGTGAAGCAATATCAGTACAATGCGGATATGGCACCTGACAGGACTCAGCTCCAGAATCTGTCTCTCAAGAGCAACGAGTGCTTCAAAGAGTATGCTCAACGCTGGAGAGAGTTGGCTTCCCGTGTTCAACCTCCGATGTTGGAAAAAGAGATGGCCAACATGTTTATGAACACACTACCTGGATCTTATTTGGAGCGTCTGGTGGATTGCAACGCCTCGAATTTTGCTGATGTGGTCTCTACCGGTGAGAGGGTGGAAAACTACTTGAAGACGTGTAAGATCCAAAACGGGGTTGGATCATCTTCGGGGTCGAAGAAGTCGTTCTTAGGAGGACAGAAGAGGAGAGAAGGGGATGCAAATGTTGTGTCTTCTTATCAGAGCAGAGGTAACCGAAGGAGCAGTTTTCAGAATTACCATCAGCAACCTTATGTTGCAGCTGTGACCATTCCGGCTGCAGCACCAGTGCAACAACAACAACCACAACGTCAACAAAATCAATACCAATAACAATAGGGTAACATACCTGCTTATCAACAGAGACAGAGGATGATGGATAGGCGTTTCAACCCTCTCCCGATGTCGTACGCTCAATTGCTTCCCAACCTTCAACATTTGCAACTTGTGCAGTAACGCAATTTGGCTCCTCCCGTTGGCAGGCTTCCAGTGGGTTATGATGCCAATGCTAGGTGTAATTTCTACTCTGGAGAACCTGGCCATACTATTGAGAACTGCAAAGCTTTTAAGCACGTAGTTCAGGACCTTATTGATTCAAATGCCGTTAACTTTGCGTCGGCTCCTAATGTTGTCAACAATCCTATGCTGCAGCATGGTAGAGCAAATGTTAACATGGTTGAAGGAGAAGTCAAATTAGTCAAGGAGGTGTTGAAGCTGAAGACTCCGCTGTTAGAAATCAAAGAATACTTGCTAAAGACAGATGTTTTCCCCAGCTGTGGGAGCGGTTGTTTGGGTTGTGTTGCACATAGTGGGGGGTGTGTGAGGCTGCAGCAGGATATCTAGGCCTTGCTTGACGATGGTATCCTCCAAGCTGAAGACTTATCTGCCCAAAGGTCTGTTGAAGGGGTTGTTGAAGGGGTTGTTGAGAATGCAGATGCTAATCCTCTCTTGTCTGAAGATGCCATTGCTATTGAAGAATTTACAAATGTTGTTCCTGTTGATCTTGTAATTCTTGATGATGTAATTAATTTTTCTGATGTTGTTGCTGATATTCCAAACATGGTGTTTGATTCTGATGTACTTGCTGAACTTGATTCCGATGTTTCAGATGTTTGTACTTCAATAAATAAGATTTCTGAGTATGACTGTGACGTTGCCACTATCACAATTTTCTACCCGACCGCTCAGATCAATGCGCCAATAGCGTAACCAGTACCACCAGTGCGACCGCATCAATCCACTATGACCATCACGACCCCTGGTCCTTTACCCTTCACCAGTGAAAGGGCCATTCCTTGGCATTACGGGAGGAATGTATACACACATGATCATGGAGTGGATCATCAACTGATAATAGAAGAGGTGCAAGATCAGAAGTCTGGACCCGGAATTGAGATAAAAGATCCCGTAGTGGACAATGTTGGTGTAATCGGGCGATTCACCAGAAGTGGTAGACTGTTTTCACCACCGGTTACCCAACCTGATAGTGTTGACACCGCGGCGAAGGCCAAAGGAAAGCAAGTTATGAATGAGGGTACCTCTGCACCATAAGCTGGCTCTGAGCCTGCTTTTGCTAAGGATGTGGACGAACTTTTGAGAATTATAAAGAAAAGTGATTACAAGGTAGTCGATCAGTTGATTCAGACGCCATCCAAGATATCTATTCTCTCACTCCTTATGTGTTCGGAGGCACATAGGGAGGCACTCCTGAAGGTCCTTAATGATGCATATGTGCCTCAGGAGATCTCAGTGAACCAACTAGAAGGGATCGTTGCAAATGTTCATACAAGCAACGAGTTTGGTTTTACTGATTCTAACTTGACGCCAGCTGGACGCGATCATAACAAGGCTTTGCACATCTCGATGGAGTGTAAAGACACTGTGCTATCCCATGTTCTGGTGGATACAGGTTCCTCTCTCAATGTGCTACCCAAGAAAGCCCTGTTAAGGTTAGATGTAGAAGGTTTGATCTTAAAGCCTTCCGATCTTGTGGTAAGAGCCTTCGATGGTTCTAAGAGGTCGGTGTTCGGAGAGGTAGAATTCCCAATTCAGATTGGATCACAAACCTTTAACATCGTATTCTATGTGATGGATATCAGTCCTTCGTATAGCTGCTTGCTGGGTCGTCCTTGGATCCACAATGCTGGGGCAGTCTCCTCGACCTTGCATCAGAAGATCAAGTTCCCGGTCAACGGAAGAATTACACTGTCTATGGTGAGGAGGATATTCTGGTCAGTAACCTGTCTACATTCAAGTATGTAGAGGTAGAAGGTGAGATTCATGAGACCCTGTGTCAGGCCTTTGAGGCAGTTCAAGTAAAGGATGCAACTCAAGTGGAAGAGGTTGAAGCAGGTGCATCTTTGTCGTCCTTCAAGCAAACACAGGCCTTGGGAAATTCAGGTGTTTCTCCCGGTTGGGGACGTCTGGTGGATTTACCTGTAAAGGAAGACAAGTTTGGGATTGGGTATCAGCCGACATTGACTTCTACAACTTCAACGCCTCAGACTCGTCAGGGGGCGATTACTTTCTCCAGTGCTGGCATCATTCAGTACGGCCAGGTCTCTGCAATCAACAAAGAAGATGAGGATAATGATTGCGACATTGACAACTGGGTGCGTCCAAGGATCTCGGCTGAAGTTCTCTGCAACTGGTTGTAGCGGTGTATTCGTCGCTATATGATCTATTGATTAAATCATAAGCAAGGTATACAAAGATTTCGAGTCGCCACCGCACTTTTATTTATCCAAAGGACTGGCTAAAAAGCGAACAAAAGCCTAAGAAGTTTTACACGTAGAAAACTAATAAAAAGATCAGAGAGTCTGGGTAAGGGGTAAATTACGCAATGGGAAGGTGTTAGGCACCCACTACGTCCTAGGTACTCCTAGGGAGCCCTTTTCACACTTGTTGTATAAAATTGTTATTTGTTATGAAATATTTATTGTGCAAACATGATTGGGATGATGAGAAAAGAATGTACAATTTTATTATTTTTGTGTTCAAACGGATGAACCCGTTGCCTACGTACCTTCCATCAAAGGTAAGGATCAAAACGCCGTAGTTCGGCTAAAAGATTTCCAAAAGTTAGTGGATTCAATTTTAAACAATAGCACTGAGGCTCTTCATTATCAATGGGAGAAAACTCGACCAAGACCAACATCCACCATGCGAGGATAGCTTCGACGTACTAGAGGGGTTAACCCTGTTTTCAGTACGGAAGTCTTACTGTCGACTCACTAAGGATAAGGTGAGGTTTACATCAACCACAATGATAATTGAAACCTATAGCTACTGTGTGAAAACTTAGCAAGAATGGGCAAAGCCAAAACAATTGAATGGGTGAAGTTAATTGATTGTGATTATGAAAGTAGGGTCAAAGTATGAATAAGATTGATTCAAAAAAAGTATTATGAAATGGAGTTTGAAAAAAGTCAAGGACTTGGGGTCCAGGTTTTTGATTTGAAAAAACATGAAGATGTTTGCACAATATCTATCTCAAATTTGAAAGTGAGGTGTGAAAAGGTTTAGGACATAATGGGTGATGAATGGATGAGGATGGATTGTAAAACTTCTTAGAAGGTTCACCTCTTGAGATCATATAGAAGATGATTCAAGTGTGTCCTTTGGAATGGGCAATGAGCAATAAGCAAACAAATGATACCGGATGCCACTCAATGGTCTTACTCCAATCTCATAAACAAAAAGCGGATACCGGATACCAATAGATGGATTTACACCAATCTCCTAAAACATAAATGGATATCAGAGGCCACTCAATGGACTTACACTAATCTCCTAAAACAAAAATGAAACTTGGATACCGGATGCCAATCTGTCTGGACTTATACCAATATCCAACATATGATCATAGGAAAGAAAATGCCAACTTGCAGGGACTTACAGTTGCATCCTCACATAAACAAACAAAAGCAAAACATGGATGTCAGATGCCAATCTATCTGGGCTTACTCTAACCTCCACAGTATGGTCCTAGGAATACAAATGCCAACTTGCAGGGACTTACAGTTGCATCCTCACATACAACAAATGCAAATGCATCAAGCAAAGAGAAGATGAGTGGCCAATGAGATGGTCTTATACTCACTTCCATATCATAGGAACAATGGCCGATGGATGGTCTTACAATTGTCCTCAATGGGTAAACAACAAAGATATGTCACAGAGACAAATGAAATGATCATGCACTAATGAGCAATTAATGATAAATGCACAAATTATGCAAGCATACATGTGTATATGAGGTAAGCAATCAATCAATTGAAGTCATTCAGCACACACTATAACCAAACAATGAGGCTCATACAAAGGGTTAGGCATTGAAGCCAACTGGAATAGGGTTAATGGTGCTCTTAACCTTGCCATTGAGGGGCTAAGGTGAAGCAGATGAAAGGATATGAGGGGTGTGCCTCATTGCTCTTATCCCTGGTCAGGGAGAGCATTGAATATCAGAAGGTGTGGGAGTTCAGAAAGTAGGAACTCTCTCCACAAGTTAGACTCGATAGATCTTGGGTTTGAATCTCAATGCTACAACCATGTAATGGGAGCAAGGAGAAGACTCACAGAATAGTAGGAGATAGGTTGCTTATCTCTTGGGTTCTACCAATTGCCTTATTTGAAGGACTTTTCCTGCTTGGGACAAATGTAAACACACACAGGCATTGCCTCTTAAGGAGGACTTCAGACAGTTGCCTGGCCAAGTAACAGGCCAGGTCTTCCAGACTACATGAAGATAAGGAATTATACCTCAATGCAAATTGCTATAAAGCAAAGCAAAGCAAGTTCTTAAATAACTAAGCAACTAAAGGTACCTGAAACCAGTCAAACAGAATCAGTACACAACTCAAAGTCAAAGTAAAAGGAGATAGAAATCAACAGTTAACATAATCAGTTAAATGTGCAATGCACAAGACTCAAAGCATATGAGCCAAGCAACCTACAAAAACAAACAAGTTAGTCATGATAAACAATCAAGCTCAATCAATTTGTATTGTTCTCTTTGAAGCATTTGTTGCTTAACCTGAAAACATGAACTCAAACATGAGCAACAGGACCACTAGGACAAGCCTAGGGTCAAAAGGGGATGAGAAAGTCAAAACAACAAGTGAAATCCAACCAAAATCAAGTTCAAGCAATCAAGAAACAAACTCAATTGGTTTCATGTTCACATCAATCATCATCATCATTTCATGAGCCAATTAGGTCAAGGCATGGCATATAGAAGCTCATAGAAGTCAACAGCAATACTTAACTCAAAACCAATCATAAACATTTCAAAAAATTATCAAATACTTCATGATCAAACATAATCCATAACATGATATGCATACCAAATTTCAGCTCGTTTGGATCAAGGGAAGTTGGTCAAGGAAAATCAGAAAGTCAAAGCAAGTTCAAACATGCTCAAAGAAGTCAACCAAACATGCACCAAATTCAATAAATCATAAATCCGTGACAACATATGAGAAATGTATGGGATCAAAACCATGGCAAAGCTTAAGATGTCTACAAATCACATGTCAAATTTCAAGTTCATCCAATTAAGTATGAGAATTTCACAAACAATATGAGAACATGTGTCACAAAAAGTCAACATATGACCAAACAGGGGAGAAAATCCCAAACAATTAGGAAATGCCATCAATAATTCCACACAAAATCACATGTAAACTAGACATCCAAGAGTACATTCATGCAAAAATTCAAGCCAATTTGAGTTCAAGAAGCATGGCAAATAAAATCATGAAGTTGGACATCAATGGTGTGACACAAATTGTCACACCCTAATTCAAAAAATCATAACTAACAAACCAGCAATGATAAATTCACAAACTCTACACCAAAATCACCATGAATGTGTCTAGTTTAAGCTCAAAAAATTTCAAAGGCATTGGATAATGTATCATCATTTCACAATTGATTTGGCAAAGTGTACAAAAAATGGACACATGAACAAAACCCTAGCACAATTAAAAATCCCTTCATGCAAAAATTCTGGAAAAAACATGATAAATAATTAGAGATCAAACAGAGAATTTTGCAAAAAGTCTCATGAATTTTGGATGAAAATTGAGAGCTCTATGATTTTTCAAAGATTGGTCACAAGATGAGATAATTATTGAAGAAATAAAAGATGATTTAATTAAATTGAAACACGGGAGTGGCAATATTGTAATTATGCGTTCCTTTTAATGAAACGCTGCGCATTACTAATGAGAATGCTGCCTTCTGATTGGACATGGGCGATGGAACAGTACTTCTCCATGCAAAAACACAAACAACAACAGCCAATCGCGTTTTTCAGATCAAAGCATTTCTGGGCTAAATATTTCTAGGGTTCATGGCTGCTGTTCATCATCATCCTAAATCGTGATGGACTTTTGGTTATAGTTTTGGACAACAGGCATAGAATTCGAACCATCTTACAACATACATCCATAATCTAACCTTATTTTCCATGGAATCATGCTAACAAGAAAGATCAAAGCACAAACATATTCACACATCAAATTTCAACTCAGCATAACTTCTACAATACTTGACCATTTTCAATGATTCAAAGCTCAAAGTGTTCATGGCAAGGAGATCTATAAGAAGCATATCATGGTTTTTCAAATAGTGAGAGTCGAAACCTTGCCAAAATTGAAGAACAGTTGCGTTGCAGTTGTTGTTTGGTCGTGAATGGCTGAAACAGATGCACCCTCAAGCTTGTAGTGATGAATGATTGAAGACTTTAAGCTCAACAATGTTGATTCCAGCTCAAAACGGGATTTGCCATGGATGTGCTTCAATGGAACAGTCACATGAAATGGCTTTACAACTGGTGAATGACGCTTGTAATGAGCTCACAAATGATGGTGAGTGATGGAGCAAACCACACAAACTCGTGTTCTTTGGCAATTTTTCAGAAAAGTTTCAAAATGGAGAAAAATGAGAAATTGAGAGAAATGGAATTTGGTCTGTTTTGGTGAAAGTGTGCTAGGGTTTTTCAGAGTCCAAAAGTTGTATATGTACCCTGTTTAAGGTTTGCATTAGCTGGTTAATTGAAATGGTAATCAAAATTTGCTAAAAGAGGTGTTTTGCTAATTTGTGCATTTCCACTCAAATGACATGCCCATGTGCTAACAGCTGCGAATTGGGCCTTATACCACATTCCAAATGAGTTTTCTGAACTATTGCAAGTGGTAAAAATGATTGGAATTGGTTATTTTGGAAAGTCAATTTTTCACCCTACTTGAAATAATTCAAACCACTTCAAAAATTCCATTTTGATTGGTGAACTTTTGGTAAATTGTGATGACATATTTGGAAAGAGGGCATCAAATGTGACTTGTAGCAAAAAACCCCACCCAATTTGGCCAAATGGTTTGGGAGATATGGCCTTTTGAAGTTCAAAATGTTTTGAGAATGATTTGATCATAACTTACCAACCATAAATGGGAATTGAGTGTTCTTGGACTTTTTGGAAATGGGAGAACAAGATCTTCAACTTTCATGTTGGGCAAAAATTCATTTGAAGCTTGTATGATGATGTAATGTTGAGGATCAAGATTTTCCATTTTTGGCAAATTCCAATTACAGGTCAACTTTCTATTTTTGGAAATTTCTTGTTTGACTTCAAATTCTTCACTGTGGATGCTTGACATGTTATATGAGGATTATATGGACATGAATGAGACCTCTCAGACCAATTCCCACCATCAAATCACTGATTAAATGCACAGTTGACCAAGGGTTGACTTTTCTAGGGTTTTGCTTGACTGAACCATCTTCTGATGAATTCCAAACCCTAATCCCTTGAGATCTTGATTCCAAATGATGTCACAACTCATATGAACCCTTGATGAATGATCATGGTGCCCAAATTCTTCAAGAATGGCCACCATCCACTGTTCAATGACTGATTAGACTGATTGACTGTTGATTGCTTCATCTGCAAGTAACATGGTTAGATGACAATATCTTTGTACTTTTGGTTAGTAAACAAATGAAAAGCAATGATATACAAAGGCAATGTATGCTTGGTGATCAAGAACCACACTCACAAGGCAACCCACCCACTAGGAGGGAAGCTAGGGCATGCAATGATCCTTGAGGCCATGATATGATATGATATGGGCCATGAGGGATCTTAGGGCCAAAATTGGGGTCTTACAGATGCCCCTATTTAAGGTCATTCTAGCCGGAGAAGTGAAGTTTAGAAATCTTCATCTTGACGCGGTAGAATGGGCTTAAATAACAGTAATGAGACAAATTTTGGTCCCTGAGAGACCTCATGATGCAAATGTATGCATGCAAAAGACACAAACTCTGTGGGGGATATGATTCACACAGAAGAAAAGACGATCCATCGGAGTAATACACTCACCAGGAACAGAGACTCTTACAAGATTCTTGTTGGGGATAAACGAAACTGACACAGCGTGAACAAGACACGACTCTGATTAGGGAAACAGAAGTCTGATTGGAGACCTCACTAGGGAGTGAAAGACTCACACTGGGGAAAAGAAAAAAATTCCAAAGGAAAAACATCCATTGGAAAGACACAAGCTGACTCCTGGGGGGAAGCAACAAGAAATTCCACTGAGGAAGCACCAAAGAATGAGGTGTTACCGGTATAAGGGTAACAAACTCAGGAAAATCTGACTCCATAAGGGACCGAGGTCGTAATAGGGAGCAGAAAGGAAGGAACACCAAGGATACCGGGTTGTAGGTATGTAAAAGGTGACCGACCAAAGCGTGAGTTGGTGTGTGTTCCAAAACACTCATCATCCTGAAGAAAGCTAGAACAGCAGACTTGTTTATAGGATGGATATTTGATTCTGTAAAGAATGCAAATCTTACTCAATTGGGGAAACAAACAAAGTGTTCGACAAGAGAGTGCATGAGATATATTATCTATAGCCGCCAAAACGTAGATAATGTACTCGCATGGAAAGTTATCCTGAACCGGGTTGTAGGTTGTTTATAGGATAAGATCCGAAAACGTGATTTGGTGTGTGTTCCAAAACACTCATCATCCTGAAGAAAGCTAGAACAGCAGACTTGTTTATAGGATGGATATTCGATTCCACAAGGAATACGAACCTTACTCTGCGGAGAAAACAATCAAGAGATTGACCCAAGAGTGAATGAGATATAATATCCATCGCCGTCAGAACGTGGATAGAATACTCACATGGAAGATTATCCTGAACCGGGTTGTAGGTTGTTTATAGGATAAAATCCGAAGACGTGAATTGGTTTGTGTTCCAAAACACTCATCATCCTGAAGAAAGCTAGAACAGCAGACTTGTTTATAGGATGGATACTCGATTCCACAAGGAATACGAATCTTACTCGACTGGGGAAGGTCAACAAAGGATTCCGACCAAAGAGCGCATGAGACATATTATTCATAGCCGTCAAAACGTGAATAATATACTCGAAAGGAAAAGACACCAGAGATACCGAAGTATGTAATAGGTGACTAACCAAAAAGAGAGACAATCGATACCAAGCGTACGGGTAAACGACAGACAACTCAAAGGATAAATTGCAAGCATCCGGCAATTATCCGACAACAAAGAAATATTCGATTCCGCGGAGGGAAATAACGAATCTTACTCGACCAGGGAAACACGAAAGGCTTCGACTGAGGAGTGCATGAGATATATTATTCATAGCCGTCAAAACGTGAATAATAACCTCGCATGGAAGATTATCCTGAACCGGGTTGTAGGTTGTTTATAGGATAAAAATCCGAAAAGAAAGGCATCGGGATACCAAACTAGGTATATAATGATGATCAATCAAAGGGAGCAACAGACATTACCAACAAGAGGGTAAATGAAAGAAAGCTCGCTGGGAATGCATTGATGGAAATCAATGATCCGGGGAACACAAACACTGACAAAAGGTGAAAGGACCCGCTGGGGATAAAATTGCTAGCACACGGCAATTATCCACAAAAGACTTGCTGGGGATATAAGTGCTGATCTGAGCAACTTATCCAAGCAAATGAAAATCAACATCAAGAATTAGATGGAGATAACCACAAAAAGGGAATTGTCATCGGTTGGGATGAGCAACAAAGTTAACTCTGCTTAGTGGAGAAAAAGGGGTTTATAACTACCGGTTTGTAGGTAGAAAAAACCGCAAAGATAGGACTTACGACTGCTGGTTTGTAGGCAGAAGGCCAAACTCTGGTGGTGATAACCACAAAAATAGGGTTTACATCTACCGAATAAGGGGTAGAAGACCAACAACTCCGCGTGGGGATAGAACAAATCGCAAATCCGCACGGGCAACCAAAATAGGGCTTATAACAAACCACAAACTGCTGGAGAGCAGGAAAATAGGATTTACAACTACCGACTGTTAGGTAGAGACCAACAATTCTGGTTGGGGAATGAAAGGTGTATAACCACAAATTCTGCCAAGAAAGCCAGGAAAAATAAGGACTTATAACTACAGGTATGAGGGTAGAGGCCCAAGAAATTCCGCTGGGGAACAACCCACTGGGAAGCACAAGACATTTGACAAATAGCCAATTCGGGAATAATCCGAAAAGACAGGCTGAATCAGGACACATCCTAATGAGAATGTAACTCAAATAGGAAAATCCGTCCCAATATATGTGTTGGGAGGAAACGGAAGAAACCGTCATCCACGAGGATATATCTCAGTGGGGAACTGCAGAAGGAAAGACAAACATTTTCTGCTTATGGGGCTGACTCTATATGGAGAGATTTATAACACCCGACATCTGCTAAGGGAAGATCTATAGAGAAGATCCGTATTACCATAGCAGGGAACAACAAACAAAGGATATATGGCAAGAAATGCAACATGAATATCTGAATGTTTTATGAATATGCATGAATATGCGTGATTTATGTTTGATGAATGCTGACAAAACAGACAGTTCTAACACAAACAGGTCCAGGAATCAAACGCCCGGTATTATACTTCCAGGGGAAAAACCAGCTGGAGAGCCAATCTGCGGAGATCTACATGCTGTAAAGCAAAGATCTGCGGGTACTGCTGAAGAAGCAGAGGGTCGGAGATATCAGGAAACAACCCAATCAGGGTACAGAAAGTCACAACAGGCAAAACAGCCACCAAGACGAATCTGTTGGGGAACAAGAGAAATCCCAAAGTATCTGCAGGGGATCCCAGTGTCAACTGAGAAACAAAAGGTGCGTTGCACAAGCACGAACCGCTGTAGAAGCAACTCCACACAACTCCGCTGGGGAATAACCCACTGAGGGAGAATGATATCATCCAAATAGAATCTAACTGCATAAGCAACTCTACTGGGGAAAACTGTCGGCTACTCTCTTGGGGAACAAACCACTGAGGGAGGACAGATCAAACAAGTATATTCTGCAACAAACCACTCTACTTGGGGAGAATACACATAGAAAACTGATCACAACAAGTAGATTCTGCAATATAAGCCACTCTACTGGGGATCACAAACAGTCAGGAAATCAATCCGTTCACTGGAGGCCAAAGCCATCATCCGACCATACTGGGGATTGAAGGAGTATTCAACAGGCAAAAACTGCCACAACAAACATTCCGCAGACTATGCTGAGGAAAAGATGGATGAACATACTGGGATATCAACCCGAATCAAACAATGAGTAGGAAAATAAATCCTGCTCTGCTGAAGAGAAAAAACTCTGATGGAGAGATAGCAACAATTCCGCAGACGACTTCGCCGGGGAAAAGGTAAAGTACCGGGTATCAAACCGCTGACTTACCGAGTCTTTAAAAAAGAAAGCGATCGTGCTGAGGAAACAGACAATTCCGCTGGCAACTACACTGGGAAGAGTGACAATAACTCTGCTCGCGAATCCGATGGGGATATCAATAACAGCTCTACTCGTGACTGTGCTGAGGAGACAAATAAGGTCTGGGAATGTCGTCCCACTGGAGAAAGTGACGGGGCACCAAGATGACAAACCATCAACCGCCGAAACCTCTATAAGAAGAGCACCCATGCTAGGGAAGATTGCTGCTGGAGAAAACGAAGTCTTCAACAACGCTCTGCTTGGGGAACAACCCCAACAACAACTCTGTTTGAGGAACAACCCCAACAAAAATCTGAAGAAAGAAAATACAACCAAACCAGGCATATGAACAAATGTCTTACCTGTTGGAGATCATGCCACCCTCGGGAGAGCACTGAGATATTCTTGAGTATCCTTTCATCATTGTGAATGTTCACTTTGTTTGAAAAATGATTTTGAAAAGATTTGTTTTGTTTAAACAATGACATTTTATCAATTAAAAACATGCAAAACATTTGTCGAATTGAAACAAATAAGAGTGCAAATAATTGGATAAAAAGCTCAAATTGATTTGATGGAATGGTAGCCTGCAAATGGCAAGACTCCATAGATCTGTACAAATTTGAAATCAGTGATATATATTGGAAGAGGGCTACATTGAACATAATGATCCTTTCTCTACCAATTTGAATCTCGATGTATCCGAAGCTTCGGTTGACGACAAATCGAGAATCTTCTGACGAAATGACGACTGGCGAACAGAAAGTCTTGTCAGGATGCAGTTACTTGCCAAATCCCTAATTTTTGCCTAGATTTCCCCAGGGTGAGGTACTCAATCTAGCGGGGTGCAAATATTCTATTTTTTTCAAGTCTCTAATTTTTGCCTGAATTACCCTTGCGGGTTCTCCACCGAGACGCTCATTTTTGCCTAAGCCGCCCTTTCGGGTTTTCAACTTAGCGAGCAATTCTGTTTTTTTTTCATTTGCATATACTTTTTTTTAGGCAAAGTATTTCTTGACTGCATCTGAATTCACAGGACGAGTGAAATCCTCCCCATCCATTGTTGTAAGCATCAAAGCTCCGCCTGAAAAGGCTCTCTTAACAACATATGGACCCTCGTAGTTTGGAGTCCACTTGCCCCTGGAATCGGACGCGAAAGACAAAACTTTCTTGAGCACGAGGTCACCTTCTCGGAACACACGAGGCTTGACCTTTTTGTCGAATGCTTTCTTCATTCTCTGCTGATATAACTGGCCATGACACATGGCAGTCAATCTCTTTTCTTCGATCAAATTCAGTTGGTCATAACGACTCTGAATCCATTCAGCATCAGTCAACTAGGGACTTGAGGGTATACTTTTTCTTTTTTCTTTTGAAAAGATTTGAAAAAAATTTCCAGAATTTTTTGATTTTTCATCTTTTTTTTTTTTTTTTACATTACACTTGTAATGCCCCAGTTTGACTGTCTTGCTGATTCTTATGATACAGCTGAATGAGCTCCTTTGGTGCTCAAGAAGGCGGGTAATCTCATCAGGAATCCCCTTCAACATCATCTTCCTCTGCTTCGAATACAAGGAATTCAAGATTGGGAGATGGCGTTGGATCATTATGTTCAATGGGTTTAGAAATCCCTGCATAATGATTCTGGATAATGAAAAGCTTTTGATATTTAAACAAGCAAATCATTTATGCAGATGAAAAAGTTGTTCTTGTTTTTCATGGTTTTTTGTGATCACTGATTTCATGCAAAAAGCAAAAAGTGAAAACAATGGAAAAACAAATGTTTGACAATGCATTAATTGAATGAAAACATCATTGTGTTAAAATGCTGCCAACAATGTCATCACTTCTCCTTTTGGCATGGGAGAAGGGTTTTAAACAAAGTGAACAAATCACGTTGATTTATGAATGACCGTAGGAACATCCACAGCGACCCAATTGTGGCAGACACCACCAGGTATGATGAAATTGTTCAGATCTTCTGCATCTTCTTCCAAGATAGCAGCAGCTTCCTCTTCAGGTTGATCATCATGGATGAATCCTCCACTTGTGAACAAACCTTGCTCCTTAAGTGCCCCAGAACAGTAGCCAATGCCAGCCCGGGATTGGTTAACCAGGAATAAATCCATCAATAGTACTAAGTCTGGCAAAATCCTCCTCGAGTTCATAATTCTCTTGCTCAGGATGATCCATCAATCTGGCAGAATCGGCTCTGGCATAGTACCGGCGAAGTGCGTCTTCAAAATAAATGAAGATCGCAGGGTCAGACCACAGGACGGGAGACCGGAACAAAACACCCGCTTATGCAAATGATGCATGAAGTGTTTGTGCATATGCTTGTTTTTATATCAAAGGAACCCGAGGGTTTTATTTGCAAACTTTGAAATATTTAAGCATTCTGATCAAATATGAGAATATCTCATCAGATATATCAGGTGAAAAAATTTTCCCGGTTTTTTCATGTTTGAAAACTTTTGCAAATAAACTCCTTTGAGTTCCTTGAAAATTTTCTTTGTATCTGATGATATGGATGCAGATGAATGCGTGAATGTATGAATGCAACAATCACACTCAAGGATCAAGCAAGGCACACCAGACAAAGGTCGTGGGAAAGCTCATTGTATCCCTAATATCAATCATCCATTTTGGTGGATTTAGGTTTTCACCTTATCGACACCCAAGTTCCATTGATATTAACGGTACATGAACCGGCTCGAACATCCTTAATATCAACCATCCATTTTGGGGGATTTAGGTTTTATACCTGATCAACACCCAGGTTCCACTGATATTAAGGTTGTCTGAACGATTCAACCACGAATCACGGGTTTGTTGAGAGTCACGAGCATGGAGTCTCGGTTAAGAACCACCCAAAGGGAGTGTACTAGGGTTTAAACCTGCCAGACATGTTCTACCAGAGGTTCCCATAATCATCGTTCCATCTTTCGAATATTATCGGAGGAACGAATACTCGTATTCCAAAAATATTCTCAAGAGAAACTCTTATGAGTGTAGTATCGCGTAACAATCGCATCAGAACTTACATCTGAACGACCTCCGCACTACGTTCCTAAAAAAATAGGCCAAGATGGGTTTGGTAAACTACGGTCCTTGGCTTCTGCGGCACATGATTGAAAGAATAATGCCTAACCACAAATAACTTGTGTGACATTATTAATCCAACATGACCTCCACCAAGTAAATGGACTCGCAAGTCAACTGGCTAAGGAATACTCCACACCAGTCAACGAGACTATGCCATTCTCCTATCCTAGAGTGCACTCGAGTTCGGGTATAGAACTCATCTCACAGATCACCAAAGCAAACAGCAATTGTATATCAAGCAATTCAAACATTACAATCAATACAATTATCCCAAATCGTACAAAAATATGTCATATAACAAATAATAATATAGCACAACAAGGGTGAAAAGTAGGCAATACCACCAAGGATCGATTGTCCCCAGCAGAGTCGCCACTTTTCTGTAGCGGTGTATTCGTCGCTATATGATCTATTGATTAAATCATAAGCAAGGTATACAAAGATTTCGAGTCGCCACCGCACTTTTATTTATCCAAAGGACTGGCTAAAAAGCGAACAAAAGCCTAAGAAGTTTTACACGTAGAAAACTAATAAAAAGATCAGAGAGTCTGGGTAAGGGGTAAATTACGCAATGGGAAGGTGTTAGGCACCCACTACGTCCTAGGTACTCCTAGGGAGCCCTTTTCACACTTGTTGTATAAAATTGTTATTTGTTATAAAATATTTATTGTGCAAACATGATTGGGATGATGAGAAAAGAATGTACAATTTTATTATTTTTGTGTTCAAATGGATGAACCCGTTGCCTACGTACCTTTCATCAAAGGTAAGGATCAAAACGCCGTAGTTCGGCTAAAAGATTTCCAAAAGTTAGTGGATTCAATTTTAAACAATAGCACTGAGGCTCTTCATTATCAATGGGAGAAAACTCGACCAAGACCAACATCCACCATGCGAGGATAGCTTCGACGTACTAGAGGGGTTAACCCTGTTTTCAATACGGAAGTCTTACTGTCGACTCACTAAGGATAAGGTGAGGTTTACATCAACCACAATGATAATTGAAACCTATAGCTACTGTGTGAAAACTTAGCAAGAATGGGCAAAGCCAAAACAATTGAATGGGTGAAGTTAATTGATTGTGATTATGAAAGTAGGGTCAAAGTATGATTAAGATTGATTCAAAAAAAGTATTATGAAATGGAGTTTGAAAAAAGTCAAGGACTTGGGGTCCAGGTTTTTGATTTGAAAAAACATGAAGATGTTTGCACAATATCTATCTCAAATTTGAAAGTGAGGTGTGAAAAGGTTTAGGACATAATGGGTGATGAATGGATGAGGATGGATTGTAAAACTTCTTAGAAGGTTCACCTCTTGAGATCATATAGAAGATGATTCAAGTGTGTCCTTTGGAATGGGCAATGAGCAATAAGCAAACAAATGATACCGGATGCCGCTCAATGGTCTTACTCCAATCTCATAAACAAAAAGCGGATACCGGATACCAATAGATGGATTTACACCAATCTCCTAAAACATAAATGGATATCAGAGGCCACTCAATGGACTTACACTAATCTCCTAAAACAAAAATGAAACTTGGATACCGGATGCCAATCTGTCTGGACTTATACCAATATCCAACATATGATCATAGGAAAGCAAATGCCAACTTGCAGGGACTTACAGTTGCATCCTCACATAAACAAACAAAAGCAAAACATGGATGTCAGATGCCAATCTATCTGGGCTTACTCTAACCTCCACAGTATGGTCCTAGGAATACAAATGCCAACTTGCAGGGACTTACAGTTGCATCCTCACATACAACAAATGCAAATGCATCAAGCAAAGAGAAGATGAGTGGCCAATGAGATGGTCTTATACTCACTTCCATATCATAGGAACAATGGCCGATGGATGGTCTTACAATTGTCCTCAATGGGTAAACAACAAAGATATGTCACAGAGACAAATGAAATGATCATGCACTAATGAGCAATTAATGATAAATGCACAAAGTATGCAAGCAGACATATGTATATGAGGTAAGCAATCAATCAATTGAAGTCATTCAGCACACACTATAGCCAAACAATGAGGCTCATACAAAGGGTTAGGCATTGAAGCCAACTGGAATAGGGTTAATGGTGCTCTTAACCTTGCCATTGAGGGGCTAAGGTGAAGCAGATGAAATGATATGAGGGGTGTGCCTCATTGCTCTTATCCCTGGTCAGGGAGAGCATTGAATATCAGAAGGTGTGGGAGTTCAGAAAGTAGGAACTCTCTCCACAAGTTAGACTCGATAGATCTTGGGTTTGAATCTCAATGCTACAACCATGTAATGGGAGCAAGGAGAAGACTCACAGAATAGTAGGAGATAGGTTGCTTATCTCTTGGGTTCTACCAATTGCCTTATTTGAAGGACTTTTCCTGCTTGGGACAAATGTAAACACACACAGGCATTGCCTCTTAAGGAGGACTTCAGACAGTTGCCTGGCCAAGTAACAGGCCAGGTCTTCCAGACTACATGAAGATAAGGAATTATACCTCAATGCAAATTGCTATAAAGCAAAGCAAAGCAAGTTCTTAAAGAACTAAGCAACTAAAGGTACCTGAAACCAGTCAAACAGAATCAGTACACAACTCAAAGTCAAAGTAAAAGGAGATAGAAATCAACAGTTAACATAATCAGTTAAATGTGCAATGCACAAGACTCAAAGCATATGAGCCAAGCAACCTACAAAAACAAACAAGTTAGTCATGATAAACAATCAAGCTCAATCAATTTGTATTGTTCTCTTTGAAGCATTTGTTGCTTAACCTGAAAACATGAACTCAAACATGAGCAACAGGACCACTAGGACAAGCACTAGGACAAGCCTAGGGTCAAAAGGGGATGAGAAATTCAAAACAGCAAGTGAAATCCAACCAAAATCAAGTTCAAGCAATCAAGAAACAAACTCAATTGGTTTCATGTTCACATCAATCATCATCATCATTTCATGAGCCAATTAGGTCAAGGCATGGCATATAGAAGCTCATAGAAGTCAACAGCAATACTTAACTCAAAACCAATCATAAACATTTCAAAAAATTATCAAATACTTCATGATCAAACATAATCCATAACATGATATGCATACCAAATTTCAGCTCATTTGGATCAAGGGAAGTTGGTCAAGGAAAATCAGAAAGTCAAAGCAAGTTCAAACATGCTCAAAGAAGTCAACCAAACATGCACCAACTTCAATAAATCATAAATCAGTGACAACATATGAGAAATGAATGGGATCAAAACCATGGCAAATCTTAAGATGTCTACAAATCACATGTCAAATTTCAAGTTCATCCAATTAAGTATGAGAATTTCACAAACAATATGAGAACATGTGTCACAAAAAGTCAACATATGACCAAACAGGGGAGAAAATCCCAAACAATTAGGAAATGCCATCAATAATTCCATAAAAAATCACATGTAAACTAGACATCCAAGAGTACATTCATGCAAAAGTTCAAGCCAATTTGAGTTCAAGAAGCATGGCAAATAAAATCATGAAGTTGGACATCAATGGTGTGACACAAATTGTCACACCCTAATTCAAAAAATCATAACTCACAAACCAGCAATGATAAATTCACAAACTCTACACCAAAATCACCATGAATGTGTCTAGTTTAAGCTCAAAAAATTTCAAAGGCATTGGATAATGTATCATCATTTCACAATTGATTTGGCAAAGTGTACAAAAAATGGACACATGAACAAAACCCTAGCACAATTAAAAATCCCTTCATGCAAAAATTCTGGAAAAAACATGATAAATAACTAGAGATCAAACAGAGCATTTTTCAAAAAGTCTCATGAATTTTGGATGAAAATTGAGAGCTCTATGATTTTTCAAAGATTGGTCACAAGATGAGATAATTATTGAAGAAATAAAAGATGATTTAATTAAATTGAAACACGGGAGTGGCAATATTGTAATTATGCGTTCCTTTTAATGAAACGCTGCGCATTACAAATGAGAATGCTGCCTTCTGATTGGACATGGGCGATGGAACAGTACTTCTCCATGCAAAAACACAAACAACAACAGCCAATCGCGTTTTTCAGATCAAAGCATTTCTGGGCTAAATATTTCTAGGGTTCATGGCTGCTGTTCATCATCATCCTAAATCGTGATGGACTTTTGGTTATAGTTTTGGACAACAGGCATAGAATTCGAACCATCTTACAACATACATCCATAATCTAACCTTATTTTCCATGGAATCATGCTAACAAGAAAGATCAAAGCACAAACATATTCACACATCAAATTTCAACTCAGCATAACTTCTACAATACTTGACCATTTTAAATGATTCAAAGCTCAAAGTGTTCATGGCAAGGAGATCTATAAGAAGCATATCATGGTTTTGCAAATAGTGAGAGTCGAAACCTTACCAAAATTGAAGAACAGTTGCGCTGCAGTTGTTGTTTGGTCATGAATGGCTGAAACAGATGCACCCTCAAGCTTGTAGTGATGAATGATTGAAGACTTTAAGCTCAACAATGTTGATTCCAGCTCAAAACGGGATTTGCCATGGATGTGCTTCAATGGAACAGTCACATGAAATGGCTTTACAGCTGGTGAATGACGCTTGTAATGAGCTCACAAATGATGGTGAGTGATGGAGCAAACCACACAAACTCGTGTTCTTTGGCAATTTTTCAGAAAAGTTTCAAAATGGAGAAAAATGAGAAATTGAGAGAAATGGAATTTGGTCTGTTTTGGTGAAAGTGTGCTAGGGTTTTTCAGAGTCCAAAAGTTGTATATGTACCCTGTTTAAGGTTTGCATTAGCTGGTTAATTGAAATGGTAATCAAAATTTGCTAAAAGAGGTGTTTTGCTAATTTGTGCATTTCCACTCAAATGACATGCCCATGTGCTAACAGCTGCGAATTGGGCCTTATACCACATTCCAAATGAGTTTTCTGAACTATTGCAAATGGTAAAAATGATTGGAATTGGTTATTTTGGAAAGTCAATTTTTCACCCTACTTGAAATAATTCAAACCACTTCAAAAATGCCATTTTGATTGGTGAACTTTTGGTAAATTGTGATGACATATTTGGAAAGAGGGCATCAAATGTGACTTGTAGCAAAAAACCCCACCCAATTTGGCCAAATGGTTTGGGAGATATGGCCTTTTGAAGTTCAAAATGTTTTGAGAATGATTTGATCATAACTTGCCAACCATAAATGGGAATTGAGTGTTCTTGGACTTTTTGGAAATGGTAGAACAAGATCTTCAACTTTCATGTTGGGCAAAAATTCATTTGAAGCTTGTATGATGATGTAATGTTGAGGATCAAGACTTTCCATTTTTGGCAAATTCCAATTACAGGTCAACTTTCTATTTTTGGAAATTTCTTGTTTGACTTCAAATTCTTCACTGTGGATGCTTGACATGTTATATGAGGCTTATATGGACATGAATGAGACCTCTCAGACCAATTCCCACCATCAAATCACTGATTAAATGCACAGTTGACCAAGGGTTTACTTTTCTAGGGTTTTGCTTGACTGAACCATCTTCTGATGAATTCCAAACCCTAATCCCTTGAGATCTTGATTCCAAATGATGTCACAACTCATATGAACCCTTGATGAATGATCATGGTGCCCAAATTCTTCAAGAATGGCCACCATCCACTGTTCAATGATTGATTAGACTGATTGACTGTTGATTGCTTCATCTGCAAGTAACATGGTTAGATGACAATATCTTTGTACTTTTGGTTAGTAAACAAATGAAAAGCAATGATATACAAAGGCAATGTATGCTTGGTGATCAAGAACCACACTCACAAGGCAACCCACCCACTAGGAGGGAAGCTAGGGCATGCAATGATCCTTGAGGCCATGATATGATATGATATGGGCTATGAGGGATCTTAGGGCCAAAATTGGGGTCTTACACTGGTCTTCTAAAGAGATTATCCAAGTCACTCTTCTTGAAGAGTAATTTTCTTTGTTTATTCATACATATCCAAGTCTTACGTTCCGCCCAGGGCGTAATGACTCATTGTAGGGCTCATCTATGTGGATACCTTCATTTTTTATCATAAATAAAGGACGTCTTTTTTGCATTCAAATATTTTGTTCACCGTTTTTCTATTTTTGCAGTTTTCAAAAATCAAAAATAAAAAAATATATACATTTGGCAATGTTTTGTTTAGTTTCCACTTCTTGTTCACACTCATAAGCACATACCATCACTCATGCAGATGCACGTCACCGGATCCTATTGGTAACAGTTCTGCTATGGCTCGCTTCGACTTTGAAAATCCAATCTTTCAAGCTGAAGAAGAGGGTGATGAAGACTGTGAACTCCCTGAAGAACTTGTCAGGTTGTTGAAACAGGAGGAAAGGGTCATTCAACCGCATCAAGAGTCTACTGATGTGATTAATCTCGGCACTGAGGACGTCAAGAGAGAGATCAAGATAGGGGTTCATTTGGAAGATAATGTGAAGAAGGGGCTGATTGAATTGCTGCAAGAGTATGTTGACATCTTCGCTTGGTCTTATCAGGACATTTGGATGCAGGGTTTCTAGCGGTTACAAATTATCCGCCATGGGTTGCAAATATCGTTCCAGTACCTAAAAAGGATGGAAAGGTACGGATGTGTGTTGACTACTGGGATCTGAACAGAGCTAGTCCTAAAGATGATTTCCCATTACCTCACATCGATGTTTTGGTGGATAACACGGCTCAGTTCTCGGTATTCTCCTTCATGGATGGCTTTTCTGGCTATAATCAAATTAAGATGGCACCAGAAGACATGGAGAAGACAACTTTCATAACCCCATGGGGCACCTTCTGCTACAAGGTGATGTCGTTTGGTCTGAAAAATGCGGGGGCAACATGTCAACGAGCTATGGTAACTCTTTTCCATGATATGATTCATCAGGAAATCGAGGTTTATGTTGATGATATGATTGCCAAATCTCAAACGGAAGAAGAACATCTGGTGAATTTGCAGAAACTGTTTGAGCGTTTGAGGAAATTCAAGCTGAGGCTTAATCCGAACAAGTGTACTTTCGGGGTGAGATCTGGAAAACTGCTGGGTTTTATTGTTAGTGAAAAAGGGATTGAGGTGGATCCGGCCAAAGTGAAAGTGATACAAGAAATGCCTGAGCCAAGAACAGAAAAACAAGTCCGTGGTTTCTTAGGAAGGTTGAACTAGATTGCAAGGTTCATCTCTCACCTAACAGCCGCGTGTGAGCCAATATTCAAATTGTTAAGCAAAAATCAGGCTATCAGGTGGAATGATGATTTCCAAAGGGCTTTCAAAAAAATAAAAGAGTATTTGCAGAACCCTCCAATCCTTATGCCTCCAGTCCCAGGGAGACCGCTGATTATGTATCTGACAGTACTTGATAATTCCATGGGTTGTGTTCTCGGTCAACACGACGAGACAGGTAGGAAAGAGCATGCCATCTACTACCTGAGTAAAAAATTCACAGATTGCGAGTCGAGATACTCAATGCTTGAAAAGACATGTTGTGCACTTGCATGGGCTGCTAAGCGATTGAGACAATACATGTTGACTCACACGACCTTACTGATCTCCAAAATGGATCCAGTCAAGTATATATTTGAGAAGCCAGCTCTCACCGGAAGGGTTGCTCGTTGGCAAATGGTATTGACAGAGTACGACATCCAGTATACATCCCAGAAAGCCATCAAAGGGAGTATTCTGTCAGACTATCTTGCTCAGTAGCCGATTGATGATTATGAGTCGATGAAGTTTGATTTTCCGGATGAAGACATCATGTTCCTCAAGATGAAAGACTGTGAAGAGCCAGTTGTTAAGGAGGGACCTGATCCAGATGAAAAGTGGACTTTAATGTTTGATGGGGCCGTTAATGCCAAAGGAAGTGGAATTGGTGTTGTCATTACCACTCCGAAAGGTGCCCACATGCCTTTCACCGCTCGTCTGACTTTTGAGTGCACCAGTAATGAAGCTGAGTATGAAGCCTGTATCTTGGGTATCGAGCAAGCCATTGATTTGAGAATCAAGGATATGGACATCGTCGGAGATTCAGCTCTAGTGATCAATCAAGTGAATGGTGATTGGAATACACTCCAGCCTAATCTGGTCCCCTACAAAGATTAGACGAGAAGACTGTTGACTTTCTTCACAACAGCAAAGCTATACCATATACCTCGTGATGAGAACTAGATGGAATATGCTCTTGCTACTCTATCCTCCATGATCAAGGTGATTCGGTGGAACTATGCTCCCAGGATCGATGTTATGCGCCTTGATAGGGTCGCGTATATGTTTGTTGCTGAACTGGTAGTTGATGACAAGCCCTGGTACCACGACATCAAGTGCTTTCTGAAGAATCAAGAGTACCCTGCAGAGGCATCCAACAGTGATAGAAAGTCTTTGAGAAGATTGGCAGGCAGTTTCTTCTTGAACAAAGACGATGTACTATATAAGAGGAACTTCGACATGGTTTTGCTCAGATGCGTGGATAGACACGAAGCAGACATGTTAATGCAGGAAGTTCATGAAGGCTCCTTCGGTACTCATGCCGGCGGACATGGAATGGCTAAGAAATTGTTGAGAGCGGGTTATTACTCGATGGCCATGGAATCAGATTGTTTCAAATATACTCCGAAGTGTCATAAATGCCAGATTTATGCTGATAAGGTGCATGTGCCGCCAAATCCTCTGAATGTGATGTCTTCGCCGTGGCCGTTTTCTATGTGGGGCATTGATATGATTGGTAAGATTGAGCCGACTACTTCTAATGGGCATCGCTTCATCCTTGTTTCCATCGACTATTTCACCAAGTGGGTCGAAGCAGCGTCATTTGCGAAGGTCACCAGACATGTGGTTACCCGATTCATCAAGAAAGAAATCATTTGTCGTTATGGGATTCCCGAAAGAATCATTACTGATAATGGTTCTAATCTCAATAACAAAATGATGAAAGAGTTGTGCAAGAACTTTAACATTCAACATCACAACTCTTCCCATTATCATCCTAAGATTATGGTGTTGTTGAGGCAGCAAATAAGAACATAACGAAGATTGTGCAAAAGATGGTCGTTGCGTACAGAGATTGGTATGAGATGCTACCATTCTCCTTGCATGGGTACCGTACTTCAGTACGTACATCGACCGAGGCAACCCCTTACTCCTTTGTGTATGGTATGGAAGCAGTCCTACCTGTTGAAGTGGAGATTCCTTCTCTAAGAGTCCTGCTGGATGTCAAGTTAGACGAAGCTGAATGGATTCGGACAAGGTTCAATGAGTTGAGTCTTATCAAAGAGAAGCGAATGGTAGCCATTTGTCATGGGCAATTGTATCAGAGTCGGATGAAGAGAGCCTTTGATCAGAAAGTGTGTCCTCGATGCTTCCAAGTCGGAGATTTGGTGTTGAAAAGGATCCTTCCTCCTCAGACAGATCACAGGGGCAAGTGGACTCCTAACTATGATGGACCGTATATTGTCACCAAAGCTTTTGATGGTGGAGCCTTAATGCTTGCAACTATGGATGGTGAAAACTTCACTTCCCCTGTGAACTCAGACGCATTTAAAAAATACTTCGCATAAAATAGACCCGCTGGACGATAAAAAGAATAGTCCAGGCAAAAAAATGGGCATCCCGGCGAACCAAGAAAATGAAAAAGGTTCGGGCAAAAGTTAGGGATTAAAAAATGAAAAGATTGTACACCCGGTAAGTTGAAAACCTGAAAGGGAAACTTAGGCAAAAATGGGTATCCCGGTGGATTGAAAACCCGAAAGGGCGATCCAGGCAAAAGTTAGGGATTAAGCAAATGGCTGCGTTCTAAGTAGTTCTGAACATCATCTCGTGTTGATAACCAGAAACTTCCGAAGGATAGGAAACAGTCCAATCACCTTTTTCGGAAAGCTGGTCATCTGGAGGATCTTGAAGACGAGCGAATCATGACAGATTTGGAACCCGATAGAAATCCATTTCACATTGCCATTAGATTAATTTATGTTTTTATCTGTTGTGTAATTACCTCTTTCTAGGGATTTCTTCCTGATGTAAATACCTATTCGGAGGCCACTCAATTAATAAAATCATGTTATTCAGTACATCTTTGTGTTCATTTTCATTTTACTGTTTTGTTTGCAAAAATGACGTCCTAATTTTTATAAACATTGCATCATGAAACATAAGAGCTTTACAGGTACGTGCTTAATAAACATTGAAAATTGCTGTAAATTTTAAGTGTTTTGGATTGTCTATTCAGAACAGGTACACTCGAGGCATTTCCCTAAGGTCCCCATCAAATGATCGCGGATGTTTTTCCTCAACAGTTGGAATTTGGTATCTTATCCCTGCAGAGCTGGTCCGAGCGTTGGATTCTTCAATCCCCAGCAGGCTCTCACTGTTGTACTTCCCCAAGCATTTGTTTCAGATTATAAATTCACCAGTAGAGTCGACAGTGTCTGATTGTATATCCCCAGCGGAGTTGACAGTGTCTGACTGTATATCCCCAGCGGAGTTGACAGTGCCAGATTGTATCTTCCCAGCAGAAGCGGCTGCTTCTCAGAGTTCGATGCCAGATCGATGATCTCGACGCTAGACCCATGGTCTCTTTCCTTGAAGCAGAATCTTGGTACCGTATCGGTGTTTGCTTCCCCTGCTGAGTCGTCTCTCTCACAGATTATGGTTGCCAGAACAACTGTCGCTTTCCTCAGCAGCAAGTTTTCAATGCCATTCTCTCCCCAGTCAGAGCCTCGATATTTTGTTATTTGCCAGAACACCGTGTGGCAGGTCATTTCCCCATAGAGTTCTTTATGTTATGCATCTCCAACAGCCTTGCTAGGGTCCAGAAGATGGTGATCATTTCCCCAGCAGAATTCCTTGCCTCAGCTTGGCGTTCTCTCTAATCAAGCATTTCGCATCCCTGCATGTAGAATCATATTGCATTGCATCCTCCCAAATTGCGTAGCATTTCCATTTTCATGGAGCATTACGCCATTGAAAATTCAAACATACGCATGTAAAGCATAAGGCATTCTCGGTATCCCAAGTGATAAGCCAGAAGTTGTTTCCAATACTCAGACTGAAGATTGTTCATGACTTATCTTTATTATTCCCAGCAGGGGTCGTTGGCCCACGTGCCACCTCAATTATTATTTTCCCTATTTCTGCCGATGCTGACAGACATGAAAGTTTCCGGTATTCAGACCGAAGTGGCATTCAGGCCAGTTTTCTGATGTTCAGATCGAAGAAGTTTCTGACATTCAGGTCGACGCAACTTGTGGCATTCAGGTCAGTTTTCCGGTATTCAGACCGAAGTGGCACTCAGGCCAGTTTCCTCGTGTTCAGACCGATGTTTGATCATCAAGTATCGTCCGATGCTCAGATCGAAGTCATTTCCAGTATTCAGATTGATGAGCGGCATTCAGGCCATGGTTATTTCTGTGTTACCATTTATTTCGGTATTCAGGCTAACATTCCTTGTTTCGGTGTTCAGACCAACTCTCACCGTACCAGACGGATTCTTTTTCAAGACCACCTCTTGGCCGATTCTGACAGGCATTGTTACTTCATTTTTTCACTTCAGTGTAAATTTTTGGGCTTTTATCGTATTCAATCACTTGATACCTCGAAAATGCGAAAGCCGTTGCTATCTTCCTTTCGGGTTTCTAGTTGATTGAATAGGGGCAGCTGTAATACCCCAAAATTTAGCCTTCATTTTTCCTGGAAGCATGGGATTATGTTTTACACTTCATTAGCATCATATTAGGTCATACTCATCGCATACTGCATTAGTGACATGGAGATCAGGTTTTGATCGATCACTCCTTAACAGAAGGAGCCCACACAAAGCAAGATTGAGAATTGGACTTCATTTTATAAGTATACAAGTCTCAAGGGTCTCAGGGGGTCCAGGTATCTTATTATGGTCCTCAGTTCATCAGTGAAGGATTCAAAGCTATCAGAGTGTTCATCTGGATTTAATCAGAAATTAGGGTTTTATGGTTACCTGCAACATGCAATGTTTGGTTGGAAGTAGAGGAGCTCATCCATGTCATGATTAGAGAGGCATCTTGTCCTAGGAAGATTCACAAGTATCTCAGAAAGATCCATTGGCAATCAGTGCAATCAGTTCCTGATCATTTTGCCCTAAAACTAGTGTTTGGTATAAAATCAGTTTATTTCTGATTCTTTGGGTGAAAATCTTTTCCATGGCCCTCCATGTGTCCACAAGGGTCTACATACAAAAAATAAGCTCTTTATTTGAGCTAGAAGTGCTTCAATTGATCAATGGAATCGGGAATCAGACAGTTTGGGAAAAGTCAACTGTGGGGCCAGAAAAGTCAACTCCTGACATTTTGAGAGTGGAATCTCAAAATCCATGCCTAGGGGATCCTACATGTGAAATTTGATCAAGGTTGGATCATGGATTCATCATTTAATCAGGAATTGGAAAAGTTACTTAATTTGGAAATGGTTGACTTTCCATTTAGGGCAAGTTTTCATGATTGTGGCACTCACTTTAAGCCCATTTTGCATCCAGATAAAAGCTCCATTTGAAGATTTCTCCAACATGAAAGTTGTTTCTCTTGTTCCAAGATTTCTAGATATATAAAGTTTGATCCATTTGGATTAGAATTGAGAAAGTTACGCTTAGTCTAAGTGAGACATTTTTTTTAGGACACTTAGAAAAATTTCTAAGTCCAAAATCTTCAAAATTTGTCAAGACTTCTTGGCCAGTTTTCTTGCACTTCAAGGCATTATTTGAAAATAATTTCTTTACAAGAATTGTACCTTGCCATGTCCTCTTTCACATCCTTTTGGAATCATCTCATTTGGATCCATGGTTTGAGAGATACATTCATTTAAAGTGGGCACCATGACTTGACTTTCTAGGCAGATTTTGGGCCTTGCTGGCCCAATCAGATTTTCTAAGCATGCTGCACAAACCAGTCATGTTTTTTTACCTCTTTTGGCCTTGTATTGGACATCCATTCACTTAAGTTTGGCCCAAAATAAAAACATTTTACACCTCACTTCACACTTTTATTTTTATGGATAAATCACTTATTAAAAAGCCCATGAGAACACCTAATCCACCCTATTTAAGAAGCTGAAACCCTAACCCTAAAGGGGCATTGGAATTTCGTGGCAAGGAGGCAAAGCTTCATCACATATCAGATTCCATTCCACTTCTATTTTCCATTAGGTAATCATCTCTTCCATGATCATGTTTTGATATATCTACGCTTGCTTACCATGCTCATCACCATTAATCCTTCCATCTTCATATTTCTTTTTCTTATTTAAAATATTTTCTTCGTCCATAAAATTACCCAAAAATATTTTTCACTTTTCTTAACATTTTATTTAATTTTATATAATTTTTATTTTCGTATTTTTTAATATTAATATTTTATTTTAATTATTTATTCTAAATGGTCCATTTTAACACACTTTTTTTATTGATTTTATTTTTATGACTTTAAATTATTGTTAGCATTTGATTTTTGGGATGAAGGTCAACCTGAACTTTTCTTGGAATTTTATTTCACATTTTCAATTTATTTCTGATTTATTTTTGACCTAGTTTGGTTGGTTGACTTTTAATTTGACTTCTATTTTATTTTAATTAATTCACGTACCAATTTTCATTATTTTTAAAATCTTTTTGGGGGATGATGATGTCCTGACCCCACCTTATTTAGTTTAATTTTTCATAATTTTATTGATTAATTTACTATTTATTCTTGATTTATTTCTAACCTAGTCGTATTAATTGACTTTTGGTTTGACCTATGTTTTGTTTTAATTAATTTACGTGCCAATTTTCATTATTTTTAAAATATTTTTGGGGGATGATGATGTCCTGACCCCACACTATTTAGTTTAATTTTTCATAATTTTTTTGATTAATTTGCTATTGATTTGTTATTTTTTAAGTTGACTTGAATTTTCAGTTGACTTCTTTATGATCGATGTTTGGCTTAGGGATTGCTTATGGCAATTGAAGAGATCTTTTGATTCTCCCTCGTTCATCTCATATGCCATGTATTAGAGGCCTTTTACCTTGATTTTATTTGGTCCTTACCTCATTTCCTGATTAAATTATTCAGTGGACCCTTCGTGTGCATATTTTCATCTGTTTGATTCATTTGTTATCTTTTATACTTGTTTCTCTCATTCATGCTTTCTATTGCTTGATTATTTAACATGTTCATACTCCCATGCATTGTTTAAATGCTCCATTATTTGATTCTTTGGTTTGATTATATGTTGTTTATTTGTCGGATCTGATTGATAATTGTTGCCTACTTGTATGATGTATGAGGCATATGTTCTTATTGTTTGTTTGCCATGAACAATCCCCATTCATAACAAATGTACCCCTATCCCGTAAAGTGTATATATTTATTTCTTTATTTCTTTAGTCACCTGTTAATACAAGAATTAAAACGAACATCCGATAACTATTTCAAAATAAGATCAAAAGCTCGATCCAACATTGAGTAATCATTTTCAAAACTTAACAGAACCAGCACGCATTCATCCATCCTCTTGTAAGTCAATTGCCTCAGGCATCGCCATCTACCTGTAAGTCGATTGCCTCCGGCATCGCCATCTACCCTTATTCGTAATTCCTCTCCGCACTCCATCCGTCGACTCTTGTTCCGTTTAGGTAGTACCCATTAGGTAGAACCCTTTGTATGATAACATAGGTTGAATTCCCTTATTCTTTGCATGCTAACATTAGGTAAATGTTCCCCTTTGTAAATCCTAACACATAGGTCCATATTGCATGACAACTCTAGAGCAGAGCTTCCCCACTTTTAAACCTTCCGTGCATCTCCGATCTTGTGGCACGTCAGTCCGTTCTATTGCAAAGAGGTAACTGCCTAAGACTCGATTCAGCTAGCTGCGACACCTACTGCTAGGACATTGAACACACTGCCCACCCTCCTTTGACACAACTGGTGTCCTCTTTTGTAAGTCCATGTTCAGATGGAAATCCTTAACCCCTAGTTAGCCGAACTACGACAACTCTGATTCTCATGTCCAGATGAGATACGTAGGCACGAGACGCGATGTCTTGCCGAGTTTGACTGACGACTAACAACTAATCCTTGCTTGCTTTTGCCCTTGCTGCGATTATTTTCTCTCGCCCTCGTTGCGATCGAGACCTTCCCTTTCTCTTGCCCTAGTTGCAATCGAGACCCTTGTTCCCCTAGTTAGCCGAACTACGTTTTGCTTTGATTCTCATTCCAGATGAGATACGTAGGCATAAGACGCAATGTCTTACCGAGCACACTTCCCTTTAACCCATAGGTAACTGAGCTACGAAGACTCTGATTCTCATACTCATATGAGATACGTAGGCAGTGGATGCGACATCCTTGCGAGTCATTTTCTTTTAACCTTCCTTTTAGTAATCAGTACTTTAGATATACCTACACTCTTTAGACTAGAACAACACTTATGAAAAGGGCTCCCTAGGAGTACCTAGGATGTTTTGGGTTCTTAAAACCTTCCCATTGCCTAACCAACCCCCTTACCCAGATCTCTGACATTTTTACTAGTTTTTGATTCGATAAAACCTTTAGGTTTTTGTTCGCTTTATAACCATTCCTTTGGATAAATAGAAGTGCGGTGGCGACTCGACTTGTATGGTTTACCTTGGATTTAGTCAATATCTCTAATGGTAACGAATATCCTACTACACCCACTAACCTCTATACTTATTTGTATATATTATACACTAACCCTTACTATCTTATTAATATTATACATTGATCTCGTACCTTGTTTAACCTAACAACTTAATCAAAACTTTAACTTTCAATCTTGAGTTTGCATAGTCTTTCTTTTGTCAATCTATTGATAGATGGACTTAGGGTTGAATAACTTACATTGTTACAAATTTATTGCAAGTTGAACCTTTGATCATCTTCAATACTTTGCATCAGTGATAAGTTATGCCCTGATGCGCCATATTTTGAATCTATTGACCTAAGGATAGATAATCCTCAAGTGTTGGTCCCTTGTTCATAATACTAACTTAACCATTTTTTTTAAACTTTGTTTACTACTAACCTTTGTTATTATCATTGTTATTTTGTTATTTACTTTTATGTCATTTACTTTGTAACTCACACTTAAGTACTCTTCATCATCATATTCATTGCATAAACTCATCATGCATGTTCATTATTGTTATTTATTTTTATTGTTATCATACATCAAAAACAACAAAAATATGATAAAAAGATAAAACCAAAAACAATTCATTCCACTTAAACAACTTGGATTTATAGGATCTAATCCTAGGACCTTTGTTTGGAGGCCTTTTCCATTTACTTTGTGATACTTTGTTAACTTTGGATTTTCATCTGTAACTTGCATATTGGTTGTAAAAATGGCATCATGGCATCACCCTAGTGGGACTTGTTTGTAAGACCATTATCCTTTATTTAGCTTAGGTCACTTTCACACACACAAGGCTTTCTCTGGGCTACCTTACAATGAGACCCTTTATTTTCTTGTTGGTTACTTTGCATACTTATTGCATTACATTACCCAATTTTTTTAATCAAATAAACAAACCCTTGATCCAACGTCAAGTGGCATTTTCATAATCAGATTCAAAATAGATTAAAACTACGATTAGTATGGTGCGCCATGAGCCTTAAGTGGTGGAGAATGAGTAAGAATGGAGCATTCCTACCCTTACTATGATTATTTTGGACGTAAGAAGCTTGGCTTGTTGTCTAGAATATTCACCTCCGCCCTAGACTCTAGTGCAATATAGTCACAAACTCTTTTCAGAATCCCTTATTCAAGGTAAAATCAACACAATCCATTAAACCTTATTTTTTTGCCTTAGGGCACCCCTTCGAAAACCCTTTTCTCAAAGGTGAAATCAACCAACACAAACATTTTTTACTCCGAACTACAGAACTTTGATTGCGCATCCCCAATGAGTGATACGTAGGCACAAGGGCCACAATTCTTGGCGAGCATAATAATAAAAAACCTAGAGCCCCATCACTCTTTTTACAAACCTTTTAAAAAATAAAACAATAAATGAGATAAATACCTGCATACATAAACAACCCAAATGGTTCCCATGGAGTACCATGGACGTGAGGGGTGTTAATACCTTCCCCTTGCGTAACCGACTTTCTAACCTAAGTATCGGTTGTAAGACCGATTCCTTATTCCCTTTTTGCGCTTCCCGTGCGTATCTCTTTTCAAGGGTTTTATCGACTATTTCCCCTCGCCTCTCCGATAGAGGCATATAAATAAAATTCGGTGGCGATTCTTCTTTTTTGCCCTTTTCTCTCTTCAAAGGAGGGGCATCCATTAGTTCAAGTCGGCCAGTTTTTTTATCTAATTAAAAAAGTCTGATAGCGACAATATCTTCCCATTGCATAATTGACTCCCGAACTCAAATTTGGTTGTGACGACTATTTTATTTTTCTTTGAAAGGTTTTATTGATATTTTCTCTTTCCTTTTTGTAATAAATAGAGTTTGGTGGCGACTCTGTTATCTCAAGCGTGCAAGCGCTCTTGGTAATTTTTTGCGTCGTGACACTTAGGATACACCCTGAGTGACCTTAAGGGTATTAGCCCATCTATGTGTATGCATCGAATCATGCTAGAAAGAGGATTATAAAAACTCTTGAGAGAACCAAATACGACTGAACCTGAATATGAGTGAGGTAGTTAAGAAGGAAGTTATGAAACTTCTGGATGTCAGGATTCTCTATCCCATATCTGACAGTAAGTGGGTGAGTGTGATACTTGTGGTACCGAAGAAAGTTGTCATGAATGTTGTTAAGAATGAGAGAGTGACTCATTAACCACACGCAAGGTGACTGGATGGAGGATGTTCATATATTATCGGAAATTGAATAAAGTCATAAGGAAGGATCACTTCCCCCCCCCCCCCCTTTATCGACCAGATGTTAGAGCGCCTTTCTAGGCACTCGTATTTATGCTACTTGGATGGATATTTGAGATTTTTCCAAATTCTGATACATCCAAGTGATCACTTAAAAACTAGTTTTACTTGCCCTTATGGTACTTTCGCTTGCCGGCTGATGCCTTTTAGACTATGTAATGCTCCTGCCACTTTCCAAATATGCATGATGCCTATCTTTGCTGATTTTATTGAGGACATTATGGAAGCCTTTATGGATGATTTCTCCGTGTGTGGATCTAGTTTTGATGATTGTTTAGTAAATCTATAAATGGTTTTAGAAAGATATGTTAAGGCTAATCTTGTGTTGAACTGGGAGAAGTGTCACTTCATAGTTAAGGAGGGCATTCTTCTTGGTCATTCTATGTCTACTAAAGGTATTGAGGTTGACAAAGCAAAAATCGAAGTTATCATATATTTGCAACCTCCAAAATTGTGCAAGAAGTCAAGAGCTTCCTAGGACACGCTAGTTTCTGTCGGTGATTCATTCAGGACTTCTCGAAGATAAGCAAACCCCTTACTTGCTTACTGATGAAGGACGCAGAGTCTATCTTTGATGAACACTGCCATGAGTCCTTCCAATTATTAAAGAGTGTACTAATCGCTGCACCTATCATACAACCTCCTAATTGGAGTGAGCCTTTTGATATTATGTGTGATGCATATGATTATGCAATAGGAATTGTTCTAGGACAATGTAAAGACAATAAGTTGAATGTTATCTATTATGCTAGAAAGACGATGGATGAAGCTCAAATTAATTATCATACTACAAAAAAAGAGCTTCTGGCGATTGTGTTTACTGTAGATAAATTCAGGTGTTATCTTTTATGATAAAAAATTATCGTCTACACCGACCATGTTTCCCTCCAGTATATGCTTACCAAAAAGGATGAAAAACCGAGATTGACTTAGTGGATTCTATTGCTTCAGAAGTTCAAGATGGAGATCCGAGATAAGTAAGGAACAAGGAATATGGTGGCGGATCAGCTGTCGAGACTTACTGATGTTAAGAATTATGATGTTCCTTTTAATGGTTATTTTCCATATGGAAAACTAGTAGCTTTTGTCAGAGCTAGGGCCCCTCGCTTTGTCCATATCACTGATTTTCTTGAGGTGGGAGGCTCTAGTTTTAGGTAAACACCTAAAGAGGCTTCTGTAATAAAGTCATTGGTGCCTCGGTATGCTGATTATATCAACTACCTTGTTGCTAGTATTTTACCTCCCGAGTTTACTTACCAACAAAAGAAACACTTCTTTCATGATCTTAAGCAGTACTATTGAGATGACCCTCTCTTGTTTAAAAGAGGCATCGACGGTATCTCCGTTGATGCGTGCCTGATGACGATATTGAGAGTGTCTTATCCACTGCCACTCATCTCCCTATGGAGGGCATATGGGCATCTCTAAGACTGCCGCTAAGATCCTTCAAGCTGGCGTTTATTAACCTACTATCTTTATAGACGTGCACATATTCACCACTGAATGTGACCGGTGCCATCATAGTGGAAACACTTCACAGAGAGATGATATGCCTCAAAAGTTTATCATGGAAGGTTAGATTTTTGATGTTTGGGGTATAAACTTCATAGGACCTTTTCCATCCTCAAATGGGAATAAATATATACATGTTGCTATGGACTAATTGTCTAAGTTGATTGAGGTTATTTCCTATCCCACTAATGATGCTAACATGGTAAATAAGATGTTTAAGAATGTCATATTCCTAAGGTTTGGAACTCCAAGATTAGTCATCCACGATGGTGGATCGCACTTCATTTCAAAATCTTTCGAAAAGCCTCTTGCTTAAGTATGAAGTAAAACATCGTGTAGCGATCCCTTACCATCTGCAGACAAGCGAATAGGTGGAAATCTCAAACCGTGAGATTAGAGGATTCTAGATAAAATGGTTTCCACCTCAAGAAAGGATTGCTCGACTAAGCTGAGCAACGTATGCTAGGCCTATAGAACGGCCTATAAGACTCTCATAGGAACGACTCCCTTTAAGCTTATCCATGGAAAATCTTGCCATCTCCTAGTAGAGTTAGAACATAAAGCCTTTGGGCCATTAAGGCCCTTAATATGGATCATACAACTGTTAGGGGAGAAGGATGTTTAATTTATACGAGCTTGAGGAGTTGAGACTAGATGCTTAGTAAAATTCCCAGATCTATAAAAAGCGAACAAAAAAGTTGCATGACAAGCGCATCTCAAGGAGAAAGTTTAATGAGGGTGAGCTTGTGTTGTTGTTTAAATCCAGGCTTAGGTTGTTTCCTGGGAAGTTACGTTCCCGATGGTATGGACCATTTGAGGTAACAAGAGTGAGTGAGTCAGATGTTGTAAAAGTGTGGAGTGAGTCCACAAGTAAGTTTGTTGTCAATGGATAAAGATTAAAGCATTATCACTCATCTGATACGGTTCTTGATCAAGGTAGTACCTTGATGGTGTGTCCTCCTTAGAAGGATGTTAAAACTGAGTCGAGCTACTGAAATTTAAATGAAGCGTTGCGTGGGAGGAAAACCATGGGTCTCTATTGTTTTTATTTTTATTTTCATTTTATTTCCCTTCAATAAAAAGGTAGACCCAATTTAGAGAAATCAGTGGTTAATGAACCATGATTAATGAGAAACACTCCCCCTTGGGCTTGAAAGTACCTTAAACGAACTACTTTGATTTCTCTGAATTAGAAGAACAAAAGTGTGCTGCTTCAGTTAGCTTATGGGTAACCCGTCATGAAGCTGATGGGCGTCACGCTTGTCAAGACAGTGTTTGGCTTTTTGTTTAACCAGAAAATTGATTCCTTGTGAGGATGATGCCCTAGGCATCACCCATCTGACGCCTGTCATTTCTTGTTCCAATCATCCTATTTATTCAAAACTCATTAAACCCAATTTAAATCTCCTACCTTCTAACTTCCACCCACTTATAACTCCCTTAACTATTTAAATTCATTTCCTTATCTCCTTCCTACATTTTCTCTACTGACATTACCTTTTTATTTCTCTAAAAAGTTTCATAAACTTCATAAAAACCACACCTTCAAACCACCATAACTCCCTCATATCTCCACCATTTTAAAAACTGAAACCAGTTACCTCATCCCCATTCCATCCTCTTCCACCTTTGACCAATAAAATCTCTGATTCCTCACCTTCTAAAAAACACGATTTTCTTACCACCTTCATTTTCTACACTTTTATTCACTCAATATGCCACCTAGGAGACCTGTGGATTATATGGGTATAGTTTTTAAAGAAGGGACTGATCATAAGAAGCATTTCAACTACTTGTACCAGCGCACTATCACTCCCACAAGGTATGCTGACAAAACTTGTCTTCGTACTTTAGGCCTTTATGATAGTGTCTGTTTTATGCTTACTTACTAGGTTGGGATCAATTTATAGCTCTTAGACATCCTACTTATGAGAGGATTACTCTATAATGCTTAAGCTCTTTTACTTATTTCTCTCATCTAACGAGCCAAGGCTCGTAAGGGATTGTTCTATTTAAAATGTTTAACCAAGACTACTCTTTTGATCAAAACCACATAGCTGATTTTCTACACATACGACACACTATAAGGATCCCTTGCAAGGTCTCCAAGGAGGGAGCTTGGTTTATGGAGTTTGGACATCTTTGGGAGAGGCTAACGACTGATTTTACTGATGATATGGAAGGGAAGAAATCTTCCCACATCCATAACCCAACTATCCGATATTTAGACAGATTATGGCACATACCATTTTTGGGAGAGATGATAATGGTAATGTCAACACGAAAGAGTTATTTTTCATTGACAGTGTGTTCTAAAACACACCAATTCATACCACTTCTTTCATGTTGGCTAACATGCGTCCGGTCTCGAAAATTAAGCAAGAAGCCATTGCCATTTGAATGAAAAGCAATCAAATTATTGAATCTTAAGTAATCCGATGAAGACCCCCAAAAAGAATAAGGGCCATATGACTTATTTTAATATTTTTTGGAAATTTCTTCGAATCAAATAACCTTATTAAAGGTGTTTTGAGATACATTAAAGAATGAAATCTTCTCTACTCTCATTTGTGGCTTGAATCACTTTAACGAGAAAATAAAATTACAAATTTGATTATTTATATAAGGCTAAGTTGTTCAAATTAGATAAATTGTAGATGTGAAGGGATAATTATTGGAGTGTAAATTAAAATTTTGTGTATATAAGAATGAAAGTGCACGGTCTGATACTTTAAGTCAGAATCACATGTTTCTCAAGAGATTTCAACTTTCCATCCCCACACTTATACTTGGCACCCCCCCCCCCCCAATTTCGTAGAATAAACAATAGTAATCCTGCAAAAAACTTCACTCATTTTCCAAAATTCACCGTCCACGCGCGCTATTTTTGAATTCTCTATGGTGATACTTGAAATTTCAAAAACAATATGTTTTTTTACCGTAAATAGCAAAATTTGCATGATTTTGTGCCGAAAATTTCAAATTTTCCGATAATTGTGAAAACATTTACCCCAGAAATTTCACAATTTGCAGTTCAAAATAACCTGCAAATCCCTAAAATTTTAGAATTTTTTTGATAGTTATAAAAACTTTGATTTTTCCTGGAAATTTCATTATTTTAGGGAAAATTAGGAAAATTTAAAAATTAGTGAAATTTTCAGTAGATAGAGAGACACTATTGCAGACAAAGCGACAAATAGAGTGGAAGACCAGGTTACGGCTGCTAAGGGTGAGTCTTCCCATATACGGGCTGGAGGCGTGGTTCCAACTGGTTCACACCATAAATGGTTGACTGAGAAGGGGATGTTCCACGTACTCCATCGGACCTGACGCTGAGTGGTTAGATTAATTGAGCAACCCAAAGATGATGCTGAGGTTGTTCATGCTCACGATGTTCATCACCCAGCGGTTGAGGCATATGGGACACATATTTGTGTCGAGGTTACTGATGAGGTGGTTGTTGATGGGGTGGTCCATCTATATGTCGTTATTGTAGATGAGATGGTCCATCCAGATGCCAATGTTGTTGATCCGGTTCCACCTGCTACTGCTGGCACAGAGGTTACATCTCCTTCCACTGAGTCGTTTGTGCACACTGATGGAGGATTCCCGGGAGGACCCATTGACCAGTTCATGCTTATCAAGTATGTTGACCATGTGGCATACTGATTATGGCAGGGATATATATATATATATATATATATATATATATATATATATATATATATATATATATATATATATATATATATATATATATATATATATATATATATAACTAATTTATTATTGTTCCATGAAAGGTAAATGCTAATTTTTTTAAAATTTGGTTGTTACAGGATTGTCTCTCACTAAAGATGACATCACATGGGTCGAAGCTGAAGAACTTCCTAAAGACTCTGATGTTTGAGCAGGTCATGCATATTGTACATGATCTTGAGCTCCTTGACTTTACCGACTTCTCACTTGCCATGCTCGAGGCTTCATTTCTTACTATTTTTATTGAGCGATGGCACAAGGAGACATCTTCATTTCATCTTCCATTTAATGAGATGACTATGACTCTGGATGATGTCTCCTCATTGTTCCATCTCTCCATCATCGGAAGATTCTAGACAACTCATGTTATTAGCCTATTGCTTGCATGTTTGACTACTACACGAGATTTGGGAGTTGCTTAGGAGGCTGTGCTAGAGGATTAGGATTTAACATGGGAGTCACATTCATATGTCTTGGCTTTAAGATAGGTACGAGGAGCTTGTTATGGCATAAAGTTATTAGGTTACCGCTAGGGTGTACATGTTATATCTAGTAGAAAGTACTCTCTTTGTGGACAAGTCAAGTGTTTATATCAATGCTCGATACGTGTGGAGGTTCAATAGCCTTGACGTTACTAGTTACGCTTGGGTTTGCGCTGTGTTGACCATCTTATATACAACACTTGAAGTGGTGACAATATACGGTGGAAGACCACGGTCTCTAGACACTTGTATGAGAGGTGTTTACGACAATATAATTATGTTCAGAGCATCCCATAACCATTTCCATATATTCCATCTGCAAGCCTTGACAGGTGGTTTTAAAGTATTATCATTATCTTTAGTCGTGTCATTAGAGATTGCACGATTATACACACCCTCGCATCATCCCACCTATTGAGTATACAGATGATGTTGGGCCTTCTGATGTTGGGGCACCTGTTGATGATGTGTCGCCGCTGCCGCCTCCTACAGCTGATGTCAATGACCAGCAACGCCTCTAGATGGTTGCAGTTATTAAGGATAATCATATGGGTTTTGTAAACCCTAATGGTGAGGTTTATACTGGATTATCTCGTGTTACAGACATAGCTCGTGGAAGGGGGGGCTATTTAGACATTATAGTTACCTTTATGTATTATTTGTATATTACATGTAACATTACTCAGACATCTTCATCATAAATTTTTATTAGATAATATTTTTGATCTTCCATTGATGCAACATGAACATAAATTAACATCTGACAATGGATTACATAACTTAAGCGTAACTTAAGAAAACCATAATAAATAAGAAAACCTAGACACTACCAGAAGATTTTGGATGTTTCATCATCTTAATTATGTCATCGGTAGACCTTGGAAGCTTAGCATCTAAATCGATCAGCCCCTTTTTTAACCTACGGCGAAATAATATCCATATATCCTTCACATCTTCATCGGTCTTAAACTCAATAAGGTTATATTTCACCCTTCCATCAATATCAATCCAATCTTTTCAAAACTCGATCTTTCTCATCTTTTTGTTTTCGGTATCAAGCAACAATTCATTCAAATTAGATGTCAAAGTGGCGAGAGATGTGGTGCCATCAAGAAGCCGAAAATCTACGGGAGGTGAAACTTCGTTCAAGTACACTTATGCCTTAATAAAAAATTAAGGAAAAGGAATTTTGAGACGTTAGTTTGTAGTGAAAATTCTGATTTTTATACCAAAAATTTTGTACGGAAATTTGTTTCATATTTTTGTCAGGGGAAGTTTTGGAATTTTGAAACTATGGGAGTTCCAGGTATAAGTGTGGGGATGGCAAGTTAAAACCTCATATTTCAAGTCTCTCACAAGTCTGTTGCGGGCCAATTTTTTTTATATTTTACAATCTATGGCCTCTTACATAGTGAATTTTTCCCACACATTATGTGCGCTACATTTTTTCAAAATTATTTAGTTTTCATTGTAAATAAAATAAAATTTTAAAAAATATATATTTAAATTTTTGAACTCAAATGGTATTAAAATTCATAAAAAAAAATCAATACACCAAAATTTAGTATTAGTTTTAAAAACCTTACTTGTTCGGACTTCAAAACATATGCATATTTGTTTTTGTTTTTATAATAGACTTAGAGGAAAATAATGTTTGAATCGTACGTTCAAAATTTACTCAGTTCCTAATCAAAAAAATTTACTCAATTCTGAAATACTAAAATATAAGGTTTTCTGATAGAGGGATTGAGAAACAATCTCATTTTAACAAAAAAAAAAAATTAAAAAATTAGATCGTCTCAATGCAAGAGATTCATGTTAGATAATATTTAACGAGTCTTTACTTATAGTTGGTGTAGCGGTAAATTCATGATCATCAAGCTATGGATAAGCTAGAGATCAAATAACAAGAGTCACCACCGCGCTTTTATTGTTTCCAAGGGAAAAGGAAAAAAGTACGAACAAAACCCAAAAGTAAGAAGTTTTCAAATCAAAACTAATAAAATGTCAGAGATTACAGGTAAGGGGGTTGGTTACACAGAGGGAAGGTGTTAGCACCTAAAGTGTCCTAGGTACTCCTAGGGAGCCCTTTTTGTGTGCATATGTATTTGGTAAAAGTGATGTTTACAAAAAAATAGAATGGGGGGATGAGAAAAGAATTCATTAATTATTTTTTTGTTTGGCAAGACCTTCGGTCTTGTGCCTACGTACCAACATAAAAATGAGGGATCAAAACCTCGTAGTTCGTGATACAAATTTCAAAGTGGATGCATTGCTTTTAACAAAAATAAAGTCTAAAAGGAACAAAGGCCTAAAAATGGTTTAAATGAGTTAGTTCTTTCTGGCTTTTTGAAAGTTTAAGTCAAGTATAGTTAAGTTTATTTACAATTTTGATTTAAGAAAAGAAGTTTGAAAATGCAATGGCATAAGGCCAAAGTTTCTATCTTTTTGAAAAAGTGGTCAAAGTTTAGAACAAAATAAGTTCAATCAAAGAAGGTTTTGAAAAAGAGAGGGAGAGATTTTGAAATTAAATAAGTGGGGAGAAGATGAAGATACTATCCTATGTACAAAATTAAAAGTTTAAAGTTGAAAAGATCTGACCAAATGGGTAGCAATCCAATTGACAAGAATGTCAATAGAAACCCAGAATTCCCTTGGACTTTTTGAATTAAGCAACACACAAATGCACAATTATATTATCTTGAAGAGCAAGACATCAAATAAATATGGCCACATCCAAGCTTATCCATTCCATGATCTTCTTCAAGGTAGCCCATGTAATAGATGAATTTCACAAGTCACAGGTTCAAAATAACAGCTTCACGATGATCATGTTGTAGATGAACTTAAAGAGATCTTGAATGATGTATCAGATGAAGTTTCAAATTGTAAGCACTTGGTTTCTCAATAAGTTGGCATTGGCCAAGTCCTTTAGCATAGGAATGTTGCCTAAGTTCTAAGTCCATTTGTCGTAGATCAAACCAACAGTCCACACAAATGTTTTTTAGGGTTTTTGTTGTTATTATGTACATTAATGGTCAAAGACCACACAAACAAGCCAAGCACAAGCAAAATATATCACACAATATGGTCCATGTGAAAAAAGTGAAAATTGCATTAACATAAGCAATTAGAATGATATAAACAATGGCAAATGTATAAAAGCTAGAATTAAATGACATTAAAGTAAAGGGCTTGAAATTAAAAGTTAGTAGTTAATAGGTTAGAAGTTAGTATTGTTTTGTTTTTGCTTTTCATTCTTAGACTTTCTTTGGAGAACACTCAACTCACTTATCACAAGCATGGATCCTTGAACCAAGACATCTTCCAAAGGAAGGAAAAAAAGGTCAAGTTTCCACACAATACCATGAAAGAGGGGAGACTTACAATCTCACTAACTAGAATGCTATGCCTTTTATGTCACAAATTTAGCGTTATGTTAAGCAATCGTAATTGGACTTACGTAGAAGTCACAACTATTTGAGGTCAGGCAATAAAATTTTAGTGTTAATGCATGTTAGAGACATAGTATTATGAACTATGCTCATGAAACATACCACACACAAAAAGAATATGCAAAAGGTGTGGCCTAATCTCATCCATACTCATGTTAATTTTTCAATCAACTAGCTTTAGAACTTTGAGATATCATAGGCCAAATGAGATGAATGCGTAAAGAATGGGAATGAGATGAAGTGGGAGGGGAATAGATGAAATCTCAAATTGATCAAAGTAGGACTTTTACCAAATTAATATCATTCATTAATTTTGGGAGATGGAATGTACATTCCATCTATCCCCTAAATCCAATGATATTAATTTGACAAAGTCAAATCAACCTTGATCAAGACCCAACAACAAGAGTCAAACATAAAAAAGTCATCACAATTGGTCAACAAAATTATTTGGCATTTATTCCAATTAAAAATACTGAAATAATGCATTTAAATTAAATATGGTTTGTCAAATTCCTAAAACCTCATCAAAACACCAAATAAATGGCAATGAGATTTATCATAGGTCAAACAAGGTCAAAGGACCTTAGAGAAAAAAATTCAGATTTTTTAAAGACTTAAAAGTATTTTTAAACAATTAAAAACAAATGAAAAATCAATTAAATCATGAAAAATATTAATAATGATCAAATAAATAATTTTAATTCAAAATATAAAAGAGGAAAATATTTGAATTTTTTTGGTGAAACTCTCATATTTTTTGGATCAATATTAAAATTAATATGAATTAATGAAAATAAAGCAATTAAAATGAAATTCAAATAATCAGAAAAAACGTGGACCACTTGATCTCCCTCATTATTTGAGGTGGCAGATCAAGTGGCCACCAACGCGCATTCCATGGTGCGCCTGAGTCAAACGTCCACACGCTTGGTAATTAAAACATACGCTCATGATTAAAACAAATTGGACTCATCTAATGGCTCAGGACCACGCCACATCATTGCCGGAGCAAAGCGTGACATTCATCACCACATCATAAATGAAAAAGGAGGACATGATCTGAAAGGAAAAATGGTGTAGATCACGAATATCACCTCAATTTTATCTAACTCCTCACATATAGAAAGATATGAGGAGTTGAAATTTCAGGTATGTCAACTGAGTTGCTTCGATTTGACCTTTAAGCAACTCAATATTCTTGCCTACATTGGTAGGACTTCAGACAACCAAAGAATCAAGAGAATTGAGCAAGATTGAGAGAGAATCGAAGAGATGAAATTTTCTGGAAAATACCTTCAATGTAGGTCTGGATTCAACTGCTCTTGCCTTGGCTCGTGCTTGATCTCACTCAGAATGCTTGCAGGAGTAAAATGAAATACACAAAAGGTCTTAGATCCCTGGAGTTTTGAATCTCAAAACAGTGAGATTCAAACTCAATTTCATGATGAAATTCTCAGGTTTATCCTCTCAAATGGAAGGGTTAGGGGTTTAGGAACAAAGTTGGCGCGAATGTGTGTTGAATTCTGAGCATAAGGGGCTCTATTTATAGCTGCAGCTCATTATATTTGCACCTTCAAATTCACTTTCCAAAATTGGAAATTGATGATGCATGGGTGTATGGGCGTGTACAGGCCCATGAGATCATTGCTTTAGGTCCACAAATGAGTGTGAGAAGGAATGAAATCAACTTGGATTGCAAGGCAAGTGTGTGTGTGAAGATTTGAAGTTTGATCTTTGCCAAATAATGATACCATGTTCATGTCATGCCCAGCCCTAGAAATTCTTGTCCAAAATGAATGAACTTGGACTTTTTGGAAAGGCTAGATCAATAGGAATAACTTTCATGTTCAACACTTTTCCATTTGAAGCTTGTATCATGTTGCATTTTGAGGTGGAAGTTTGGAAATTTCAACATGTTGAAAATTTTTCTAAGTGTCAAGCCATATATCTCAATATTCCACCTTGCTTAACATTTTATGTGAGCTTCAAATGAGAAAAGTGTCTTCATAAAAGTTGTATCTCTTTCAAAGACCTTCAAAATGGTCACCAATTTCATGTCATTTGGATTTAAAATGGTAGAGTTATGCATTTTTGAAGTTTGGAAAAATCACTTGTTCAATGGTATAGGTCAAAAGTGACCTATAATGTAGCCTCGTATCACATGCTCATAAAAGTTGAATTATCTCTCACTCCCAAAAGTGACCTATAATGTGAAACTTGTAAATCTTTCATCTCATAAAAATTGAGCAAGTTATGGCATGGGAAGTTGACTTTCAAATTAGGGTTTAGACAAAATGACCTATAATATTTCAACATAGAAAATGATTTTCCAAACCAAACTAGATCTAGGTCTCAACATGAAAGTTGTTTGTAATGTCATTTAGAGTAATGTTTCTCTTGGAATAATTTTCATATGGTGAAAATTTTAGGAGATATGGTCTAGGGAGACCCAGTTTTGATCAGATGAATTCATCTGGCCAACCACCATCAACCAACTTGCTAACCTTCAATTATCTTGAATTTATAGGCTCATGGTATATCATATATGCATAAGATGATGAAATTTTAAGTTCCCCTTGATAAATTTGATCAATTAGTGAGATAGCTTGTTGGAGAAGTTACTCAAGATACCTAGTCAAACTAGGGTTTCTAAGGCAAATCACCCTCAAACTCTTGAAGAAAACTTGATCAATATAACATGTAGTAATAATTGGGACTCATATATGATTCTTATAACCATTCTTGGATCCATTCATGGTTGTGCTCTTTGTCATGAGGGTCTCAAACCCTAGATATAAACTTGATAGATCAATGGAGATCATGCCCTACCTACAAAAGAGTTAGGAAAATGCAAAGACATATTTTTGGTATTTTGGTTAGTAAAAATGATAAACTACAAGTATGATACAATCACAAAGTGCTTGGTGATCTCTCCCCAAACAAACCCAATGAAGGAGGGGTAAGGAGAATGCCAAGGTATGATCCCAATGCTAATGCTTATGATGAAATTGCATGAGGGATCTTAGGGTCAAAATTGGGGTCTTACAGTTGGGTTATGTGTAGTTTAGTCTATTTATATTTTATTATATATTCTCTTTGTAACCCTTATTTGTATAAATCATGTTATTCACATTATTAAAACCCAAGTTTTATTTCTCACTTCTTTACTTTATAATCTCTATTGTTAACATGGTATTTAGAGCTTAATTTAATCCTCCTTGAAATAATTGTTATATCCTCTATTAAGTTCCCAAAAAATTTTGTATTTCTTTGTTTTGATTTTATAATGATAAACTTATTGAAGAAAAAAATCATTACGTTGAATCACTAAATTGTTCTCGGTTGTCTCCCCCTTTTGTGTTCATGAAGACCTGGATTAAATTATATATGACTTTGTTGACTTTCTCCCTATTGGTTTCTTCTTTCTCCATTGATTCTTCCTTTTCTTACTGGTTCTTTTGTTTAGTTGATTCTCTCTCTCTCTCTCTCTCTCTCTCTCTCTCTCTTTAGGTTCTTCTATTTGCTTACTCCTCTCCCAATGGGTTATTCTATTTGGCTGATTCTTGCTTCATGATTCTTCCCCTTCTTATTGGTTCTTCTACCTGTTGCTTATATTTCTCTCTCTTATTGGTTCTTCAATCTGGTTACGCTTCACCATATTACTTATTCTATTTGGTTGCTTTTTTCTCCAATGACTATTCCCCTTGTTATTGGTTTTTTGTTTTGTTGCTCTTCTCTCTATTGGTTATTCTATTTGGTTTGGTTTGGATTGTATTCAATTGATTCGATTCGATCTAATTTGATTTAGTTTATTTCAATAAGATTGGTTCAAATAGCTTTGATTTGGTTTGATTTGGTATGATTCGATTTGGTTCAAATTGACACAAATTGATTTGGATTGGTTCTGTTCTGTTTGATTTAGATTGATTTAGATTTGATTGGTTTAATTTGATCTAATTTAATTCAGCTTGGTTTGAATCAATTTGATCTGGTTCACATTAATTTGTTGGTTTGATCTATCCTCTCTTTGGATGCTCCTCCTCTCTTGATGGTTCCACTCTTTGACTTCTTTAATTACTTATTCTCTCATTTGTTTGTGTTTGTCTCTATGCTTGTTCTTCTTATTAGTTTATGTTTCTAGTGGTTATGATATTAGTTAATTTGGTTTTATCACTTACTTTTAAGGTTGATTTGTAACAAGCTTAAAGATTAATAAACTTTAAATTTAAGGGGAATGTTCTAATTTTATATTTATATTGTTTATTATTGAGTGTGTTTTTATTTTTTGTTTGGCAAGATCTCAATGCTTCATGTTAACATATTGTGAGTTTGAGGGGAGATGTTAGATAATACGTAATGAGCTGGTGACAAATCGGCAAGTGTATCGATATTGTCGAAGTAATAATGAAAAAGATCGTTTCCACGAGGATTGCAATTTAACAAGGAGTACGTTTGTGCGAATCAAAAGTAACAAGGTTGGGAGCTTCGAGTTTGAATGCGAAAATTAAATAGAAAGGTTATCAGAATGCAAAAGGCGATTAGGTTTCGTCTTGAATCCCTTGTATGTTACTGTTAATGTTAGAGCTTATCTAACCTTATAATGATTAATTTAATTACCATGATAGTGTAACTAAGCCTTTATACCCAATCTCTTGGTGTATATCTCACTATTCTAAGCTATAATTCCCTAATCAATTAGGTCAATTAGATAGTTAAAGTACATAATGTTTGTTTGTTAAACCCTAAGTCAAAACCTTACAATTTCTTATATCTAGCTCAATTATTAGGTTGAACAATTAATTTAGACCAGACTCATACAATTAGGGTTAGTAATTAGCATAATATTGAATCATTATATGGACATTCGTAAACGCATATAAAAAATTAAATGCAAATATTAACTGAACAGAAAACTAAATTAATCAAAAGAGTAAATAGTACAAAGACCTAACATATACTCCCAACAGATCCATACAGGTTTATCTCAATAAAACCTAACATAAAAAAATTACCTACTCATAACAATCGAGATAAAAGAGAAATATACATGAATTTCGGGTTAGAATTTAGCTTCCGATGGCTAAAACCTTCGCTCCAGAGCTTCACACTACTTCTCTGTCGTCAAAATTAGGTCACCAGCAGTAAATACTCAAAAGTGTGAAAACAATCTCTTTATAAATTTGCATAACACGTCAGACCCCACATGGCATTGCGCCACAATGCTAATGCATCATGCCATGATGACATGTTCATCGTGCCACGATGGGGTGCAATAATTGCAATACTGAATTGCCTCAAAATTTCTCTTTTTCACACCATTTCTTCATATTTTCTTCTTTCTTCCTTTTTCTTCCATATATTAAAAAACATGGTAAATATTAATCAAACTTAACCAAAGTGAGATCAAACTTAATAAAATAACTGACAAAATGCTGTAAAAATTACGTGTTGACAGAGTTTCATCACAACCCCAAACTTACATTATTTCATGTTCTCAAGTAACTCATTCATACTTGTGAATTTCAAAACCTCATACTTACCAAACCAATAACAGACACCAATACTTGTAGAGTATTTACTTTCATCATTTTCTTCAATTCAACACTTTCCAAGGAACTTCTACTTTCTCCATACTCAACCTTTCTCATAATGTCACGAGTTCGCTCATAACTGGAATTTTTTGTACGCTTATTCGCACATAATTGATATCAGTCATATGAACTTGTAAAATTTCTAAAAAGTATATCACATTTTATTTGAAAACAAACTTTTAAGGTCAAAGGTTGCAATGTGGCTTATGTCAGGGTAATATATTTTTTGGTTGGGAGGCTTAATTCTTTGGAGTTAAGTACCTACTAATTTTCTAAATATCTCACCTTTTTAAATTTCCTTTTACAATTGGGTACTAGACTTGAGTTCTTTTTTTCTTTTTTTTCCAGAAGCTATAATTTACCAATTTTGATTATTTCATGCTTCTTTTTCATCATTTTTTATGACTCAAGATTTCTAATACCCCTACCCCAAACTTAAACGTTACTAATTCCAAGATCAACCCTAAACATAGCTTCTTATATCACCTATAAAATAAATATACCCAACTCCAAAGAGATTATGGAAAGATAAACCTTTCTGGTCAATAGGCTCATAATGTGGCTAAGTCATCGAAAGATTGACTCAAGCTCAAAGGGTTTAAAAAATGATAAATTATTTAAGGGACACCTAAGAAAGGTTCTAAGTTTTAAAACAAAAAACATGCCTCGACGTGTAATCAAATAAACAAATAACAATTCAGTAACAATGCATGTCGTAGTAGATGTACAATTATATGAACACTCGTTACAAATAAATGGTACAAAAGTGATTTTTTTTGGCTTAAACCTTGGTAAGGTATCTAGAGGTTGAGCTCAAGATTTTTGAAAAATCATACCTCTTCTAGTGTTTTCCATCCACATTTGCAACTTCAATACAAATTTTGATTGCTCTTCTCTTTTATTTTGTTTTCTTGTGTCTTGCTTTTTAGTCATTGGTATGGTCAGATAATCCTCACTAACAAAACACAAGACATATGTATTACTTAAATAAAGAACAAGAAGTTTACAAATAGGGAAATCATAGGAAAATAAACTACTACTTATGAATTCAAATACAAAAGTAAATAAAAAAATATCTAGAAATATTGTGAAATTCCCGAATCACAAATCATTAGGAGGATGGAATTGTGGAAAATGACCCATAGATGTTAAGGTCTCCATCACCTCTTGATCTCCTTAACCCACGTGGTTCTCATCTTCTATAGTATATTAGTGATCATAAAGTTTTTATCTTGAAAATATCTTCCCAATGATGCTTGTGTAGTAAATAGTTGTCTCGCATTTTGATTTGGGAGGTATTCTCTTGAATCATTGAAAAATTGTTCAAAATTTGGACCGAAGCTTGGAGCATTTGCGTAGATGTTTGGTGAGATAGTGGTGGCCCATTTTTCCATCCAAAGTGCATACTGCAACATTCTTTGCATGTGATTAGTATCTTAGTGTTGTGTATGAGCCTATGATGGTTATTGATGACTCACTTCTAGACGATATAACTCGTCTTAAGCTTTTGCATATGCGCCTTCCTGCTCACGTCCTTGAATCGACCTAGTTGGCATCCTATGTATGAGAATACTATTGATTGGAGACATTACATGTTATAAATCATCATCTCCTCGACTCTCCACTCTAGTTAACCTGCATAACTCGTTAATGATACAAAAATGGCCACAAGAGTGTTGTGGTGCGTCTTCCATGGTCTCTATTTTCTGAAATTAATCTCCCAACATTTATTGAGCTATTGTGAAGTACTTCCATGAGAGACAGAGATCTTTTAACAATGAACTCAAAATTGTTTGATGAAGCCTCAAGAGTTTGCACTATAAATGATCCCCACGCCTTGGTAATTAGGTGCAAAGCGTACAAAGTATTTTTTTGACTCCATTCCTAACATGCCATCTTCCTCCCATTTTGCACAACTCATTTTTAATTTATCCCCACCTTTCCTCTAATAGGATTCCTATGCTAGCTCTATAGTGTTGTACTCCACACAGTGCTGAAGGATGTGGATCAAGTAAAACATTAATAACATTAACATTATAATCAATGATCTTACCTCATACATAAGAAGTGTAGTCGTGCGAGGCATGACGATACGCGTCCACATAGAATTCCAACACAAATATTTTGTCTGTGTCTTGGATCAAATTGTTCAATTTAATCGAACGCCTTTCTTCCAACATGAGGGAAAGTTATTTATAACCTTCCAACTTTAGCAAATCAAATGTCCTTTCGGACACTACATTGTAGTTTCTAACTCTAAAAATTTTTTCAGCATGTTCTTGAGAGATAAATTTGTATGTTGGATAATTGGGTTATTATGGAGCGATTAAAGTGGATGGACCAAAAACTCTATTGCGCTTTGGTTTCGTTGACTCCGCACAAGTAAAAACTCACAAAAACAATGTAACAAAAGCAAAAAAGTGAAGAAAAATGGTGAGTGAAAAGTGAACTTTTGTAATCTAGTAGAAGCAAGAATGAGAAGAAGATGAGTTGTACGAAAAAAAGTTACTAAAAATCATTATTTATAGGCCTAGATCCGTTGCATCACGATGCAATCCACACCTCTTCATACCATGATGGGAAATGATATCGGCCAACAGTTGTCTGCTCATCATTTCCTATAACGGTCAGATATAGAGGCATCATTCTAAGACACCTTTCCATCACGCCACTGTGCTTCCTTCATCACGCCACGATACAAGTCATCATGATACGATTTTTACAGCCCCAAACTAATTTTACACATTCCAAATTATTTCTAAGTCCCCTAAATTTTTTCTAACACTTCCTACTACTATCAAAACAAGAAAAACTTAAAATAAAGAAAAAAAACTCAATTGTGAAAGACTAACATTTAAAACTTGCAAAGATTTTTTATTTTATTTTAAATCATGATCGATTGCCTCCCATTAAGCGCTTATTTTTTGTCATTAGCTTGACTGTAGTATCCTAAGGTTTTCAAGCCCCAAGAGATACCCTGGTCTCAATAATTCTACCTCCGATCAATTCTCCATCCTTTTTGGTTTCCTCAACCTTGTAAAATTCATCCTTTTCTTCAATATTTTGTGTCCATTCTAACGCATTGAAAACTACCTTCTCATTATTAGACCTCAAGCTTAGTTCACCCGACTCCACATCGATCAGTTCTTTTCCCGTTGCTAAGAAAGGTCTTTCCAGTATTACTAAAGCTTAAAAATATTCATTTATATCCACTATCAGAAATCATTTTGAAATACCAATCCATCCACTTTAACTAACACATCTTCTATGACCCCAAAAGGATAACTAATTGAGATATCAACCAACATAAGAGTCATATTTATTGGTTTGGCTCTCCCAAATTCAACGTATTTACTAATGCAAGAGACATTAAGTTAATGTTAACCCCTAAATCACAATGCATATATGCAATCTTAACTTCACCTATGATACAAAGTATGGTGAACCTTCCTGGATCTTCTAGCTTGGTTGGAATTTTTCTTTGGATTATAACACTACACTTTTCCGTCAAAGCTACATTGTCACCCAAATTTGATTTCTTCTTTCTTGAAAAAAACTCTTTCATAAATTTAGAATATTTAGGCATTAGTTCTAAAATTTCATGAAGCAAAATACTTACTTGGAGTTTGGCAAGCATCTTTTTAAATTTTTTGAAAAGCCCTTCATTAGTTCGGGACTTGGATCATTGAGGATTTTTTTCTTTGTTCTTATTAATGGTGAGTTTCTATCTATCATCTTATCATGTGTATCTCCCTCACATAATATTCACTCACTTCTTTTTCTTTTTCAACTTCTCAGTCTTCTTCCATATCCCATGCTTCATCTGCTTCTTCGATCTCATTCTGACTCACTTCTTTTCTCCGAAGATGGTACTCCACTTCCCAACTATATTGTCTGTCTCATTATTTGGGTTGTCAACAGTGTTACCCATAAATCCTCTAGTAGAACCTGATATTGTTGCTACCTATCGAGACAATTTTCCTATCTGCATCTCTATATTTTTTATTGATGCCCCATGGTTCTTGCTCATGGTTTCACATTGTTTGTTTACCTGTTCAAAACCACTTTGAGTCATTTGGATAAATTTATTTAGAGTTTCTTCAAGTGGTGATGGCTTCCTCTAGAATGGAAGTTGTTGTGTTTGCTGAGTGCCTTGATTAAAATTAGAGGTTTGATTGTTGCTTCATTTAAAATTGGGATGATCTTTTCAAACTGGATTGTAAGTGTTGGAGTAAGGGTTGTTTTTCTTGAAATTTTCAAATTAAACTTTTTTGTGCTCCTTTCTGGAACACACATCCCATTCACATTCAAAACCACTAACTGACTTACATTGGTTTGATTAGGGTTGTTTTAAACCAATTTTTTTTTGTGGAGTTCAATTTGAGATAGTAATGCAACGTGGTTATCTAAAGTTAACACACCCTTAGGGATACCGATACTCTCCACTTTGACCCCTATTTCACTCTGAGCTGTATTCATTCAAGCACATCTTTTCAACTAGATATTTTATTTGTGCTTCAATCAAGCATCAAATTGTACCTTCAACCGACGCATCCTAAATCACCATTGTTTGACTTTTGAGACCTTTTATGAAAATTTACATATGTTCCATGTTGTTCATGTTGTGATTAAAACACCTTCATAATAACAGTTTAAACCTCTCTCATAAATCATACAAGGATCCAATCACTTGTTCCTCAAAGTTTGTGATCTCGGCCTTTCTCTCGAAAAACGAAAAATTAAATAGTGGTGAAGAACCAAGTACCAATAGTTCGGTTGGAAAGACATAACAACTAATCATTTGCTCTCTCAATCAACAAAAAATTTTAAGTCTCGGTTTTACTTGATCATCAATCACACTAATTGATCTACACAGCTAACTCATAAAATCCAGCTAGATACTTCTGAAGATCTCGATTAGATTTCCATAGAATGAATTGACATTAATTTATAATTTTTTATATTAAAAGTAGCAGGATAACAGGGTACGAAACCCATAAAAATTTGTCCTGAATTCGTTTGCACTAATCTTCCATAGTTTGTTGTTGTTGCTCCGCCATGGTTGCTTTTTCTTATCACAAGAAACGATTGTACTTTCCTCTACTAAAGCTTATCGCGCTAAAAATGTTGCTCGTCTTGTTTTTCGATTTACTCGGCAATTTTGAATAGAAAAATTATCAAAATGCAAAAGATGATGTTAGCGCCTATCTACGTTTATGAAACACATTCGTTCTAGAGCTTAACACTATTTTTCCGTCATCAAAATTAACACTATTTTTCCGTCATCAAAATTAAGTCATCAACAAAAGAAATACTCAAAAAGTATAAAAAAATATATCAAAAATCGTTAAAAAATGAAAATATGTTTTAAATAAAAATGTTTAAAATGATTTTTAATTTTAAGTTTTATATGTTCTTAGAAAACCTGAATTTTATTTATTAAAACTGAAATAAATTTTAAGAAAAATTTAAAATTCAAATGACATTTAAGGCTTTGATAGTGCATACATAAATAATAATAAACAATAATAATAATTAATTTACACAATTAAAAATATAATAATTTAATAGTATGAATTATAATTAAATAAATAGTTTAAATAATAAAATAGTGAAATTATAATTAAATAAATAATATAAATAATATATTAAAATTGAATATATACTATCAATGTTTATTAGTTTGAGATTAAATCATTAATAATAATTTATTATAAATTTTGTTTCTCAAATTTTTTTAAAGAAAAAAGTTGCATGAAATAATTAACACAAACTTAGCAACCTTAAATTACAATAACCATAGGAACATTATTAAGTTACATTACACACCACTCCACATAAATAATATATCAAACTTAAAGTACAAAAAAAAAACACCAATCATCAAAACCCAACAAGACCCTTCTATTTAACTCCCCACTTTTACCAAGTACAAACTTTTTATTATTTTCAAACTCAACATCATACAAAAGCTCACCATTTTTTTCTTTCAATTTCCCTCAATTTGAATCACCTTAGTTTCAAATTTCTTCCCTTCCTCCTTAGGAATAGTTACAACTAAAACACCATTTTCCATATTAGCTTTAACTTGATCCACCTTAGCATTTTGTGGTAGCTTAAATCTTCTTCGAAATTTCCCACGACAACGTTCTACATGATGCCACTTGTTATTAGTCTTCTCATCATCTTCATCCACATTATTGCTCCTTTCGCCACTAATTTGAAGCACTTTTCCATCATCAATTTCTATCTTCACATCCTCTTTTTTTAACCCTGGTAGATCGGATATAAAAACATGTGAATCTTTGGTTTCTTTCCAATCTGTTGGGGTGCTTAGGATAGGACATTTGTTTATCATAGATAAGAAAGGGTCATAGGTTTCATCACCAAGAAGTTGTGAAATGAGTGACATGGTTGATGTTGTGTGAATTGAACACAGAAATTGAAATTTCTTTTAGGAATTTGTTGGAAGAAGCTGTTATTGAATTGAGAAATAATTTGGATGGTACGTAGGTTTATATAAAGGGTGCAAAGGGAAGGTCATGAAGTTTCTTGGAGTTTGGTTGATGTTTCTACTATCTTCTTTTTTTTATGCCCTTTTTGTAAAATTCTCGTTTCTTCTTAAATGTTCTTGCTTGTTCTAGTGCTCTCCTTTATGTTTTGCTTTTGGTACTAAATAAGGTTGAAGATTTTATTTACTTACATCCATAATTTAATTTTATTTACACAAACTCTTTATTTCATCTACAAAGACTAAAATATATATTATATTGTCGGTCATAACAATTTGATCATTAAGGGTGTGTTTGTTTCAAGTTTAGAAGTAACATTCCTTGGAATCTTATTCCCATCATTATTATTATTTGGAATAATATTCATATCCAAGTGTTTGGTAAAAACTAAATTTTCTAGGAATGTTTATAATATTTATTTAATTAAAAATTATAAAAAAATAAAATAAATACATAAATGTGAGTAGTAGAGGGGAGTTGTAGTTAGTTGAACTTTATTCCCATGGGAATGTTGGATTCTCACTCTTTAAACCTTGGAATAAAATAAAAGAACCATGTGAAAATAAAGTTCCTGGGAATAAAATATACCTTGGAATAATTTTTAAAAAATTGAATCAAACATGGGAATGTTGCATTCCCATGACAATATTCCCAGGAATATTTTTTAAAACCTTGAAACAAACACACCCTAAGTGTTTGACTTTTAAAATATATAATTATATTAGATTAAAAATAAAATTATACTTATTCATGTTTGATAAATATAACAATAACAACAATACAAACTTTCCTAATAAAAAGAATAAAATATATAAAAACAATTATGTATTGTTAAAAAAATAACAAAATATATAAATTAAAAAGGAATTTGTTCAAAAAGAGTTAAGATCTACAGAATAATTAATGCATTAGAAATGTCAATAATTCATGATTTTAAGATTAAATATCAATAATTATGTTTTAGAAGTGTCAATAATTCAAGGAGTTAAGATTCAATATCAGTTTTGGGTCAGTCATATGCTCAATGGTTGAGGTTCAATTCATCTCAAATCTGTTTCACTTGATATGAGTTATAGAACCGGTTCATAAAAAAAACAAGGTGCGTACTCTGATCTCCACTTTTCAATGTATTAATCTTGAATCTAAAACTAACTTGAGCGTTGGAGTGCTAACTTGCAGTTTCACTCTGCGCCACCGCATTGGAGACCAGCACCACCGGTTCAAGATATTTGATTCATCAACATCATTGAGTTCTAGTTCCTGAACGGAACAGTGGCGTTGTATGTACGAAATAACTTCTGATTCATGCGAAATTACATCATCAGATCAATCTTGATCTGAAGTCACTTCTCTACCGTAAGAAGAAAGAGAAGAGACAATAAATTTGATACTCATGTCCATGATCATCAGTCCATCTCTTGAATCAATCGTCTATCAACTATCACCGATCGAAGAATTTTGCGGTATGGCGTCATCCAACACTTGTCCTTCACCAGATTGTATTGCTCTTGGAAAAGACTAGCATGCAACAAAATGAAGATCGATTGGAACTAGGATTTCTATATCGCGAAAAGATCAATGGAATTCCAAACTTCGATCTGCCTCTAATTCTCATGATTAACATCGTTGATCAAAACCTGATAGGATTTCTTGTAGATAACGAAGGCTCTTGCAACATCTTCTACCACAACATTGGAGAATTGTTAGGCATCAAACAAGAAGATCAAAGTCCGTATAACGGGGGAGATTTATTACTCCTTAATGATTTATAACTCACCCTCGGGCAACGGTAGATATGACAGTGACAGTTGGAGAAAGAACACGCAAAAGAAAGGTAATCCTCAACTTTTTTGTAGTATCGTGCAAATTTCCTTCAGAGGTATCATTGGAAGGTTATTCTCGGCGAAGCTAGACGGATTGGCGTCGCCGGTCCACTTGAAAGTACCCTATCACAATATGAAAGGAAGGTCGGACACTATTAGTGCCAACCTAGAGGAAGCTAGAAGGATTATGAAGCGTATATGTGGGCATTCTTGCATCGATATCGAGGGTCGAAGAAGATCCGAGGAATATTGGAAATATGTTCTCCTTCTAGAAAGATGTCAAACATAATATGTTGGACAATGTGTGTGCCAAGATTAATGCAACAACACTTTATAAAGCAAATAAAGTAAAATGAACACATAGTGTAAGTAACTCAGTTAGGTGCAATGACACCTACCTCTAGAGGGCGTTAACCCATGAAAGGAAATCTACTCTTAATAGTAAATGTACAAATTGGTCTTAGATGAACACTTCTAGATCAATGCATTTTTTCTAAATATTATCCCTAGTGTTTGAACAATTATAAAATAGTTTGAATGATGAAACTTTTACAGCTCAAAAATAAGTTTTAGTCCTTTGTATAGGAATGACTCAAATGAATAGAGTTTCACAACTAAAAATAAAAAACAAAAAAACTCAAACTACTAAAAACGCCTTGCTTGACATCTCAAGATCTAAGTCTTCTGTATGGAGAGTTTCTCCTTAAATAGTAAAACATCCAATTGCATGGACCATTAGGGTTTTAAATAAACTAGTGGCTGAAGTAAAGACAAAAAGCGCAACTCAAAATTTTGATTTAATTTGATTTTCAATCTATCATAAATTAAATTTACATTAACCAAATTTGGTATTGATCCTTGATCTTTAGGAAAATCTTTCCTAATTCTGAAAAGCTCATAAACACTCATATAAATATGGAAACAAATTAGGCCTGATATTTCACTTTTGCACAACTAGTATTTGAGGAAAGATGTGTGGGACATCTTGGGCCATATATTTGTATTAGTTTTTGAGCTCATAGAGACACATATCTCAACATGATGTCATTGCATCTTGCATTCCACGTTGTGTATAAAATCCTGCCAATCACTTGTAACTACAATCTCCTCCTTTGTCCAATTTTTAGGAAAATACAACAAGCAAGATTTGGTTCCAAAAGAGGAGGGAAAACTTCATGACATCATTCAGAAAACATCAGAGTGTAGCAAAAAAATAGATAACATTTGCTAATCAAATCTTGAGGATATACAGAACTAGCATACCAATATAAGATCAACAAAAAGGTCTTGCATTACTGTTGCGACACAAAAAATACCCGAGCGCATCGCACACTGGAAATAACAGAGTCTCCAACGAACTTTATATATTCCAAAGGAAAGGAAAAATATTGATAAAACCCATGAAGAAAAAGAAAATAAATGGTCGTCGCAACCAAGATCGTGTTCGGGAGTCGGTTATGTAAGGGGAAGGTATTAGCACCCCCCACATCTGTTGTACTCAACGAAATCCATTTAGTTAGTTATATGAATGAAAATTAGCGCGATGTTAGTTTGTGATCTTCTACTTATTGAGTGAGAAAAAAAAATATTTTTTTTAGGTTTTTTTATAATTGTGCCTGACAAGATTTCAAAATCCTGCTCCTACGTATCTCCAAGTGCGATGGAGAACTCAAGGCTATACATTTCTTTGTATAAAAGAACTTTTGTTGATTTCATTTTAGAGAATGTTGCTTTATACATATAAAGTGATTAAATCTTTTCTTGTTGCTCGCTCTTTGAGGTGGAATCCTTTATTTGTTTCACGTCGATATGGACAAAATATACTCGTTTATGAAAAAGTTTTCGAGGTCATGCAAGGGCAGAAAATAAGTTTGATTAGTTTGAGTAGGATTTTACATGGACTAAGGTAACCCATGGAGCAAGGTGTGCACCGAGAATTCGTTAACCAAGGCTTCTAGAGAGGTTTGCATCTCTCGGTCCTTTGTGGTTCACTTTTATGAATATTTGGTCTTTACGGAATATGAGTAAACATTTGAGCATAAGTATACACCAAGCACGCGTTTACTCTATATTCGTATGGATGTGCTTCTATTGTCCCTTTATTCCAAATTTATTTATTTTTTATTTGAAAGACTAATAGTTGTTTGGAATCGGGTGTGCTCAAAACACTCAACTATTAAGGGGTCTAAAAGGATGTGCATTTCTCAGTCCTTTGTCTTTCAATTTCATTATGAAAAAGATTTTTGTGTATTAACGACTTGACGTTGGGTCAAGCGTTTCATGTTGATTGTGAAAAAGAGTTTGAATCGAGCGGAATAGGTACTTGACATTCGATTAAGCACTCTGGTTGGTGGAAATGTTTTGACTTGGTAAAACTACTCGATGTTGGATAAAGCATTATTTTTGTTCTTTCTAAAAGTGGTTGATTTTAATCTTCAGTTATAAAATAACTAAGATAACAAAAAAATCAAAAGGAAAGCAATAAAATTTGGCAAGCAATACAAATCGGAGGAGGGAATACATTTTTCTGAATGCGAATTGCAATAAGGATAATCAATAGAAACAAAGTCAATACAAAGTAAGACAAAAATGCGAGATAGGAACGTACACAGCATATTTACAATACTTTTTTTTGTAATTGAATCGAAAGAGTAAAGACAAAATGAAACATGTATGAATTAAGATCATGGTGCGAGGATGCAAATTGATGTCACGTAACACAAAGACGTGCAAGGTTACCGAAAGTAGAGTCTAAATTCGATTTAAAAGTAGCGATGTTGAATTATCACGTGCTATCATGAATCAAATGAATTTCTAACGTGAAGTGTATCGTTGCAAAATGAATCAAAATAGTACTGAAATCATAACGCAAAGAAATGAAATTGTAATGAAGTGAAGTTTAACACGCACAATGGTAAAAAAAACGACATCAAACCGTAGTGATGTAAAACATCACAATCAAAATCAGAATAAACATATCATAATGAGATGAAGGCAAAGCTAAACCTAATGTGATCAAAGTTGGTTTATATGTATCGTCAATAAAATCAGAATGTCGCATGCAAGGACTATAACACGAAGAAATATTATATCAATATATCGAAACAAAAATCTGACAGCATAACGACATATAAATGTCGAATCGTGAAGCAAAATCTGATTTTATGCAACACAAAGCAATGTAATGAAACAAAAAGCAACACAATGTTTAAATTGTTACAACATTTAAAATAGTCCAGCACTACAATCGAACACAAACAAAATGTAACTGAATCAAAACACTCGTAAAGTAGACTCAATCAGCATAACACATAAATTGTTTGAAATTGAAAGGTTGCCCAATTGATCTTGTGATGATGTTGCTGAGTTGTGAAGATGTGACATAGGTGATGCGCGATGAAATAGTAACATAATTGCAATAAAAATGCAAGATAGTGCAACAAGGTTGTGTAATCTATGATGTCACAAATGGTTGTTGTTCAGAGCATAATGATAGTTGTGTCTCGTTGATGCTACAACAAGGTTGATTGGAGTGAGGTTGTAACATGTTGAAAGGTTTGTAACAGGTTAGAGGTAAAGATAAATACGTGGGGTTGGATGTGAGAAGGTGGTGTGTGGAATATGGTGGTTGAGTAGCTCACCGCAGTTGAGGTGAAGGTGGCTTTTATGGTGGTTATTTTGGGTATAAAGTTTATGGAGTTTTGGATGTGGATGAAGTTAGGAAATATATTGGAGCAAGGTTATTGGAAGGTGATATGAGAAGAAGGCAATGGTGGAATGAGTTGCAGGCGGAAAACGGTGATAATGGGATGGTCGAAGAAGATGCTTTCACAATTTACAAGATGTTGCGTGTTTCCACCGGAGGGAGCTTGAGGTTTGTAGTTGAGGTTTTTTGAAGGTGGAGGAGAAAGGTGAAAATTGTGTTAAATAAATCGGTAAAGTTGAATGCATCCAGGTCTAAATCCTGATTGGTGTCACTTTCCTTAAAATTATTTCAAGCACTCTCTTTATTCTCTTAGAGTTGAACGCAAGAATACCCAAGATAATTCAGCCTAGTAATCGAATTTGCACAAGAATGGTGAATTTTCAAATGCAAGAAAATGTGTCTGGGATTTATGAGAAGAGGATCCATGATTTTATTGTATCGATCTTCAAATACTGAACAATATATTTATAGGCCATGATGTTTTGTTTCACAAAGTTGCAACTCTTGATGAAACAACATTGTTTCAGCATAGGTTTGTAATGGTTCACCTATGGATGCATCATGCACCACTTCATGAAGTGTTTCATATTTTGAATAAGAGATTTAGACTCTAAGAAACGACCAAAACCAGGACCAATAATTAAAGTTAAGTAGTTGCATGGCGGCCACCGCTAGCCGGAGCATCACTGGCGCTGCCGTAAAACGCCGCGAGTAGCCGAATTGCTCCGATGCACCGTGCCTAAGTACTCAAGTCTCCCCTACAAGTCATCACTAGTGCCTCTACACCCACACCCTCATACCCGGTCCCAGAGATGAAGTAGGTGTCATCGGGCAACATCGGCGATGGGTTGTTTGAATGAAACATGTGGCATAACGTTTGGGACCACCACATTTGTCCATGTGGAACTTTATCCTCTTTAGACCCTTTGTTGAGTTTAATGTTTTTAAGTCTTTATATATTCTTTTAAAGTGAGCACCACTTTCTATGTGGGACTATTGACAATGCATTTATTGTCATTACCTCAACTTCACACTTCTTGTCATATTGGAACACTCCCATGGGAATTAATTATCCATAATTTCCAATAATCCCTACTTGTTCTAATGATAACAAGACCAATTCCCGAAAAGATAAACGAAGAATGTTAATACATTCAATTATTGTTCGATTTAAACTTAACCTTAGTATGGATAATGCAAAGTCTAATTGGAATGTTAGGTAGCAACGCTTTGAACCATTATCCCTTGTGATTATATCTGCATTACCACACACACACACTCTTTAATGGCTATTCACCTGTATCTCTTGCCTAACACTATTTATGGCCATGTGATTTCCTATTTTCGTGAATTTTTCATATATATATATATATATATATATATATATATATATATATATATATATATATATATATATATATATATATATATAAAGAGAGAGAGAGAGAGAGAGAGAGAGAGAGAGAGAGATAACACCAAGAATTAAATAGGCAGTTCCCCATTGTTCTCACTATGGGTGCGTCCCTTGTGATTATATCTACATTACCACACACACACACTCTTTAATGTCTATTCACCTATATCTCTCGCCTAACACTATTTATGGCCATGTGATTTCCTATTTTCGTGAATTTTTCATATATAAATATATATATATATATATATATATATATATATATATATATATATATATATATATATATATATATATATATATATATATATATATAAAGAGAGAGAGAGAAAGAGAGAGAGAGAGAGAGAGAGAGAGAGAGAGATAACACCAAGAATTAAATAGGCAGTTCCCCATTGTTCTCACTATGGGTGCGTCCCTTGTGATTATTGAAGGTGAGAAAAACAAGAAAGGGGGGTTTGAATTGTTTTGGAAAATAAGCGTTTTTGCAGAATAAGAACACACAGGATTTTATACTGGTTCGCTTATAACACAAAGCTACTCCAGTCCACCCGGCCAAGGTGATTTCGCCTTCAAAAAGGACTTAATCCAATAATCTTGAAAGATTATTACAACCAACGTCTAAGAGAAAGATCTCTTAGTCCTCCCAAGTATACAGACTACGCAGAGTCACTTGAGGAACACAATCAATTTAACAAAAGGAATTTGTAATCTAAAGTGCTTCTAAGATTTAAGCAAATATTACAGCAAATGGAGCAAACAAGTGTTTTCACGTATGAGCAATAGCTCGTGAGAGACTAAGAGAGAGAGAGAGAGTATTTCTGTGCGTTCAGGGTGTCTCTCAATGAAGTATGTCGTCCTTTATATAGTGGTGAAAGGACCGTTGTAGTGATGGCAGAATATTTGTCTTTGATGAGAGTTTAATGCCATTACTTCTGTGTTTCTTGCCATAACCAATTTGTCTCCCTGAATAACTTCTTGCCAAATATACTTTCTTTCCATTTGAAGTTGTTGTTTCCGTTACTCTTTTTGGATTAGGAGATCCTTCGTCAGAATCTACGTTATCTCTGTCATTCTGAGATTGTGTTGAAGTAATATCAGAGCTTCTGATATTTAGATCATCAGAGTTGATTCCAAAGGCAGTTTAGAGCTTCTGGTATTCTGCTATGCTGTTTTATTCAGAGTCAGAATTTCTAAAGCGTGCTTCTTCTTCAGATGCTTCTGATCTTCTGGTACTTTGTATCTGATCTGATTCTGTATCTGATAAAGCGATCAGATTCCTTTGTTCTTGTTCAGAGTCCTGCACACTTAGAGAAATTTCGTTAGGGTGCCATTTTTGTTTTCATCCTTTGTTATCATCAAAATCCTGGAATCTATTGTAGAACTAATTTTGTTCTTACAATCTCCCCCTTTTTGATGATGACAAAACAAACTTAATTAATATATGAAACATTCAGAGATAAGAATTTATCAGATCGGATGGAAGTAAGCTCCCCCTGAGATGATCCTGGGAGTTCAGAAGTTCTTACCAGAGCTTTCATGCAATGATGTTTCTAGATACTTTTCTGCAATTTTCTGAGTCAAAGAGGGTTAGATAGATTTATTGAATAATATGTTTGCAGAGTACTGAAGGAATTAGATATGTTTTCATCAGAGCTGTTTTGATTTCTCCCCCTTTTTGTCAGAATCAAAAAGACTTAGTAAAAGTAAAGGAAAGGAAAAAAATATATATATCCAGATAAGAGCATAAACAGCAGAGACAAAAAAAGAACAAGCAGAGACAAATAGCAACAAGCAAGAAAGAATCCTAGGTGCCTAAGGGTTGGGAGGAGGAGGCATTCTCTGAAGCAGTTGGGTCAGCAGATTCTGGATGTTGGTGTTGACTGTGTCCTGTTGATCCAATCTGGCTCGGACTTCCTTCTTCTCTTAATGAAGCTCCTCAAGGGTCTTGAGAACCAAAGGGGCAAATGTAGAGGACTCCCCCCGAGTCAGAGCATTCTGTTCGTCAGCACGGAGAGCTTCAGCTTCAGCAACAACTTTTGCTTCAGCTTCAGCAGCAGCAGCGTCAGCTAGAGCTTTGGCTTCAGCTTCCTTGACCCTTTGAATTTCTTCTTGCCTTGCTCTTTCTTCTGCTTCCTTTCTGGCCTGTTCCTCAGCCTCTCTGGCTAAGCGCTCCTGTAGTCTTGCCTCAGCGTCTCTGATGAAGTCGTTTCTGACTTGCTCATAGAGGTTCTTCAACTTGAAGGCCTCAGAGGTCATCCAGCTAATAACTCAGTTCCAGTGTGTCCTAACAGAGGAAGGATCATCACTGATGCCAGAGTTGATGGTCAGAGACTTGACCTTTTCAACTGATGCTCCTGCAAACAACATAATTGCTTCCTCTAGGGTTGGCAGTGAGTTTTCTGGTTCAGATGGTAGAGGTGAAGAAGCGGGAGGGCTTAGGTTGAGAGTTTGTGGTTCAGCGGAAGTGTTTGGTGGAGGTGTGTCATAAGTGTTTAGGTCAGAGGGTTGAGTGTCAGATGGTGTTAGGTTTGGTTGTTCTATGGGTGGTGAGGTTACTTCAGATTCAGGTGGGTTTTGTTGTGGTTGTTGTGATGCAAGGTTCTGAGTCTGAAGTTGGGCTAGAGTGGGAGAAGAAGGGTCAGAGAATTCTGTGTCAGATGATATGACGAAGTAGGGGGTGATTCTGGGGAAGAAGTTGAGGAGGTGGTTTCATTCAGCCTTTCAGCTTCAGATAGGGGTAAGGAGGTAGTGGTAAGGTTGAATTTTGGGAGTGGTTGGGATGTTCTGGTGGTTGAAGGAGGGGTTTCAGATGGAGTGTATAGAGGTGTTGGTTGAGGGATAGAAGAAGCAAGTTGTCGTGTTTGTGCAAAGGGAGCAGGAGAGACAGACTTACCAGAAGGCTCATGCAGAGGTGCTGGAGGTCTTGATCCAGAGGATTCTCCTAGCTTTGCTTTCTTCGCCTGCGATGTCTTCTCTGAGGGACCTCTTTTATGCCTCATGAAGTTTGGAGCTTTATTTGGAAGATCGTTCAAATTGAAGTCTGAGATATCTACTCCTTCATCCTTCAGACCTTGTAGATAGAAGAGGATTGCCTCTTTAGGTTCTTCCTTGGAGAACAGATATAGACCATGGGGAATTTTCCTCTGATCTTTTAAGGCATCCCAAGAAGTGTCCGGAGTAGGTCTAACGTTGACCTTATCCAGAATCCCCATGCTCTTCAGATTCTTGGAGTTCAGAGGCTTTCCAGTGTCGATTGCCATGTCTTCCATGAGCCTGAGCCTTACCAGATGGTCCACGAGACCACTTTCTATCAGTACATCTGAGATGAGTCTTCACAAAGGGATGTACGTTCTGGGCTTCATATGATTTCTGGTTTCTCGTACGGAGTCTGTGAGGTACTTGAAGAGAAGTGATGGGAGGCATAACTTCAGACCTTTGTGAATGCAGTACAAAATACATTTCTGATCTGTGTTGATGTAGTCTGAGGAGTTTGACGCTGGGCGATAATGGATGGTACCCAGAATGATCTTCAGCCAAACCCGGAGGTTCTGAAGTAATTCCTTGTTCTTGGAGGGATTTCCTTCTGCGTTTTGCTTGAAGATTGTTGGATTGATTTCTTGAGATATGTATTTTGCCCTGGGATTGATGTTATAGATTCTTCTGCCTCCATCTTTCTCCATGCTCAGAAGAGCAGCGATAGACTTCTCAGTTATCACCATCTTGACTCCCAGAACATAGGAGATAATGAAGTGATCGTCAGCATCAGCAAATCTCCAGAATTCTTTCACAAGATTTGGGTAAACTGGGTCGTAGAGGCGTTGAAAGTAGTTTCCCCAACCTTGTTTGTGAAGTTCTTCAGTGAGGTCTACGCCATTTCTTTTCATATTATCAAAATCCACCAAGGATTCACATAAAACTTCCAGTTTGTCAAAGGGCGTTGCAAGATGAATATGGGGCTCACGATCGAGAATGTGAGGCTCCTTGTAGATTGGTGTTGTAACTACGCCTGTAACCGTTGGAGTAGGGTTGCTTGTGCTTTGAACTTGTTCGCTTGAACTCATTTGTTGGGAGAAGTTGAACACAACTTGTTATTGAGCATCCATGATGTTGATGAAGAATTGAGATGAAGATGAAGAACTGCTTGCAGAAATGCCTTGAGAGAACTGAGGTTTAAAGAGTGCGTGAGAGTGAAGTGTGTGCGAAGTGAGAAATGAGTGAATAAATACCCAAATTAGGGCGCATGCAAAACGACACACAAATCAGAGTTTAGCACAAAGACCAAGTTAGCACGTTTAGAGGGAAAAATGATTATAGCTCATAAATGATGTCTAATCTCAACAGCCAGCACACTGCTCGAGGAGATCTCAAGAGACTGTTCCTTGATTACTGCTAGACAGTTGTCTAGAAGATCCAAGGTCAGACGCAAGGCACTCCATGTGTTTTGCTTTATCTGATCTTCAGGAATACCAAGGGATTGGTTCCTGGAGATTTCTAACTCAGATAACTTCTAACTTGGTAGAAGTATCAGAGTCAGAGGCAGAATCCATTTGTTTATATTAGAGTCTCATTTAACAACCTCAGAGGCACATTTTATTCAGGGCAGTTTTGAATGTTCAGATTTTCTAAGATAAAGAGGAATCTATCTTCAGCTAAGGGTTTAGTAAATATATTTGCCCATTGATGATCTGTATCAATGAATTTCAATGTTACTATCCCTTTCTGAACATAGTCTCTAATAAAATGATGTTTTATTTCAATGTGCTTAGCTCTGGAGTGTAAAATGGGATTCTTACTTTAACAGATGGCAGCAGTATTATCACAAAAAATAAGAATGTTACTCTCGAAGATTTGCAGATCTTCTAACTGATTCTTCATCCAGAGCATCTGAGTAGTGCACAGTGATGCTGAGATATATTCTGCTTCTGTTGTGGAGAGGGCTATGGTTGATTGTCTCTTGCTGGCCCAGGATATCAGATTGTTTCCCAAGAGTTGGCAATTCCCAGATGTGCTTTTTCGTTCCAATCTATGTCCTGCGTAATCTGCATCACAATAACCAGAAAGTTTATACTCTGATGTTTTCTCATACATCAGGCCCAGGTTAGGAGTTCCTTTCAGATATTTGAAAATTCTCTTAACTGCAGCTAAGTGAGTTTCTCTAGGATCTGATTGGAATTTGGCACAGAGACAAACACTAAAGAAAATATCAGGTCGAGTAGCAGTCAGATAGAGAAGAGAGCCTATCATACCACGATAGAGCTTATGACAAACCTTTTTACTGACTTCTTCCTTTTCGAGAATGCAGGTTGGATGCATGGGAGTCTTTGCAGAGTTGCATTCAGCCATATCAAATTTCTTCAGAACGTCTTTTATGTATTTGCTTTGATGAACGTATGTGATTTCTGAAGTTTGGTTGATTTGAATTCCTAGAAAGAACTTAAGTTCTTGCATTAAGCTCATTTCAAATTCTGCTTTGCGACTGGAGCAAAGGTTTCATTGTAGTCAATACCTTCTTGTTGATTGTAACCTTGAGCCACCAGTCGAGCTTTGTTTCTGACGACTTCTCCTTTCTCATTCAGCTTGTTTCTGAACACCCATCTGGTTCCGATAACGTGAGTGCCTCTGGGCTTAGGAACAAGATCCCAGACATCGTTCTTTGTGAATTGATCTAGTTCTTCTTGCATGCCTAGAACCCAGTCGTCGTCTTGAAGTGCCTCATCACAGGACGTAGGCTCGATCAGAGATACTAGTCCCAGAGGAGTTTCTTCAGAGGTCTTGAAGGTAGACCTGGTTTTGACAGGTTCGTCATTGTTACCCAGAATCAACTCTTCCGATATGTTGAGGCGACTTTTAGCTTTCTTTGGGATTAATGGGGAGTTCATTTCTTCAGGAGTTTGAATGGCAGTTGCTTCTGGAGCTTCAGTCTTCTTGTCAGATCCTGCAAGAGTGATTTCCAAATCTGCAAAATTCTCAACTAGCTTTGACTTTTCAGGGTCAAGCTTATCGTCAAATCTGACATGAATTGATTCTTCCATAATTTTGGTTTCTGTATTGTATACTCTGTAGCCTTTAGAGCGTTCTGAGTATCCTAACATAATACCTTTCTGTGCTTTGGAATCAAATTTGTTCAGATGTTCTTTAATGTTTAAAATAAAGCAGGAACATCCAAAAGGATGAAAATATAAAATGTTTGGTTTTCTTCCTTTACACAGTTCATAGGGAGTCTTTTCCAGAATAGGTCTTATGGAGATTCTATTATGAATATAACACGCTGTATTTACAGCTTCGACCCAAAAGTGCTTAGCCACATTAGTTTCATTGATCATAGTTTTAGCCATCTCTTAGAGTGTCCTATTCTTCCTCTCTACAACTCCATTTTGTTGTGGAGTTCTAGGGCAGGAGAAATCATGGGATATTCCATTAGAGTCAAATAATTCCTCAAAAAATTTGTTTTCAAATTCCTCACCATGATCACTTCTGACTCTTAAATTTTAGAGTCAAATTCTTTTTGCACTTTGGAACAGAAGCTAGTGAGTACAGAGTGAGACTCACTCTTGTGCTTTAGGAATTTCACCCATGTCCAGCGACTGAAATCATCAACAATGACTAGTCCATACTTCTTTCCATTGACTGATGTTGTTTTCATAGGACCAAATAAGTCAATGTGAAGAATTTCCAGAGGCTTAGAGGTAGTAACAATAGTTTTCTTTTTGAAAGATGTTTTTGAAAATTTTCCTTTCTGACATGCTTCACATAGAGCATCTGAAGAGAACTTCAGCTTAGGTAGGCCTCTGACTAACTCGAGTTTATTTAGCTGGGATAATTTCCTCATGCTAATGTGGCCCAAGCGTCTATGCCATACCCATTGCTCTTCGTGAACGGATATCAGACATTTCACATTTTGTTCTTTTAAAACAGAAAGATTTATTTTATAAATATTATTTTTCCTCTTGCCTGTGAATAGGACAGAACCATTGTTTTGATTTATGGCTTTACATGTTTTTTGATTAAAGATTACATCATAACCGTTATCACTTAATTGAATTATGGACAACAGGTTATGCATTAATCCTTCTACGTAAAGGACATCAAATATAGAGGGAAGAGTACCATTACCAATAGTTCTGGAGCCTTTGATCCTTCCTTTCTGATCTCCTCCGAAGCCTACGAAACTAGCATCTTTAAGTTCCAGGCTTTGGAACATAGACTTTCTTCCCGTCATGTGTCGCGAGCATCCATAGTCCAGGTACCATGATTGGTGTTTGAACTTTGCTGCATAAGATATCTGCAACATAAACAATCTTATCCTTTGGTACCCATAGTCTTTTGGGTCCTTTATGATTAGTTTTCCCAGAGTTTCTTATCACTTTGGGTTTTCTAGCATTATCAAATTTTTGCTCTTGTGTGTGTGTATAGTGATATGAAAATGGAGATTTAGGTTGGTCACTAGTAGAAGTTTTATCTTCCTTAGGATCATATCCAATTCCTTTTCTATTGTTCTGACTGACTCCATAAATCATGGATGCCATTACACTCCTTCCTATCCCATTTTTCAGAAACTTTTGAAAGGCTTTTTCGTATTTATAAATTATTGTGTTTGAAGTCTGTGGAGCTTGAGATAACGCTTCTTCTAGTTTTAAATAATTTTTCTTTGCTGCATCTCTTAGTGATGTCAAGACTTTGTTTTCATCTTTTAGTTCTAGAATTGTTATCTCAAGTTTACCACATTCTTCAAATTTTTCTTCAAGATAGCCTTTTATTGCTTTAAATTTTTGTTTTAGTTTCTGATATGAGCTAAGAGTTTCAGACAGACATGATTCTAGGTCAGATCGAGAGAGTTCAGAAAATACCTCTTCTGATTCAGATTCTTCATCTGAGGTGTTTCTGGATGTGGTAGCCATGAACGCCACATTGGCCTGTTCATCAGAGTCAGATTCTGATGAATCAGATTTGCTATCATCCCAGGTAGCCATCAATCCCTTCTTGGTTCTGAGGGAATTTTTCTTGAAGCTCTCTTTTCTGGAACTGTCTTTCTTTAACTTGGGGCATTCATTCCTGTAGCAACCTGTTTCTTTACATTCATAACAAGTAACATCTTTGTTAGTTTTACCTTTTGAGGTTGATTCTGATCGATCCCCTCTGGGTCTTGGTCTCCTGAAGTTATTATTCCTCTTTTTCCAGAGTTGTTTAACTCTTCTAGTCAGGAGGGACAATTCTTCTTCATCATCACAATCTTCCTGTTCGGAGTCATCAGCATCTTCTGTTTCGGCCTGGAAGGCTTTGTTTCTGTCAGGCTTGCGCTTTTCAGATCTGGACTTTAATGCTACAGACTTGTTCTTCTTCTGAGGCTCATCTTCCTCCAGTTCTATCTCATGACTTCTGAGTGAACTGACAAGCTCTTCAAGACTGATGTTGTTCAGATCCTTTGAAAGCTTTAAGGCAGTGACCATGGGTCTCCACTTCTTTGGCAAGCTTCTGACTATCTTTTTGACATGGTCTGCAGTTGTGTATCCTTTGTCTAGTACTTTGAGACCTGCAATAAGAGTTTGGAATCTAGAGAACATTACCTCTATAGCTTCGTCATCCTCCATTTTGAAGGCTTCATATTTCTGGATTAGAGCCAGAGCCTTTGTTTCTTTGACCTGAGAGTTTCCTTCATGAGTCATCCTCAGGGAGTCGAGTATATCTTTAGTTGTTTCCCTGTTGGTGATTTTTTCATACTCGTTGTAAGATATGGCATTGAGAAGTATCGTTCTGGCTTTGTGATGATTTTTGAATTCGCGCTTCTGATCATCTGACATCTTACTTCTGGGAACTTCAACTCCAACATCTGTTACAGGAGGTTTGTATCCATCTGTGACAATGTCCCAGAGATCAGCGTCATAGCCTAGAAAGAAACTTTCAATTCTATCTTTCCAATAATCGAATTTCTCTCCATCAAAGACAGGAGGCTTAACATTGTAACTGTCTCTTTCATTTGTGTGGGCCATAGTTTTTTCTCGTTCTGGATCTCTCTACACGGTTAAGTGTTTGATTAGAAAATCAATAACAGAGCCGAAGCTCTGATACCAATTGAAGGTGAGAAAAACAAGAAATGGGGGTTTGAATTGTTTTGGAAAATAAGCGTTTCTGCATAATAAGAACACACAGGATTTTATACTGGTTCGCTTATAACACAAAGCTACTCCAGCCCACCCGGCCAAGGTGATTTCGCCTTCAAAAAGAAATTAATCCACTAATCTTGAAATATTATTACAACCAACGTCTAAGAGAAAGATCTCTTAGTCCTCCCAAGTATACAGACTACGCAGAGTCACTTGAGGAACACAATCAATTTAGCAAAAGGAATTTGTAATCTAAAGTGCTTCTAAGATTTAAGCAAATATTACAGCAAGTGGAGCAAACAAGTGTTTTCACGTATGAGCAACAGCTCGTGAGAGACTAAGAGACAGAGAGAGAGAGAGTATTTCTGTGCGTTCAGGGTGTCTCTCAATGAAGTATGATGTCCTTTATATAGTGGTGAAAGGACCGTTGTAGTGATGGCAGAATATTTGTCTTTGATGAGAGTTTAATGCCATTACTTTTGTGTTTCTTGCCATAACCAATTTGTCTCCCAGAATAACTTCTTTCCAAATATACTTTCTTTCCATTTGAAGTTGTTGTTTCCGTTACTCTTTCTGGATTAGGAGATCCTTCGTCAGAATCTACGTTATCTCTGTCATTCTGAGATTGTGTTGAAGTAACATCAGAGCTTCTGATATTTAGATCATCAGAGTTGATTCCAAAGGCAGTTTAGAGCTTCTGGTATTCTGCTATGTTGTTTTATTCAGAGTCAGAATTTCTAGAGCGTGCTTCTTCTTCAGATGCTTCTGATCTTCTGGTACTTTGTATCTGATCCAATTCTGTATCTGATAAAGCGATCAGATTCCTTTGTTCTTGTTCAGAGTCCTGCACACTTAGAGAAATTTCGTTAGAGTGCCATTTTTGTTTTCATCCTTTGTTATCATCAAAATCCTGGAATCTATTGTAGAACTAATTTTTTTCTTGCAATTATATCTGCATTACCACACACACACACTCTTTAATGTCTATTCACCTGCATCTCTCGCCTAACACTATTTATGGCCATGTGATTTCCTGTTTTCGTGAATTTTTCATGAGAGAAATTTGATATATATATATATATATATATATATATATATATATATATATATATATATATATATATAGAGAGAGAGAGAGAGAGAGAGAGAGAGAGAGAGAGAACACAAATAATTAAATAGGCAGTTCCCCCATTGTTCTCACTATGGGTGCGTCTACCCTCAATTCGAAATCGAATTGAGATATTGTGATTAACCTTTGTAATATCAGTTTACAAGAGAAGTAGTAGAAATTCAAACCCCAAATCCTATGTTTGATGTTGATCCTAGATCCTTCTCTACCATTGCACTTAGCATGATCAAGTCACACAAGATCTCCAATATGATCCTCTGGTTACCGCTACTCCTTTGACCAAACCTTCCGTTCTTCAAAGCTTTCTCGCGGCTGAATCCAAATTGCAAAACCTTGCCCCAAGCCTTTCAATTGATCCTCCGGTTACCGTTACTCCTTTGCAAGAATCCTCGTTCTTCAAAGCCTTTGCTCGGCTGAATCCCAGTTGATAAGACTTGTGCAAAAACCTCCAAATCAACCTTTCACCTTAGAGTAAAAACCCTAAAGGTTTTATCAATAAAACCCCCTAAGAAAGCCTCAACCCAATTTGATTACACAAGCTTAAATTTAACCTTATGAATCTATTCTTGCCATCAAACAATAAAAAATGATCACGTGTAGTTGAGGAATGTGTTAAGAGAGGTTGAATATGATGCGATTTATTTGTATCTTTCAGGTTTCAATGCTTAGAAATGATGCATGAATGAGTATTTATATGTATGTGTAGAAAAGAAGTTAGTAAAAACATATTTTTAGCCAAAATGCAAATTTTGAAAGTTAGTTCAGAATGTATTTACTCTAGACTTGAATGAGTTAATACATAAGCTTGATGAGTCAACACGAGACCAAATAGAGTCGATACATTGAAGGCAGAATATAATTAGTTTTTATTTTTTTTAGAATGAGTCGACTCCAAACACGGGAAAGTTGACCCATTTTCCCAATGTATCAACCCATTTCTCGATTGTATCGACCCTTTAGAGGCAGTAGAAGATCTTTGAAAAATGTCTTTCAGTTTGAGTCGACCAAATCAATAATGAGTCGACCTATTCGCATGATGTATCGATCCATTTCTCATTTGTATTGGCTCATTAGAAGCAGAACCAAATTCATTTAAAATCCATAAAGAATGTATCAACCCATACTTAACATGTATCGACCCATGCATGCCGGTTTGTGAAAAACTCATATTTTAGCATGTGATGACTTATGTAATCTAGTCTTACATGTTCTATGATGATGATGCATATTTAAGATTGTAAGGTCACACATAGATCTAAGCTACCTAATTTTGACATCATTTTAAAATACATTAAAAGCATATTACACTCATATAATCCCCCTTTTTTATGATGGAAAAACATACTAGACACCCTTGATGACTTTGGCACAGCTCCCCCTGAATATGTGCAGCATAAACCTTATGATTCTCCCCCTTTGACAATGTTGATACTAAGTGTTGGCAGCAATTTTGGTAAAACAAAGAGTGTTCACAAGATGTCATATGTGATGTCTTAACATAAGATATCCTATGAACCTGCTGGAGTTCAAGATCATGTGCAAGCAGGATTGTTTCAGAATGCCACATACAATGCCATGGCTTCTGATATTGGTTGTACTTGCTGGAGCTTAAATTAAAGACATGTTCATGCAGGATTGGTTCAGATGACATGCACAAGATCATGGCATCTGATATGGTTGTACCTGCTGGAAGTTATGAAAGGAATTATTGGATTATGCAGGATTTTTCCAGGATGTCAGACCCGATGTCATGACATCCTGTACACAGAACATTCAGTATGAATGTCTGGTGTTTTGTGATTGCACAATTAATGGAAATCTTTGGTTGATTGAAGATATGATTAGCTGGCGCATTCAATCATGGATTACAACTAGATTTACTTATTTTCCAAGGAGATCTATACAGCTGTTATAAAAAGATTTGATTGGAAAATAGATTTAGGGTTTTCAAGATGTCCAAGCCCAGCTGAGAGCTTCTATAAAAAGGGACTTAGAAAACCTGTTTAAACACACAACCAATACTGAGCGAAATACATAGAGAGAGCTAGGGTTTGTGTCTGTTTAGTCGTAAGACTTGTAGGTCATTCAAGTCATCCATTGATGATTGAATTGGACTGATTTGTGGTTATCATTTGTCACTCTAAAGCTGTTAAGCAAGAGTGTGTGTCTTCTTGATCAAAGCTGTGAAGAAAGATCAAGAGTGTGTCTTCTTGATTAAAACTGTGAAGTAAAATCAAGAGTGTGTAATTGAAAAGTATTTTCTTTTCACAAGGGATGGTTGTTTAAAATCACTGGTGTGTGATTGTAGGGAAGTGAGTGGGTTCTCATATCTAAGAGTGCTTAGGTAGAAATTGCACGGGTAAAGATTAGGTGAGAAAGACTGTAACTTGTTGAAGTGTACGGAGAGTCTTTGAACTAATTCTATTTTAGTGAATTTCCTTCCTGGCTTGGTAGCCCCCAGACGTAGGTGAGTTGCACCGAACTGGGTTAACAATTGCTTGTGTTATTCGCTTTACCATTCTGTTTTTGTTTATCCATTGTGTATTACCAGATATTAGTATCGTGACATTACCTTCGACATCTTATATCTGATACCAGAATTTCAGACAACAATAAAAAGAGGCAAAAATGGATAATTTGAGAAGCATCATGAACAATAACACAACGACATATAGAATTAAACGCACTCAGAGGTGTCGCAAAGATTAAATGAATCAACTAAGCCAATCACTCACATAGAATTTTGTCTTAATTGAAAACGAAACAAAATAATAAACACACAACCAAGTATAGCAACATAATATTCAAATCTTAATTTTCATAAAGTGGTTGCAACATAAGAATACAATAAACAAAAGGACATGAAAGCATAAATGCATTTTTCATGCAAGGGAAACATAAATAACATGATAACCCACACATATCATTACAACTACTTAAAATATTTGGCGTTAATGATATGAGATACAAATGATGAAGAGATCAAACAAGATGTCAGTATAAGAATATAAATTGAAAAATCATCTGTAATCAATTGAAATTTTTGGAAGTGAACACATATTTACTTCATGATTCATCATTTATATCATATAATCATGGATCATAAACATGCAATCAATTTAGTCATAGTTAAGCAACATATTTTATAGAAACTCTAAGGGAACAAAGATAAATAAAGAACGATACTACCTCATAGGATGAGATGGAGAATGCACTTCACACAAAAATTAATTCTATACATTTTAACTTCAATATCATTACCATGTTCGTCTCTACCAAATTTTCCATTTGTGGGCATTGGAGTGTCAATAGACTTCGAATCTGCCATTCCGAAGCGTTTAAGCAACTATGACAATATTTAGATTTGACACACAAATGTACCTTCCTTGAGTTTCTTCATTTGAAGTTCGAGAAATTAATTTAACTCCCCCATTAGACTCATCTCAAACTCGCCCTGCATAAGATTAGAAAACTCTTTGACTAGTTGCATGTTAGTGGAACCAAACATTATATCATCAACATAAATTTGAACTAGAAGAAGATTTTTCCTTGATGCTTAATGAAAACTGTAGTATCTACCTTCCCTCTAGAGTATCCTTGATCAAACAAAAATTTGTTAAGTCGCTCATACCAAGCCCTAGGGGCTTGTTTGAGACCATATAAAGCTTTCTTTAGTTTATAAACATGATTGGGATACTCATGGTTTTCAAATCTAGGAGGCTGGGAAACATACACTTCCTCATTTATTTAGCCATTAAGGGAATAACTTTTCACATCCATTTGAAAGAATTTTAAGTTTTTGGAGAAAGAAAAGGCAAATAAAGGCGTATAGCTTTGAGGCGGGAAACCAGAACATAAGTTTACTCATAATTTATGCCCCCCTCTAGGTTATATATTTGAGTCACTAGCCGGACTTTGTTCCTAGTTATCACTCCATTTTCATCCAGTTTATTTCTAAAAACCCACTTATGCCAATGATTTGATGATCTCGCAAAGGTGGGACAAGGTCCCACATATAATTTCTTTTAAACTGATTTTACTCTTCTTGCATGGCCATTAACCAATGCTCATCAATCAAGACATTTTGCGTTTTTAGGTTCAACTTGTGAAACAAATGCAAAGTGATAACATAAATTACTTAGCTTAGAGTATGTGGTCACGCCTCTGGTGATATCCCCAATAATGTTGTCCATTGGATGGTCCTTGGAAGAACTCCAAGTCAAAGGAATATCGTTTTATTTAGTTGAACTATCATCCTTCTCCTTTTCAAGATTGTCATCTTCCTCCTCCTCAAGTTTCGCCACTTCAGGTTAATCGATTTCTTTTTTGGTGTCATTTAGTATGTGTTCTGAAGATACACTTGTATCAAGAAAACAATTACCTTTCCAACATTTCTCAAACAAGATTCATCAAACGTGACATGAGTCAATTCTTCAAGAATAAGTAATCTCTTGTTGTAGACTCTATAATCTTTAATTTATTGAGAGTATCCAAGGAAGAGATACCTTCATCAGCTTTTGCATCAAACGTTCCAAGATTAGCCTTACCATTATTTAAGACAAAAAAATTTCATCTAAAGACATGAAGATGTGAAAATTGAGCTTTCTACCTTTTAAAAGTTCATAAGGTGTTTTGTTCAAAATAGGACGTATAAGCATTCTATTTAAAACATAACACGCCATGCTAATAACATCGACCAAACAATATTTTGGTAGACAAGTCTCACTGATCATAGTTCTTGCCAACTCCTCTAAAATTTTGTTTTTGCGTTCCACAACACCATTTTGTTGTGGAGTTTTAGGTGCGGAAAAATTATGTTTAACCCCATGTTTATCACAATAATCTTCAAAGTGGTGGTTTTCAAATTCACCTCAAAGATAACTTTGCAAAAGAAGTAAAAGCCAAAAAGGTCTTATCTTTACTATGCAAAAGATAGTCCAACAAAATCTAGAGTAATCGTCTACTATTACAAAACCATAATAACTTCCACCTAGGGTTTTTGTCCTAGAAGGACCAAAAGTATCCATATGGATAATCTCAAGGTATCTATAAGTTGAAACAATATTTTTGGATTTAAAGGAGATCCTTGTTTGGTTCCCATTTGGCATGCATAACATATGTGATCTTTTGAAAATTTAATTTTCAGTAGACCGATGACTAAATATTTTGAGACCATTTTATTGAGTAGGTCTAAAGTAACATCAACTAAGCATCTATGCCATCACCAAGGTTCTTCACTCATGGTTATTAAACACTTAGTTCTTGTTAATAATACATCATTCAAGTCAAGCATATAGATGTTGTTAACCCTCAAGCCCTTAAACAAGTAATCTTTCTTATAAATATTTTCAAGTATGCAAAAACTATTTGTAAAAGTAATTTTATAACCTTTTCCCCATAGTTGACTAATGCTAAGAAGGTTACGTTTAAGACCTTCAACACGTATTACATCAGAGATAGTAGTAAAAGAGGGATTAATACACTACCTTTACCAAGTATTGCACCCTTGTTGTTATCTCCATAGGACACAAATCCTTTATTCTTTGGATTGAAGTCAATGAATAGATAAATATCACCCATCATATGCCTTGAGCAACCATTACCAAGAAACCACATTCTCTCCGTGGAGACAAGACATTCAACCTACAATAATCAAACAAGAGTGATAGGTACCCAATTTTCATTGGGTCATTGAAAGTGAGTGGAACTACTGTTGAATTTGGAAAACCATTTAAACACACCTTTAGGAACCAAAAATCTCCTAAATTTTCATTTGGCAATAGTATGACCTTTCTTACAACAATAATGATAAGTCAAATGACGATGAGAGTGACTTTTTCTATTAGATTCCTTTTCCATATAATTTTACTTCTTGTATGTCACATTTAAAGATCTTTTGAATTTAGTAGGATTAATAGCTAAGGTGACCTTTGGTTCTATTGCCTTGTCTAATTTGGCTTTTACAATATTAACCTCTTTTTGCCAAATGTGACAAGTTTCACAACTAAACCAAGAGGATTTCTCATCCTCAATCTTATCTTTTTGAACATCTAACACGGTTTTCTTAAGAGATTCCAATTTTTTTTCAACTTCTAAAATTTTAGCTTCATAATATGAAAATATTCTTTAGTTTGAAGCTAACTTTGCAAAGGAATCTATCGCTTCACCATATAGCTTTTCAAAAGCAACATTGGACTTAGAATAAGACACTCCATCACGAAGTTCATATTTATAATGACTTACATTTTTATTTTTATGATGATGGGACATGAGAAAGATATTTTCTTCTTTATCACTTTCACTTGAGGATTCACTATCACTTTCCCAAACTATATATGTTGTTCTAGTCTTTCAAGACTTATTTTATTTGCCCTTATCCTTATCATTCTTAAGTTGTGGATAATCCGACTTGTAGTGTCCAGGTTTACCATAATTAAAACATGAACTATTTGATATTCCTTTCTTATTCTCATCATGTTTCAAGGAGTCAACTTGTCTTCTAAAGTTGATGAGATTGTTGTTGAAGTTCTTTACTTCATTTCTCTTAATGTAGTTATGGTATTTTTTAACAAACAACACCATTTTCTTATCATCCAACTTCTCATTATCACAAGATCCACTCTCATCATACTCTTTTATTGAGGGCTTTGAACTAGAAGCCATAAGAGCGATGAACTTCTTTTCTACCTCTTTTTCTTTGTTCTTTTCTTTCTTAACATTCTCTTCATGCTTCTCTAAGCTAATGAGCTCTTTCTCGTGCTCTTCAAGCTTTCCAAACAAATTTGTAGTATCCAAAGTCAATCAATTATTGGCTTCCTTGTTGGCGGTAACCTTAGGTTTCCATTCCCTATTAAGACATATCAAAACTTTGTTAGTAGTAATATGATTGGAAATCAACTTACCATGTGCATTAAAATGATTTATAAGATGAGTGAATCTCTTTTGCATATCGGAAATGGTTTCACCATGCTTCATGTGAGATAGTTCAAACTCTCGATTTAAAGTGTTGATTCTAGCTTGTTTGACCTCATTTGTACCCTCACGGGCAACTTGTAATGAGTCCCACTTTGCTTTAGCGGTTTCACAATGAGATACATGTTAATATTCATCAACTCCTAAAGCGGAGATTAGAATATTCCTTGCTCTCCAATCACAAGACCATTTTTTCTTATCTTCTGCATCCCATTGTGCTTCCGGTTTAGGTATGGTAACACCTTCTGCATTGGTCATAGTTATTTTGAATGGACTATTTTAGATGGCTTTCAAAACATTTCTATCAATAGAGTTAATATGAATATGCGTGCAATCCTTTCAATAACCTTAGTTTTCGCCTTTGCAAACTGGCACTTTAATATACGCCCACTTGGTTCGGAAGCCATAATCTAATAAGCGAGTTTGAAGCACAAGATAAATCGGTGCTCGTGATACCACTTGTTAGACGAGGGAAACGATCTAGAAGGGGGTGTTAAATATATTTCCTAATGAAAATTTCTTATAAAAGTTGTGTTTTGAAAGATATTTTTCTATGGCAAGCAGAAACAAATTTGAATCGACTCTCGTTTATCCAAACCGTTATTGGTAGGATTGGGTATGCATACAAACCATAATATAGGGTATGCTAGAGATGAGAAAATCCAAGCAACAAGTTCAATATAGTTTGTTTGAATATAAATCACACTTAAGATAAATGATTTCTAATGTGAAGTAAAAATAAACTTGACAAAGGAATTGTTTCGAACACTTGGTGTGCAGTAGTTTTATCGAACACTGGGTATGCAATACACCAAGCTTGATTCTTTTTGTGTTTAAGTTACGACAAATCAATTGCAATGGTTTAGATTGCAATGGTTTTACATAAAATATTTTAAACATTTGAACACAACCAGAGTTTTCAACAATTCAAATTACACACTATGTGTGAACAAAATCTAAAAAGAAATTTGAGAGAGAGAGAGGGAACACTGAGATTTATTTAGGTAGTTGCCCACAAACCTTGTGATTCTCTCCCTTTGAGAATAAAAAAAGAGGAAAAGATGGATAATGTGAGAATCATCAAGAATAATAACACAACGACATATAGAATTAAACGCACTCAGAGGCGTCGCAAAGATTAAATGAATCAACTAAGACAAGCAATCACATAGAATTGTGTCTTAATTGAAAACGAAACAAAATCATAAACACATAACCAAGTATAGCAAAATAATATTCCAATCTTAATTGTCATAAAGTGGTTGCAACATAAGAATACAATAAACAAAAGGACATGAAAGCATAAATGCATTTTTCATGCAAGGGAAAGATAAATAACATGCAAACCAGCACATATCATTACAACTACTTAAAATATTTGTTGTTAATGATATGAGGTACAAATGATGAAGATATCAAACAAGATGTCACTATAAGCATATAAATTGAAAAATCATGTGTAATCAATTGAAATTTTTCGAAGTGAACATATATTTACTTCATGATTCATAATTTATATCACATAATCATGGATCATAAACATGCAATCAATTTAGTCATAGTTAAGCAACATATTTTATAGAAATTTAAGGGAAAAAAGATAAATAGAGAATGATATTACCTCATAGGATGAGATGGAGAATTCACTTCACAAAAATTAATTCTATACATTTTAACTTCAATATCCTTACCATGTTCGTCTCTATCAAATTTTCCATTTGTGGGCATCAGAGTGTCAATAGACTTCGAATCTGCCATTCCGCAGGGTTTAAGCAACTGTGACAATATTTATCTTTGACACACAAATGTACCTTCCTTGAGTTGCTTGATTTTAAGTTCGAGAAATTAATTTAACTCCCCCATTAGACTCATCTCAAACTCGCCCTGCATAAGATTAGAAAACTCTTTGACTAGTTGCATGTTAGTGGAACCCAATATTATATCATCAACATAAATTTGAACTAGAAGAAGATTTTTTCCTTTATGCTTAATGAAAACTGTAGTATCTACCCTCCCTCTAGAGTACCCTTGATCAAATAAAAATTTGCTAAGTCGCTCATACCAAGCCCTAGGGGCTTGTTTGAGACCATATAAAGCTTTCTTTAGTTTATAAACATGATTGGGATACTCATGGTTTTCAAATCTAGGAGGTTGGGAAACATACACTTCCTCGTTTATGTAGCCATTAAAGGAAACACTTTTCACGTCCATTTGAAATAATTGGAAGTTTTTGGAGAAAGAAAAGGCAAATAAAGGCGTATAGCTTCGAGGCAGGCAACCAGAGCATAAGTTTACTCATAATTTATGCCCCCCTCTTCGTTATATCTTTGAGTCGCCAACCGGACTTTGTTCCCAGTTATCACTCCGTTTTCATCCAGTTTATTTCTAAAGACCCACTTATGCCAATGATTTGATGATCTCACAGAGGTGGGATAAGGTCCCACATATCATTTATTTTAAACTGATTTTACTCTTCTTGCATGGCCATTAACCAATGCTCATCAATCAAGACATCTTTTGCATTTTTAGGTTCAACTTGTGAAACAAATGCGAAGTGATAACATAAATTACTTAGCTTAGAGCGTGTGGTCACGCCTCTGGTGATATCCCCAATAATGTTGTCCATTGGATGGTCCTTGGAAGAACTCAAAGTCAAAGGAAGATCGTTCACTTTAGTTGAACTATCATCCTTCTCCTTTTCAAGATTGTCATCTTCCTCCTCCACAAGTTTCACCGCTTTAGGTTGATCGATTTCGTTTTTGGTGTCATTGAGTATGTGTTCTGAAGATACACTTGTATCAAGAAAAGAAATACATTTTCCTACATTTCTGAAACAAGATTCATCAAACGTGACATGAGCCGATTCTTCAATAATAAGTAATCTCTTGTTGTATACTCTATAAGCTTTAATTGATTGAGAGTATCCAAGGAAGAGATTCCTTCATCAGCTTTTGCATCAAACTTTCCAAGATTAGCCTTACCTTTATTTAAGACAAAAAAATTTCATCTGAAGACATGAAGATGTTAAAAATTGGGCTTTCTACCTTTTAAAAGTTCATAAGGTGTTTTGCTCAAAATGGGACGTATAAGCATCCTATTTAAAACATAACACTCCATGCTAATAACATTGACCGAACAATATTTTGGTAGACAAGTCTCATTGATCATAGTTCTTGCCAACTCCTCTAAAATTCTATTTTTGCGGTCCAGAACACCATTTTGTTGTGTAGTTCTAGGTGCGGAAAAATTATGTTTAACCCCATGTTTATCAAAATAATCTTCAAATAGGTGGTTTTCAAATTCACCTCCATGATCACTTCAAATAGCAACTATATTTGAGCTTAATTTTTTTGGGATAACTTTGCAAAAAAAGTAAAATCCAAAAAGGTCTCATCTTTATTATGCAAAAGATAGTCCAACAAAATCTAGAGTAATCGTCTACTATTATAAAACCATAATAATTTCCACCTAGGATTTTTGTCCTAGAAGGACCAAAAGTATCCATATGGAGAAGCTCAAGATGTCTATAAGTTAAAACAATATGTTTGGATTTGAAGAAGATCCTTGATTGGGTTCCCATTTGGCATGCATCACATATGTGATCTTTTGAAAATTTGATTTTCGGTAGACCGATGACTAAATATTTTGAGACCATTTTATTGAGTAGGTCTAAATTAACATCAACTAAGCATCTATGCCATAACCAAGATTCTTTACTCATGGTTATTAAACACTTAGTTCTTGTTAATAATACATCATTCAAGTCAATCATATAGATGTTGTTAACCCTCAAGCCCTTAAACAAGTACTCTTTCTTATCATTATTTTCAATTATGCAGTAACTATTTGTAAAAGTAATCTTATAGCCTTTTCCCTATAGTTGACTAATGCTAAGAAGGTTATGTTTAAGACCTTCAACAAGTATTACGTCAGAGATAGTAATAGAAGAGGGATTAGTACACTATCTTTACCAAGTATTGCACCCTTGTTGTTATCTCCATAGGTCACAAATCCTTTCTTCTTTGGCTTGAAGTCAATGAATAGATAAATGTCACCCGTCATATGCCTTGAGCAACCACTATCAAGAAACCGCATTCTCTCCATGGAGACAAGACATTCAACCTACAATAATCAAACAAGAGTGATAGGTACCCAATTTTCATTGGGTCCTTGAGAGTGAGTGAAACTATTGTTGCATTTTAGAAACCATTGAAACACACCTTTAGGAACCAAAAAACTCCTAAATTTGCATTTGGAAATAGTATGGCCTTTCTTACAACAATAATGATAAGTCAAATGACGATGAGAGTGACTTTTGCTATTAGATTCCTTTTCCATATAATTTTACTTCCTGTATGTAACATTTAAAGATCTTTTGAATTTTGTAGGATTAATAGCTAAGGTGACATTTGGTTTTATTGCCTTGTCTAAATATGCTTTTACAGTAATAACCTCTTTTTGCCAAATGTGACAAGTTTTACAACCAAACCAAGAGGATTTCTCATCCTCAATCTTATCTTTTTGAACATCTTACACATTTTGCTTAAGAGATTCCAATTTTTTTTCAACTTCTAAAATTTTATCTTCATAATATGAAAACATTCTTTTGTTTGAAGCTAACTTTTTAAAGGCATCTATCGCTTCACCATATATATTTTCAAGATAAACTTTTAACTTAGAATAAGACACTCCATCACGAAGTTCATATTTAGAATGACTTACATTTTTCTTTTTATGATGATGGGTCATGAGAAAAATATTTGCTTCTTTATCACTTTCACTTGAGGATTCATTATCACTTTCCCAAGCTATATATGTTATTCTAGTATTTCTAGACTTTATTTATTTGCCCTTATCCTTATCATTCTTAAGTTGTGGACAATCCGACTTGTAGTGTCCAGGTTTACCATAATAAAAACATGAAATATTTGATCTCCCTTTCTTATTCTCATCATGTTTCAAGGAGTCAACTTATCTTCTAAAGTTGATGAGATTGTTGTCGAAGTGCTTTACTTCATTTCTCTTTATGTGGTTATGGTATTTTTTAACGAACAACACCATTTTCTCATCATCCAACTTCCCATTATCACAAGATCGACTCTCATCATACTCTTTTGTTGAGGACTTTGAACTAGAAGCCATAAGAGCGATGGACTTCTTTTATACCTCTATTTCTTTATTCTTTTCTTTCTTAACATTTTGTTCATGCTTCTCTAAGCTAATGAGCTCTTACTCATGCTCTTCAAGCTTTCCAAATAAATTTGTAGTATCCAAAGTCAATAAATTATTGGCTTCCTTGTTGGCGGTAACCTTAGGTTTCCATTCCCTATTAGAACATCTCAAAACTTTGTTAGTAGTAATATGATTGAAAATCGGCTTACCAAGTGCATTAAAATGGTTTATAAGATGAGTGAACCTCTTTTGCATATCGGCAATGGTTTCACCATGCTTCATGTGATTCTAGCTTGTTTGACATCATTTGTACCCTCATGGGTAACTTGTAATGGGTCCCACTTAGCTTTAGCGGTTTCACAATGAGATACATGTTAAAATTCATCAACTCCTAAAGAGGAGATTAGAATATTCCTTTCCCTCCAATCACAAGACCATTTTTTCTTATCTTCCGCATTCCATTGTGCTTCCGATGTAGGTATGGTAACACCTTCCGCATTGGTCATAGTTATTTTGAATGGACCATTTTTTATGGCTTTCCAAACATTCCTATCAATAGAGTTAATATGAATACGCATAAAATCCTTCCTATAACCTTAGTTTTCTCCATTGAAAACTGGCGCTTTATTATTCGCCCACTTGGTTCGGAAGCCATAATCTAATAAGTGATTTTGAAGCACAAGATAAATCGGTGCTCGTGATACCACTTGTTAGACGAGGGAAACAATCTAGAAGGGGGAGTTTAATATATTTCCTAATGAAAATTTATTATAGAAATTATGTTTTGAAAGATATTTTTCTATGGCAAGCAGAAACAAATTTGGATCGACTCTCGTTTATCCAAACCGTTATTGGTAGGATTGGGTATGCGTACAAACCATAATATAAGGTATGCTAGAGATGAGAAAATCCAAGCAACAAGTTCAATATAGTTTGTTTGAATATAAAACACACTTAAGATAAATGATTTCTAATGTGAAGTAAAAATAAACACTTGGTGTGCAGTAGTTTTACCGAACACTTAGTGTGCAATACACCTAGCTTGATTCTCTTTGTGTTTAAGTTACGACAAATCAATTGCAATGGTTTAGATTGCAATGGTTTTACATAAAAGATTTTAAACACCTGAACACAACCAGAGTTTTCAACAATTCAAATTACACACTAAGTGTGACCAAAATCTAAAAAGAAATTTGAGAGAGAGAGAACACCGAGATTTGTTTAGGTATTTCCCCAATTATCCTCACTATGGGTATGCCTGCCCTAAATTTGAAATCGAATGGAGCTATTGTAATTAACCTTTGCAATTTCAGTTTATAAGAAAAGTGTTATAAATGCAAACCCAAAACACTATGTTTGATGTTGATCCTAGCTCCTCATCTACCATTGATCTTAGCAGGATCAAGTCACAGCCCAATTTGATTACCAAGCCTAAATTGGACCTTATCAATATATTCTTACCAAGAAACAATAAAAAAATGATTATGTGTAGTTGATTAATGTGTCAAGAGAGGTTGGATAAGATGAGAATTCTTTGTATCTTTCAGGTTTCAATGCTTAGAAAATATGCATGAATGAGTATTTATATGCATGTGTATGTGTAGAAAAGAAATGAGTAAAAACATATATTTAGCCAAAATGCAATTTTTGAAAGTTAGTTCATAATGTATTGACCCTAAACTTGAATGAGTCAGTATATTAGTTGAATGAGTCAACATGAGACCAAATAAATTCGATACATTGAAGGCAGTAACTAATTAGTTTTCTATAAAATCCAGAATGAGTCGACTCCAAACCCAGGAGAGTCGACCCATTCGCTCAATGTATGAACCCATTTCTCGATTGTATAGACCCTTTAGAGGAAGTGGCTGATCTTTGAAAAATGTCTTTCAGTTTGAGTCGACCCAAACAAGAATGAGTCAACCCATTCACAAGATGTGTTGACCCATTTTTCATTTGTATTGAATCATTAGAAGCATACCCAAATTCATTTAAAATCCACTTAGAATGTATCGACCAGCGCATGTCTTTTTATGAAAAACTTATATCTTGGCATGTGATGGCTTATGTAATCTAGTCTTACATGTTCTATGATGATGTTGGTGATGATGATGATGATGATGAACATTTAAGATTCTAAGGTCCAAATACACAAAAATCTAAGCTACCTAGTTTTGACATCATTCAAAATACATTAAGAGAATATTTCTCTAACACCATTTGGTATAACTTGAATTTAAGAAAACATGATATTCCCAATATGAGCCTAATAGATTCAAGACGTGCATGTGGAGAAAAAGTTTCGTCGAAGTTGATACCTTTTATTTGTGTTTATCCTTGAGCTACAAATCAATCTTTATTCCTGGTCATATTTCAATTTTCATCTAAATTGTTCTTGTAAATCCACTTGGTTCCAATGATGTTGACTGAGTCTGGCATGGGAACCAACTCTCACACTTTATTTCTTTCAAACTGAACAAGTTCTTCTTGCATGGAATTGATCCAATATTTGTAATTTAAATCTTCTTTAACATTCTTGGGTTCTATCTTGGAGATAATATAGATGTTGGCAATCACATCTCTGGATATGGACATAACTCCTTCATTGAGATTCCCAATTATATTTTCTAAAGGATGATACTTATGAATAATGGTAGAAGGAACTTTGTTTGTTTTACTATTTTCCTCCTCTCCATTTGAGTCTTCAATTTCAGAGTTCCACATGATGTTATTACCCTTTCTTGATACATCAGGTGTCATATTTTTCTCCTTCTTGAGTGTGTAGACTTCCTCTTCATCACTTGTCTCAATTTGAGGGATGCCATCTATAACCTCAATGATGGATTCCATAATGGTTTTTGTGAAATTTGTATACACATGATAGGCTCTACTGATGACATAATATCCCAATAAACTTCCTTCATCACTCTTAGGGTCCATTGTTCCTTTGCTCACAATCAATCAAGATGTAGCACTTGTTTCCAAACACATGGAAGTATTTGACATTGGATTTTATTCATTTCCATAGTTCATAGTTGGTAAATTTGGTTCCAGAATGTATGGTTACTTGGTTGTGAATATGGTACATTGTATTCATTGCTTCATCCCAGAAGTAATAAGGCAAATTCTTCGCATGAAGCATAACTCTGGCCATCTCTTGAAAAGTTATATTCTTTCATTCAACTACTCCATTTTTGTGAGAAGTGATTGGTGCAGAGAACTCATGAGCTATACCTTATGAAGAACAACAATATTAATAACTAGAGTTTTAAAATTCCCTTCCATAACACTTTGTATTCGAACAATTTTAAAATTAACCACTATCAAAGTAACAATCTTCACGGGAGGATGTCCTCAAAGAGGTGTGAGCAATGTGACTTGTAGTTGCCTCATCAACTTTCTAGACTTTTTGGACATGATACTTTTATGATGTCTGCTTGGTCATATTTCGAGGATAGTAAGGCCTACCATGAATTTTGTAGCAGAAAGGTTAAATATGTCCAAATTGGCCACAATAGTGGCATCTCCAAAAGGGGGAATTTTGCATTGGTAATAACATTGAGCAGGTTATTTTGACATGTAGTATGTCAACTATAACTCAGTTTTATGTTTTAGAGGGATAAATTTATTTTCTTTAATAATAGAACTCTAATCAAAGCCAATGCCCTTCATGACTCTAGCCTCTTTTTCTAAACCAAGGATCACATCAAGAGTTTTAGTTCCATAGTTTAACATGTGAACTAAATTGGTCATACCATTCAGTTTAAAGTTAAGAAGTGTGGTTTCTTTCCTCAGGTGAGACATAATTTTGGTGAGGTTAGATTTTTCTTGAAGAAGTATATTTGAGCATTTTGTTTCTTACTAGACATGCATTCTTCTTTCCATTTGAAATACAAAATTCTATAGGCTTCACCAACATCTTCACCTGAGAGTTCTTTGTCGCTAGATTCACCATCATTCTAATCATTAGTTATGTATCTTAAATGAGCACAGAATTTAACTACACTGTTGTATTTTTATCCCTCACTCTCATCTTCAGATTATTCATCTGGAAGTGTGAAAGTGTACCCCTTCTTTTGATTTTAAAGCAAGTTGGTGTAATCCACCTAAATGTGATCAATCTTTCACCTTTATGACATTGTATTCCTTTTTTTTGTTCATTTTGTCTCCTTCTTTGTTTATGCGCTGAGAGTTGAAGCCTTTTGTGTTGTCAGGAAATTTCTCTTTGACATTTGTCACGACATTGTTCCTTGATTGTTTTTTCAATTCTTCCCATAACCTTCCCAAACCTTTTTGTAAGTAATGAAATAGAGTTTGACAAGTTATTATTTGTATCCTCTTCATCTTGCTCTCTATCATCCTCCACATCATCTTTGAAAGCAACACCCTTGCTTTTCTTTTCACTTTTGACATTGATTTCCATTTCAAACATTAGTAATGTGCCGACAAGTTCATCCATTTTGATAATACTAATGTTCTCAGCTTCTTCTATGGATGCATTTTCATGTCAAATCTTGTTGGAAGAGATCTGAGAATCTTTTTGGCCAACTTTTCTTCTGACATTTTATCAACAAGTGCAAAGGAGGATTGTTTTATGTCATAAACACAAATGTAGAAGTCAATAATGGTTGTGTCTTCTTTCATTATTAGGTTTTCATACTTAGTGGTGAGTGTAGCGGTGTATTCGTCACTTTATGATTTATTGATTAAATCAAAAGCAAAGCATACAAATAATCGAGTCGCCACCGCACTTTTATTTATCCTAAGGAATGGCTAAAAAGTGAACAAAAGCCTAAGAAGTTTTACACATAGAAAACTAATGAAAAGATCAGAGAATCTGGGTAAGGGGGTAAATTACGCAATGGGAAGGTGTTAGGCACCCAAAACGTCCTAGGTACTCCTAGGGAGCCCTTTTCACACTTGTTGAATGAAATGTTATTTGTTATGAAAATATTATTGTGCAAACATGATTGGGAAGATGAGAAAAGAATATACAATTTTTATTGTTTTTGTGTTTGAACGGATGAACCCGTTGCCTACGTACCTTCCATGAAAGGTAAGGATCAAAATGCCGTAGTTCGGCTAAAAGATTTCCAAAATATGAGTGGGTTCATTTTAAAACAAGAGCACTAAGGCTTTTCATTATCAACGGGAGAAAACTCAACCTTATACAAACAACAAGTCCACCATGTGAGAAAAGCTTCGACGCACTAGAGGGGTTAACCCTGTTTTCAGTACGGAAGTCTTACAGTTCGATCACTAAGGACAAAAGGTGAGATTAACATCAACCAACTAGGATAAATCAAACCTATGGCTAATGTATGAAAACATATCAAGAATGGACAAAGCCACAAAACAATTGAATGTGTGAAGTTAACTGATTATGAGTATTCACAAAATATGGTCAAGGTATGATTAAGGTACAATTCAGAAAGAAGTATTATCAAAAGTGAAGTTTGAAAAATCAAGGACTTAAGGTCCAGGTTTCTAATTTGAAAAGACATGAAGATGTTTGCACAATATTTATTTTCAAGTTTGAAAGCAACATGTGAAAAGGTTCAGGACAAAAAGAGTGAATGGATAATGGAGTGTAAAACTTCTCAGAAAGGTTCACCTCTTGAAATCATATGGAAGATGATTCAAGTGTGTCCTTAGGAATAGGCAAATGAGCAATAACAAGTAAGCAAAAACAAATGATATCGGATGCCAATTGCTGGACTTACACCAATCTCACAAACAAAGGTGGATACCGGATACCACTCAATGGATTTACACCAGTCTCCTAAAACAAACAAGGATATCAGATGCCAATAAATGGACTTATTCCAATCTCCTAAAGCAAAACAAAACATGGATGTCAGATGCCAATAAATGGACTTATTCCAATCTCCTAAAACAAAACAAAACATGGATGTCAGATGCCAATCTATCTGGGCTTACTCTAACCTCCAACAGATGATCATGGGAAAACAAATGCCAACAACATGGACTTACAATTGAATCCTCACGTACAACAAACAAACAAAAGCACTAAACAAAGAGGACATAAGTGGCCAATGAAATGGTCTTACACTCAATCCCTTCCAAATCATAGGAACAATGGCCAATGAATGGACTTACAGTTGATTCCTCAATGGACAAACAAAGATGTGTCACAAAGATATTAAATGATGATCATGCAATAATGAACAATTAATGATGATAAATGCACAAAGGCAAACAAGCAAACATGTACAGATGAACCAATAAGCAATCAATGATTCAGTTAGCACATACTATATACAAGCAATTAGGCTCAAGCAAGGGTTAGACTTTAAAGTCAACTGGAATGGTGTAATGGTGCTCTTAACCTTAACATTGAGAGTTAAGGTGAAGCAGATGGAAGGATATGAGGGGTGTGCCTCATTGCTCTTATCCCTGGCCTGGGAGAGCTTTGAATATCAGAAGGTGTGGGAGTTCAGAAAGTTGGAACTCTCTCCACAAGTTAGACTCTATAGATCTTGGGTTAAGATCCACAATGCATCAACATGTAATGTGAGCAAAGGGATGACACACTGAATAGTAGGAGATGGACTACACATCTCTTTTATCTACCAATTGCCTCACATGAGGGCTTTTCCTGCTTGGGGACAAAGATAAACAATCACAAACATTGCCTCTTAGGGAGGACTTCAGACAGGTGCCTGACCACATAACAGGCCAGGTCTTCCAGACTACATGAAGAAGAGAAGCTATACCTAATTGGTTAAGCAACCAAGCAAAAGCAAGTTCAAAATGAACTTAAGCAACTAATGTACCTGAAAACAATCCAACTCAATCAGTATACAATTCAAAAAGTCAAACAGATAATCCAACAGTCAACAGACAATACACAATCAAACAAGCAAGGCTACAATGTGCAAGGCACAAGCTCAACTCAAATGAGCTAAAAGCATCCTATAAAACAGGTCAATGTTAGTCAATAACAATCAAATAAACCAACTCAAGCAATGTGAATTAATCTCCTTATGGCCATGTACTTCTTAACCTGAAAACAAACTCAAACATGAGAAGCAAACCACTAGGACAAGGCCTAGGGTCAAAGAAGGAGAAATAATCCAAAACAGAACATGAAAATTGACAAGAATCAAGATTAATCAAATTAGAACATCATCCAAAAGGTCTCATGTCAAAAGCATCAACCAAATTCATTTCACAAACCAATCATATCAAAGTATGCAAGTTGGAAGCACAATGAGGCAAACAGAATGAACAAAGGCATACTAATTCCAAAATAGCTCAACAAATCTCAAGAAAAATCATGGCTAAATAGGACACATCAAATTATCACCATACCAAAAATCAAAGAATTTGGACAAGTATAAGCATGTCAAAGAAATTCATCAAGTCAAGGTAAGCATAAACAAGCTCAAATAGGACCTCAAATGATACATCAACTTAAGGCAATCCTAAAACAGAAATGACAAGTGATAAATGACTCAAACCAAAGCCAAGACAAACTTCAATGTGTCTAGAAAACATGTGCAAAATTTCAAGTTCATATGATCAAGCATAAGCATTTCACAAATCATGAAAGTTCAACACTCTTCAAAAGTCCAAACATGACCAATCAGCAAAGCAAATCTCAAACAAATCAGACATGGATCCAAAAATTCCACAAAAATTCATGATCAATCCTAACATCCAGAAGAGGCATCATGCAAAAATTCAGATCAATTGGCATTTATTTGGCATGGTAAATAAAATCAACAAATCAAACAAGCCAAGGTGTGACCCACATTGTCACACCTACATTAATCATGTCATATCTTAACAACCAGAAATGATAAAAATGCAAACTCTATACCAAAATGACCATTAGGATGTCTAGTTTAAGCATGTCAATTTTCAAATTCAATGGATCAACCATCATTATTTCACAAAGAAAATGGCAAGCAAGGTGCAAGATAGCATATGCATGAACAATCCCTAGGCAAATTTAAAATCCAACCGAGCACAAATTCTGGAAAAATAACCATAAAATAGTAGACATCATGAAGAACAATGTGCAAAAAATCTCATGTTAATTGGATGATTATTCATGGAGTTATGGATTTTTTAGTGAAGGAAAAGATTAAAAATGCATGATGAAGTAGCATGAACATGTGAGTACAAGATGGAAAAAATAAGGCAAGGCAATTTTTGAAACATGTTAGAGCCAGGAATCGAACACGGCTCAAATTTGAATTGAGGCGCTTACTACATGAAACACGCCGTTTCATTAATCACGCGTGGCAAGGTGAGCGTTCACAGCCAATCAATGTGCCAAGCAGACACCACGTGGACCAGTGCATGAGGATAAACATGAAAACACATGCAAAACGCGGTACACAAGATCAAACAGGCATCTGGAAAAGAAACCCTAGCATTCATACAATGTTCATCGTGTTCTTCATCATCAATAACAAACATGCACAGAAATTCACCAAACGCATATCATTGGATTCATCTTCAAACATACATCATCATGCCATAACTAATTTATTCTAAATCAACACGCATCAAAAGATTCAAGCACATGACGTTTCATCCATCAAACTTTAAACTACCATAAATATGTCATTTCTCCACGAAAATCATGGATCTAAAGCTCAGTATACTCTATGTTCAAAGATCTATCAAATGCACACAATAATTTCAAGAATTGGAGCATTCGAAATCTGACCTCAATGAAGATGCAGAGTTGAAACAGATCGATTCAAGTCCTCAAACGCAGAAACAGATGTTCTTCCAAGCTTAGATGAATGAATGGATCAACAAGAATAGCTCAATTGTGCTTGATCTCTCTTGAATCTTGAACTGCCAGGAAAGAGCAAAAACTTCAACAGCTGCGAATCTTTGAAGAATTCTTCAGGATCTTGCTTCAACAATCTTCAATAATGCTTGTAGATGATCAACAAACCAAGAAACAGGCAATGCTTATGAAGAAATTTGATGAAAAGTTTGAGAGAAATTGGAGAGAAAATTTTCAGATCTGAAATTATGAAGTTGGTGTTATGATTTTCTGTTAGGATTAGCTTTATATATCAACTGTTAATCATGTTCTTAATCACCATTAGCCAAATGCAATATGGATTAGTGAAATTCAAGTGTTGATGCAAAATGGCAAATACACCCTCACATGTGCATGGCAATGCTACAATGCACGATTTGCACTTGGAATGAGCTTAAAAATCTGTTTAGAACCAAATGCCAATGGAAAAATGTAAGGCAATGCATAATTTTCAAATTGGAGATTTCCCTCCAAAATTCAAATGAAATTCAAGTGAAAATGCCAATATTTTTATGATGAGAATTGATGAAATGTAATGCATGATTTGGATAGTAGAGATCAAGAGAGAAATGTTCCAAAAAGAACCACTTCAATTGGCCTTTTGGTTCAAAAGTTATGCCTTCTTGAAGTTCAAATTTGCTTGGCAATGATTGATCCATAACTTTTCAACCACAAATGATAAATTCATGTTCTTGGACTTTTTGGAAAGGTGAGAGCAAGATATTCAACTTTCATGTTGAACAAAATTTGATTTGAAGCTTGCTTGATGATGTAAACTTGAGGAGAAGACCTTTCCATTTTTGACAAATCCAAATTATAGGTCACTTACTATTTTTGGAAACTTTTCATCTGACCTCAAATTCTTCATTGTTGATGTCTGAAATGTCAAATGGGACTTGTATGGACATGAATGAGGTCTCTCTGACCATCTCCAAAAATCACAGTTGACTGGCAGTTGACTGGCTAGGGTTTCAGTTGACTGAAGAATGCCTTGATGAAATTCAAGCCTCTACCACTTGGGATTTTGATTCAAAATGATGTCATAACTCATATGAACTCTTTATGAATGATCAATGGTGCCCAAATTCTCAAGAATGGCCACCATCTATTGCTCATTGAAATGCATTGACTGCCTTGACCTGCAATTGCTTCATCTGCAAGTAACAAGGTTAGATGACATATTTTTGTACTTTTGGTTAGTAAATAAATGAAAAGAAATGATATACAAATGCAAAACATGCTTGGTGATCAAGAACCACTCTCAAAAGATAACCCACCCACAGGCAAGAAGGCAAGGTGCACAATGATCCTTGAGGCAATGATATGATATGATATGATGCCATGAGGGATCTTAGGGACAAAATTGGGGTCTTACAGTGAGAAGTTGCAGTCTTGACATACAAACTTTGGAGGTGCCTTCATGCATAGTTTTAAGAATCATCCATACTTCTTTTACTTCATTACATGTGTTTATGAGACGAAAGAGATTTTTGTCAACTCCATTGAATATGGCATTGAGAGAAAAATAATTTCCATTAGATTGTTCATATTTATTCTTTGGACCAATTTGCTTCTGGTTTTAAGGACTGAGTGCCATCTTCAACAGTGACCATTGAGGGTGTCCATCCTTTGCTGAATTCCTTCAAAGTTTTGTTGTCCATGGATTTGATAAGGGAACCATGTGCGCTTTCCAATAGTAATAGTTCTTGCCATCTAGAGTTGGTGGCCGATTAACAGATCCTCCTCTTTTAGTGTTATCCATTTTGAACAAAATTAATAGATTCTCTTGAGCTCACCCAACCCGAACAAGGTGCCTGCTTTGATGCTAATTCAAATTCTGATCTCCTTCTAAAAAGATCTCAAACACAATGTGCTGGACAGCGTGTGTGAAAATATTAATGCAAGAAAACTTTGTAAAGAAAATAAAGTAAAATGAACCTAGAGAGTTGGTAACCCAGTTTGGTGCAATGACACCTAGGTGTGGAAAGCGTTTACCCAGGAAATGAAATGCACTCTTAATAATAAAAGTACAAATTGGTCTTAAATGAACTCTACCAGTTCAATGTCTTTTTTTCTTAATACTACTCTATTTAGGACTCCCCCTAAATATGAGAACATTCTCACTTTCTCTTAACCACTATCCCTAGTGTTTGAACAATTGTAGAATAGTTTGAATGGTGAAACTATTACAACTCGAAAACAAAATTTATTCCTTTGTATATGATGATTCAAATGAATAAAGTTTCACAAATAAAAATTAAAAACAAAAACACAAAGAAACAAACTACTAAAACACGCCTTTCTTGATATCTCAAAGTCTAAGCCTTCTATATGGAGAGATTTTCCTTAAATAGTAAAACATCCAACGTCATGGACCATTAGGGTTTCGAGTAACCTTGCGGCTGAAGTAAAGACAAAAATCTCAACTCAAAATTTTGATTTAATTTGATTTTCAATCTATCCTAAATTAAATATCCATTAATCTAATTTGGTCTTGATCCTTGGTCATTTGGGAAATCTTTCCTAATTGCGAAAAGCATATAAACTCTCAGATAAATATGGAAACAATTCAGGCGCAAGATTTCACTTCTACATAGCTAGAATTAGAGGCAGGATGTGTGGGAAATCTTGCACCATATCTTTGTCATATGTTTTGAGCTCACAAAAACACATGTCCCATGATGATGTGATGGCATCTTTCCTTCCATGTTGTCTATATATTCTTGTCAATAAATTGTAACAATTAAAACAACTACCTTCGACTTGGATGCGCGTGAAGAGGAAGTTAGGCGTACTCCTGATGGTGAGTTTGAATCTGCCCAACTAGGCAATAACCTTATGTGATCGATGAAGATGTGATTTGGGCTTCCCCTGGGTGTAAGATCCATGTTGATTTAATGTATGCAGATGAATTCATACCTATTTTTTATCTCCCCGATCGAGATATTTGGCATTGACTTTGAGCGGCATGCCATAAGTTGAATATGAACACCAATGTGTGTTATGTCTCGCAATGGCAGAGGAGGTTGTCTCTAGAAAAAGAAGAGGCCACGAGAAGTACGGTAAAAGGTCTATTGGATACCATATTTATCTCTAAGGTAATATATACACAATAGCTCTCAAATGTCGTTCTAGTTAAGAAAGCTTCTAGGAAGTGGAGAATGTGTGATGAATATACTGATCTCAATAGAGCTTGCCTGAAAGATTCTTACCCATTCTCGAACATTTACAAGATTGTAGATAACTCGACTAGGTACCAATTTCATTCCTTCCTAGACGCCTTTTACCAGCTCCCAAACGTTAATTAAACCCTTTGAGTCAGAGCCTTTTCTTTGGTGGCATAGCCTGATATGTAACCCATTTAACTTGAAAGATTAAAATGTCCACCCTCTTTGGAGTTAGGTAGAAATTTAACTTCCTTGTCTAATGCAAAAGAATAAGTTTTAGGTTTATCTTGGAAGTTAGCAACGTTTAAGTTTTGGGTTGGGGTACAAAAGAAAAATAGTCAATAAAAAGAAAAAAATAGAAGATAGAAAATTAAGAAGTTAAAATGACTTCTTCAAAACAGTTGAATGATAAAGATGATGAAAAATGAATGAAAAGGAACAAAAAAATTCATTCTCTAGTATTGATTGAGCATGGAAAGTTTGTTATTGAAAGGATCATGGTAACATAAGGAAAACTAGGTACCTAACTCCAAAGATTTAAGCCTATTATCCCAGAAATATCCTACCCTGACATAAACCCCGTCTCAACCTTGACAGACCTCAAAAGTGGGTGTTTAGATATTACTTTATTTGAAAATTTTCAAACTTATGGCAAAATTCTTTTGTACTTTGATTATTTGATTACCCTGTCAATTTGAGTGAAAAGTGTGAGATGAAAGACAAGTTGAGTACATGTGAATATTGGAAGAACTTTTTGGATTTATCTGGATTGAAGCAGAGAAAAAAAAGTGATGATAAGAAAGAAGAGAATGATGATGCTCATTGGTAAGGGTAAGTAGTTTATTTTCGTTGAAATTTTTAGTTTACAAAAAGTTACTTGAGCATAAGCAACCGAGTAAGTTTGGGGTTATGATGACACTCTGTCATTACATAATACTTACAAGCATTTTAGATGTAATAGATATATTTTTAATAAAAATATAAGTTAAAATAAATAATAAATGAGAAGAAGAGAATAAGAGAATAATAGATATATTTACAAAACATGTCATTTTGCCACTGGAATTATCATGACCGCGATGCATCTATTGTGGTCACAATGAAAAGCCATCACGATCATGATGCTTTATCTTATGGTCATGATGAAGTATTTGGATGACACACTTTTGGCAGCTTTTAGAAGAAAAGTAAGACACTTTTACAAGGGTTGCAAATTTTAGAGAGAAAATTGGACGAAAAAGCAATATTATAGATTAGAAATTGGAGTTTTTCACCTTTGAAGACCTTCTTATTCATTAATTTTCATGGATTATTCATCTAAACTCATGGTATTTACTTGTATTACTAAGAGTAGCTAGATTTATCTTGATTAGGTCTTAAGAGATGAACTTAATGTTACTCTATTGAATTTTATGATTGTTAGATGTTATTTGCTTGTTTTGATTATATATTTTCTACTCAATTACTTTTGTTCTTAAGGGTGTTGACGTACTCACAGTGAATTCAGATGATTAGGGATTACTAACCCTAACTCTACTGATCTGAAATAAAGTAATCGTTCAACTTAGTAATTGACTAGAGATATAGAGTTATAAGTTGTTACTAGGGAATTAACACACTTAAATTGCCTAAGTTTGATATCCAACTCTCCTAAGGAATTAATGAATTGTTGTCTAAACTAGTGAGTTGTACACCAAGGGATTGGGCACAATGGTATTGTTGAATCCGTCAAATTATAAATTTAATTTAATTCAAATAATGCACAATCATCGACAAGAGAAAATTAGGGGATTCGAATAAGACCTAGTTGTTTTCTCATCAGAAGTTATATTCAAGTTTTAGCTTTTTCAACATACTCTCAAGCAAACCCCTCTCCTTTAGTTTTTAAAAAGCACAGATTTCAACTTGTTAAAATAGCACAATCCATGTGTAAACCATCTTATATTTTATTACATAGACTAGATTAATCTTCTTGCTAAGAAAGTCATCATACAACATGCAAACCAATGACAAATACATTAAGTAAGCACTACAAATAAGAGGTAAGGCTAATATTCATTGATACATTAAAAACCAGGTTACAACGAGTCAGTACTAAACAAAGGAGAAAGAGTCATGAAAAGCCCAGAAATCAGGCCTAAGTGACTCAAGCAGGCATATAATATTATGAAAGGAAACTTTTCTCAGGATCTCATCCGAGAGATCTCGCAGTTGTTTGCTCAAAATGGAATTTTCTTCTTGGAGAACCCCCTATCTCTTTGGATTGGCATGTCCTATTCTCTTAAAGCTCAGATCGGGCATCTCGTGCGACAAAATACAAAGTTTCCGACTAAAGTTCCATCAGATGGGCGCTCCGCTTATTCTCCTCGAGCAACCTTTCAAACTCCTTTATGTGCCTTCAATCTGAATTCTAGTTGTTACGAATGAAGATTTTTAGTGAGAAAGAAAGAGAGAATTACAGTCAGGGTTTCACAAACTGAATTTCATCAAGTGAGAAAACTTCTACACAAGGGTTGTATTGATAGAACCACTTATGTCGGCTGCAAGCTAAAAAGCCCAACTTAAGTGCACCATATAATAATAATAATAATTATAATAATAATAATAATAATAATAATAATAATAGTAAAAATAATAATGATAATATTATTATTATTATTATTATTATTATAACTATTATTATAATAAACATATATTTTTTAATTATATTTAATAACTATTATAATAGTAATTATTATAATAATAATATTAACTATTATTATTATATTATACGATGTTCCATATTTCACTTTTAAGTACACCGTACCTTACATTCTTCCTTATTTATTCTATCTCTCATCAAGCTATCCTTATATGTGTGACACTGTAGCTTATAATGGCGTTGACAATTATATTAAATCATACATTTAATATAATAAATAGTGAGCGGTATCTAGCAAAAATTACTACTACCAAAGTCACCAAAAGGTCATATGATCTGATAAAACCTTGTTTCCGTGATAATGTTCTTGTGTATAATTACCCTTTTTCCCATTTGTCTATAATGAACACAAGGCATAAACCATGTTACCCTTGTCCAGTTCAATATTGGAACCTTAGATATTTATTCTGTTACGCGGGATGGACAAATTCCATCTAGGTCACCCATGTCCCTCATCATACTTTGTGAAGTACCCATCAACTTTCATTATGGTCATCCAGTTACGGACAATGTTTGATCAACAATAAAGTACTCGAATTTAGGGTCCATAGTGGTTTCTGGTCGAAGGGCGATATACGCCACTATCACCATGAGAATAACTTATGACACTTTGCATAACTTTCTATGTAGTATTCTCATAGCAGGTCAACCTAATATAAATATTACTCATAATATTCATACTTATGTGAATACTTGATAACTCTTTATCCATGATCCATGAAATGTGATCATCAGTCTATCCACATAATAGTCTCAATGCATTAATATTCTCCCACTTCACAATAAAGTTCGACTATATATACTTTAAGAATAGTGTCCTTATGTTTAATGGGATCTCATGATTAAATCAAACTTAACATTTCATTAAATAAACTATCTATTCTAGGGACTTTATTATTTTGAAAAACCAAACATAATAAATAAATACCTTTTAATTATTAATAAATAATTTGATACAAATACCAAAACTATTGACCTCTAGGGCTTAAACCAACAATCTCCCACTAGCACTAGAGCCAATCAAGTATACAATTAATACTTGTAGATCTAGTATCGCCATCATGCTTCTACTGCACAACGGGCTTTGTGATTGGGTCAACAACATTTTCAAGTGTTATTACTCCATATATCATCACATCTACTATATTTATTATCTCTCGAATGAGGATTTATTGTATAAGTATTTGTTTCGATCGTTGGTGAGATCTAGGCTCCTTATCGTGTGCAATAACACCATTATCATCACAGTAGAGATTAATGGGACCCACAATACTAGAGATATAGCGGTAAATTCATGATCATCAAGTTATGGATAAGCAAGACATCAAATAACAAGAGTCGCCACCGCGCTTTTATTGTTTCCAAGGGAAAAGGGAAAAGTACGAACAAAACCCATAAAATAAGAAGTTTTCAAATCAAAAATAATAAAATGTCAGAGATTACAGGGTAGGGGGTCGATTACACAAAGGGAAGGTGTTAGCACCCAAAGTGTGCTAGGTACTCCTAGGGAGCCCTTTCTTGTGTGCATATGTATTTTATACAAAATGATGTTTACAAACAAATAGAATGGGGGGATGAGAAAATAATTCATTAATTATATTTTTGTGTTTGACAAGACCTTTGTACTTGAGCCTACGTACCAACATAAAAATGAGGGATCAAAACCTCGTAGTTCGTGATACAAATTTCAAATTGGATACTTTTCTTTTTTACAAAATTAACTTTGAAAGGCACAAATGCCTAAAAAAAAGGTTTGAATGAGTTAGTTCTTTTTGGCTTTTGAAAAGTTTTAAGTAAAGTATAATTAAGTTTATTTATAAGTTCGATTGAGAAAAGAAATTTGAAAATGCAATGGCCTAAGGCCAAAGTTTCTAGTTTGCAAAGTGGTCTATGTTTAGAAAAACAAGTACAAACAAAGAAGTTTTTAAAAGGAGGGAGAGATTTTGAAATTAAAGAGATGGGGAGGAGATGAAGAGACTAATCCTAACCATAAATTTAAAAGTTAAGAGTTGAAAAGATCTGACCAATGGGTTGCAATCCAATAGACAAGAATGTCATATAGGAACCTAAATTCCCATGGACATTAGAATCAAGCAACAAATAATGCACACAATATCAACTTGAAGAGCAAGACATCAAATAAAGATAGCCACATCCAAGCTTATCCATTCCATGATCTTCTTCAAATTTGCCCATGTAGCAGATGAATTCCACAATGCCATAAGTCACAGGTTCAAAATAACAGCTTCACAATGATCATGTCGCAGATGAACTCAAATGGATCTTTAATCATGTATCAGATGAAGTTTCAGATTACAAGCACTTGGTTACATGAAAGTTGGCATTGGCCAAGTACTTTGCACAGGGTTTGTTGCCTAAATTCTAAGTCCAATTGTCTCAGATCAAATCAACAGTCCACACAAGATGTTTTTTATGGTCTGCTTCGTGTCTATCCACGCATCTGAGCAAAATTATATCGAAGTTTTTCTTATACAAGACATCACCGTTCAGGTGAAAAATTTCGGCTAATCTCTTCAAAGTCTTCTTATCTTTCAAAGATGCCCCAGGCGGGTAAATCTGACTTTAGAGGTAGAACTTGATGTCATAATACCACGGCTTCTCGTCTTTGATCTCTTCAACAACAAACACATGAGCTGGCCTATCAAGACGCATCACAGTCAAATTGGGAACCTCATTCCAATACTTCACTACAATCATTGATGCCAATGTTGCAAGAGCATCTACCATTCGGTTTTCATCTCGAGGGATATAATGAAACTCAACCTTTGTAAAGAAATTTGAAATCCTCCTCGCATAATCTCTATACGGTATCAAGTTGGGTTGATTCGTCTCCCATTCACCTTTGATCTGATTCAGCACCAAAGTTGAATCCCCAAAGACATCTAAATGCTTAATTCTGAGATCAATGGCCTCCTCAAGCCCCATAATGCAAGCTTCCTTTTTTGCCATATTTTTTGTTCACTTGAAAGTTAATCTAGCTGTAAATGGAAAATGTGTGCCTTGAGGAGTAATAATCGCTGCCCCAATTCCATTACCATACTGATTAATAGCTCCATCAAATATCATGCCCCAACGGGAACCAGGTTTTGGCCCTTCTTCAAGCAATGGTTCATCACAATCTTTCATTTTCAAGTACAAGATCTCTTCATCAGGAAAATCATATTACACTGACTGGTAATCTTCAATCGGTTGGTGAGCCAAATGGTCAGCCAAGACACTACCTTTGATTGCTTTCTGAGATCGGTATTCGATATCATACTTTGATAACAACATGTGCCAATGGGAAATTCTCCTAGTTAAAGCAGGCTTCTCAAATATGTACTTGATTGGATCCATTTTGGATATCAACCAAGTGGTATGATTCAACATATACCGATGCAAACGATTAGCAGCCCAAGCCACTGCGCAACAAGTTTTCTCCAGCATAGAATACCGAGTCTCACAGTCGGTGAATTTCTTATTGAGGTAGTAAATTGCAAATTCTTTCTTTCCAGTCTCATCTTGATAACCAAGAACACAACCCATACTATCTTCAAGCATAGTCAAATACATGATGAATGGTCTTCCTTCAACAGGTGGAGACAGAATCGGAGGTTCGAGCAGATACTCTTTGATACTATCAAAAGCTTTCTAGCAATCTTCGGTCCAATCGCAAGACTGATCTTTCCGAAGAAGCTTGAATATAGGCGCACATGTGGCGGTCATGTGAGAAATAAATCTTGAGATATAATTCAAGCGGCCGAGAAAACCTCTGACATGCTTCTCAGTCTTGGCCGTCGGCATCTCTTGTATTGCTTTGACCTTGGCAAGATCAACTTCAATACCTTTCTCGCTGACAATAAAGGCCCACAACTTACCAGAACTAACACCAAAATTACACTTATTGGGATTCAAGCGGAGTTTATACTTCCTCAAACGCTGGAATAACTTCAACAAATGCTCAACATGTTCCTCTTCATCAATTGATTTGGCAATCATATCGTAGACATCTACTTAAATCTCTTTATGCATTATATCATGAAAAAGAGTAGTCAGGGGTTTACAAAAAAATAGAATGGGAGGATGAGAAAAGAATTCATTAATTATATTTTTGTGTTTGACAAGACCTTCGGGCTTGTGCCTACATACCAACATAAAAATGAGGGATTAAAACCTCGTAGTTCGTGATACAAATTTTAAAGTGGATGCTTTGCTTTTTAACAAAATTAAGTTTGAAAGGCACAAAGGCCTAAAAAAAGGTTTGAATGGGTTAGTTCTTTTTGGATTTTGAAAAGTTTTAAGTCAAGTATAATTAAGTTTATTTACAAGTTTGATTGAGAAAAGAAATTTGAAAATGCAATGGCCTAAGGCCAAAGTTTCTAGTTAGCAAAGTGGTCTAAGTTTATAAAAACAAGTACAAACCAAGAAGTTTTTAAAAGGAGGGAGAGATTTTGAAATTAAAGAGATGGGGAGGAGATTAAGAGACTAATCCTAAGCATAAATTTAAAAGTTAAAAGTTGAAAAGATCTGACCAATAGGCTGCAACCCAATAGACAAGAATGTCATATAGAAACCCAAATTCCCTTGGACATTTGAATCAAGCAACAAATAATGCACACAATATCAACTTGAAGAGCAAGGCGTCAAATAAAGATATCCACATCCAAGCTTAGCCATTCCATGATCTTCTTCAAATTTGCCCATGTAGCAGATGAATTCCACAATGCCATAAGTCACAGGTTCAAAATAACAGCTTCACAATGATCATGTTGCAGATGAACTCAAATGGATCTTTAATGATGTATTAGATAAAGTTTTAGATTACAAGCACTTGGTTACATGAAAGTTGGCATTGGCCAAGTCCTTTGCATATGGAGTGTTGCCTAAATTCTAAGTCCAATTGTCTTAGATCAAACCAACAGCCCACACAAGATATTTTTTATGGTTTTGGTTTTTATTATGTGCGTTAATGGTCAAAGACCACACGAACAAACACAATATAGACAAGCAAAATATCACAAAATATGGTCCAAATGGACAAAGTGAAAATGACATTAACATAAACAATTAGAATGGTATGAATAATGGTAAATGAATAAGGCTTAAGAATAAAGTGAATTAAAGTAAATAACTTGAAATTAAATGTTAGTTGTTAATGAGTTAGAAGTTAGTATTTCTTTTGCTTTTGATTTTTATTTTAAGTCATTCTTTGGAGAACACTCAACCCACTTATCACAAGTATGGATCCTTGAACCAAGACATCTTCCAAAGGAAGGTAAAAAGGCCAACTTTCCATACAATACTATGAAAGAGGGGAGACTTACAATCTCACTAACTAGAATGCTATGCCTTTTTGTGTCAAAAATTTAGCGTTATGTTAAGCAATTGTAAATGGACTTATGTAGAAGTCACAACTATTTGAGGTTGGGCAATAGAATTTTGGTGATAATGCATGTTAGAGACATAGTATAATGGACTATGCTCATGAAACATACCACACACAAAAAGAATATGCAAAATAGGTGGCCTAATATCATCCATACTTATGTTAATTTTTAAATCAACTAGCCTTAGGATATTGAGTAATCATAGGCCCATGATATGAATGCACAAAGATGGGGAATAAGATGAAGAGGGAGAGGAATAGATCAAAACTCAAATTGGACAAAGGAGGACTTTTACCAAATTAAGATCATTCATCCATTTTGGGAGATGAAATATGCATTCCATCAATCCCCTAAGTCCAATGATCTTAACCTAGCAAAGTCAAATCAACCTTGACCAAGGCCCAACAACACAAGTCAAACTCATACAAACAATCAAAATGGCTCAACACAATTATTTGGCATTTATTCAATTTAAAAATATTAAAAATAATGCATTAAACTAAATATTGTTTGCCAAATTCCTAAAATCTCATCGAAACACCAAAGAAATGGCCATGAGATTTATCATATGTCAAACAAGGTCAAAAGACCTTAGAGAAAAAAATTCAGAATTTTTAGAGACTTAAAAGTATTTTTAAACAATTAAAAATATTAACAAAATCAATTAAATCATGAAAAATATTAATAATGATCCAAAAAATAATTTTAATTCAAAATATGAAAGAGGATTTTATTTTAAAAAATTTGGTGAAACTATCATATTTTTTGGATCAATATTAAAATTAATATGAATTAATAAAAATCAAAGGAATAAAATAAAAATCATAAAATATAAAAAAGTGGACCACTTGATCTCCCTCATTAATTGAGGTGGCAAATCAAGTGATCATCAGCGCGCTTTCCACCATGAACTTAAGTCAATGCGCCACAGGGATGGTAATCAAAACCAACGCGTGAGATTAAAACATTTTGAATTGATCATGTGGCTCAGAACCTGTCCAATACATCACCGACGCTAAACATCCGGTCACCTTCTCAGGCGAATCTCGCCGGACTGGTTCAGTCATCACCATCACATAAATGAAAAAAGAGGATATGATCTGAAAGAATCGAAGAGAAGAAAATTTATGTAAAATACCTTCAATGATGTGCAGAACTTGATCTTGCTTGCTTCAATCCTTGCTTGATCACACTCAGGAAACTTCCAGAAGTGGTTTGGGAATGGAACAAATCTTTGGATCCTGGAGTTTTTGAATCTCCAAATAGTGAGATTCAAACTCAATTTTCAAATGAAAATTCTCAGATTTTCTTTTGAATTGTGAGGGTTTGAAGAGAGGGGGCAAAGCTGGCGCACAAAGGTCCTCTCAAATGAGCTCAGGGGTCTTATATTTATAGCAATTGGGAGTGTTATTTGCACACTTGATTTTGCTTCCAAATTTGGCAAGGTCATGCACAAGCTTGCATGGGAGTGTATAGGCCCATGAAGCAATCCATTTTGGTCCAAATGCATCTTAAATGAAGTTGAAATGAAGCTTCAATGGCAAGGCAATGATATGTGATGTTTTGAACATTTGATCTTTCCACTTGATGTAGACCTGTTAAGACCATGCGCAGCCCTAGCAAACCTTGTCCAAAATGGATGAAATACGACTCTTTAGAAAGCTAAGATCAATGGGAACAACTCTTATGTTGAACACTTTTCCATTTGGAACTTGGATCAAGGTTAATTTTGAGGTGGAAGTTGGGAAATTTCAACATGTTGAAAAAATTTCTAAGTGTCAAGTCATATACCTCAATTTTCCACCTTACCAAACTTTTCATGTGAGCTCCAAATGAGAAAGTGTCTTCATCAAAGTTGTAGCTATTTCAAAGAACTTTAAAATGGTCACAAGTTCCATGCCATTTGGATTTGTAATGATAGAGTTATGCAATTTTGAAGTTGAGGAAAATCACTTGTTCAATGGTATAGGTCAAAAATGACCTATAATGTATCCTCATATCACATGCTCATAAAAGTTGATTTAGATTTCACTCCAAACATCAAAGTTGAAGTAGAAAGCTTGAATTGGATTGTGAAACTTGGAAATCTTTCATCTCATAAACATTGAGCAAGTTATGGCCTTGGGAAGTTGACTTTCACATTAGGGTTTAGATAAAATGACCTATAATGTTTCAACATAGAAAATGACTTTCCAAGAAAAATTAGCTCTAGACCTCAACATGAATGTTTTTTATAATTCCACTTAGAGTAACGTTTATCTTGGAATAATTTTCATACGGTGAAAATTATAGGAGAAAGGGTCTAGGGAGATCCAATTTTGATCAGATGAATTCATCTGGCCAACCACCATAAACCAACTTCCTAGCTTACAATTCTCTTGACTTTTTAGGCTCATGGTAGATCATATATGCATAAGATGGTGAATTTTGAAGTGTCCCTTGAGAAACTTGATCAATTGGTGAGGAAGCTTGTTGAAAAAGTTATTCAAGATAACCAGACAAACTAGGGTTTCCAAGGAAAACCAACTCCAAACTCTTGAAGAATACTTGATCAAAGTAACATGTAAAGAAAAATGGGACTCATATATGATTCTTAGAGACATTGTGGATCAAACCTTGGTTGTACTCTTAGCCATGAGGGTCTTAAACTCTAGATATGAACTTGATAGATCAAATGGGGATCATGACCTACCTACAAAAGAGTTAGGCAAATGCAAAGACATATTTTTGGTATTTTGGTTAGTAAAATGATAATATACAAGTATGATACAATCACAAAGTGCTTGGTGACCTCCCCCAAAACAAACCCAATGAAAAAGGGGTAAGAAGGATGCCAAGGTGTGATCCCAATGCCAATGCATATGATGAAATTGCATGAGGGATCTTAGGTTCAAAATTAGGGTCTTACAGTTGCCCCTATTTAAGGACATTATAACTAAGTAGGTAAAGGTTAAAATCTTCGTATCGACCCAGTAGAATGGGTTTAAATAACAACATATAGAAACAAATTTTGGTCCCTTAGAGACCTCATGATGCATATGATATGAATGTAAAAGCTAATTCTCTGTGGGGAAATATTGCCACAAAGGAAAAGAAATCAAAGAGACTGAATATCCGCAGGAGCATGATGCATTCTGTAAGGAAAACTCATTGGGAGACAGAGACTATGAGAGGATGACAAAGGTTATGCGTAGGTCAGGCTACGACTTAAAACTTGATGAGGAACTAGAGGAATTCCATAAAAAATGGAAAGAGTCAATCGGGGAAACAAAGACATCTGAAGGAGAGACGAGTAGATCAGGATAAAATTGGCATACTTGAATCATGCAGGAAAACACGATTTCGCTAAGGAAATACACACTCAAATCAACTTGGGAAGAAATAAACTTCAACACAGGAGGAGTTGAAATCTATTATCCACTATCTATTACTGGGTAAAGAGATAATAAAAGTCTGATAGAGAGGACATCCGTCATCGGTTATGATGAACATATCAAGGATAAACCAACTGAACAAAAAGTAGGAATCACATCTATCAAATGCTGGATAGAATACCATCAAAGAGAATACCCGTCACCGGTTAGGATGAACATATCAAGGATAGACTCTACGAGGAAGAAAAAGCAGGATTTACAACTACTGGTTACTGGGTAGAAGACCGCAAAGAGAAGGAAACTCGTCATCGGTTAGGATGAACATATCAAGGATTACCTCTCTAGGGAACAAAATAGGGATTAAAACTACCTTTTTACTGGGTAGAATACCAAATATGAGAATATCCGTCACCGGTTAGGATGAACATATCAAGGATAAACTCAAAACGAGGGAAGAAACTATCCGTCATCGATTAGGATGAACATATCAAGGATATACTCCCTCGGAAACATAAAAAATGAATCCACTAAGGAGAAAATAGAGGTACCCTTGCCGGGTATTTGGGCAAGAAGTAACAAACTACAAATTAAAAAGAATATTACTAGTTACTGGGTAATAAACTCTAAGGGGACCCAAAGCATTTATCTAGGTAAGATCTAGAAAGAAACGATCAATCAAGACTCAACCCAATGAGGATGTAACTCAAGGGGAGTAATTCCATCCATATAACCAATTAGGGAGGAAACTGAAATAATAATCATCCACGAGGAAATAACTTAGTGGGGAAAGGAGAAAGGTTAAAGTCTTTCTGCTTAAGGGGCTGACACTCTACAATTGAGGGAGTACAGACACCAAATTTTTATGGGATAAAGTACCACCATAACAGAGAATTTAAGATCACAGGAATGAAGCAATCAATGTGATGTTTTCAATAATGTAAATTATATGACTGCATATATATGTATATGTATATGTGATGATTATGCTGACAAAACTATCGCAAAAGATACAAAGGTTTCATAGATTTGAATCATCGATACAATCCTCGGTCCATCCATAAAAGAGGGAGACAACTGCTAGAGAAAAGAGAGATCAATATTCCAAAGGCTCAACCCTAGCTGGGAAGAAGGAGATCTGCTGAGAAAAAATATTATCGAGTCTGCGAGGAAGTTTAGGTCAACACCATATCAAATGGGAGACAACCCTGCAGGATAACAAACGCGAAAAACTGCTCAAAAACAAAGAGGAAGCTATGATCGGGAGCGAATCTGATGGTGATTGGTGAGGAAACCAAAGTTCTATCGCAACCGTGCAAACTGCTGAGGACATCATCCTCACTCTGCTAGAGATAAAAAAAATTGGTCGGGTAACAATTACCAACTTTGTTGGGGAAGTGAATCAACCAACTTACCCGACTATTTTACAGGGGAATGGCGAACTATAACCGAGTGCTGAAGAATGTCATCGAGGACGGAAGAGAAATTGCACCTACTGCTCGCGGAGGACTAATAGTGCTCCACACTTAGGGCTTACTACTTTCGAACTGCCATTGACATTCATTTTAATCACTTTAAAATTCATGCTTTTATATGTTTAAGAAAAATGATTTTGATTTTAAAATTTTAAATTTCGAAAATGATCATAATAAAATTTAAACTATTTGGCTAAAATAAACAAGAGTAGAAACAATTAGATAAAAGCTGAACTTTATTTAATAGAATGGTAGTCCGTAAATGACAAGACTCCATAGATTTTTACAAAGTTGAAAATGGTAATTTACATGGAAAAGGGTTACTCTGAATACAAATGACCACTAATCCTTCCACCAACTCTTGATGTTCACTGTGTTTTTGGCCGCTATTGGAGATGATGAATCACCTTCAACCCTTGTACTCAACAAATCTTTTCAAACTGAAGATCAACAGGATGCAGTTACTTGCCATAATCCCTAACTTTTGCATAAATTTTCCCAAGGTGGCGTACTCAATTTATCGGGATGATTCTTTCTATTTCATGTCTCTAACTTTTTCCTGGATTTCCCTTTCGGGTTTTCAATCCACCGAGACGCTCATTTTTGCCTAAGCCTCCCTTTAGGATTTTCAACTTAGCGAGTTGTTCTTTTCTTTTTTAGGCAAAGTATTTCTTGACTGCATTTGCGTTCACAGGACGAGTGAACTCTTCACCATCCATAGTTGTAAGAATCAAAGCACCGCATGAAAAGGCTCTCTTAACAACATATGGGCCTTCATAATTAGGAGTCCATTTGCCCCTAGAATATGGTTTAAAAGATAGAATTTTCTTGAGCACAAGGTCACCTTCTCTAAACACACGAGGCCTGACCTTCTTATCAAAAGCTTTCTTCATCCTCTGCTGATATAACTGACCATGACACATGGCGGTCAATCTCTTCTCTTCGATTAAATTCAGTTGGGCATACCTGGTCTGACACCATTCAGCCTTAGTCAAGTTGGCTTCCATAAGCACACGCAATGAAGGAATCTCAACCTCTACGGGGAGTACTGCTTCCATACCATTTACAAGAGAGAAAGGGGTTGCCCCTGTTGAAGTGCGGATGGATGTACGATAACCGTGCAAGGAAAATGGGAGCATCTCATGCCAATCCTTATATGTTACAACCATCTTCTGAATGATTTTCTTAATGTTCTTGTTTGCGGCTTCAACAACCTCATTCATCTTGAGTCTGTAGGGAGAAGAATTATGATGTGCAATCTTGAAGTCTTTACAAAGAGCCTCCACCATATTATTATTTAAGTTCAATCCATTATCAGTAATTATCTTTCTTGGCACACCATAACGACATATAATCTGATTCTTAATGAATCGTACAACAACTTGTTTGGTTACGTTTGCATACGATGTCTCTTCAACCCATTTTGTGAAGTAATCAATTGCCACCAAAATGAAACGATGTTCGTTTGAAGCTTTGGGTTCAATCATGGCAATCATATCAATTCTCCATATGGAGAAGGTCAACAGGGAGGAAATGACGTTTAACAATGTTGGAGGAACATGAATGTTATCCGCATGTACTTGACACTTGTGGAATTTCTTCACAAACTTGCAACAGTCAGATTCCATTGTCAGCCAATAGTAACCTGCTCGCAACATCTTCTTTTCCCTTGCATGTCCATTGGAATGGGTACCAAAGGAACCTTCATCAACTTCAATCATCAATAGGTCTGCTTCGTGTCTATCCACGCATCTGAGCACAAATATATTGAAGTTTCTCTTATACAAGACATCACCATTCAGGTAAAAATTGTCGGCTAATCTCCTCAAAGTCTTCTTATCTTTCAAAGATGCCCCAGGCGAGTAAATCTGACTTTGGAGGAAGCACTTGATGTCATAATACCATGACTCCTCGTCTTTGATCTCTTCAACAACAAACACATGAGTTGGCCTATCAAGACGCATCACAGTCAAATTGCGAACCTCATTCCAATACTTCACTACAATCGTTGATGCCAACGTTACAAAAGCATTTGTCATCCGGTTTTCATCTCGAGGGATATGTTGAAACTCAACCTTTGTAAAGAAAGTTGAAATCCTCCTCGCATAATCTCTATACGGTATCAAACTGGGTTGATTCGTCTCCCATTTACCTTTGATCAGATTCACCACCAAAGCTGAATCTCCAAAGACATCTAAATGCTTGATTCTGAGATCAATGGCCTCCTCAAGCCCCATAGTGCAAGCTTCATATTCTGCCATATTGTTTGTACACTTGAAAGTCAATCTAGTTGTAAATGAGAAATGCATGCCTTGAGGAGTAATAATCATTGCCACAATGCCATTACCATACAGATTAATAGATTCATCAAGTACCATGCCCCAACAGGAACCAGGTTCTGGCCCGTCTTCAAGCAATGGTTCATCACAATCTTTTCATTTTCAAGTAGAAGATCTCTTCATCAGGAAAATCATACTGCACTAATTGGTAATCTTCAATCGGTTGGTGAACCAAATGGTCAGCCAAGACACTACCTTTGATTTCTTTCTGAGATCGGTATTCGATATCATACTTTGATAACAACATGTGCCAATGGGAAATTATCCTAGTTAAAGCAGGCTTCTCAAATATATACTTGATTGGATCCATTTTGGATATCAACCAAGTGGTATGATTCAACATATACTAACGTAAACACTTAGCAGCCCAAGCCAATGCGCAACAAGTCTTCTCTAGCATAGAATATCGAGTCTCACAGTCGGTGAATTTCTTACTGAGGTAGTAAATGGAAAATTCTTTCTTTCCAGTCTCATCTTGCTGACCAAGAACACAACCCATACTATCTTCAAGCACAATCCAATACATGATCAATGGTCTTCCTTCAACAGGTGGAGACAAAATCATAGGCTCAAGAAGATACTCTTTGATACTATCAAAAGCTTTCTGGCAGTCTTCGGTCCAATCACAAGATTGATCTTTCCGAAGGAGTTTGAATATAGGCGCACATGTGGCAGTCATGTGTGAAATGAATCTTGAGATATAATTCAAGCGGCTGAGAAAACCTCTGACTTGCTTCTCAGTTTTGGGCGCAGGCATCTCTTGTATTACTTTGACCTTGGCCGGATCAACCTCAATACCCTTCTCGCTGATGATAAAGCGCAACAACTTACCAGAACGAACACCAAAAGTACACTTATTGGGATTCAAGAGGAGTTTATACTTCCTCAAACACTGGAATAACTTCAACAAATGTTGAACATGTTCCTCTTTATCAATTGATTTGGCAATCATATCATCCGCATATACTTCAATCTCTTTATGCATCATATCCTGAAAAAGAGTAGTCATTGCTCTTTGGTAAGTTGCACCAGCATTCTTCAAACCGAAAGGCATCACTCTATAACAGAATCTTCCCCAAACTGTATGAATATGGTCTTCTCCATATCTTCGGGTGCCATCTTTATCTGATTATATTCGGAAAATCCGTCCATAAACGAAAAGAATTTGAATTTAGAAGTATTGTCTACCAACATATCAATGTGTGGTAGAGGGAAATCATCTTTCGGACTGGCTTTACTCAAATCTCGATAATCAACAAACATGCGGACTTTTCCATCTTTCTTCGGCACATGCACAATATTGGCACCCCATTACGGATACTCAGCGGTCACAAGGAAACCGACATCAATCTGCTTCTGCACTTCTTCTTTGATCTTCACTGCCATATCAGGATGCGTTCTCCTCAACTTCTGCTTGACTGGCGGGCATTCTGGCTTCAACGGTAATTTATGCTCCACAATCTCGGAATCCAAACCATGCATGTCTTGATAGGACCAAGCAAACACATCTGAATACTCTCGAAGAAGATTAATCAACCCCTTCTTAACACCTGGGCATAATCAAGACCCAATCTTGACTTCCTTCACATCATCCTTAGGACCCAAGTTGACTAACTCAATCTGCTCTTCGAATGGGTGAATGGCTTTTCTTTCATGTTCAAGAAGACGAGACAATTCATCACTCACTTCTTCATCACATTCCTCCTCAGCCTCAAACACAGGTAATTCAAAATTTGGAGAAAGAGAAGGATCATTGTATTCAATGGGGTTAGAAACCAACCTGCATAATGATTTGATATTTTGATTTTAGAGAAGTGAATTTGTGACCAAATATTATGCAGATGGACAATTATATTATTTATTTATGTTTTTTGTGATTACCATTTTCAGAATAAAGCAAAAAGTAAAAACAAACATCATAAATGTGGATGAATAGAATTAATTTTATTGATGATCAAATTTTGAAAATGCCCAATAATGTTCACTTCTCCCTTAGGCATAGGAGAAGGATTTTTTTAAAATAAATAAAAGCAATTAATTAGATCGATTCATAATAACAATAATATCAACAACAATCCAATTGTCGCAAGCCTTTCCATGCGTCACAAAATTGGTGCAGTTTTCCTCTTCGTCATCCTCTAGCACATCAGCTAAGTGTTGTTCATTGCCATGAATGAACCCTCCGCTACGGAAGCTAAGTTTCATATCTTCTGATCTAGCAGTTGATGAACCTTGTTGAAAACATAAACTGGTTCTGTTCTTGTTATTGGCGACCTCTACCACTCACCCCCACTGGTCAACAATTCCTTCTTCAACAATCTTCCTTGCATCTTTCGATGAGGACATAGGTGCCCCAACTCTCTTTTCAGCAGCAATAGACAAGGCTTGGAACGGAGTTCCACCTCATCCTCAGCTTCAACATAAGAGAAAGATGACAGGTGCCTAACTAACAACGCCTTTTCCCCACCATACCTCATGGGTGCTCCTTGATACGATAATTTTGAAAGAGTTGACTTCGGAAGCACATTCAACGAAGATCCGGTGTCAACAAGTACATTGGATAAAGCGTCATCTTTGTAATTCATCGAGATATGCAAAGGCAGATTATGATTCCTACCCTCCTCGGGGAGTTCCTCATCACAGAAACTGAGATTATTACAGGAAGTGATGTTAGCCACAATATGATCAAACTGATCCACCTTAACATCATGTTCTAAGAATGCTTGCTCTAGAACTCTTTGCAGTGATTCTATGTGAACTTCTGAATTCATAAGTAGAGATAGTACTAAAATCTTTGAGGGGGTTTGGAGCAGCTGCTCCACCATATTAAACTCACTTTTCTTTATCAGTATAAGTACCTCATCATCATCATTAGTCTTCAAATTGTTGGATTCACCAGACTGACGCTTCGAAGCACTAACTGGATCTGCTGTAGGCACTTCTACCTTCTTTCCAACTGTTGAATCTTCTATATCTTTTGGGAACACCGGCCCAAACACTCGACCGCTACGGGTCACCTTAGTAACATCAACAATGGTCATGATAGAACTGGTCATAGGTAATGGAACCTCTTCACCATCATTCAACATAGTTGCATTATACTGATAAGAAACAACTTTATCGGATTCATGCGGGACTGGACCCGCTAACCATATGACCAACGGTGATACCGATCTTTGACTAATACTGTTACTATTGATGCTATCATATTGAATCGCCACTCTCTCGGGATTCTTAAAAACAGGAACGATCACATTCACATCGTCATCCACATGACGGGATTGAACAATCTGAATCATACCCTCATCCATCAACCGCTGGATGTCCCTTTTCATAATCTCACAACCTCTTGAATTAACACTGCAGATAGCACAACCATCGTGGTCATGCTCACATTCACTAACCAAGAAAATATCCTTGTGCATCGTCACCAAGGATCTCCTTATCAAACGGACATCAAACACTTTGAACTCCCCAGGGCAGTCATTTACCATATTAACAGATGAACTTCCATGGGCTGGCAGTGGGTTAGCGTTCACATTAGGTATGCAGTCCTCAAAGGACACCATTCCACTTTTCACTAGCTCATGAACTTCATATTTAAGTGGATAGCAGTTCTCGATGTCATGTCCGGGTGCTCCTTTATGAAAAGAACAACAGAGGTCAGGCTTGTACCACCATGGAAGTGGTTCAGGAATTTGTGGCGGATTTCTTGGTTGTAGCAGGTTCTTGAGAACCAATGATGGATAAAGCTCTGCATATGTCATAGGAATTGAGTCGAAAGAGACCTTCTTCCTATCAAAAGTGCGTTGTTGATGATTGTTGGTATTGTTGTTGTTGTAGGTGTTTGTACATTATTGTGGTTGTTGTTGTTAACGTTGTTGTTGTTGAATTGGTGTTGATTGATTTGCTGAGAAAACGAGAGTTACTGAAGATACTTGATGATGGTGTTGACGGGGTGGTTGACTTCTTCTGATTTGAGGCCTCCTCTACCTCCCACTAGAAATTGCATTGGCTTAACTGTCCTTCTTCTTACCAAAACTCATGTCGTATCTCTTGCTAGATGATACCTCCTCCTTTGACAACCGTCCTTCTCGGACACCTTCTTCCAGCCTCATCCCCATGTTTACCATTTCGGTAAAGTCACTAGGGGCACTGGCGATATCTTCTCATAATAAAATGAGCTAAGGGTCTTCAGAAAAATCTTGGTCATCTCCTTTTCCTCTAAAGGAGGGTTGATCTGAGCAGCGAGTTCTCTCCACCTCTGCGCATACTCCTTAAACATTTCCTTGTCCTTCTGAGAGAGTGATCTCAACCGATCTCGGTCGGGAGCCATATCAACGTTGTATTTGTACTGCTTAACAAATGCTTCATCCAAGTCATTGAAAATGTGGATGCTCGCACTATCCAACCCCATATACCATCTTAGTGTGGCGCCGATCAGACTGTCTTGAAAGTAGTGGATTAACAGTTGATCATTGTCTGTTTGGGTGGACATCTTGCGGCCATACAACACTAAATGACTGAGAGGACATGTGTTCCCTTTCTATTTTTCAAAGTCATGCACTTTGAACTTCACTGGAATCTTCACATTTGGCACTAGACATAATTCAACAGCACTCTTCCTAAAAAGGTCCTTACCTCTCAAAATCTTTAACTCCTTGTGCAGCTCAAGATATTGATCCTTCATTTCATCCATTTTCTCATAAACGTCTGGGCCCTCAGATGGCTCGGAATGATAAATGGTGTCTTCCGTACAAGGTAAGGTATGCACTACAGGTGGCGGCACAGACATGACCGGACTAGATGTCGGCATGGAAGCAAATGTGGGCGTAAAACCCTCAGGCATGAAGTTCGGCGGCATTCCCCACGGGAATCCAGCATGCATGGCAGGCATAAAATAAGCGGTAGCAGCAGACATGGTAGAGGTAGCCACCTCCTGAAATAACAGTCCTCTGAGGAGGAGGAGTTGCGGGTGTTGGAGAAGACTAGCTCTACGCGGCTAGAACTGACTCCATCATGGCAGTCAGGCAGATGAATTCCTCTTTCAGGTCTCTACTCTCTTGCTCAAGATGTTCCATAATTCTGGAATGATTGGTGCGAGTATTGTACCGATGAGTTAGCTTGGCTGAAGCACAGAAGAAACACCAATGAGACATCTGGAGAAAGAGAAACCTGTTATGAAAATGATGCATGAAATGCAATGCTTGTTTATTTTTATTTTCAAGGAACTTACTATATTATTTGCAAATATATATATTTAACAACAATTGCAATAATTTGATATGACCATAAAAAATCTCTTTTTATTTATATAATTGGAAGGATTACATTGAGTACAATTTCAGAAACCAAATGAAAAAGACAAGGGAAAAGGAGACTAGTCATCCTAAGGATCCCTAATAACAACATCAGAAGATCTGGCTGCAGGTGCATACTTCCTTCGAATGCGTCAAATCTCGGTCTCAAAAGAAGCCTTCATTTGAGTCTTCTCGAGGACAAGCTGATCAATAATCTTCTTCCAAGCAACGGAAGGCTGAGTCATGCTAGAAGATGAAACCTCCTGCTCTCTCTGTCTCTTTGTCACTCGGTCTTCAAGTAGCTCAATAAGTGCATCTTTGTCCTTAGACTCCAATTGCAACTCCTCATGCCTTTTGCTCAAAGCATGGAAACACTCTTCCCACATATCCTTCTCTCGCTTCATCTTGGCGAGTGCGTCTTCCAACTCCTCTATATCTTGGTTAGGGAAAGTTAATGGCTCAACCTAGGTCTCTCACAAGGATAGGGAATCTTCAACTCCAAAGCTCTCTTCTTCACCCAAAGAGTGTAAGCTTCCAAAGCTACACAATTGCACGGACCAAGCTCGGATCTTCCTTTCCTATGCATATTATGCCAAGCATGCATCATCTTCTGCTTCAAATGTCGGGGATCTTTACCCTCTTGATAGAAAAGACCTTCTAACAAAGTGTTATTAGGTTTATCTCTCAAGGGGAACCCAAGTTGACGACGAGCCAAAGCAAGGTTGTAGTTAATTCCTCCTTATGTACCAATAAGAGGCGCATTAGAGAATTCACCACAACTATCAATAATCTCCAAACTACTCAATGAAGGAGCATACCAAACTATATCATCATTAGTGAAAGACATAAGTCTCTGGGACCACCGTAGACATTGTTTGTTCGCCACAAAACACCGGCGTCTGAGGCAAGTGCAAAATAAACCACTTGTACAGAAGAGGAATGTAACAGACAATAGTTCCACCACCCTTAGATTTCCTTAGATGCAAAGAGAAGTACATATCACCCAACAAAGTAGGCACAAGATTCCCAATCAAGAAGATTCTAATGGCGTTAACATCAACAAAATCGTCAATGTTAGGGAAAAAAGATAATCCATAAATGAGCAACATAAAGATAGCTTCAAAAGCATCCACACTACCGGCTTGAGCAAAGGCAGTAGCTTCTTTGATGAGGAAATCAGATGGACACCCAAACAATCCTCCTTTCTTCACCCAATGAGCCTCTATCTCAGATTTATTCAAGTGAAAAGCTTCAACAATAAGACGAGATATGGGAATCTCTTCCAATCCACTAAATGGTACTCTACCAGAAATAGGTATCCCCAAGAGATGAGTATACTCCTCCAACGTAGGCACAAGCTGATAATCTAGAAAAGTGAAGCAACGGCAGAGAGGATCATAGAACTGTACTAATACGCTCAAAAGTCCTTTAACCACATCAGTATACAAGATAGATAGAAGCTTCCCATGGCGTTGCTTAAAGTCCAAGGGATCTAATACAAAAGATGCTAGCTTCCTTAACTCTTTCAAGTCGGGACATCTGAAACTGTACTTCTTAGTGATCCTTCATCCATAATCCATGGTCTGAAAATATTTGCAAATACTATCTTAGTTCCTTGAAATTTTAGTATGATGAATGTTATGATGCGCAAGAATGCATGAATGCAACAATCACAAATAAGGGATCACACACAAGGCAAACAAACAAAGGTCAAGGGATGAATCAAGTCATTGTCAAGATCAATCATCCATTTTGGTGGATTATGGTTTACACCTTATCAACACCCAAGTTCCATTGATATTGAGAAGACTTTATTGGATCAACCAAGAATCAAGGGTTTGTTGTAAGTCACGAGCATGAAGTCCGGGTAAGAACCATCCCAAAGGAGTGAACTAAGGATAAAAACCTGTAGATTATTTTCTAAAAAGTTCCCAGAGTCTTAATTCCATCTATCGGATATTACAGGTTAAGATGATTAACTCATCGACCCATAATATTCTCAAGAGAAACTCGTCTGAGTGTAGTATCGCGTAACAACTGTTATCAAGTCTACACTTGAACAGTCTCCACCCTACATCCTAAATAGGCCAAAAGGGGTTAAATCTTCTACGGTCCTCGGCTTCTCGGACACCAAATTAGAGATAGTAATGCCTAACCCCAAATACTTGTGTGACATTTCCAAATCCAAAAGGGTCTCCACTTAGTAGATGGATCTCAAGCCAACTTGTTAAGGACTACTCCACACAAGTCGAACATGACTATACCATCCTCCTATCTTAATTGCACTCAAGTTCAAGTTAGAACTTATCTCACCACTCAGAGATCACCAAGCACAACAAGCAGATTATATCACACAAATAATATGCATACATCAAAATATACAATTATATACACATAAAAAAGTAGGCTAAACCCACTGGAGACTACTCCCCAGCAGAGTCGCCGCTTAATTTCTGTAGCGGTAATTTCATGATCATCAAGCTATGGATAAGCAAGACATCATATAACAAGAGTTGCCGCTTAATTTCTGTAGTGGTAAATTCATGATCATCAAGCTATGAATAAGCAAGACATCAAATAACAAGAGTCGCCACCGCGCTTTTATTGTTTCCAATGGAAAAGGGAAAAGTACGAACAAAACCCATAAAATAAGAAGTTTTCAAATCAAAATTAATAAAATACCAGAGATTACAGGTAAGGGGTTAGTTAGACAAAGGGAAGGTGTTAGCACCCAAAGTGTCATAGGTACTCCTAGGGAGCCCTTTCTTGTGTGCATATATATTTTGTACAAAATGATGTTTACAAACAAATAGAATGGGGGGATGAGAAAAGGATTCATTAATTATATTTTTATGTTTGACAAGACCTTCAGACTTGTGCCTACGTAGCAACATAAAAATGAGGGATCAAAACCTCGTAGTTCGTGATACAAATTTCAAAGTGGATATTTTGCTTTTTAACAAACTTAAGTTTGAAAGACACAAAGGCCTAAAAAAAGGTTTGAATGAGTTAGTAATTTTTGGCTTTTGAAAATTTTTAAGTCAAGTATAATTAAGTTTACTTACAAGTTTGATTGAGATTTTTTTTTTGAAAATGCAATGGCCTAAGGCCAAAGTTTCTAGTTTGCAAAGTGGTCTAAGTTTAGAAAAACAAGTACAAAGAAATAAGTTTTTAAAAGGAGGGAGAGATTTTGAAATTAAAGAGATGGGGAGGAGATGAAGAGACTAATCCTAAGAATAAATTTAAAAGTTAAGAGTTGAAAATATATGACCAATGAGCTGCAATCCAATAGACAAGAATGTCATATAGAAACCCAAATTCCCTTGGACATTAGAATCAAGCAACAAACAATGCATACAATATCAACTTGAAGAGCAAGGCATCATATAAAGATAGCCACATCCAAGCTTATCCATTCCATGATCTTCCTCAAATTTACCCATGTAGTAGATGAATTCCACAATACCATAAGTCACAGGTTCAAAATAACAGCTTCACAATGATCATGTTGCAGATGAACTCAAATGGATCTTTAATGATGTATCAGATGAAGTTTCAGATTACAAGAACTTGGTTACATGAAAGTTGGCATTGACCAAGTCCTTTGCATAAGGAGTGTTGCCTAAATTCTAAGTCCAGTTGTCTCAGATCAAACCAACAATCCACACAAGATGTTTTTTATGGTTTTGGTTTTTAGTATGTACGTTAATGGTCAAAGACCACACAAACAAACACAATATACATAAGCAAGATATCATAAAATATGGTCCAAATGAACAAAGTGAAAATGACATTAACATAAACAATTAGAATGGTATGAATAATGGTAAATGAATAAGGCTTAAGAATAAAGTACATTAAAGTAAATAACTTGAAATTAAATGTTAGTTGTTAATGAGTTAGAAGTTAGTATTGCTTTTGCTTTTGCTTTTTATTTTAAGTCATTCTTTGAAGAACACTTAACCCACTTATCATAAGCATGGATCCTTGAACCAAGACATCTTCCAAAGGAAGGAAAAAGGTCAAGTCTCCACACAATACTATGAAAGAGGGGAGACTTACAATGTCACTAACTAGAATGCTATGCCTTTTTGTGTCAAAAATTTAGCGCTATGTTAAGCAATCGTAATTGGACTTATGTAGAAGTCACAACTTTTTAAGGTCGGGCAATAGAATTTGGGTGTTAATGCATGTTAGATACATAATATAATGGAATATGCTCATGAAACATACCACACACAAAAAGAATATGCAAAATAGATGGCCTAATCTCATCCATACTTATGGTGATTTTTCAATCAACTAGCCTTAGGATATTGAGATATCATAGGTCCATGATATGAATGCATAAAGAAGAGGAATAAGATGAAGAGGCTGGGGAATAGATATAAACTCAAATTGGACAAAGGATGACTTTTACGAAATTAAGATTATTCATTCATTTTGGAAGATGGAATGTACATTCCATCAATCCCCTAAATCCAATGATATTAACCTAGCAAATTCAAATCAACCTTGACCAAGGCCCAACAACACAAGTCAAACTCATACAAACAATCAAAATTGCTCAACACAATTATTTGGCATTTATTCAATTTAAAAATATTAAAAATAATGCATTAAATTAAATATGGTTTGTCAAATTTCTAAAATCTCATCAAAACACTAAAGACATGGCCATGAGATTTATCATAGGTCAAACAAGGTCAAAGGACCTTAGAGAAAAAATTTCATAATTTTTAGAGACTTAAAAGTTTTTTTAAACAATTAAAAATATTCACAAAATCAATTAAATCATGAAAAATATTAATAATGATCCAAAAAATAAATTTAATTCAAAATATGAAAGACGATTTTATTTTTAAAAAATTGGTGAAACTCTCATATTTTTTGGATCAATATTAAAATTAATATGAATTAATGAAAATCAAAGGAATAAAATAAAAATCAAAAAATACAAAAAAACATGGACCACTTGATCTCCCTCATTCATTAAGGTGGCATATCAAGTGGTCATCAGCGCACTTTCCACCATGGACTTAAGTCAATGCGCCATAGGGATGGAAATCAAAACCAATGCGTGAGATTAAAACATTTTGAATTGATCATGTGGCTCAGAACCTATCCAATACATCACCGGCGCTAAACCTCCGGTCACCTTCTTAGGCGAACCTCGTCGGACTGGTTTAGTCATCACCATCACATAAATGAAAAAGGAAGACATGATCTGAAAGAAAAAAAGGCATAGAGCACGAATCTGACTTCAATTTTAACTAACTTCAAATATATATAAAGATATGAGGAGTTAAATTTTGAGGTGTGTCAACTGAGTTGCTTCGATTTGACCTCAAAGAAACTCAATCTTCTTGTCTACATTGGTAGAACTTCAGATAACCAAAGATCCAAGAGAATTGATGACAATTTAGTGAGAATCGAAGAAAAAAAAACATCTGGAAAATACCTTCAATGTTGTGCAGAACTTGATCTTGCTTGCTTCAATCCTTGCTTGATCACACTCAGGAAGCTTGCAAAAGTGGTTTGGGAATGGAACAAAGCTTTGGATCCTAGAGTTTTTGAATCTCCAAACAATGAGATTCAAACTCAATTTTCAAATGAAAATTCTTAAGTTTTCCTTTGAATTACGAGGGTTTGAAGAGAGGGGGAAAAGCTGGCACACAAAGGTCCTCTCAAATGAGCTCAGGGGGCTTGTATTTATAGCAATTGGGTGTGTTATTTGCACACTTGAATTTGCTTCCAAATTTGGTAAGGTCATGCACAGGATTGCATGGGCGTGTACAGGCCCATGAAGCAATCGTTTTTTGTCCAAATGCAACTGAAATGAAGTTGAAATGAAGCTTGAATGGCAAGGTAATGTTATGTGATGTTTTGAACATTTGATCTTTCCACTTGATGTAGACCTGATAAGACCATGTCGCAGCCCTAGAAAACCTTGTCTAAAATGGATGAAATACGACTCTTTGGAAAGCTAAGATCAAGGGGAACAACTCTTATGTTTAACACTTTTCCATTTGGAACTTTTATCAAGGTGAATTTTGAGGTGGAAGTTTAGAAATTTCAACATGTTGAAAATTTTTCTAAGTGTCAAGTCATATACCTCAATATTCCACCTTATCAAACTTTTCAGGTGACCTCCAAATGAGAAACATGTCTTTATAAAAGTTGTATCTCTTTCAAAGACCTTAAAACTTGTCACCAATTCCATGCCATTTGGATTTAGAATGATAGAGTTATGCATTTTTGAAGTTGAGGAAAATCACTTGTTCAATGGTATAGGTCAAAAATGACCTATAATGTATCCTCATATCACATGCTCATAAAAGTTGATTTATCTTTCACTAAAAACATAAAAGTTGAATTAAACACCTTGAATTTGATTGTGAAACTTGTAAATCTTTCTTCTCATAAAAATTGAGCAAGTTATGGCCTTGGGAAGTTGACTTTCACATTAGGATTTAGATAAAATGACCTATAATGTTTCAACATAGAAAATGACTTTAAAAGAAAAAGTAACTCTAGACCTCAACATGAAAGTTTTTTGGAATGCCATTTAGAGTAACTTTGCTTTTGTAATCATTTTCATATGATGAAAATTGTAGGAGATAGGGTCTAGGGAGACCCAGTTTTGATCAGATGAATTCATCTGGCCAACCACCATCAACCAACTCTCTAGCTTGCAATTCTCTTGACTTTGTAGGCTCATGGTAGATCATATATGCATAAGATGGTGAATTTTGAAGTGTCCCTTGAGAAATTTGATTAATTGGTCAGGAGGCTTGTTGAAGAAATTATTCAAGATACCCAAACAAACTAGGGTTTCCAAGGCAAACCAACTCCAAACTCTTGAAGAATACTTGATCAAAGTAACATGTAAAGATCGATGAGACTCATATATAATGCTTAGAGACATTATGGATCAAACATTGGTTGTACTCTTAGCCATGAGGGTCTTAAACCCTAGATATGAACTTGATAGATCAAATGGGGATCATGTCCTACCTACAAAAGAGTTAGGCAAATGCAAAGACATATTTTTGGTATTTTGGTTAGTAAAATGATAATATACAAGTATGATACAATCAAATAATGCTTGGTGATCCCTCCAAAAACAAACCCAATGAAAAAGGGGTAAGGAGGATGCCAAGGTGTGATCCTAATGCCATTGCATATGATGAAATTGCTTGAGGGATCTTAGGGTCAAAATTGGAGTCTTACAGTTGCCCCTATTTAAGGAAATTCTAACTGAGGAGGTGAAGGTTAAAATCTCTGTATCGACTCAGTAGAATGGGCTTAAATAACAATATATAGAAACAAATTTTGGTCCCTAAGAGACCTCATGATGCATATGATATGAATGTAAAAGTTAATTCTCTATAGGGAAATATTGCCACAAAGGAAAAGAAATTAGAGAGACCGAATATCCGTAGGAGCGTGATGCATTCCATAAGGAAAACTCACTGGGGAGACAGAGACTCTGAGGGGATGACAAGGGTTATGTGTAGGCTAGACTACGACTTAAAAATTGCTAAGGAACTAGAGGAATTCCATAAAAAATGGAAAGACTCAGCTGGGGAAACAAAGACATCTGCAGGGGAGACGAGGAGATCAAGATAAAACTGACGTACTTGAATCATGCAGGAAAACATGATTTCGCTAAGGAAATACGCACTCAACTCAATTGGGGAAGAAATAAACTTCAACACAAGAGGAGTTGAAATCTATTATCCACTACCTGTTACTGGGTAAAGAGATAATAAAAGTCTGATAGAGAGGACATTTGTCATCGGTTAGGATGAACATATCAAGGATGACTCGCTGGGAATCGCCAGGAGGGAGTATTCATTACCGGTTACTGGGTAAGAATAGCCTTGCTGGGGGAAAACTGCAGGAATAGGATTTACAACCACCAGTTACTGGGTAGAAGACCGAAGATAAGAATATTCGTCACCTGTTAAGGTGAACATATCAAGGATAGACTCAAAGAAAGAAAATCTGTCATCGGTTAAGATGAACATATCAAGGATAGACTTGCTTGGGGATGTTGAGGAGGATATCCGTCATCGATAAGGATGAACATATCAAGGATAAACCAATTGAACAAAAAGTAGGAATTACATCAATCGAATGCTGGATAGAATACCATCAAAGAGAATATTCATCACAGGTTAGGATGAACATATCAAGGATAGACTCTACGAGGAAGAAAAAGAAGGATTTACAACTACCGGTTACTGGGTAGAAGACCACAAAGAGAAGGAAACCCGTCATCGGTTAGGATGAACATATCAAGGATTAACTCTCTCGGAATAAAATAGGGATTATAACTACCTTTTTACTGGGTAGAATACCAAAGATGAGAATATCCGTCACTGGTTAGGATGAACATATCAAAGATAAACTCAAAACGAGGGAAGAAAATATCAGTCATTGATTAGGATGAACATATCAAGGATATACTTCCTATGAAACATAAAAAATGAATCCACTCGGGACTTCCACTGAGGAGAAAATAGAGGTACCCTTTTCTGGGTATTTGGGCAAGAAGTAACAAACTGCAAACTAAGAAGAATATTACCAGTTACTGGGTAATAAATTCTTAGGGGACCCAAAGCATCTATCTAGGTAAGATCTAGAAAGAAACGGTCAATCAAGACTCAATCGAATGAGGATATAACTCAAGGGGAGTAATTCCATCCAGATAACCAATTGGGGTTAAAACTGAAATAATAATCATCCACGAGGAAATAACTTAGTAGGGAAAGGATAAAGGTTAAAGTCTTTCTGCTTAAGGAGCTGACACTCTACAATTGAGGGAGTAAAGACACCAAATTTGTATGGGGATAAAGTACCACCATAATAGAGAATTTAAGACACAGGAATGAATCAATCAATGTGATGTTACAATAATGTAATTATATGAGTGCATGTATATATATATATATATATATATATATATATATATATATATATATAATATATATATATATATATATATATATATATATATATATATGATTATTATGCTGACAAAACTATCACAAAGGATACAAAGGTTTCACAGATTTGAATCATCGATACAATCCTCGGTCAATCCATAAAAGAGGGAGACAACTGCTAGAGAAAAGAGAGATCAATATTCCAAAGGCTCAATCCTAGCTGGGGAAGAAGGAGATCTGCTGAGAAAAAACATTATCGAGTCTATGAGGAATTTTAGGTCAACACCATATCAAATGGGAGACAACCCTGCAGGGAGCAAATCTGATGGTGATTGGTGAGGAAACCAAAGTTCTATCGCAACCGTGCGAACTGCTGAGGACACCATCCTTACTCTGCTGGAGATAAAAAAATTTGGTCGGGTAATAATTACCAACTTTGCTAGGGAAGTGAATCAACCAACTTAGCCGACTATTATACCGGGGAATGGCGAACAATAACCAAGTGCTGAAGAATGCCGTCGAGGATGGAAGAGAAATTACGCCTACTACTCGGGGAGGACCAATAGTGCTCCACACTTAGGGCTTACTGCTTTCGAACTGCCATTGACATTCCTTTTAATCGCTTTAAAATTCATGCTTTTATATGTTTAAGAAAATTGATTTTGATTTTAAAATTTTAAATTTCGAAAATGATCACAATAAAATTTAAACTATTTGGCTAAGATAAACAAGAGTAGAAATAATTGGATAAAAGCTCAACTTTATTTAATAGAATGGTAGTCTGTAAATGACAAGACTCCATAGATTTTTACAAAGTTGAAAATGGTAATTTACATGGAAAAAGCCTACATTGAATACAAATGACCATTAATCCTTCCACCAACATTTGATGTTCACTGTGTTTTTGGCCGCTATTGGGGATGATGAATCACCGTCACCCCTTATGCTCAACAAAGCTTTTCAAACTAAAGATCAGCAGGATGCAGTTACTTGCCATAATCCCTAACTTTTGGATAGATTTCCCCAAGATGGGGTACTCAATTTATCGGGATGATTCTTTCTGTTTCATGTCTCTAACTTTTTCCTGGATCGCCCTTTCGGGTTTTCAATCCACCGAGACGCTCATTTTTGCCTAAGCCGCCCTTTCGGGTTTTCAACTTAGCGAGTTGTTCTTTTCTTTTTTAGGCGAAGTATTTCTCGACTGCATTTGGGTTCACATGAGGAGTGAACTCTTCACCATCCATAGTTGTAAGAATCAAAGCACCGTCTAAAAACGCTCTCTTAACAACATATGTGCCTTCATAATTAGGAGTCCATTTTCCCCTAGACTTTGGTTTAAAATATAGAATTTTCTTGAGCACAAGGTCACCTTCTCTAAACACATGAGGCATGACCTTCTTATCAAAAGCTTTCTTTATCCTCTGCTGATATAACTAACCATGACACATGGAAATCAATCTCTTCTCTTCGATTAAATTCAGATCGTCATACCTGGTCTGACCCCATTCAGCCTCAGTCAACTTGGCTTCCATGAGCACACGCAATAAAGGAATCTCAACCTCTACGAGGAGTACTGCTTCCATACCATATACAAGAGAGAAAGGGGTTGCCCCTGTTGAAGTGCGAATGAATGTACGATAACCATGCAGAGCAAATAGGAGCATCTCATGCCAATCCTTATATGTTACAACCATCTTCTGAATGATTTTCTTAATATTCTTGTTTGCAACTTCAACAGCCCCATTCATCTTGGGTCTGTAGGGAGAAGAATTATGATGTGAAATCTTGAAGTCTTTACAAAGAGCCTCCACCATATTATTATTTAAGTTTGATCCATTATCAATAATGCTCTTACTTGGTACACCATAACGACATATAATCTGAATCTTAATGAACCGTACAACAACTTGTTTGGTTACGTTTGCATAAAATGTCGCTTCAACCCATTTTGTGAAGTAATCAATTGCCACCAAAATGAAATGATGTCCGTTCGAAGCTTTGGGCTCAATCATGCCAATCATATCAATTCCCCACATGGAGAAGGATCGTGGGGATGAAATGATATTTAATAATGTCGAAGGAACAGTAACCTGCCCGCATATACTTGACACTTGTGGCATTTCTTCACAAACTTGCAACAGTAACCTGCTCGCAACCTCTTCTTTGCCATTGCATATCCATTGGAATGGGTACCAAAGGAACTTCATGAACTTCAGTCATCAATAGGTCTGCTTCGAGTCTATCCACGCATCTGAGCAAAACTATATCGAAGTTTCTCTTATACAGGACGTCACCATTCAGGTAAAAATTGTCGGATAATCTCCTCAAAGTCTTCTTATCTTTCAAAGATGCCCCAGGCGAGTAAATTTGACTTTGGAGGAAGAACTTGATGTCATAATACTATGGTTTCTCGTCTTTGATCTCTTCAACAGCAAACACATGAGTTGGCCTATCAAGACACATCACAGTCAAATTGGAAACCTCATTCCAATAATTCACTATAATCATTGATGCCAATGTTACAAGAGCATCTACCATCCGGTTTTCATCTCGAGGGATATGATGAAACTCAACCTTTGTAAAGAAAGTTGAAATCCTCCTCGCATAATCTCTATACGGTATCAAACTGGGTTGATTCGTCTCCCATTCACCTTTGATCTGATTCACCACTAAAGTTGAATCTCCAAAGACATCTAAATGCTTGATTTTGAGATCTATGGCTTCCTCAAGCCCCATAATTCAAGCTTCATATTCTGCCATATTGTTTGTACACTTGAAAGTCAATCTAGCTATAAATGGAAAATGCGTGCCTTCAGGAGTAATAATCATTGCCCTAATGCCATTACCATATTGATTAACAGCTTCATCAAATACCATGCCCCAACAGGAACCAGGTTCTGGCCCTTCTTCCAGCAATGGTTCATCATAATCTTTCATTTTCAAACACAAGATCTCTTTATCAGGAAAATCATACTGCACTGACTAGTAATCTTCAATCAATTGGTGCGCCAAATGGTCAGCCAAGACACTACCTTTGATTGCTTTCTGAGATCGGTATTCGATATCATACTCTGATAACAACATGTGCCAACGGGAAATTCTCCCAGTTAAAGTAGGCTTCTCAAATATATACTGGATTGGATCCATTTTGGATATCAACCAAGTGGTATTATTCAACATATACTGACGCAAACGCTTAGCTGCCCAAGCCAATGCGCAACAAGTGTTCTCTAGCATAGAATACCGAGTCTCACAGTCGATGAATTTCTTACTGAGGTAGTGAATTGCAAATTCTTTCTTTCCAGTCTCATCTTGCTGACCAAGAACACAACCCATACTATCTTCAAGTTGTAGCGGGGTATTCGTTACCTTTAGATTTATTGACTAAATCAAAAGTAAATCATACAATTCAAGTCGCCACCGCACTTCTATTTATCCAAAGGAAAGGTTAGAAAGCGAACAAAAACCGAGAAGTTTTGTCAAATCAAAAACTAATAAAAATGTCATAGATCTGGGTAAGGGGGTTCATTATGCAATGGGAAGGTTTTAAGCACCCAAAACATCCTTAGTACTCCAATGGAGCCCTTTTTGAAAATGTTGTATGGTAGGTTGGTATTTGTGAAAATATTTGTGCAAAAAAGATTGGGGAGATGAGAAAAGAATATACAAGTTATTTACAATTTTGTTGTTTGAATGGATAAACCCATTGCCTACGTACCATCACAAAGGTAGGATCAAAACCTCGTAGTTTGGGGTAAAAATCTCAAAATAAGTTGGTGAATTGATTTGACAAAAGCCTTAAGGTCTTTTGTTATCAAAGGGAGAAAACTCAACCTAAACCACAATACACCATGTGAGGAGAGCTTCAACATACTAGTGAGGGATCCACCCTATAATAAGTATGGAAGACTTATAGTCCAATCATTAAGGATAAGGTGAGGTTTACATCAACCACTATGATAACTCAAACCTAATAGCTAATGTTTATGAAAAAAAGTTTGGCAAAGGTGGCCATTGGAACCACAAAATAATTTGATGTGAGTTGGATTTACCAATTAGAAGTATTCATAAAAGGAAGTCAAAGTTGACTTAAGATTCAATTCAAAATAAGTATTATGAAAAGAGTTTGAAAAATCAAAGGCATAGTTCCTAGGTTTCTAATTTTGAAAACAATGTCAATGTTTGCACAAGATAAGTTTGACTTGGGTTAGAGTGGAGAGAAGAAGAGAAGGGCTAGTCCTAAACCTGCAAAGATGAGAGATGAGAAATAAAACCCTTGGAGTTCCTTTCTTGAGATCATAAAGATGATTCAAGAGCTCCTTTCCCTTGGACTTAGCAAGCAATAAGCAATTAACTCAAGCAATCAAGCAAATATTCAATCAAGCTCCTAGGATCTTCCACTTGGACTTGTCTCTCCTATCTTGGATGCTCATGACAATGGTCCTTCTAATTAGCTCAAGTTTGGTAACCCTATCACACAAGAACAAACAAATCAAGAAGTTCCACAATGCAATAATAGAAATGGACCAAGAGAGAGTTTAGAATAGGGGTCCTTTCAATTCAACTTCCAAGGTTAAGCATTCTAAAGGCATGAGGCCTAGTTGCTCTTCAACAATTATAGCATTCTAAAGGCATGAGGCCTAGTTGCTCTTGAAACTCCATTAAGCATAGGTAAGGTCCTAAATCTAAGTCCTTTCTCCTTTTGCATTAGGTTCACACAAACAAAGACAAAAAGCACAAGGCAATAGTATATTTACACAATAATATGCTCAAGTGAGCAAAAGACAAATGGCATAAACATAAACATGAGCTCAAGTGAGCAAAGGGAAAAAGACAATATGAATAAATGAGCAAGAAATTAAATTGCATTAAAGTAAATTGCAAGAATTAAATGCTTGAATTAAAAGTTAGTAATTATTAGTTAGTGTTAGTGTGCCATAAGGCAATTTAACGATATGTTAAGCAATCGTAAGTTGACTAATATAGTAGTCACGCCTATCTGAGGTCGGTCAATAAAACTATAGGCAAATAAACACAAGTTAGAGACCATGACTAGTAAGCTAAGCTCCTACAACTTGCCATGCCAAAAGAAAAGAAGAATGACCTTGTATGGATTTTAGGTTCTTTGCTTGACCAAGAAGCAACCTATCTTGGACAGAAAGCAATTCACTTGATCTTTGATCAAGATAAATTTGATTTGGACCAAAGAAGGTTAAGCCTCTCATATGTCAAGGCTAACCACAAATCATTAACTCATTGGTCAAAAGAAAAAGATGAAGATGAAAATGAAAATGGAATGTACAAAATGAAAATTCAAATGACATAACCAAAACACATTGATCAAACATGAAGGGAATCAACATCAATCAATGGTAAACAGAAGTAAAATGAAGCTTAGAAGTCAAGAAAGGTCAAACATATTTTTGGTATTTTTTGGAATTAAAATAATGCATAAAATAAAATGAACAAATAAAGGTCAAACTTCAAATCCAATTCAAATCAACTTAGATAAGTCCAATTGGATCATCATAAGTCTAACATGGTCAAACAAGGTTTGACAAATTTTCTCACCAATTTTTGAAAACAGAAACTAATTTTAAACAATTAAAAATGAAGAAAAATAACATAATTGGACAAAATTCTTAAATAAATCTCAAATCAATTAAGAAATTGATGAGAATATTTTTCATAGACTTGTCATCATCCAAAGATGTTAAGAAAATATTTTTGGTATTTTTGAATATCAAAAAGTATTTTAAATGAATTAAAAACAATCAGAAATGAAATAATTCACAAAAATATTAAATGGAATCACAAAAATAATTAAAAATCATTTTATGAAACTAGAATTTAAGAGAAAAAATTTGCAATTGGTCCCATGTTTTTGTGATTCCAAATAAAGAAGTTATGAATTTTTGAAAATAATAGGAATAAAAGAAATTAAAACAGAAATTAATAAAAGAGAAAAATCCAGAGGCGTCAGATCCAACCTCATTAATTGACGTGGCTCATCAAAAGCTAGGAAGCGCGCGCTCATTGTACACATTAGTCAAACGCGCAACACACTTCATTAAATGAAGTCATAACATTCCAAGGCCAGGATTAGATCTGGGAACTATCATCCAACGACCATGGCTTGAACGCGTGGGGACGGTGGTGGAAACCACCGTCTTCTCCGGTGAGAAGGCTCAGTCCGGCCACCAGTTCCAGCTTTTGAAACCTCAACTAAAACACGCGATCATATACCAAATGAAAGCTGGGGTGATGTACACCACCCCTGTGACCTTAGTTTTTTCTCAAGATTCTTATGGAGGAAGAAATCTGAGGTTGAAAAACTAGGTGTTCAATCTGAAATTCACCAATTCATAAAATTAAAGTCACCATTGGCTTGCCTCTCAAATGAGGACTTCAGAAATGCAAACCAACATAAGTAATGCACTATATATAAGGAGATTCGAAGCAAAACAGTTGGAGTATAAACCCTTGTAGAGAAGCTTTTATGAGCACAATCCAATCCAAATCTTGATTGCAGCTTGATCTTGAAGTAATAATGAAGCAAGGCTAAGGAATTAGAAGCTAAAGATCAACTAGGGAAGTTGAAATTTAAGCTTGAAAAGAGAAGTGAAATTTCAGAATTCCTTGGGTGAGAGGGTGGGGAATGATTTCTGCAAAGATTCAGGCGCCTTCAGGTTGAGATTTGAGTGAAGCCACGCCTTCTATTTATAGCCACAGTTGATGCAAAGTGTAATCAAACTCGTGTGTGCATGAAGTCGGGTCCTCCATGCATGGGCCTGTACAGGCGCATGTGAGGCCCAAAAGCAATTGCAAATGAGTGCTGAACATCAACCAAATTGATTTGGACGTGCAGTTTGCAAGGCATTGGATTGTGCATGAAGATTTAACATGAAATGCATAATTGATCATAATTATTCTCCTCTTCGAAAATTACATTTCGAAAATCCAAACATAAGCATGTGAGTAATGGTTGGAAAGTGCTTGACATGAGGAACAAAAGTTATGTTGAACAAAAATCCATTTGGAGTTTGGAAAATATTGAAAACTAGCCATGAAGTTCAAAGTACAAAACATGCATTTGGAAAATTGCCAAAAAGGACCAACTTCAAGCCCTTATGTTTCATTGATGCAAGCCTCAAATGACAAAACCTCCAACATAAACGTTGTATGTAATTTCGAGACAATCAATTTGGACTTAAATTTTGCATCATTTGGATTTTTGATGAGAAAGTTATGGGTACTTGAAGTTAGACTTTTTCAAGATTCAATGGCTTTGGTCCAAAGTGACCTATAATGTTTTGTATTATCCCATGTACTTATTTTAGGATTATGAAATTTTGTCCAACATAACAAATGAATTAGACATCTTAAAATTTCCAATTAATTTGGTCTCACCTCAAAATCATAAAAAATGAAGGAGTTAGGTCCTTGGGAAGTTGACCCAAAATTAGGGTTTCAGTCAAAATGACCTATAATGTTTTGAAATGAATGATGACCTTCCAAGTTTCAAATGAATTTTTTATGAACATTAAAGTTGTTCATATGGTTCTTAAGAACATTGTTTCTCTTGGGATCATCTTCATTTTACAAACACATCAAAAGTTAGGTCTCATTGGATTTCAAAATAGTTAGATGAATTGACTGATCAACTTCTCAAAGCCAAACTTCAAAACTTGATGGATGAATGATTTAGGATACTCACATAGGCTCATATATGCATAAAATGATAAATGAAAGAACTTCCCTTGATTGTATTTGATCATAGGTTGAGGTTGCTTCATGAGCAAGGCACAGTCAATGCACAGTTGAATTAGGGTTTCCTTGGGGAAGCAATCTTCAAGCCCTTTGGTTTATCTTGATAAATTTGACAAATTGGGATGCTTGGGAGACATATATGATGATTGAGAGCTCTGGGAACCATTTTCATGCTTGCTTTCAACTTCATTTAGCCACTTCAATGGGCATATGGGCCTCCTAGGAGCCTTGGATCACATGACTGCTTAAGCTTCAAAACAAAACAAGTTAGTGACATATTTTTGTGCTTTTGGTTAGTAAACAAAATAAGAAAAGCAAAAATATAAAATTCAAGCATGCTTGGTGGTCTCAAACCATCTCACACAAGTCCTAACCCAAAGGTAAAGGAGCCAAGATGTTATGATCCTTGAGGCAAAATGCAATGAGCAATGATATGATGCCATGAGGGATCTTAGGGTCAAAATTAGGGTCTTACACAAGCACAGTCCAATACATGATCAATGGTATTCCTTCAACAGGTGGAGACAAAATCGTAGGCTCAAGCAGATACTCTTTGATACTATCAAAAGCTTTCTGGAAGCCTTCGGTCCAATCACAAGATTGATCTTTCTGAAGGAGTTTGAATATAGGCGCACATGTGGCAGACATGTGTGAAATGAATCTTGAGATAAAATTCAAGCGGCCGAGAAAACCTCTGACTTGTTTCTCAGTTTTGGGCGCATGCATCTCTTGTATTGGTTTGACCTTGGCCGGATCAACCTCAATACCCTTCTCGCTGACGATAAAGCCCAACAACTTACCAGAACGAACACCAAAAGTACACTTATTGGGATTCAAGCGGAGTTTATACTTCCTCAAAGGCTGGAATAACTTCAATAAATGCTCAACATGTTCCTCTTCATCAATTGATTTGGCAATCATATCATCAACATATACTTCAATCTCTTTATGCATCATATCATGAAAAAGAGTAGTTAGAGGTTTACAAACAACTAGAATGGGAGGATGAGAAAAGAATTCATTAATTATATTTTTTTGTTTGACAATACCTTCGGACTTGTGCTTATGTACCAACATAAAAATGAGGGACCAAAACATCGTAGTTCGTGATACAAATTTCAAAGTGGATGATATTCCTTTTAACAAAATTATGTTTGAAAGGCACAAAGGCCTGAAAAAAAAGGTTTGAATGATTGATTTCTTTTTGGCTTTTGAAAAATTTTAATTCAAGTATAATTAAGTTTATTTAAAATTTTGATTGAGAAAAGAAATTTGAAAATGCAATGGCCTAAGGCCAAAGTTTCTAGTTTGCAAAGTGGTCTAAGTTTAGAAAATCAAGTACAAACCAAGAAGTTTTTAAAAGGAGGGAGTGATTTTGAAATTAAAGAGATGGGGAGGAGATGAAGAGACTAATCCTAAGTATAAATTTAAAAGTTAAGATTTGAAAAGAGCTGACCAATAGACTGTAATCCAATAGACAAGAATGTCATATAGAAACCCAAAGTCCCTTGGACATAAGAATCAAGCAACAAACAATGCATACAATATCAACTTGAAGAGCAAGGCATCAAATAAAGATAGCCACATCCAAGCTTAGCCATTCCATGATCTTCTTCAAATTTGCCCATGTAGCAGATGAATTCCATAATGCCATAAGTCACAGGTTCAAAATAATAGATTCACAATGATCATGTTGCAGATGAACTCAAATGGATCTTTAATGATGTATCAGATGAAGTTTCAGATTACAAGCACTTGGTTACATGAAAGTTGGCATTGGCCAAGTCCTTTGCATAGGGAGTGTTGTCTAAATTCTAAATCCAATTGTCTCAGGTCAAACCAACAGTCGACACAAGATGTTTTTTATGGTTTTGGTTTTTATTATGTACGTTAATGGTTAAAGACCACACAAACAAACACAATATACACAAGAAAAATATCAGAAAATATGGTCCAAATGGACAAAGTCAAAATGGCATTAGCATAAACAATTAGAATGGTATGAACAATGGTAAATGAATAAGACTTAACAATGAAGTGTATTAAAGTAAATAACTTGAAATTAAATGTTAGTTGTTAATGAGTTAGAAGTTAGTATTTCTTTTGCTTTTGCTTTTTATTTTAAGTCATTCTTTGGAGAACACTCAACCCACTTATCACAAGCATGGATCCTTGAACCAAGACATCTTCCAAAGGAAGGAAAAAAGGCCAAGTTTCCACACAATCCTATGAAAGAGGGGAGACTTACAATCTCACTTACTAGAATGATATGCCTTTTTGTGTAAAAAAAATTACGCTATGTTAAGCAATCATAATTTGACTTTTGTAGAAGTCACAACTATTTGAGGTCGGGCAATAGAATTTTGGTGTTAATGCATGTTAGAGACATAGTAAATGGACTATGCTCATGAAACATACCACACACAAAGAGAATATGCAAAATAGGTGGCATAATCTCAACCTTGACCAAGCAAAGTCAAATCAACCTTGACCATGGCCCAACAACACAAGTCAAACTCATACAAACAATCAAAATGGCTCAACATAATTATTTGGCATTTATTCAATTTAAAAATATTAAAAATAATGCATTAAATTCAATATGGTTTGTCAAATTCCTAAAATCTCATTAAAACACCAAAGAAATGGCCATGAGATTTATCGTAGGTTAAACATGGTCAAAGGACCTTAGAGAAAAAATTTCAGAATTTTTAGAGACTTAAAAGTATTTTTAAACAATTAAAAATATTCACCAAATCAATTAAATCATGAAAAATATTAATAATGATCCAAAAAATGGTTTTAATTCAAAATATGAAAGAGGATTTTATTTTTAAAAATTTGGTGAAACTCTCATATTTTTTGGATCAATATTAAAATTAATATGAATTAATGAAAATCAAAGGAGTCAAATAAAAATCAGAAAATACAAAAAAAAACGTGGAGCACTTGATCTCCCTCACTAATTGAGGTGGAAGATCAAGTGGTCATCAGTGCGCTTTCCACCATTGACTTAAGTCAATGTGCCACAGGGATGGCAATAAAACCAACGCGTGAGATTAAAATATTTTGAAATGATCATGTGTCTCAGAACCTGTCCAACACATCTCCGGTGATAAACCTCCGGTCACGTTCTCAGGCGAACCTCGTCGGACTGGTTCAGTCATCACCATCACATAAATGAAAAAGGAGGACATGATCTTAAAGAAAAAAAGGCGGAGAGCACGAATCTGACCTCAATTTTAACTAACTCCAAATATATAGAAAGATATGAGGAGTTAAATTTTGAGGTGTGTCAATTGAGTTGCTTCGATTTGACCTCAAAGCAACTCAATCTTCTTGCCTAAATTGGTAGGACTTCAGACAACCAAAGATCCAAGAGAATTGATGATAATTGAGTGAGAATCGAAGAGAAGAAAATTTCTAGAAAATACCTTCAATGTTGTGCAGAATTTGCTCTTGCTTGCTTCAATCCTTGCTTGATAACACTCAGGAAGCTTGTAGAAGTGGTTTGAGAATGGAATAAAACTTTGGATCCTGGAGTTTTTGAATCTCCAAACAGTGAGATTCAAACTCAATTTTCATATGAAAATTCTCATGTTTTCCTTTGAATTGTGAGGGTTTGAAGAGAGGGGGCAAAGCTGGCGCGCAAAGGTTCTCTCAAATGAGCTCAGGGGGCTTGTATTTATAGCAATTGGGTGTGTTATTTGCACACTTGAATTTGCTTCCAAATTTGGCAAGGTGATCAGTCACCATTTCCATTGAATTCCAACCGTTGATCCGACATATTTTCACCACTTTGGTAAGATTTATGTTTATTTATAGTTGTTTCAGAGTCATTTATCATGTTTTGTTGGTTTGGTATCGCATTGCATTTTATTACAAGTTTATGTCAAAAAGGTCTCTTTTACGCTTCGTTTGGTAGTGTTATTATTACAGGCCATTGCACAGGTTTAAAAGCACTAATAGAGGAGTGGTGGATACTCAGAAAGGCGAAAATATGAAGAGACAGCAGGTCAACAGGGGCCCCCGTGTGCTACAACACTGCCCGTGTTGTTGGTTAGGCAAAGCAAAATTGGAGAGGAAAAACAGAGAGCAACACGGGCACCCGTGTGGTGACACACGACCGTGTTGTTTAAAACAGTGCATTAACACGGGCACCCGTGTGGAGGAACACGGCCCGTGTTGTTACCTCTGTAGCTTGGTTTGAAAATTCTCATGTTGGAGAGCACACACGGGCACCCGTGTGTACACACACGGCCTGTGTTGTTGGGCGCGACTTAGAAACTTCATTTTTTGCCTTGTGAACCTACTCTGCTCATTAAGGGTAGTTTTGACTTTTCGCTTGAAGAAAATCCATCTGAAACTATTAGAAGGCTTGGGAAAGAAAGGAGAAGACACTTTTTGACGTACGAAAGAAAACACGGCATTGAGAGGATAGCTACTACGGAGAAATCAAAGACGGCGAGATTCAAGGGTTCCGACCATTGAAGATCAAAATCTCCTAGTTCTTTGTAATGTCTAATTTTCATACTATGATTTCATTTAATACTATGAGAGGCTAAACCCCCTATGTTAGGGGGGTGGTCCTGATTTGATCGTATGTTATGAATTTGAACAAATGATTTCCTTATTACCATGTTACTTATTTCAATTCAATTGTGTGATGTTGTTATGCTTTTGTATCGGACAAATACAAATTGATCTATGACTTTCAATAACAGGATTGTGATAGTTAGGGTTTTCACACAATTGGGTTTATGAATGCGTCATCTAGGACTAGTAACTTTTGTAAACCACCGAAAACCTCGATTTTATTTATGATTAAAACCAAGGATTTATTGAATGGACATTTGATAAGAATTGGTAGTTTAATAGTTTCTTTCTTGAGGACTTAAGGAAGAACATTCTGAGGTTAGGTAATTGAATGTTTCATGCGTACTAAGGAAATATTAACTGAATTCTTAACTGGTTAAATCAACCACTCCCCCTATCATATTTTATATTAATCAATTATATCTTACTGTCTTTTGTGTTTATTGCTGAAATTCCAAAAACAACCAAACCATTATCTTTTTGTTCTGATAGAATCAAAGTAAAATAAGTGTTTCCTACGCAATCCCTGAGATCGATACTTGGAAATAAAACTCCTTATTACTACATCGGTAAAAATAGTACACTTGCTCTTTTTCCGATCAAGTTTTTGGCGCCGTTGCCAGGGGACTGCCAAAATACCTATTTTAATTTTTATGCTATAGAAATTTTGTTGCTCGTCAACCAAAATTTTATCTGTGACAATTTTGTTATTCAATTCTAATTTTTGTCTAACTTGTTTATGCGAGGTAAGGCCTCAGCGGATTTTTCTTTTGACGCAGATCCAGAAAGAACTCTTCGCGCTAGGCTAAGACAAGCTAAGAGAGAAAAATTGGAATTAGCAGAGAAAGCAGAGGAGGAAGTTGTTTCAGTGCACTCAGAGAATTCAGATTCAGAAGCGGAAACAGTTCCTGAAATCATGGCTGCTAACCCACCACCACCACCACCAGAGAGACTTCTCGGTGACTATGGTGGAACCAACACTCCGGGTGGTCGTATGACAATCGTCAACCAACCGGTTAATGTGGAACAATTTCAGCTGCATCCCAGCACCATTAATCAACTCGAAAGACGGTCCTTTTCTGGAAGAGTGAATGAAGATGCCAACAAGCATTTGCAAAGGTTTTTAACTATGAGCACAACACTGAAAATGCCTGGACATAACAAAGAAGCAATCAGACTTCGTATGTTCCCATTCACTTTAGAAGATGAAGCCGAAGAGTGGTTCTATTCCTTACCTGCTGGTAGTATCACTACATGGGAGCAAATGGAAACAACATTCTTGCAGGAGTATTTTCCCGCATCTGTGTCATTGCGAAAAAGATATGAGATCCTAAACTTCAAGCAAAAGGAGGGTGAGTCACTAGGAGATGCCTATAAACGATTCAAGAGAATCCTAGTGGCTTGTCCTACTCACAACATGGATGAAACTGAGCAGATGCAAATGTTTGTCAATGGTCTTCGAATTCAAACGAGACAAATCCTTGATTCAGCAGCTGGTGGCTCAGCTAACTTTGCAACAGCCACCGGTATGAAGAAGATAATTGAAGTTATTGCCTCGAACGAACATTTGGAGTTATATGATAAGGTGTCAAGCAAATTTGCAGTTATTGACTTGAAGCTTGAAACAAACAAACAGGTGAAAATTGAAGAAGCTGTTGCTGCGGAGGTAGAGAAAAGGTTGAAAGCACTAAACATAGGTGCTCAGAAAGTGGCTCAAGTGCAACAGGCACCGAATGATGTGTGTGGCATTTGTAATGGACCACACAATACTGTTCATTGCTTTGCAACACCGCAGCAGATAGAGTATATAAAGTTTTTAAAGCAAAACAATCCCTACTCCAACACATACAATCCGGGGTGGAAGAATCATCCCAACTTTGCATGGAAAGATCAGAAAGGGAACGTGCAACAGCAGGCACAGGGTCAATATCAAAATCAATATTAGCAGCAGCAACAACAGGTACCTAAGAAGGCAGATTGGGAGATCGCAATTGAAAAGATGGCAGCTCACAACATCCAATTCCAAGAGGAGACTCGAAATAATCAGAAGAACACTATAGCATCCATAAAAAATCTTGAAATTCAGATGGGTCAAATTGCTCAACAGTTAGCCTCCAATTCCCAAGTACCTGGCACGCTTCCCAGTGGGACAGTTGTTAATCCCCGTGATCAAAGTCACATTAAAGTTGTGGTCACCAGAAAAGGAAGAGCTAAGGAACAACAAGTTGACGAACAGGTCGAAGAAGATGGGTTGTTGGAAGTTGACTTGGAGATTAGAGAAGAGCCAAAACAAACTGAAGAATTGGTGGTGAAGCCGGCAAGCCAGCAAGAGAAACAAAAACCAAAGATCATTCTTCCTTTTCCGACAAGAACAAAGAAGAAAGATCTCCATGAAAAAAAATTTGAGAAGTTCTTAGAATTATTCAAGAAGCTCGAGATCAACATACCTTTTGCTGAAGCTCTGGAACAGATGCCGATCTATGCCAAATTCATGAAAGACATCATATCGAAGAAAAGGTCGATCGACGGCGAGCCAGTCATGCTAACTGAAACTTGTAGTGCTATTTTGCAGGGCCTAAAAATTCCGGTGAAGAAAAAAGATAGAGGTGCAGTCACTATTCCTTGTACCATTGGAGACAGATCATTCAAAAAGGCACTGATCGATTTGGGAGCAAGTGTTAGTCTAATGCCCCTCTCGATTTACAAAAAAACATGAGTTAGGGGAAATGCAGGACACTCGCATGACACTGCAGTTTGCGGATCATTCTATGAAGAGACCCTATGGTATAGCAACAGATGTTCTGGTGAAGATTGATAAATTTGTATTCCCGATGGATTTTGTGATACTCGAGATGCTAGAAGATGAGGAAATCCCTCTCATATTGGGAAGACCTTTTCTTGAAACTGGAAGATGCATGATAGATATTGAGGATGGAACCATGACCCTCAAAGTTTATGATGAAAAGCTCAAAATTGATGTGAGGGATACTATTAAATTCAAGGATGACGAAGGTGCGAGTAAAAGTATTGAAGTGTTAGATACAATGTTTGCTCAATCTATGCAGATTACAACACCCAAGCTTCCTTTGGAGAGAGTTTTGAGCTTATCTATCGTTGAGGATACTGAAGGAATTGATGAGAAAGAATCTAAAGTGGTGGCGATGTTAAAGGAACAACCTCCTTGGGTTCATTCCCGACCGCAACGGTGGGAAGAGCTTCGACCTAAAACATCTCCAGAATCAAAGCAAGATATAAAAAAGGGGATGGAGTTGAAACAATTACCAGAACATCTCAAATATGTCTTTCTTGACAATGAAGAAAAATGTCCAGCAATCATCAATTCAGGTTTGAGAGAGATCCAAGAAGAAGAGCTGATCAAAGTACTCAAGAAATACAAGAGTGCTATTGGGTGGGCGATGGACGATTTGAAAGGAATCAGCCTGACACTGTGTATGCACAAGATTTTGATGGAGGATGATCAGAAACCGGTCGTCCAACCTCAAAGAAGACTGAACCCAACTATGAAAGAAGTCGTTCGCAAGGAGGTTGTTAAACTTTTAGATGCGGGGTTGATTTACCCAATATCTGACAGTTCGTGGGTGAGCCCAGTTCATGTGGTACCGAAGAAGGGAGGGACAACTGTGATAAAAAATGAGAAAAATGAGTTGATCCCCACCCGTACTGTAACAGGTTGGAGAGTTTGCATAGACTATAGAAGACTAAACACTCCAACCAGGAAGAACCATTTTCCCTTACCTTTTATTGATCAGATGTTGGAAAGATTGGCAGGTCATGATTTCTATTGTTTTCTGGATGGGTACTCAGGGTATAACCAAATTGCTGTGGCACCTGTGGATCAAGAAAAAACAGCGTTCACATGTCCGTATGGAATCTTTGCTTATAGAAGAATGCCATTTGGTTTATGCAACGCACCAGCAACATTTCAGAGGTGCATGACATCCATATTTTCCGATATGCTTGAGAAGCATATGGAGGTGTTTATGGATGATTTTTCGGTTTTTGGATCTTCTTTCGAAAATTGTTTGTATAATCTGTCACTTGTGCTGGAAAGATGTCAACAAACCAATCTAATCCTGAATTGGGAAAAGTGTCACTTCATGGTGAGAGAAGGGATAGTACTAGGCCATAAAATTTCCCATAAAGGAATAGAAGTTGACAAGGCAAAAGTGGAAGTGATCGCCAATCTCCCTCATCCTGTGAATGAGAAAGGTATACGGAGTTTCTTGGGACATGCAGGATTCTACCGTAGGTTCATCAAAGATTTCTCCAAGATCGCAAAACCATTGACTAGCCTGCTTGAGAAGGATACTCCGTTTCTGTTTGACAAAAAATGCAATGAAGCCTTCGATACTCTGAAAAATAAATTGGTGTCTGCTCCTATAGTGATATCGCCTGACTGGTCTCTACCCTTTGAGATAATGTGCGATGCGAGCGACATAGCAGTGGGGGCAGTCTTGGGGCAACGAAGAGACAAACTCCTCCACGTCATCTACTATGCTAGCCATGTGTTGAATCCAGCTCAGATGAATTATGCAACCACAAAGAAGAAGCTACTGGCTGTGGTTTATGCCTTTGACAAATTTCGGCAATACTTGTTGGGAACAAAGGTAATTGTTTATACTGACCATGCTGCTTTGAAATATCTTTTTTCTAAACAGGACTCGAAGCCAAGGCTGCTCAGATGGATTTTGCTGTTGCAAGAATTCGAACTTGAAATTCGAGACAAAAAGGGGTGTGAAAACACCGTTGCTGACCACCTATCTCGAATGTCCCTGATTGAAGAGACGGAAGAAGAACATCCCATAAAGGACGAGTTTATAGATGAACGAATCCTCGCGGTGGTGGGTGTTCCTTGGTTTGCTGACTACGCAAACTACCTGGTGGGTGGTATAATTCCTGACGACTTTGATTATAACAAAAAGAAAAATTTTCTTCATGATTGCAGGTTCTATTTGTGGGACGAACCATTCTTGTATAAGAAAGGGGTAGACAGACTGATTCGTCGATGTGTCCCTGAGGAAGAACAAAATGAAGTCTTAAAGGCATGTCATGACTCAGATTACGGGGGACACTTTAGTGGAGACAGGACAACCGCAAAAGTCCTCCAATCAGGGTTGTACAGGCCTACGTTGTTTAAGGATGCCCAAGTCATTGTGAAGGAATGTGACAGATGCCAACGGACAGGGAATATTCCCAAGAGGAATCAGATGCCCCAAAAGGGCATGCTTGAAGTGGAATTATTTGATGTTTGGGGGATAGACTTCATGGGGCCATTTCCACCCTCATTTGGAAAGAATTATATTCTGGTAGTTGTAGAATATGTCTCCAAATGGGTGGAAGTCGTTTCCCTCCCTTCTAATGATGCGAGGGTAGTGGTAAACTTTCTCAAACAAAATATCTTCTCAAGGTTTGGTGTGCCAAGGGCACTTATCAGTGATGAAGGGACACATTTCTTGAATAAGCTCATGGAGAACCTATTGAAGAAATATAATGTGAAGCACAAGATTGCCACTCCATATCATCCTCAAACGAGTGGGCAAGTTGAAGTGTCTAATCGGCAAATTAAACAGATTTTGGAAAAGACAGTGAGTGCTTCAAGAAAAGATTGGGCGATCAAATTAGATGACGCACTATGGGCGTACAGAACCGCCTTCAAAACCCCAATCGGCATGTCCCCGTATCAACTGATTTATGGTAAGGCGGGTCATCTTCCTCTGGAATTAGAGCACAAAGCCTTTTGGGCATCCAAGTTCTTAAATTGTGATCTTGCAAAGGCCGGTGAATCCCGAATTCTTCAACTCCACGAGTTAGAAGAATTTCGTAATCAGGCATATGAGAATGCAAAGATGTACAAGGAACAAACACGGAAGTGGCATGATCAGAGAATCATCAGGAAAGATTTCTGGGAAGGACGACTGGTATTGTTGTTCAATTCGAGGCTCAAGTTGTTTCCTGGGAAATTGAAATCAAGATGGTCCGGGCCATTTGTCATGCACAAGGTCTCTCCCCACGGAGCAATAGAGATCAAGAACCAAAACAATGGGGATATATTCAAGGTGAATGGCCAGAGGCTGAAGCCCTATTACATAGGCCAAGAGTCTGGATTGATTGACCATGTGCGCCTCGCCTAATGAGGTGGACAACCGTCGAGCCATGCGACGTTAAACGAAGCGCTTCGTGGGAGGCAACCCACGCATTCGATTGTTAACTTATTTTGTGTGTTTTTTCTGTGTACGTGAAACGTTATTGCAGGTAAGGAGAAGAACTTGGAGCGTATAGTCATAATCACCTCTGAGCGGAAGGAGACCATACCTATGAAGCATAGCAAATTTCAAAAATTAAGGAAAACAAGTCATCCACACGGCCACCCGTGTGGTGACACACGGCCCGTGTTGATCTTGCAAGAGGGAATACTGGGCATCCACACGGCCACCCGTGTTGTGACACACGGTCGTGTTAATTAAAACAGTGAATTAACACGGGTACCCGTGTGCAGGAACATGGCCGTGTTGTTCTCAACGGGTTGAATTTTGAAATTTTTTGAATTTGTGTGCTTTTAATGATGGGACCCACTTGACATTACATCTCTTCCCCACCACTTATTCTCACTCATTCTGATTTTTGCTAGCCTCTCTCTCCATCTTCCTCCATTGTTAACCTAGCCTCCATCACTTTAAGCTCCACTTTTCTCAAAGCTCTACTCATTCAAACCTCATCTCACCTTCACAAAAATCGTTCCTCTCGCCGTCCTCTACACAGTGACGGTGGCCGTTTTCACTAATCTATTATTTGGATTTTGAGGATTTTTTTGCAGGTACCATTATGCCCCCAAAGCGTATAAGCAAAGGAAAGGATGTGGCCACATCCTCCCGGCCGAAGCAACGGGCTAGACGCTCTCCGAATCCTCATGGCATTTTGTTTGAACAACCGGAGCATCAAGAGAGGTATGTGATTCTTGTTAAACGTAAGCTCATTCCGACACGTTATATGTGTGATGCTACACTTGATGAGTTGGGCTTAAAGGAAGAGGTGCACCACATGTTTCATAACATCGGTATGTTAGAATTCATGCAATTCGAAGCACCGACCTTCGCACATATCACACTTGAATTCTTAAGTACGGTTGAGTTTAAGATGAGAAGAAGGTGGACAGGTTCAGAGATGGAATTTTATGGTCAAATTACTTTCCGATTGTTTGATGAGGATCACGTGTTATCTGTTGAGGAACTTGGGAGTATTCTGAGACTCCCGGTATCTGGACCTGGAACCCCTCCAGACACTTTTTCAGCAATTGATTTCTGGAGGGCTATTACAGGTAAAAGTGGCTATAACCCAAGTTCGGGAAAAGCGTCGTGGATTCATAACCCTTGCTTCAGATATGCACAAAAGGGGTTAGCCTACACCTTGTTCAGACGGGGTGATAGTACCGAGGTCGCTGCAAAGAGAGAGTTATTTTTTCTTCACTGCATGGCCAACAATGAGCGAGTCAATGCAGCTGCCTTTGCCGCCAATCATTTGAGGCAACTTGGCCACGCAACTACCGGTGATATTTCTGTGGGTGGTATGATCACGCAGATTGCGGGCCACTTTGGGTATGATCAACTCTTGTTGGAAGAAGCTGCAGTGGGGGGAAAGACTAAGATCGACATGAACACTCTCGTCAATCAGCAAATGATTGCCATCATGCCGACTCATTACTCTCTTGTGATTCATAATATGGAAGTGCTTGTACTACCAGCACCTGGTTCCATTAGCATTGCAAATGTTGCTAACTGGTTGTATACAGGTTCAGCCCCATCTGTAGAGGACGATGCTCATTTTGACAAAGACTTTTCAGGTGAGGAAATGGAAGAAGATGAGAGGCCAGCTACCCAAGGTATGCCACCCCCGCAGGATTCTAGTCTACATGGTGAAGGATCCTCTTTTATGTCTCAGGACCAGTGGGGTTGGCTCCAAACTGAGATGGGAACTCTCTGCACCGAGCAAACCAGACAAGGTGCGGAATTAGCCAGACAGGGTGTGGAATTGTTCCGACAAGGGACAGTCATGGATGACATGCAAGCCATGACGCAACGTCTGATGTTGCACTTCCCGCACGATCCTCCGCCTCCTCCACAACAATAATCACTGTAAGTCCTCTTCATGTTTGAATTAAAATATTGAGGTCAATGTTTAGTTCAAGTGTGGGGGGTTTTCTCCTTTCATGTTTTAAATTGTTTTAATTCACTTTCAATTTGTTTTGTTCTTGAGCTTTTATTTTTGTTATGTTATCGTCGTATTATTTTGTTTGTTTTTTTTGTGGTTTATTGTGTGTACAGAGTAATGAGAAACGGTTGGACGATCCCGGGATCAATGGTAGTGGATGAAAGACACCCCTCGAACTTATGCTGATAAGGCACCCCGGAAGTTGATGCAACCTTGAGAAAATAAAGTCGGACACAATTTGGTGACACCGGACCAAGAGAGCGGTATGGAAGAACCAAGTCAGAAAAGAAACCACATAACACGAGGAGGCTTCAGAGCTTGTAAAGCTAACCAACATGGTGAGATTACAAAAAGCCAGACACTAAACATCAGCAGGAGAGTTCAGCCAGGTATGACTCTACCACTCTGATTTTGCGTATGTCCTTTTGACACCTCACAGCATGACAACACACACTGAGGCAAGTTGTTTGTTAGCCAGGGCCTTTCTTGCTTCCCCTATCTGTATGTTTCCCTTCGTAAACCCCGTTGAGCCTCAGCCATTTTATTCATCATAAACCCCATGTTAACCACTAATCATTCATTTCGTCCATCACTCGGTATGTTTGTTGTGAATTGCAAGATGTGCATAAAGCTAAGTTTGGGGTGGTAATCTTGAAAGATAGGCAAGTGCATAATAAGAGATCATACAAAAAGAAAAGAATTGTGTATGTCCAACAAAAAAAAAGAGAAAAATGCACTTGCCGAGACTTAAGACTCTAACACCTATAAAATGCACGAAAAATTTGAGTAGAAAAAAGAGTCAAGAGAGTGAAATTAACCCCCAGAGTATACGTGATGCACGAGAAAAAGGGAAAGAAAAATCACACAACATGACTACCGAGTTCAAAACCCTTTGTTATCCATTTTTTGTTTATCCCACCGTACCCAAGCCCCGTTACAACCAAAAAGACCTAGTAAAGTGTGTGGAATCTGCTGTTGTCATGAAATTAGAATGTATTCAAATTTAAGAGTTTGGTATTGCATACTTTGTTGTGAGTGTACACACCCTAACCATGAGAGATGTTGTAAGGTGTGAAAAGCTTGCAGGTGACGGGGTTTCTGATGTGGAAATGTGGCAAACTGCCTGAGTCGGAGATACCTGAAACTCGATTGGAAAGGAATAACACAAATTGTGAAGGACTAGGTTGCATTGTGGAAAATGAATCCGTGGGTGACCTTTGTTTGAACTCAATACATCACTTGAGGACAAGCAATGAGACAAGTTTGGGGTTGTGATCGGTCACCATTTCCATTGAACTCCCACCGTTGATCCGACATATTTTCATCACTATGGTAAGATTTATGTTTATTTATAGTTGTTTTAGACTCATTTATCATGTTTTGTTGGTTTGGTATCGCATTGCAATTTATTACAAGTTTATGTCAAAAAGGTCTCTTTTACGCTTCGTTTGGTAGTGTTATTGTTACAGGCCATTGCACAGGTTTAAAAGCACTAATAGAGGAGTGGTGGATACTCAGAAAGGCGAAAATATGAAGAGACAGCAGGTCAACACGGGGCCCCGTGTGCTACAACACTGCCCGTGTTATTGGTCAGGAAAAGCAAAATTGGAGAGGAAAAACAGAGAGCAACACGGGCACCCGTGTGGTGACACACGGCCGTGTTGTTTAAAACAGTGCATTAACACGGGCACCCGTGTGGAGGAACACGGCCCGTGTTGTTACCTCTGTAGCTTGGTTTGAAAATGCTTATGTTGGAGAGCACACACGAGCACCCGTGTGTACACACACGGCCCGTGTTGTTGGGCGCGGCTTAGAAACTTCATTTTTTGCCTTGTGAACCTACTCTGCTCATTAAGGGTAGTTTTGACTTTTCGCTTGAAGAAAATCCATATGAAACTATTAGAAGGCTTGGGAAAGAAAGGAGAAGACACTTTTTGACGTACGAAAGAAAACACGGCATTGAGAGGATAGCTACTACGGAGAATTCGAAGACGGCGAGATTCAAGGGTTCCGACCATTGAAGATTAAAATCTCCTAGTTCTTTGTAATGTCTAATTTTCATACTATGATTTCGTTTAATACTATGAGAGGCTAAACCCCCTATGTTAGGGGGGTGGTCCTGATTTGATCGTATGTTATGAATTTGAACAAATGATTTCCTTATTACCATGTTACTTATTTCAATTCAATTGTGTGATGTTGTTATGCTTTTGTCTCGGAAAAATACAAATTGATCTATGACTTTCAATAACAGGATTGTGATTGTTAGGGTTTTCACACAATTGGGTTTATGAATGCGTCATCTAGGACTAGTAACTTTTGTAAACCACCGAAAACCTCGATTTTATTTATGATTAAAACCAAGGATTTATTGAATGGACATTTGATAAGAATTGGTAGTTTAATAGTTTCTTTCTTGAGGACTTAAGGAAGAACATTCTGAGGTTAGGTAATTGAATGTTTCATGCGTACTAAGGAAATATTGACTGAATTCTTAACTGGTTAAATCAACCACTCCCCCTAGCATATTTTATATTAATCAATTATATCTTACTGTCTTTTGTGTTTATTGCTGAAATTCCAAAAACAACCAAACCATTATCTTTTTGTTCTGATAGAATCAAAGTAAAATAAGTGTTTCCTACGCAATCCCTAAGATCGATACTTGGAAATAAAACTCCTTATTACTACATCGGTAAAAATAGTACACTAGCTATTTTTCCGATCACAAGGTCATGCACAGGATTACATGGGCGTGTACAGGCCCATAAAGCAATATATTTTTGTCCAAATGCAACTGAAAAGAAGTTGAAATGAAACTTGAATGGCAAGGTAATGTTATGTGATGTTTTGAACATTTCATCTTTCCACTTGATGCAGACCTGATAAGACCATGCGCAACCCTAGCAAACCTTGTCCAAAATGGATAAAATACGACTCTTTGGAAAGCTAAGATCAAGGGGAGCAACTCTTATGTTGAAGACTTTTCCATTTGGAACTTGTATCAAGGTGAATTTTGAGGTGGAAGTTTGGAAATTTCAACATGTTGAAAAAATTTCTAAGTGTCAAGTCATGTGAGCTCCAAATGAGAAAAGTGTAATCATCAAAGTTGTAGATATTTCAAATACCTTCAAAATGGTCACAAATTCCATTCCATTTAGATTTAGAATGATAGAGTTATGCATTTTTGAAGTTGAGGAAAATCACTTGTTCAATGGTATAGGTCAAAAATGACCTATAATGTATCCTCATATCACATGCTCATAAAAGTTGATTTAGATTTAAGTACAAACATAAAAGTTGAAGTAGACACCTTGAATTTAATTGTGCAACATGTAAATCTTTCATCTCATTAAAATTGAGCAAGTTATGGCCTTGGGAAGTTGACTTTCACATAGGGTTTAGACAAAATCACCTATAATGTCTCAATATAGAAAATGAATTTACAAGCAAAATTAGCTCCATACCTCAACATGAAAGTTTCTTGGAATGCAATTTAGAGTAAAGTTTATCTTGGAATCATTTTCATATGGTGAAAAGTGTAGGAGATAGGGTCTAGGGAGACCCAATTTTGATCAGATGAATTCATCTGGCCAACCACCATCAACCAACTTGATAGCTTGAAATTATCTTGACTTTTTAGGCTCATGGTAGATCATATATGCATAATATGGTGAATTTTGAAGTGTCCCTTGAGAAATTTTATCAATTCGTGAGGAAGCTTGTTGAAGAAGTTATTCAAGATACCTAGACAAACTACGGTTTCCAAGGCAAACCAACTCCAAACTCTTGAAGAATACTTGATCATTGTAACATGTAAAGATCAACGAGACTCATATAAGATGCTTAGAGACATTGTGGATCAATCCTTTGTTGTACTCTTAGCAGTTAGGGTCTTAAACTTTAGATATGAACTTGATAGATCAAATGGGGATCATGCCCTACCTACAAAAGAGTTAGGCAAATGCAAAGACATATTTTTGGTATTTTGGTTATTAAAATGATAATATACAAGTATGCTACAATCACATATTGCTTGGTGATCTCTCCCTAAACAAACCCAATGAAAAAGGGGTAAGGAGGATGCCAAGGTGTGATCCAAATGCCAATGCATATGATTAAATTTCATGAGGGATCTTAGGGTCAAAATTGGGGTCTTACAAGAGACTATGCCAAGTTCACTAATGAACTTCTTGGTCCAAACAACTTCCTTTACTGCGTTTGTGGTAACAATGTACTCGACCTTGGTTGTAAAATCAACAACTGTATCTTGCTTTGAACTTTTCCAGCTCACAGCACCACCATTTATGAAAAACATATAATCAGATTGCGATATAAAGCCATCCTTATATGTCCGGAAGCTAGCATTGGTGTATCCAATTAAAGTGAGCTCTTCCTGACCTCCATATATCAAGAATGAGTCCTTAGTCCTTCTCAAGTACTTAAGGATATTCTTGACAACAACCCAATGAGCATCATCAAGATCAGATTGGTACCTACTCGTTGCACTTAAAGCATACACGATATATAGTCGAGTACATAACATGGCATACATGATATATTCTATTTGAGATACATATGGAATCTTATTCATGTGATCCCTTTTTTCCTTAGTTTAAGGGGATTGTGTTTTTGATAGACATATGCCATGTTGCATATGTATGAATCCTTTCTTGAGGTCATGCATATTAAAGTGTCTCAACACTTTGTATATGTATGCACTCTAACTTAGGCCAAGCAGTTTTTATAATCTATCTCTGTAGGTTATAATTCCTATTATATAGGCTTCTTCGCCCAAGTACTTCATAGAAAAGCATTTCCCTATCCTAGTTTTCACTTGATACAAGGTAGGGACATCGTTTCCAATGAGTAATATGTCATCTACATATAATATCAGGAAGACGATCATGCTCTCACTAACCTTCTTATAAACACAAGGTTCATCTTTATTTTTGATGAATCCATATTACTTTACTGTTTCATCAAAATAAGAATTCCAGCTTTTGGAAGCTTACTTCAATCCTAGATTGATTGTTGTAACTTGCATACCTTTTGGAATTCTTCTGGTATGACAAATCCTTTAGATCATTTCATGTACACATTCTCAATAAGGTTCCCATTAAGGAAGTCAGTCTTGACATCCATCTGCCATATTTTGTAATCATGATATGCAGCGATAACAAGTAAAATCCAAACAGATTTAAGCATTCCAACTATGAAAAGGTTTCATCATAGTTTACACCATATATTTTCTTATAGCCCTTAGTAACCAATCTTGCTTTATAGGTATGTACCTTACCATCTATTCCAGTTTTCTTTTTGAAGACCCACTTGCGTCCTATAGGATTAACTCCTACAGGAGGATTTACTCAGGTCCAAACCTGGTTTATGTACATGGAATCCATTTTAGATTTCATGGCTTCTAGCCACTTCTCAAACTTGGGACCAGTGATAGCCTCTTGGTAGGTCACATGATCATCTTGATCCATGATTAATACCTCACCTTGATACGTTACAAGATAACCATATCTCTCAGGTTAGAAATGTATCATGTTTGACCTACGATGGTCTTGTTCTACTTGAACAGGTTGCTCTTCCATAACTACTCGCGTTTTCTGCTCGAGTTCCTCCATAAGTGTGTCAATTTTTTGTGATACTTTAATTTCTTCAAGATCTATTTTCCTCCCACTAACTCCTTTGGAAATAAATTCCTTTTCCATGTATAGTCTAGTTCAAGTGACAAACACTTTGCCCTCAAAAGTATGGTAGAAGTAATACCTTTTGGTTTCTTTAGGATACCCCACAAATAAGCATATGTCAAGTACGGGCTCAAACTTAGTTGAAATTTGTCTTTTCGTATAAACTTCTCAACCCAAAATCTTCATGTAAGACATATGTGGTTTCTTACCACTCCATATCTCATATGGCGTCTTCTCAACCTTTTTGGATGGAACACGGTTAAATGTGTAAGCTGTTGTCAATAGAATATGTCCCCAAAAGGAGTTTAGAAGATCTAAATGACTCATCATGGATCAAACCATGTCTAACAAGGTTTGATTTCTTCTCTCAGATACACCATTCCATTATGGTGTTCCAGGAGGAGTAAGTTGGGATAGAATCCCATGATTTTTTGGATTATCATCAAACTCTAGGCTTAAATATTCACCGCCTCGATCTAATCGAATAGTTTTAATATTCTTATCTAGCTGGTTTTATCCTTGAACTTTCCAAAGGATTCAGATTTGTGTTTCATTTAATACACATAACCATGTCTACTGAAATCATCAGTAAGTGTGATGAAGTATTGAAAACATCATCCAGCTGGTATGTTCAGTGGTCCACATACATCAGTATGTATGAGGGCCAAAATATCATTAGCCCTTTCACCTTTTCCTATGATTGGGGACTTTGTCATTTTTCCAATTAAACAAGATCTGTATGTATCATATGATTCGTAATTAAAAGAGTAAAAGAGTCCATCTTTATGGAGTTTGGAAATGCGCTTCTCATTTATGTGGCCTAAGTGACAATGCCAAAGGTAACTTGGATTTAACTCGTTAGGTTTCACCCTTTTAGTATTAATGTTATGAATTGGCATTTCAAGATCAAGGACATACAATCCATTGTTCATTTGTGCAGTAGCATATAATACATCATTCAAATAAATAGAGCAATAATTGTTCTTTATTATGAGTGAAAAACCAAACTTGTCCAAACAAGAAATAAAAATAATATTCCTGCTAATTACAGGTAGATAATAACAGTTCTTTAACTGAGTTGTTAAACCACTAGGTAAAGTCAATACATAAGTTCCTACGGCTAAAGCAGCAACATTTGCTCCATTTCCAACTCTAGATCTGTTGATTCTAAGTGTTGGCAGCAATTTTGGTAAAACAAAGAGTGTTCACAAGATGGCATGTGTGATGTCTTAACATGAGATATCTTATGTACCTGCTGGAGTTGAAGAACATATGCAAGCAGGATTGTTTCAGAATGCCACTTACAATGCTAAGGCTTCTGATATTGGATGTACCTGCTGGAGCTAAATTGGAAGACATATGTTGCAGGATTGTTTCAGTTGACATACTCATTGTCATGGTAACTGATATGGTTGTACCTGCTATAAAAGGAAACTGGATTATGCAGGATTTTTCCAGATGTCAGACCCGATGTCATGACATCTTGTACACAGAACATTCAGTATGAATGTCTGGTGTTTTGTGATTGCACAATTAATGGCAATCATTGGTTGATTGAAGATATGGCTAGCTGGCGCATTCTATCAGGGATATCAACCAGATTTGTTTATTTTCCAAGGAGATCTTTACAGTTGATATGAAAAGATTTGATTGGAAAATATATCTAGGGTTTTCAAGGTGTCCAATACTTCTATAAAAATGGACTTAGAAAACCTGATTGTACATACAACCAAGACTGAGCAAAATTCAGAGAGAGAGCTAGGGTTTGTGTCTGTAGGTCATTCAAGTCATCCATTGATGATTGAATTGGACTGATTTGTCTTCTTGATCAAAGCTTTGAAGCAAGATCAAGAGTGTGTCTTCTTGATTGAAACTGTGAAGTAAAATCAAGAATATTGTAATTGAAAAGTATTTTCTTTTCACAAGGGATTGTTGTTTAAAATCACGGGTGTGTGATTGTAAGGGAAGTGAGTGGGTTCTCATATCTAAGAGTGCTTAGGTATAAATTGCACGAGTAGAGATTAGGTGAGAAAGACTATAACTTGGTGAAGTGTACGGATAGTCTTTGAACTAATTCTATTATAGTGAATTTCCTTCCTGGCTTGGTAGCCCCCAGACGTAAGTGAGTTGCACCGAACTGGGTTAACAATTGCTTGTGTGATTTGCTTTTCAATTCTGTTTAATTATCCATTGTGTATTAACAGATATTAGTGTCGTGACATTACCTTCGACATCTTATATCTGATACCAGAATTTCAATTGGTATCAGAGCAGGCATCCTGCTTTGGCTCTGGGTGAGATCTAGGGAGAATACTTTCTGGTACAATGGAGAGGGATGGAGGATCTGTTCATAGGCCACCAATTTTGGATGGTTCTAACTATGACTATTGGAAACCAAGAATGGTAGCCTTTTTAAAATCCCTTGATAACAAGGCTTAGAAAGCTGTCTTGACAGGTTGGGTGCACCCTGTTGTTACTAAAGAAGGAGAAGCCATTACTGAGAAAAAGTCTGAAGAACAATGGTCCAAGGAAGAGGATGATCTTGCTCTTGGAAACTCTAAAGCTTTGAATGCCATCTTCAATGGAGTTGACAAGAATATTTTCAGGCTGATAAATAACTGTGAAATAGCCAAAGAGGCTTGGGACATTCTCAAGACCACTCATGAAGGCACATCTAGGGTAAAGATGTCTAGACTTCAGCTGCTCACCTCCAAGTTTGAAAACCTAAGAATGAAAGAAGATGAAAATATTCATGAATTTTACATGAGCATTCTTGAAATTGCCAATGCCTCTGGAGCTTTGGGCGAGAAGATGTCAGATGAAAAGCTGGTAAGAAAAATATTAAGATCACTCCCCAAGAGATTTGCTATGAAAGTCACAGCCATAGAAGAATCTCAAGACATCTCAAATATGAGAGTGGATGAGCTAATTGGGTCCCTCCAGACATTTGAGATGGGAATATGTGAGGGAGCTGAAAAAAAGGCCAAGAGCATAGCTTTTATGTCAAACACCGAAGAGGAAGATGAGGTAGGTGATCACGACATTGATGGAGACCTGGAAAATGAGATAGCAATGCTGGGAAGACAGTTCAACAGACTAATGAAAAAGGTAGAAGTCAGAGCTAAGGGCAATGTCAAAAACATCACATTGGACATCAATAAATCCAACAGATTTGGTAAGACCACAAAGTCTGAAGAAAAGCCCAAAGAAGTTCAGTGCTATGAGTGTAATGGATATGGTCACATTAAAACTGAATGTGGGACCTACCTCAGGAAACAAAAGAGGAACCTTGTAGCCTCTTGGTCTGATGGAAGTGAAACTGAAGAAGCTACAAATCATGTGAATGCTTTGACAGGAAGATGGGGGTCTGAGGAAGAGTCAATTGATGATGAAAGATCCTTTGAAGAGCTGGACACTACCTATAAAGAGTTGTGCCACAGAAGGGCAGGAGTGTGCAGACAAGTTGAAAAACATAAGCAAGTGATAGCTCAGCTGAAAAATGAGAAGAAAGAGTATATGGAAACCATCTCAAAATTGGAAACTAAGGTTGTTTTCTTGAATTCCAAACTAGATGAGATGACTAAGTATGTAAAAATGCTTAACAATGGATCTGCCACCCTAGACAAGATTCTCCAGACTGGGAAAATAAATGGAAACAAATCTGGCATTGGATTCAAGGCTGAGTGTAGTTGCAAATCAAAATCCAAATCTAAGAGCAACCATGGTAAAAGCAAACCTGAGATGTCACATCAGATGTCACAACACCAGAAAGGGAACCATCAAAGATGGAAATGCAAATACTGTGGAAAATTTGGCCACCTGAAGCCCTTCTGTTATAACCTATATGGCTATCATGGTCATGTTCAGTCTCAACACCAATCTAGGTTCAAACATCACAGGACTGTCAGCAGAAAGCAATGGGCTCTCAAGACAAAGGTCACAAGTCTAATAGCCCACACTTCCCTCAGAGTTTCAGCCAAAGAAGATTGGTATTTTGACAGTGGTTGCTCCATACATATGAATGGGAACAAAAACCTGTTGACTGAACTTCATCCTCATGCCATGAGTTATGTTACATTTGGTGATGGTGCAAAAGGTGAAATCAAGGGAATGGGTAGGCTGGATTGCCCTGGAGTTCCTGACCTTGATGATGTTCTACTTGTTAAGGGATTAACTGTGAATGTTATAAGCATCAGTTAACTATGTGATCAAGGTCTGAATGTAAACTTCACAAAAACTGAATATCTGATTACTAACAAAGAAAATAAAGTAATCATGAAGGGAGTTAGGTCCAAAGACAACTGTTAGATGTGGAACTCTAAAGAAACTGGATACTCTTCAATGTGTACCTTAGCCAAAGAAGAAGAAGTAAAAATATGGCATCAAAGATTGGGCCATCTTCACTTGAAAGGTATGAAGAGAATCATATCAATAGAAGCAGTTAGAGGGATTCCCAACTTAAAGATTGATGAGGGAAAAATATGTGGAGAATGTCAGATTGGAAAACAGACAAGGATGTCACACCAGAAGCTCAGACATGACACAACTACCAAAGTCCTGGAACTACTTCATATGGACTTAATGGGACCCATGCAAGTAGAAAGCCTTGGTGGTAAGAAATATGCATATGTGGTGGTAGATGATTTCTCCAGATACACCTGGATCAATTTTATAAGAGAAAAATATGATGTGTTTGAAGTATTTAAGGAGCTGTGTCTAAAACTTCAAAGGGAAAAAGAAAGTCCTGTTATCAAAATTAGAAGTGATCATGGAAAGGAGTTTGAGAACAGCAAATTTGCTGAATTTTGTTCTTCAAAAGGAATTCATCATGAGTTCTCATCTCCCATCACTCCCTAGCAAAATGGTGTGGTGGAAAGAAAAAATAGGACTCTGCAAGAATCAGCCAGAGCTATGATTCATGCTAAGAAGTTACCCTATCACTTTTGGGCTGAAGCCATGAACACAGCCTGCTATGTCCACAACAGAGTGACATTAAAGAAAGGGACTCCCACAACTCTCTATGAAGTCTGGAAAGGAAGAAAACCTACAGTAAAATACTTCCATGTATTTGGTAGTAAATGTTATATCTTAGCTGATCGTGAGAAAAGAAGGAAGATGGATCCCAAAAGTGATGAAGGAATATTTTTGGGCTACTCAACAAACAGCAGAGCCTACAGGGTCTTCAATTCCAGAACTAATGTGTTGATGGAATCCATTAATGTAGTGGTTGATGATCAACAAACTGATGTCACAGACGATGTCGAGACATCTCTGAATGATTCTCCAGTTGACTCCTCAGAAAAGAATAAGGAAGAAGAACCACCTCAAGCTAAACCTGGATATGACAAAATCAACAAGGGACCCTCTATCAGAATTCAGAAGGATCATCCTAAAGACCTTATCATAGGAGACCCAGATAAAGGAGTCACTACTAGATCAAGAGAAGTAATCTCACATGGCTGCTTTGTGTCAAAAATTGAACCTAGAAATATCAAGGAAGCCTTGACTGGTGAGTTCTGGATCAATGCCATGCAAGAAGAGTTAGGTCAATTCAAAAGGAATGAAGTATGGGAATTGGTTCCTAGACCTGAAGGAGTAAATGTCATAGGTACAAAGTGGGTATACAAGAATAAATCTGATGAACAAGGGGTTGTTACTAAAAACAAAGCTAGATTGGTAGCTCAAGGATATACTCAAGTTGAAGGAGTTGACTTTGATGAAAATTTTGCTCCTGTAGCTCGCCTTGAGTCCATTAGATTACTGCTTGGAGTGGCATGTATTCTGAAATTCAAACTGTTTCAGATGGATGTAAAAAGTGCCTTTATAAATGGCTATCTAAATGAAGAAGTATATGTTGAACAGCCTAAAGGTTTCACAGATCCTAACCTTCCAAAACATGTGTACAGATTGAAGAAATCCCTCTATGGGTTAAAACAAGCTCCCAGGGCTTGGTATGAGAGGCTCACAGTGTTCCTCACTGACAATGGATACAGGAAAGGAGGTATTGACAAAACTCTGTTTGTGAAGAATGAAGGAGGGAAGCTCATGGTGGCACAAATATATGTAGATGACATAGTATTTGGTGGAATGTCATAGCAGATGGTTGAACATTTTGTTAGATAAATGCAATCTGAGTTTGAGATGAGCCTTGTTGGAGAACTGACTTACTTTCTTGGGCTACAAGTCAAACAGATGGAAGACTCTATCTTTTTATCTCAAAGCAAGTATGCCAAGAACATTGTGAAGAAGTTTGGCATGGAGAATGCTAGCCATAAAAGAACTCCTACTCCTACACATGTAAAAATCTCCAAAGATGAAAATGGTGTCAGTCTAGATCAAAGTCTATACAGAAGCATGATAGGCAGTCCTCTATATCTCACAGCAAGCAGACCTGACATTGCATTTGCAGTTGGTGTGTGTGCGAGATATCAAGCTGAACCAAAAGTCAGTCACATAAACCAAGTAAAGAGAATACTGAAATATGTCAATGGCACCAGTGACTATGGGATGTTATATACTCATGGATGTGGATCTTTGTTGACTGGATACTGTGATGCAGACTGGGATGGAAGTGCTGATGGTAGGAAGAGCACATCAGGAGGATGTTTCTTCTTAGGAAACAATCTGATTTCGTGGTTCAGCAAGAAACAGAACTGTGTATCTCTTTCCACTGCTGAAGCTGAGTACATAGCAGCGGGAAGTAGCTGTTTTCAACTGGTCTAGATGAAACAAATATTGTCTGAATACAATGTCACACAAGAAGTCATGACATTATACTGTGATAACCTGAGTGCTATAAATATTTCCAAGAATCCTATTCAGCACAGCAGGACAAAGCACATTGATATCAGGCATCACTTCATCAGAGAACTTGTGGAAGAAAAGATCATAGCACTGGAGCATGTTCCTACAGAGAGGCAGTTAGCTGACATATTCATAAAGCCTTGGATGCCAATCAATTTGAATGTTTAAGAGGAAAATTGGGGATCTGTGTGTATGAGAATCTATAGCAATCAAAGGAGTCTGGGGATAGTTCTCACAAAAAGAGTATGGAGTATTGTGAGGAATGGTGTAGCGAAAAATGTGATTGGTGTAAAGATTCTATGAGACTTATTTACCTTTGGTCAATTTTGACTAAAAAGGGGGAGAAGTATGTGGAGTTGGGTGGAGCTGGGTACTGGCTGAGATGGATGTGGCTGATCAGAAGGATAGCTATTATTGAAAGAGGTGCACAGGTGAGGTGCACAGGTGTTTATGTTATAGCAGATGTCAGTGTGACATTCTGGCTGGTACAGGTGCTGGAGTTTTCAGTAGCTGTTTTTTATGAATGCACAGATTTAGGGGGAGAAGAAGTACCCTGGTGCATTGTGCATTTGTGTGTCTTACTAGTTGCATCCATAACTAGTAATTCTGATTGTTGCACAGATTTAGGGGGAGGAGAAGTACCCTTGTGCATGTGTGTATTACTAGTAGCCATAGCTAGTAATTGTTTTTTGCTTCTGTTGCTGATTAAACTACTGGTATGTGGTTTAACTGTTGATAGTTTGCCTTGTGAACAAAAAGGACAGATATATGTTTTAGCCAAAATTTGCCAAAGGGGGAGTTTGTTGATTCTAAGTGTTGGCAGCAATTTTGGTAAAACCAAGAGTGTTCACAAGATGTCATGTGTGATGTCTTAACATGAGATATCCTATGTACCTGCTGGAGTTGAAAAACATATGCAAGCATGATTGTTTCAGAATGCCACTTACAATGCTAAGGCTTTTGATATTGGATGTACCTGCTGGAGCTAAATTGGAAGACATATGTGTCGCATTACGCGAAAAACCGGCGGGAAAACGAAACAACAGAGCCGCCACCGTGCGTTATTTATCCCAAAAGAGGGAAAGGAAACGCTCGAAGTAAACCTAGAAAAGACATGGTCTCGCGACCAAAGAGAATGGGATCGGGAGTCGGTTATGCGAAGGAAAGGTATTAGCACCCCCTACGCATCCGTCGTACTCGACGGGATCCACGCACAAAAGGAAGGAATATGGTTGCTAAAACACTGCTCACAAACACACACACACTGGCTGAAAGAGACACAAGAAAACAAAAGAAACTAACTCGGCAGGATATCGCATCCTGGGCCTACGTAGTCTATCAGGCATAGACATCAGAGTCGACGTAGTTCGGACAGGGGGAAACGTGCTCGCTAGGATGCCGCATCCTATGCATACGTATCTTCTCGGACTAAAGAAGAATCAGAGCACTCGTAGCTCGGCTAACGCACGCCAAACAACACAGGAAATCGACTGCCAATCGCTGGACTTACGTCAAACTCCACACAAAACAGGCAAACATGGAAACCGAATGCCAATCGCTGGACTTACATCAGACTCCGAACCAAACACACGCACACTGGAAACCAAATGCCAATCGCTGGACTTACATCGGACTCCAAGCACACAACAAAAAGATACGGAATGCCAATCGCTGGGCTTACATCCATCTCACAACACACACAAAGACAAAACAAAAAGGGCGCCCGGAGAGATCAGCTCATCTCCTGCCTACGTACCTCATCTGGTATGAGGATCAAGGCGACGTAGTTCCCCTACGCAGGGACAAAGGACTAGCCTAACCAGATACAAAGGGAGATACAACTAGGGAGACTACGACTCGAGCCTAGATGTTATCATGCATATCATCCCTAAGTTAAGGTTGCTATCTAACTTGCACAGGGGGCAAGCTATCCTAAACAACACAGGCAAAGCAAACAATCACACAAATAGCGCACACTATATACAAACAAAGTGGGCTCACACAAGGGTTAGGCTGTGAAACACAAGCCATCTGGAATCGGGTGATGTTAGCTCTTAATCCTAACATTGAGAGTTAGGGTGAAGCAGATGAAATGGGAAGTGAAGATAAGACTTCACAGCTCTTATCCCTGGCCTGGGAGAGCTTTACACAAAGGAATGTGTGGGTTCAGAAAGTTGGAACCCTTCTACACATATGACTGACACAACTGTACAAGGATTTTGGGTTAATATCCATAATGCATCAACACAAGGTGTGTGAGCAAAGGGATGACTCAACAGAATAGCAGGAGATGGATTGCACATCTCTTTTATCTGCCAATTTCCCCTTAGAGGTCTTTTCCTGCTTGGCACAAACTTAAACATACACAAGCATTGCCTCTTAAGGAGGACTTCAGACAGGTGCCTGACCAAGTAACAGGCCAGGTCTTCCAGACTACATGGAGTCAGAGACATTATACCTCAAATTGGTTAAGCAACCAAGCAACAGCAAAAGCAAGTTCACAATGAACTATAGCAACTAATGTACCTGAAAACAATCTAACTCAGTCAATACACAACTCAAAAAGTCAAACAGACAGACTAAAAGTCAACAGTTAACTGTACAAACAGACAACAAGCAATGCATCAAGCAAAGCACAAGCTCAACTCAAAGGAGCTAATCCACCTACAAAATAACTTAATGTTAATCAACATCAATCAAATATAAATCCAAATGAGCAAATGAATCACACTCCTCAAGGCCATATGCTTCTTGTCCTGAAAACACAACTCAAACATAAGCACTAACCACTAGGACATGGCCTAGGGTCAAAGAGGGAGAAATAATTCAAAACAGAACATGAAAATTGGCATGAATCAAATTAAACCAATTAAGAACAATGTCCAAGTGGTCCCATATCCATAACATTCACCAAAATCATTTCACAAAGCAATCATGGCAAAGCATGCAAATTCAAAGCTCATTGACATAACAGCAAGAACAAATCCACATTAATTCACAAATGGCTCCATAAATCTCAAGAAAAATCATGGCTAAACAGCACTCACAACATGATCATCATACCAAAATTCAATGCATTTGGACAAGTATAGGCAAGTCAATTAAAATCCATAAGGCAAGGTATGCACAAACAAGCTCAAACAAGGCACAATTAGATGCATCATCTTAACACAAGCCTAAAACAGAATCCATACATGATAAATGACTCAAACCAAAGCCAAGACAAACTTCAAAGTGTCTAAAATACATGTGCAAAATTTCAGGCTCATAGGATAAACATCAAGCATTTCACAAATTATCTAAATTCATGACTATCCAAAAGTCCCAACATGACCAATCAGCAAAGAAAATCTCAAACAAATTGGAAATACATCCAAAAATTCCACAAAAAAACCACAAGCAATCCTAACATCCAGAAGTAGCATCATGCAAAAAATCATATCAATTGGCATTGAATTGGCAAGGCAAATAAATTCCTCAAATCAAGCAAGCAAAGGTGTGACACACATTGTCACACCTACCTTAATCATATCATATCTCAACATCCAGAAATGCTAAAAATACAAACTCTATACCAAAATGACCATGAATATGTCTAGTTGAAGCACACAAAATCTCAAAGTCATTGGATTAAAATCCATCATTTCACAAGCAAAATGGCAAGGCATGTCAAGAAAACACATGTACACATAATCCCTAGCCAAAAATTAAAATCCATGCGTGCACAATTTCTGGAAAAATCACCATAAAATTCTAGAGATCATGAGGAACATCATGCAAAAAACCTCATCTCCATTGGATTAATATTCATGAAGATATGAATTTTTGAAGTGGAGAGAAAATTAAAAAACCACATAGAAAGCATAGCATGAACATGGAGGCATAAGGTAAAGAAAATGCAAAGGCCAAATGTGGATTTGTCTGAACCGAGGATCGAACCGCGTTAGGATTTGAATTTGGCGCTACTTAAGTGAAACGCTGTGTTTCACTTAAGTCTACATGGCAAAGTGATGCGCGCTGTACCAATCGTTCTGCCACGTTGTGTACAAGTGGACCAATACATGGCTAAAAACAATGAAACACATGCAGGCAAGGCTAAAACAGATCAAACACGATTCTGGAGAAGAAAACCTAGGGTTCTTCATGCGTTCATCAACATTCATGTGCTCAAGAACAATTGTTCACAGAAATTGACAAAACCTATACCATTGGAATCCTCTTCTAACGTACATCACTAATTTAACATCAATTCAACCTAATTCTCACTAACATGCTTGGATCGAGCAAAGATAAGATTCACACATCAAACTTAAAACCACAATAACTTTCTTATTTCTTGATGAAAATCAACGAGGCAAAGCTCAGCATACTCCGGGATCAAAGATCTACAAAATGCATATCATGATTACAAGAATTGTGAGATTCGAATCCTGACCTTGTTTGAAGTGCAGAGTTGGAATCAGTGTCCTTAGGCCTGGAAAAGCAGAAACAGATCTTCTTCAACTCTTGAATGGATGAATGGATGAGGATTCAATGCTCACTCGTGCTTGATGCAACTCCAATCCGCAACTGCCATGAATGATGCTAAGCTCCAACAGTTTCAAATTCTGCTCGAAAATGATGAAGTCTTGCTTCCAAAAGGTCCAATTACACTTGTGGATGATGAATCAATGAAGAACAATGCAAGGTTTGTGCAAAGTTTTGCAGAAAAGTTGAGAGAAAAAGTTTGTGAGATTTTGCAATTGGATCTAGATCTGAACCAAATGAAATGTTAAGCACGAATTCTGTTTTGATTATCCTTATATATGATGGATTAATGAAGTTACTAATCACAATTAACCAAATGCAATAGTAATTAGGGAAATGAAGGTGTAATGGCTAATTTGCAAATGCACCTTAATGTGTGATAACCAATGCTACAGTGCACGATTCTGTGCTTAATTCACCTCAAAAATCCATTTGGAGCCAAATGCCAATGATACCATGTGTGGAAAATGCTTAATTTTTGAATTGGACTTTTTCCCTCCAAAATTCAAATGAAAATCAAATGAAAATGCCAAAATTTTGTGATGAGAATTGATGAAATGTAATGCATGATTTGGATAGAGCATATCAAAACAAGAATGTTGCAAAAAATCCCACTCCATTTGGCCTTTTGGTGTGAAAGTTATCCCCTTTTGAACTTCAAATTTTCTTGGCAAAGATTGATCCATAACTTTTCAACCATACATGAGAAATTCATGTTCTTGGACTTTTTGAAAATGGGAGAACAATATCTTCAACTATCATGTTGGATAAAATTTCATTTGAAGCTTTCTTGATGATGTAAACTTGAGGAGAAAACCTTTCCATTTTTGGCAATTTCAAATTACAGGTCACTTACTATTTTTGGAAACTTTTCATCTGACCTCAAATCCTTCAATGTTGATGTTTGAAATGTCAAATGAGACTTGTATGGACATGAATGAGGCCTCTCTAACCATCTTCCACCTTCAAATCCATGATTTCATGCACAGTTGACTTTGGTTGACCTTTTAGGGTTTCAGATGAATTTCAGCTTGACTGTTGAGCTTTGATTATCCAATCTTTGGCCAAACCACTTCAAAATGATCCTTAGGTCATATGAACTCAATGGACCAACCCTAGGGCTTTGCTTCAATAGGAAATGCACTTGCTTGCTTGCACAACTGGATCTCCTAACCAGTCTTGACTGATGACTTGCACTTGGGCAAAGGACAATGCAATGCTATGCAGTGGACAATGTAATGTTAATGACCTAAAACGAAAATGAATGTACAAAATGGAAGGTGCAAATTTGAGGTGCTACATCTGCCCCTATTCAATCAACTGGGAACCCGAACGGATGAGAGCAACGGCTGTCAGACTTTCAGGGTAAACAGGGATTGAATACCGAAGAACCGTAGAAATTTGCACAATGCGGGGATCCACCAACGGCAACGTCCACTGGGATCTGATATTTATTACGGGGGATTTTGGTTTTGATTTTCAAGGGTATAGTCACATCCAGACACCGAGAGACGATGAATGGGGGAAAGAAATCACAACTAGATGCCAACGGACAACTAGGAAAAACTCAACGTTTACCAAAACCAACGGAGAGGTAACCAGACATCAACGGATGAATGGGAAGACTCGACCAGACGTCAACGGACGAAAGGGAGAAGCTCGACGTTTATCGACACCAACGGAGAAAGGTGACCAGACATCAACGGATGAATGGGAAGACTCGACCAGACGCCAACGGACGAACGGGAGAAGCTCGACGTTTATCGACACCAACGGAGAAAGGTGACCAGACATCAACGGATGAATGGGAAGACTCGACCAGACGTCAACGGACGACATGGGAGAAGCCCGACGTTTATCGACACCAACGGAGAAAGGTGACCAGACATCAACGGATGAATGGGAAGACTCGACCAGACGTCAACGGACGACATGGGAGAAGCTCTACGTTTATCGATACCAACGGAGAAAGGTGACCAGACAGGACGTTTACCGACGACTCTACTGGGGAACTCTGAATGAGGATTGACCAGACATTAATGAACGACTGGGGAATAGGATATACAATCAGACGTCAACGGACAAATGCGAAAAACTCAACGTTTACCGAAACCAACGGAGAGGTAACTCTGAGGGGAAGGGTACAACTATACGTCGACGGACGAAATAGGAAAAACTCAACGTTTATCGAAACCAACGGAGAGGTGACTATTCTGGGGAGAGTGAAATATAACTCAACCAAACGTCAACGGACGACTGGGAAAAACTCAACGTTTATCGAAACCAACGGAGAGGTAACTCTTTGGGGAAAAGTGAACATAACCAATCATCAACGGACGACTGGGAAAAACTCAACGTTTATCAAAACCAACGGAGAGGTAACCCTGTGGGGAATCAACAGACATTAACAAATGATCTGTGGGGAATATGCAACTATACGTCAATGGACGCATAGGAAAAACTCAACGTTTATCGAAACCAACGGAGAAGGTGACTCTTATTGGGGATAATCCGACTAGACGTTCGCGGACGACTAGAAAAAACTCAGCGTTTATCGAAACCAATAGAGAGGTAAACTCTGGGGAGGGTATTACGAACATCGAAAGATGATGTTTACCGACATCAAAAGAATACCAGACATTTACGAGTGACTGGGGTAAGACTCGATGTTTACCGACACCGAAAGAGGGTGTTTACCGACACCAAACAAATAAAACACGCGGGTGCTGACATGACACTGACCAGTATCACAAGATGACATCTACACATGTCAAGGCAAGGCTAAACACTTGCTGGGGATCTCACTGGGGAGAATCAGGCTTTCTTTCACACACGGGTGAGGAAATAAACCTCTCTGGGGGGTATCAATCCCGAATGCTGTCAGGAGCAACTGTAGCAAACGTGTTGTACAGATGTTGAACAAAGATCCGCCTCTGCCGGGGATACAGTCTGACTGGGTCAACACATGAATGCATATGTTTGAATTTTTCTATGGCGTAATGCTCCATTATGAATGGAAATGCTACGCGATTTGAGGATGCAATGATTTCTACATGCAAGATGCAAAATGATGAACTCCGGCTGGGGAGCCAAAGAATCAGATACTCCAACTCTGTGGGGAGACTCTGCTTGAGGAATACTCTGCGGGGAAAGCACCGACTTCTCACTCATGCTGGAGAAAATAATACTGTTGATGGGGAAAGGATAGACTCCGCTGGGGACATCCTTCATAGGACCCGATCCACTCGGGGACTCCACTTGGGGAAACAATCAATACGACTCGCTGGGGAGAATTGCCAACGAGTAGGATAAACTCTGCTTCGGGAAATAAATGCTACTCCGTTGCGGAATAAGCAAGGCGACTGCGCTGAGGAACCATCAATACAAGTCCACTGGGGCAAAATAAGGCGACTTCATTGCGGACGACCCAACCAATCCACAAGTAGGATAAACTCTGCTGGAAATAATCTTCACCGAACCGGATTCACTTGGGGAACCTGCTGGGGAAAACCATCAACACAAACCTCTACTCGGGAGATCTGCTAGGGAAAGCAACTCTGTTGGGGAAAACACACCACTCTGCTGAGGAAGAGCAACACTCTGGTGAGGAAAGTAATATACCAGACTATGCTAGAGAAAGACATCCACAACCCTGCTAGGGATGAGCGTTCACGACCACGCTGGGATAACAGTACTTCAAACCCGACTGCTGGGGAACGGAACTACTCCACTGATACCTCCGCTGGGGATACAACACCCTTCCAACTCAGTGTGGATCTCAACTGGGGAAATATTCGCTGGGGGATACACCCACTTCCAGGCCTGCTGGGGATAGGCAATTCTTAGATCTGCTGGGGATCGAAGGCACTGTCCACAGGCGTCTCTACAGGGGAGAATAGCTCCGAGAGCTCTCATACTTGCTTGGGAAATAACTGCTGGGGAAGCGTCCTCACAGATGACAACCTGCAAAACAGCACAACAAACATGCCCCAGGGGTTGCATGGACAAGATACGCTCAAGTGTCCTCAACATTCAAAATGATTTTCAAATGTTTTTATCTTTCCGCACGTTTATTGTTTAGCCTTCATGTTTTTATATGCAATGCTTATCAAAAATTCGGACGTTTTTTTGCAAACAAAACAGTAAAATAAAAAACAAGGGAGCTATTTATCTGAATAACGACTTTTATTGATTGAAAAATGTGCCTGAAAAGGCGAATACATTGGGAAGCAATTCCTAGAAAGAGGTAATTGCGCACAAAAGGAAAAATCTATCCTAATGGCAATGTGAACACGACATCCACTATTTCCCAATTCTGTTATAACTCACAGATCATCAGTTTTCCTCCCAACTTCCTTGCTTTCTGAGAAGAATGACTGGACCGATCACATCTTTGGAGATGGCAGATGACGAAGCGCGATGAAGTACAGATAACTCAGACTGTAGTCTTCGCTTTAATCCCTCTTTTGCCTGGATCGCCCTTTCGGGTTTTCAATCCACCGGGATACCCATTTTTGCCTAAGTCGCCCTTGCGGGTTTTTGACTTACCGGGTGTACAAATTCTTTTCATTTTTTATCCCTAATTTTTGCCCGAACCTTTTCTTTCTGTTTTTTGGTTCGCCGGGATGCCCTTTTTTGCCTGGACTCTTTTATTCTTTTTGTCCAGCGGGTCAATTTATGCGAAGTATTTTTTGACTACATCTGAGTTAACAGGGGACGGGAAATCTTCACCATCCATAGTTGTAAGCATCAAGGCCCCACCGGAGAAGACCTTCTTCACCACATATGGACCTTCGTAATTAGGAGTCCACTTACCCCTGTTATCTGTACCGGGAGGAAGGATCCTCTTCAAGACTAGATCACCAATCTGATAGCTTCGAGGACGCACTTTCTGATCAAAGGCTCGCTTCATCCTTCTCTGATATAACTGCCCATGGAACACAACTGCTAGCCGTCTCTCTTCGATAAGGCTCAACTCATTAAACCTTGTTCGAATCCACTCGGCTTCGTCAAGCTTGACATCTAACAAAACTCTCAGAGAAGGAATCTCCACTTCAACAGGTAGGACTGCTTCCATACCATACACAAGGGAGTACGGGGTTGCCCCGGTCGACGTACGCACTGAGGTACGGTACCCATGCAAAGCGAAAGGCAGCATCTCATGCCAATCCTTGTACGTCACGACCATCTTCTGCACAATCTTCTTGATATTCTTGTTCGCCGCCTCTACAGCACCATTCATCTTCGGTCTGTAAGGAGAAGAATTGTGATGTTCAATCTTGAAATCTTTGCAAAGCTCTTTCATCATCTTGTTATTGAGATTCGAACCATTATCAGTAATGATTCTCTCAGGAACTCCATAACGACAGATGATTTCTTTCTTAATGAACCGGGCAACCACTTGTTTGGTAACATTAGCATAGGAAGCTGCTTCCACCCATTTAGTGAAGTAATTAATCGCAACCAGGATGAAGCGATGTCCATTCGAAGCAGTAGGCTCAATCTTCCCAATCATATCAATCCCCCACATGGCAAACGGCCAAGGCGAGTTCATGACATTCAGAGGGCTTGGTGGTACATGCACCTTATCAGCATAAATTTGACACTTATGGCATTTCCGAGCGTACTTGAAACAATCGAATTCCATAGTCATCCAGTAATAACCGGCTCTCAACAGTTTCTTCGACATCGCATGACCACCAGCATGGGTACCAAACGAACCTTCATGCACTTCCTGCATCAACATGTCTGCTTCGTGTCTATCCACGCATCTGAGCAAGACCATGTCAAAGTTCCTCTTGTACAGCACGTCATCCTGATTCAGATAAAAGCTTCCAGCTAGCCTTCTCAGGGTTTTCTTATCATTCTTCGAGGCACCTTCAGGATACTCCTGGCTCTTGAGGAAGTTCTTGATGTCATAATACCATGGTTTCTCATCAACAACAGACTCGGCTGCAAACACATACGCAGGCCTCTCGAGTCGATTCACCGCAACATGTGGCACATGATTCCACCAATGAACTTTGATCATAGAAGACAAAGTAGCCAAGGCATCAACCATCTGATTCTCATCCCGGGGGACGTGATACAACTTCACCTTCTTGAAGAACGTCAGTATTCTTCTGGTGTAATCTCTATAAGGAATCAAATGCGGCTGATTCGTATTCCAATCTCCATTGACCTGATTGATCACTAGAGCGGAATCTCCATAAATGTCAAGCGTCTTGATTCTCAAATCAATGGCTTCTTCTATCCCCATGATACAAGCCTCATACTCAGCCTCGTTGTTGGTGACGTCAAAAGTCAATCTGGCAGAAAAAGGTATATGAGCACCTTTGGGATTGATCAGCACTGCACCAACACCATTACCGTTCACATTCACAGCCCCATCGAACATCAGCGTCCACTTGTCATCAAGATCCGGTCCTTCTTCGACAAGAGGCTCTTCACAATCTTTCATCTTAAGATACATGATGTCTTCATCAGGGAATTCAAACATCATAGGCTGATAATCATCAATCGGTTGTTCAGCGAGATAGTCTGACAGAATACTACCTTTGATAGCCTTCTGAGACGTGTACTGGATATTATACTCTGTTAAGATCATCTGCCAACGGGCAACACGTCCGGTGAGAGCCGGCTTCTCAAAGATGTATTTCACTGGATCCATCTTAGAAATCAACAAGGTAGTATGGTTCAGCATATACTGCCTCAGTCGGCGAGCAGCCCAGGCCAAAGCACAGCAAGTTTTCTCAAGCTGTGAATATTTGATTTCACAGTCGGTAAACTTTTTGCTAAGGTAGTATATGGCATGCTCTTTTCGACCAGACTCGTCATGCTGTCCCAATACACACCCCATCGAGTTCTCAGTCACTAACAGGTACATTATCAGCGGTCTCCCAGGAACTGGAGGAATTAGGATTGGAGGTTTCTGTAGATACTCTTTTATCTTGTCAAAAGCTTTCTGAAAATCATCATTCCACCTGATTGCTTGATTCTTTCTCAGCAATTTGAATATCGGTTCACACGTGGCAGTTAGGTGAGATACAAACCTTGCAATGTAGTTCAATCTCCCTAAAAACCCACGAACCTGCTTTTCTGTTTTCGGTTCAGGCATTTCTTGAATAGCTTTGACTTTTGCTGGATCAACCTCAATCCCTTTCTCACTGACAATGAAGCCTAGCAGCTTCCCAGATCTCACACCAAACGTACACTTGTTCGGGTTCAGCCTCAGTTTGAACTTTCTCAATTTGTCAAACAACTTCTGCAAATTAACCAGGTGCTTCTCTTCTGTCTGCGACTTCGCAATCATATCATCCACGTACACTTCAATCTCTTTGTGCATCATGTCATGAAAGAGAGTCGTCATAGCCCTCTGATAGGTAGTACCGACATTCTTCAGCCCAAATGGCATCACCTTATAGCAGAACGTGCCCCAAGGTGTAATGAATGTCGTCTTTTCCATGTCCTCTGGCGCCATCTTGATCTGATTATATCCAGAGAAACCATCCATGAAAGAGAATACCGAGGATTGAGCCGTATTATCAACCAATACATCAATGTGAGGTAATGGGAAATCATCTTTCGGACTCGCTCTATTCAGATCCCGGTAATCGACACACATTCTGACTTTGCCATCCTTCTTCGGCACAGGAACGATGTTGGCCACCCACGGGGGATAAGTTGTCACTGACAAGAAACCCGCAACAAACTGCTTCTGAACCTCTTCCTTGATCTTAACAGCCATATCAGGACTCGTTCTTCGAAGCTTCTGCTTGACCGAAGGACAATCTTCTCTGAAAGGTAGTCTATGCACTACAATATCAGTATCCAACCCAGGCATATCTTGATAAGACCAGGCGAATATCTCCACGTACTCTCTCAGCATCTCAATCAACCTGCTCTTGACCTCTGTCTTCAAAGCAGCCCCGATCTTAATATCTTTTCTGGCGTCCTCAGTACCAAGATTAACAATCTCCAACTCCTCCTGATGAGGTTGGATGACCCTTTCCTCTTGCTTCAGCAATCTAACCAATTCTTTAGGGAGTTCACAGTCTTCCTCACTCTCCTCTTCAGCTTGGTAGATGGGATTATTGAAATCATACTGAGCCATAACAGAACTGTTCATAGTGGATGCCGTGAGATCACTTCTGCATGTTTAATGCTTTGTTTTAGAAAAAGAGTTCAATAAAGTCACAAAAACAAAAACATTGCCATTTTTATTTTTATTTTTAAAAACGAAAACAAAAATAGAACGACAAGGATCACAAAATTGTTTGCAAAACGTCCTTTATTAATGATAATCACTGAAAACATGATGAGGCCCTACAATGAACCACTACGCCTTGGGCAGAACGTAGGGTTTTGTGCAGAATGAAAAAACAAAAGAAAATTACTCTGTTTGAAGAGTAACTTGGACCACATCTTCTGCTGTCCAATTGCTGATCACTTCCCCTGGTGCACACGGGCGAACCCAATTGTCGAGATCATAATCACTGTCACCATCTTCACTACTGGCCGCAAAGACGTCACCGTGATTCATCAGCCCATCGCTGGTAAAGGTACTCGGACCTGCTTGGACACCTTGCTCCGCTTGCAAAGGTTGATAGCCAATACCAAATTTATCCTCTTTGACAGGCAAATCCACCATCTTGCCCCAGCCTTCGGCTCTGCCAAAGTCAACAACCTCCTTGGCCTGCTTGTAAGACGCAATCGAAGCACCCAGCTTTCTCTGATCAGCAAACGCCACCCTCTCGAGAGCAACAGTCTCAAACGCCTGGCATAAGGTTTCGTGGATCTCGCCATCCACCTCTACATATTTGAACGAGGATAGGTGACTCACCAGAATATCTTCTTCGCCGCACACGGTCACAATCTGACCGTTCGAGACATACTTAAGCTTTTGGTGGAGAGTTGACGAAACTGCCCCTGCTGCATGAATCCACGGACGTCCCAACAAACAACTGTAAGCAGGCTGGATGTCCATAACATAGAAGATGATATCGAAAACCTCCGGACCTATCTTCACCGGCAAGGTAACTTCACCAAACACAGAACGTTTGGATCCGTCAAATGCACGAACTATCAGGTCACTAGGAGTAAGCACAACCCCTTCAACAGATATCTTCTTTAGAATTTGCTTAGGCAGCACATTCAGCGACGAGCCAGTGTCTACCAACACGTGAGACAATACAGCACCCTTGCATTCCATGGTGATATGCAAGGCTTTGTTATGATTACGTCCCTCAGGCGTTAAGTCTAGGTTAGTGAACCCTAAACCATACCTGGTGCTCACGTTGGCGATCACGCCCTCCAGTTGATTGACAGAAATCTCTTGAGGTACATACGCCATGTTCAGCATCTTCAATAAGGCGTTCCGATGTGCCTCAGAGCACAGCAGCAAAGAGAGAATTGAAATTTTGGACGGAGTCTGGTTAAGCTGATCTACAATCTTGTAGTCACTCTTCTTAATTATTTTCATGAACTCCTCCATGTCCTTTTCAAATGAACCCTCAGGCACCTCCTTCTGAGCCGGTTCTTCATCAACCACTGCTTGTTTGCCCTTAGCCTTGGCGAGAGCCTCGACATTATTGTCTCTTAAAGGTTGTGGAGCAAACAAACGTCCACTGCGAGTAAATCCTCTGGTCCTCCGACATTGTCCACAACGGGACTTGCAACCACAGGAGTTTTGTTAGGCACACTGATAGTCACAGGCGACTGATTGACCGGCCTCGTCGGATTCTCAGCCCTTTTGTTATTGCGATAAGCGTTGTCATATCTCCACGGAACAGCCCGATTGTCAACAGCCCTTCTGACCGGAGCGGTAATGGTTGTTGGATTACTAGTGGTTACAGGTGCAGCAATGGTAACAGGAGTACCACTTGTTGCAGACGCACTAACCCTCTGACCACGTCCTTCAGACGGTTTAAAGTAGATAGTGACAGTTGACACTGACCCATGATCTTTAACAGCCCGACTGAATTGCAGACAGCCCTCATCCATCAAACCCTGGATATCGGCCCTTAACTGGTCACAACCATTATCTGATTCAGCACAAACTGCACAGTCTTCATCACAGCCCGGGTAGACACCCCCATTTAGCAGACGGCCCTTCACAACTGACAGAGAAGTCTGGACATCGTCCACACTGACAACCAAATCTTCAGCCTCTGCCCCTTCAATACTATTCACTCGGTGAGCACCATGCGGCGGCATAGGGTTATTTACAACATTCGGTACAGGAGCAAAATTGATAGTTTTGGCATCAATCAGGTCCTGGACTTTATGATGAAAAGCCCTGCAGTTCTCAATGTGGTGTCCCGGCGCACCAGAGTGAAAGTCACAACACATGTTGGCATCATACCCAGGTGGTATTTTTGTCAACGGCGCCATAGTCCTCAATTCGACAAACCCTAGTCTGAGCAACTCAGGCAGTAACTCAGCATAGGTCATTGGCAGTGGGTCAAAACGTCTATCAGGCATCCTCTGCCTTGGCTGATATGGACGTTGCTGTTGTTGTTGTGGTGGTGGTGGTTGAACCCTCTGTTGTTGCGGTTGTTGACGTTGTTGAGGTGCCGGAATTGTCACTGCAGCAACCTGACGGTATTGATTTCTATTCCCAACTCTTCGACTATGCTGTACAGCACTAGCTTCGCCCTCTCTCCGACGAGGTACCCCAGCAAAAGGTTTCTTGGACGACGAGGAACCCACATCCTGAATCTTACCATCTTTGATCAGGCTTTCAGTCCTCTCTCCGCAGATAACCACATCCGAAAAACTACCGAATGGGCAGCTTCCCATCCGGTCCATAAAAACACCTTGAAGAGTACCGATGAACATGTCAGTTAACTCCCTCTCCAGCATAGGGGGTTGAACTCTTGCAGCCAATTCGTGCCACCTCTGGGCGTACTCCTTGAAGCTTTCTCCCGATTTTTGACATAGACTCTGCAACTGAGTCCGGCTAGGCGCCATGTCCATATTATGCTTGTATTGCCTCAAGAAGGCCTCACCCAGATCCTTCCAACAGCGGATAGAATCTCTCTTCAGTTTCATGTACCAATCCAAGGAAGCCCCAGATAGACTATCCTGGAAGAAATACATCCACATCTTTTCATCATCGGTGTAAGCAGAGATTTTCCGATAATAGGCCTGCACATGGGTGCGAGGGCAAGAAGCACCATTATACTTGTCGAACGAGGGTGCTTTGAATTTGTAGGGAATCCTCAACCCCTCTACCAGCCCCATGTTTATAACGTCAAAACCCAGGGAATTCTGACATTCCATGGCTCTTATCTTCTCAGCAAGGGCATCAACCTTCCGATCTCTATCCTCAACCCTTACAGCAACTTCATCATCTTCACTCAGCAGTGTGAACATGTCCTCTTGTCTGTCGACAATCGGAGCAGGATGACGAACTGGAGCCCGGGTAGCTCTGACATTGACAGTCTCTGCAGCAAGAGGTTGTCCATTGATCCTAATCCCCCTTAACTCATCCCCTACAGCATAGTCATTGGCGGGAGCAGCAACATTAACGTTCTCATGAACAGGTGCACCAACACGTGAAGCGCGGTTGGACGTCTGAATCACAGTCTCTTGTCTCTGAACCAGGGCTCGAAGTTCTTCCTGACCTTGCGCAACCCCTTGCATCATCATCATGAACTGGGCCATATTCGCCCTCATCTCAGCCAACTCGGTCTGAACCTGATCCATACTTCTCTGTTGATTGAGTCTGGTTGAATACCGGTGCGGTCTTTGATCAGCTATCCTGCCTGTCACAGGAACCAGAGTGAGAAGTCACGAACAAGAACACCTGTTATGCAAAATGACATAGTATGATGCGTGTGATGCGTATGCGGGTTAAATTTTTTTCATGCATTATTTATTTTTCTTTTTCTTTTTTTTTTTGAAAATAAACATGCTATGATGCAAATGATGGAGCCATGACTGGTCGGCTGAGCATATCGCGGCACAGGATCAAAGCTTCGACTTGAACTCGGAACCACAAATCATCTGAAACCCAAAGTCATCTGAACCCAAGTCAACATCTGAGCAAGTACCCTCAAATTCAGCCCAGGGATCCGAAATAAACGGAACCCTCCGATCAATACCAGGGTCAAACCTTCGGCGTCTCAAAATAAAGATCCATAAATCCGACTTAATCATAATCACCATCACAGAATCACTGGCAAAAATATTTACTTGAAAGAATCAAACCCTCCCCTCACAGGTGAATTCTAACAAGGTCATCCTAAGGCGGACAGTGGTCTCGACAATCGGGCAAAGATACTCAACGGGTTTGCCCTTTCGGGTGTGCCGTTGTAGCTCTCTTAAGATCATCTGAACCAAAGATCCGGGAAAGATCGGTCACCGAAGTCAATAGCCCAGATGAGATGAATCAACCAAAGTGGATACTCCACAAAGATAGAGCACACTCAACTGAACCTCGTCCGGCTTGTGGTATGTCACGTCGCCAAAAACATGTTGACCTAACATGAGAGGCAACATGAGACCACACTAATCCTAGGTGTATACTCGGGCCTGGGTTTTAGCCCCACTCAGAACACCCACGCCAAACAGAGGAACCAACCTGTACAGGATCAGCACAATGATAGTATGATGCATGCAAACAGATATGCACATATATACAACATAATAATCATAAATGCAATAAATAACAGCAAACAGCAACCAAAACCCTAACCTAGAGAGCGCTAGGAGAGACTCGCTTAGGGAAGATGGACCAGCAAGAGGTCAACTTCTCTTTATATCCCCAGCAGAGTCGCCAGCTGTCGCATTACGCGAAAAACCGGCGGGAAAACGAAACAACAGAGCCGCCACCGTGCGTTATTTATCCCAAAAGAGGGAAAGGAAACGCTCGAAGTAAACCTGGAAAAGACATGGTCTCGCGACCAAAGAGAATGGGATCGAGAATCGGTTATGTGAAGGGAAGGTATTAGCACCCCTACGCATGCGTCGTACTCGACGGGATCCACGCATAAAAGGAAGGAATATGGTTGCTAAAACACTGCTCACAAACACACACACACTGGCTGAAAGAGACACAAGAAAACAAAAGAAACTAACTCGGTTGGATATCGCATCCTGGGCCTACGTAGTCTATCAGGCATAGACATCAGAGTCGACGTAGTTCGGACAGGGGGAAACGTGCTTGCTAGTATGTCGCATCCTATGCATACGTATCTTCTCGGACTAAAGAAGAATCAGATCACTCGTAGCTCGGCTAACGCACGCCAAACAACACAGGAAATCGACTGCCAATCGCTGGACTTACGTCAAACTCCACACAAAATAGGCAAACATGGAAACCGAATGCCAATCGCTGGACTTACATCAGACTCCGAACCAAACACACGCACACTGGAAACCAAATTCCAATCGCTGGACTTACATCGGACTCCAAGCACACAACAAAAAGATACGGAATGCCAATCGCTGGGCTTACATCCATCTCACAACACACACAAAGACAAAACAAAAAGGGCGCCCGAAGAGATCAGCTCATCTCCTGCCTACATACCTCATCTGGTATGAGGATCAGGGCGACGTAGTTCCCCTACGCAGGGACAAAGGACTAGCCTAACCAGATACAAAGGGAGATACAACTAGGGAGACTACGACTCGAGCCTAGATGTTATCATGCATATCATCCCTAAGTTAAGGTTGCTATCTAACTTGCACAGGGAGCAAGCTATCCTAAACAGCACAGGCAAAGCAAACAATCACACAAATAGCACACACTATATACAAACAAAGTGGGCTCACACAAGGGTTAGGCTGTGAAACACAAGCCATCTGGAATCGGGTGATGTTAGCGCTTAACCCTAACATTGAGAGTTAGGGTGAAGCAGATGAAATGGGAAGTGAAGATAAGACTTCACAGCTCTTATCCCTGGCCTGGGAGAGATTTAGACAAAGGAATGTGTGGGTTCAGAAAGTTGGAACCCTTCTACACATATGACTGACACAACTGTATAAGGATCTTGGGTTAATATCCATAATGCATCAACACAAGGTGTGTGAGCAAAGGGATGACTCAACAGAATAGCAGGAGATGGATTGCACATCTCTTTTATCTGCCAATTGCCCCTTAGAGGTCTTTTCCTGCTTGGCACAAACTTAAACATACACAAGCATTGCCTCTTAAGGACGACTTCAGACAGGTGCCTGACCAAGTAACAGGCCAGGTCTTCCAGACTACATGGAGTCAGAGACATTATACCTCAAATTGGTTAAGCAACCAAGCAACATCAAAAGCAAGTTCACAATGAACTATAGCAACTAATGTACCTGAAAACAATCTAACTCAGTCAATACACAACTCAAAAAGTCAAACAGACAGACTAAAAGTCAACAGTTAACTGTACAAACAGACAACAAGCAATGCATCAAGCAAAGCACAAGCTCAAATCAAAGGAGCTAATCCACCTACAAAATAACTTAATGTTAATCAACATCAATCAAATATAAATCCAAATGAGCAAATGAATCACACTCCTCAAGGCCATATGCTTCTTGTCCTGAAAACACAACTCAAACATAAGCACTAACCACTAGGACATGGCCTAGGGTCAAAGAGGGAGAAATAATTCAAAACAGAACATGAAAATTGGCATGAATCAAATTAAACCAATTAAGAACAATGTCCAAGTGGTCCCATATCCATAACATTCACCAAAATCATTTCACAAAGCAATCATGGCAAAGCATGCAAATTTAAAGCTCATTGACATAACAGCAAGAACAAATCCACATTAATTCACAAATGGCTCCATAAATCTCAAGAAAAATCATGGCTAAACATCACTCACAACATGATCATCATACCAAAATTCAATGCATTTGGACAAGTATAGGCAAGTCAATTAAAATCCATAAGGCAAGGTATGCACAAACAAGCTCAAACAAGGCACAATTAAATGCATCATCTTAACACAAGCCTAAAACAGAATCCATACATGATAAATGACTCAAACCAAAGCCAAGACAAACTTCAAAGTGTCTAGAATACATGTGCAATATTTCAGGCTCATAGGATAAACATCAAGCATTTCACAAATCATCTAAATTCATGACTATCCAAAAGTCCCAACATGACCAATCAGCAAAGAAAATCTCAAACAAATTGGAAATACATCCAAAAATTCCACAAAAAAACCACAAGCAATCCTAACAACCAGAAGTAGCATCATGCAAAAAATCATATCAATTGGCATTGAATTGGGAAGGCAAATAAATTCCTCAAATCAAGCAAGCAAAGGTGTGACACACATTGTCACACCTACCTTAATCATATCATATCTCAACATCCAGAAATGCTAAAAATACAAACTCTATACCAAAATGACCATGGATATGTCTAGTTTAACCACACAAAATCTCAAAGTCATTGGATTAAAATCCATCATTTCACAAGCAAAATGGCAAGGCATGTCAAGAAAACACATGTACACACAATCCCTAGCCAAAAATTAAAATCCATGCGTGCACAATTTCTGGAAAAATCACCATAAAATTCTAGAGATCATGAGGAACATCATGCAAAAAACCTCATCTCAATTGGATTAATAGTCATGAAGATATGAATTTTTGAAGTGGAGAGAAAATTCAAAAAACGACATAGAAAACATAGCATGAACATGGAGGCATAAGGTAAAGAAAATGCAAAGGCCAAATGTGGATTTGTCTGAACCGAGGATCGAACCGCGTTAGGATTTGAATTTGGCGCTACTTAAGTGAAACGCTGCGTTTCACTTAAGTCTACATGGCAAAGTGATGCGCGCTGTACCAATCGTTCTGCCACGTTGTGTACAAGTGGACCAATACATGGCTAAAAACAATGAAACACATGCAGGCAAGGCTAAAACAGATCAAACACGATTCTGGAGAAGAAAACCTAGGGTTCTTCATGCGTTCATCAACATTCATGTGCTCAAGAAAAATTGTTCACAGAAATTGACAAAACCTATACCATTGGAATCCTCTTCTAACGTACATCACTAATCTAACATCAATTCAACCTAATTCTCACTAACATGCTTGGATCGAGCAAGATAAGATTCACACATCAAACTTAAAACCACAATAACTTTCTTATTTCTTGATGAAAATCAACGAGGCAAAGCTCAGCATACTCCGGGATCAAAGATCTACAAAATGCATATCATGATTACAAGAATTGTGAGATTCGAATCCTGACCTTGTTTGAAGTGCAGAGTTGGAATCAGTGTCCTTAGGCCTGGAAAAGCATAAATAGATCTTCTTCAACTCTTGAATGGATGAATGGATGAGGATTCAATGCTCACTCGTGCTTGATGCAGCTCCAATCCGCAACTGCCATGAATGATGCTAAGCTCCAACAGTTTCAAATTCTGCTCGAAAATGATGAAGTCTTGCTTCCAAAAGGTCCAATTACACTTGTGGATGATGAATCAATGAAGAACAATGCAAGGTTTGTGCAAAGTTTTGCAGAAAAGTTGAGAGAAAAAGTTTGTGAGATTTTGCAATTGGATCTAGATCTGAACCAAGTGAAATGTTAAGCACGAATTCTGTTTTGATTATCCTTATATATGATGGATTAATGAAGTTACTAATCACAATTAACCAAATGCAATAGTAATTAGGGAAATGAAGGTGTAATGGCTAATTTGCAAATGCACCTTAATGTGTGATAACCAATGCTACAGTGCACGATTCTGTGCTTAATTCACCTCAAAAATCCATTTGGAGCCAAATGCCAATGATACCATGTGTGGAAAATGCTTAATTTTTGAATTGGACTTTTTCCCTCCAAAATTCAAATGAAAATCAAATGAAAATGCCAAAATTTTGTGATGAGAATTGATGAAATGTAATGCATGATTTGGATAGAGCATATCAAAACAAGAATGTTGCAAAAAATCCCACTCCATTTGGCCTTTTGGTGTGACAGTTATCCCCTTTTGAACTTCAAATTTTCTTGGCAAAGATTGATCCATAACTTTTCAACCATACATGAGAAATTCATGTTCTTGGACTTTTTGAAAATGGGAGAACAATATCTTCAACTTGCATGTTAGACAAAATTTCATTTGAAGCTTTCTTGATGATGTAAACTTGAGGAGAAAACCTTTCCATTTTTGGCAATTTCAAATTACAGGTCACTTACTATTTTTGGAAACTTTTCATCTGACCTCAAATCCTTCAATGTTGATGTTTGAAATGTCAAATGAGACTTGTATGGACATGAATGAGGCCTCTCTAACCATATTTCACCTTCAAATCCATGATTTCATGCACAGTTGACTTTGGTTGATCTTCTAGGGTTTCAGATGAATTTCAGCTTGACTGTTGAGCTTTGATCATCCAATCTTTGGCCAAACCACTTCAAAATGATCCCTAGGTCATATGAACTCAATAGACCAACCCTAGGGCTTTGCTTCAATAGGAAATGCACTTGCTTGCTTGCACAACTGGATCTCCTAACCAGTCTTGACTAATGACTTGCACTTGGGCAAAGGATAATGCAATGCTATGCAGTGGACAATGTAATGTTAATGACCTAAAATGAAAATGAATGTACAAAATGGAAGGTGCAAATTTGAGGTGCTAAAGCTGCCCCTATTCAATCAACTGGGAACCCGAACGGATGAGAGCAACGGCTGTTAGACTTTCAGGGTAAACAGGGATTGAATATCGAAGAACCGTAGAAATTTGCACAATGCGGGGATCCACCAACGGCATCGTCCACTGGGATCTGATATTTATTACTGGGGATTTTGGTTTTGATTTTCAAGGGTACAGTCACATCCAGACACCGAGGGACGATGAATGGGGGAAAGAAATCACAACTAGATGCCAACGGACAACTAGGAAAAACTCAACGTTTACTAAAACCAACGGAGAGGTAACCAGACATCAACGGATGAATGGGAAGACTCGACCAGACGTCAACGGACGAAAGGGAGAAGCTCGACGTTTATCGACACCAACGGAGAAAGGTGATCAGACATCAACGGATGAATGGGAAGACTCTACCAGATTTGTCTGGTGTTTTGTGATTGCACAATTAATGGCAATCATTGGTTGATTGAAGATATGGCTAGCTGGCGCATTCTATCAGGGATATCAACCAGATTTGTTTATTTTCCAAGGAGATCTTTACAGCTGATATGAAAAGATTTGATTGGAAAATATATCTAGGGTTTTCAAGATGTCCAATACTTCTATAAAAAAGGAACTTAGAAAACCTGATTGTACACACAACCAAGACTGAGCGAAATTCAGAGAGAGAGCTAGGGTTTGTGTCTGTAGGTCATTCAAGTCATCCATTGATGATTGAATTGGACTGATTTGTCTTCTTGATCAAAGCTTTAAAGCAAGATCAAGAGTGTGTCTTCTTGATTGAAGCTGTGAAGTAAAATCAAGAATATTGTAATTGAAAAGTATTTTCTTTTCACAAGGGATTGTTGTTTAAAATCACGGGTGTGTGATTGTAAGGGAAGTGAGTGTGTTCTCATATCTAAGAGTGCTTAGGTAGAAATTGCATGGGTAGAGATTAGGTGAGAAAGACTGTAACTTGGTGAAGTGTACGGATAGTCTTTGAACTAATTCTATTATAGTGAATTTCCTTCCTGGCTTGGTAGCCCCCAGACGTAGGTGATTGCACCGAACTGGGTTAACAATTGCTTGTGTGATTTGCTTTTCAATTCTGTTTAATTATCCATTGTGTATTAACAGATATTAGTGTCGTGACATTACCTTCGACATCTTATATCTGATACCAGAATTTCAAGATCAACTTCACCTTTTGCCAATTCTTTACTCCTTTTAAACCCCTACACATTAGTACAAATGTGAGAATCACATCCAGTATCCAATACCCATGAGGAAGAAGTATATAAATTTATTTCTATAACAAAATACCTGAAGTTTAAGTTTGTACTCCATTCTTCTTATCTTTTAGGTACTTTGGGACGTTTCTCTTCAAGTGTCAGGTCTTACCATAATAGAAGCAAGTACCCGCCTTTGTTATACCTCAATTAGGCTTAAAAGCATGAGAAATAGGTATGGGTATGGAAATTTCCTTGCATTTCCCTTTACCACCCTGCTTGGTGGGCCTTTGGTTCTTCTTCTTTCCATTACTGACCATCAGAATGGACTTCCCTTTTGACCTCAGATTCTACTAAGCAGTTCTTAACATGCCTAGCAGCTTTAGAATACTTTTTCCATATCCTTCATGTTGAAATTAAGGACAAATTCACTTAAGCTCTTCGACAATGATTCCGAGATCAAATCAGTCACAAGCTCCTTTTTTAAGGGAAACCCCAATCTTTCAAGGTTCTCCATATACCCAATCATCTTGAGTACATGGGGACCTACTAGGGCTTCCTCGGCTAGCTTGCCTTGAAAAATGGATTTTGAAACTTCAAATCTCTCATTCCTTGTTTGCTCTTGATAAAGCATCTGAAGGTGTTCGATCATATCGAACACTACCATGTTCTCATGTTGCTTTTGCAATTCCGAGTTCATGGTAGCCAGCATGAGGCAAGCAGTTTCATTGGCATCATCGACATACTTCTTATAAGCATCTCTTTCAGCCTTATTAGAAGAACTATGAGGTTCCTCTTCAGGAACAAGTGTCTCTAAGAAATGCTTCTTTTTATCATGTAATAGGACAATCCTCGGGTTTCGGTGTCAATCCAGAAAATTTGTCCTAGACATTTTTTCCTTATCAAAGGTTGATCGCAAAATGTTGTTAGAGGTGTTTGTTGTCATGGTAATACACATAAATATTATGAATATATCAGTATCATTAAAACATATTCGACTAGGCCTTTAATTAAATATGTTCCCAGTATTTTACTCAAGCCAAACGACCCTCACCATTTGATTCGAAAAATCCCGTTGGAAGATTTTCTAGTGGATCGAGATCCATATTTCACTTCAATTTAAGTCAGCATTAGGATGATTACAAAAAAATAATTTATTTAGGTAGCAAATCCTTCCAATTATATATAATACAATTCTCAAATATTTTAGTTGGGTGAATAACTCCTTATTCTAATCCATCATATGGATATTTCAAACTCTTGCTTCTATATAATCTTATTATAATTAATTTAGTTAAGTTACCCAATACTTTAGCAATTGGATATTACATTTATCCCATTGCACCATACTAATTAGAACAGACACATTGCGTTAGGCGAAACCTACATTATTTGATACTAGTTTTGATGAGTGCTAAAATTTGGAAAGCTTAAACTTAATATTGAATCTAATGGAATTTTAATTAGTTTGATCTCATTGGCTTATTTATCATATAAATAAGGAAATTTTAATTAGTTTGGTCTCACTAGCTTATTTATCATATAAATCGTCTCTTACATGCATCAACATACATTCATATGCATCAACATACATATAAAACAAAATGATACGATTATGGCCCCTAGCGCAACTGTTCTTTCGAGCTAATGAGAGAACCTAAGCTAAACCTAATAATGATTTATGCCTCTCCAAGCTAGATCTCCATGGTTGTCCTCCTTTGACCTTGTCTTTTTCTTTCCTTCATTACATTACAGAATACTCGTTTTACATACGAGGGAGTGAGATGAGAAAAGAAGTTATAGGAAGAGGATATAGAGAAGGCACGACACGCAGGCCGTATTTAAAATTCCAAAAAAATAAAATAAGACAAAGGACATAATCGATCACCACAAGAAAATAATAATAAACACACTTTTATTATTATTATTAATTTAAATTATGTTAATCAAATTAAACTTAGGAGATTGATTACGAGTTAATTGAAGTTTCAACTATTCGGTTATTAGTGTATACCAAATAATTTAAATAAATGATAATGAAAATTATTATTATATTAATTAAATAATAACATTATTTAAAAAATAACAATAATAAATTATCATTATCATTTAAATAATATATGTTAAACTATGATAACCATTATCATGATAGAAAGTGGTAACATTATGTACTTGAAACATGATTTATATCATATAATATGATAAGAACATGCTAAGACCATGATGACTACTAACGCTTAATTTTCATTAACCATTTTCTATTTCCTTGTTATTACTGGCAGACACAGTAACTTGCTCTTTTCCATATTTTTCATTACACACACAGTAACTAGCCCTTTTATAATAATAACAATTATTATATAACAAATACTGCTTAACAATGTCGGTATTCCTTTTCATTACAGTACTGCATTTTATATCTTTTATAATGAATAATAATAACAATTATTATTATATTATAGAATTTGAAATCCTTAAGTCGCAACTCTTATGCCGTTATAAACCTTGATTTTATAACTCTTGACAATACAATTCTTGTGCCAGCATAAACTCTAAATGTTTCAGCTTTGGCTCACATCGGGTAACGTCTTAGAGGCCTGCCAAAATCGCTAAAGACTTCGCTGGATCATTGAGTGCCCGAAAAATCCTTAAGAAAACTATTCTAGGGCGGTTATATGCCTAAATGGTTAAGGTCCAGTTCAAATGAAATCCACTCCACTTGAGCCGAGTTATAAAATTAGTTCACACGAAAAGCAAGGTACAATCTCTGAGATCCACATTTCATTTTACTAATCTTGATCTTTAACTGACTTGGGTATTGGAGTGCTAACCTTGAATTTCCGCCCCATGCCACTCCATCGAAGATCAACACCACTAGTTCAAGATATTTGGTTCATCAACAACATCAAGTTCTGGAGAGAAATACTAGAAACTTCAATAATACAAGTTTAATTAAATGGATACCCTTCATATCCATAAATATCTCACATTTTTTTGCTCATTCATTATAAGTATCACTCTTTCTCGAGAGAGGACTAAGATTATACAGAATAGAGAGAAAAAAACAAAAGAGAGAGAGAGAGAGAGAGAAGTTTTGTGTAACAATCATGTACTCGTGCATGCACGTAACAAGAAAAAAAGAAGTAATGTGTGGACTCGGTACTTATTATATGTGTATCGTACCTTACACATACCAGTACTACGTATGTACACATTACTGGTTTGTCGCCTAAAATACCAACACAGGTATATTTGGTTATTTCCAAATAGAACATGAATGTGTTATTGTCATTGATAATTTTTCTCCCCGGTTAAGGGATTTGAAACGATATCAAACTCCTGCTCTCCATTAAAAGCCTTACGTAATCTATGATACGGATGATTCGGTCTTAGAAAATTTTGATGCTCAAGGTAAACATTCTTTTTTCCATTGTTTAGTCAATAGTGTCATGTATCAGCTTCACATGTAAAACATGATTTATGTCTCTTATTTTTAGGTAAACATTATTTTTTCAATTATTTAGTTAAAGTGTCATGTATTAGATTCATATATACAATATGCTTTATGTCCCTTAACATTATGGCTAAACAAATTGTTAAATACAGGAAAGTCGTTAATTGTTCGAAACAAGATGGAACATGTCTTAAAATTTTCACTCGAATACGCTCATCAACGTCAACGACTTCCTCCCATAAAACTCTTAAATCTTCAATCAATGGACTTAGATAAACATCTATGTCATTTTCTAGTTGTCTTGGGCCTAAAATTCACCATATATAACATCATACATTTGCACGTCATGAACAACCACATAGATAGATTGAAAATTATAAGAAGAACGGGACATGAAGTATACTTAGTACTTATATTACCAAAAAAAGGTCCATTCCATCAGTGCTAAGTCCAATCCTAAGGTTTCTTGGCTCATGGTCGAAATCTTGAAACAATTAATCAATTTTGTTCCTTTGCAAATAATCAGATATATGGTGAATTTTTCCATCATATTTTCTTTCATATGTAATATATCTAATATTATTTGTGTTATTTACATAACATAATAGTCTCTTGATGCGTGGAATTATTGGTAGGTGTCACATCACCTTGGCAGGAGGACCATTTGTTCTTATACCATCATCATCATCAACATCATTATCCTTCAACATGTAGCATGACTACCCACACTTCAAGAGTCACTCACACTTTGGTCACCGATTCAATTTTTCATACTCATTCATGTATAATATGCAAAAATTACAACATGTATGTATTTTGATATAGTCCATACCCATTTGACATAAAATCTTCTTGGAATTGTGATTATGGTTTGACATACAAGTATGATTACCTTTTGGAATCATGTCTTTTAACAATTCCAGGAATTCATTGAAACTTTTATTCGTTCATCCACTTTATGCCTTTAGATTAAATAGTCTTAACACTGCAGACTATCATGTAAAATGTGTGAAATCTAGATATAACTAGTTTTCCTTGTCACTACATAAAGTATCATACAAAATGGGTCTCCTAAAGTAATCAACTCCAATGTCACGAATCATAGCATATACTCGACCATCCATATCTAAATCTACTTCATCTCTCTGTAATGCATTTAGGATTTTTGTCACTTCACATTGTCATGTTCATGTCGTATAACTATGACAAATTCCATAATAATATAGGTGATTCAATATTTCTTTTATTCCATGTTTTCTTTCTTCCTATTCCCATAAAATAACAAGGACAATAAAAAAATCCATTATTGTCAGAAATATTTCTTTCAATGAATTTAAGAAATTAAATCACTCCATTCTCATACTCCACACTTAACCCATTAACTTTCACCCAGCTACAATCCATAACTACTTTCTAAAAGTAAAATAAAAACTCTGACACAAGTCATGTATTTTTAATGAAAAAAATTCTAAGTTCAAATTTTTGCTAAGTCACATTGTAATATCAAAACATTGATAAGTCATATTGTAATTGTAAGACCCCAATTTTGACCCTAAGATCCCTCATGCCATTTCATCATAAGCATTAGCATTGGGATCATACCTTGGCATCCTCCTTACCCCTATTTCATTGGGTTTGTTTTAGGAGAGATCACCAAGCACTTTGTGATTGTATCATACTTGTATATCATCATTTTACTAACCAAAATACCAAAAATATGTCTTTGCATTTGCCTAACTCTTTTGTAGGTAGGGCATGATCTCCATTGATTTATTAAGTTCATATCTAGGGTTTGAGACCCTCATGACAAAGAACACAACCATTGAATTGATACAATAATGATTATGAGCATCATATATAAGTCCCAATGATTTCTACATGTTATATTGATCAAGTTTCCTTCAAGAGTTTGAGGATGATTTGCCTTGGAAACCCTAATTTGACTGGGTATCTTGAGTAACTTCTCCAACAAGCTATCTCACCAATTGATCAAATTTCTCAAGGGACATTTAAAATTTCATCATCTTATGCATATATGATCTACCATGGACCAAGAAAGTCAAGAGAATTGAAGGTTAGCATGTTGGTTGATGGTGGTTGGCCAAATGAATTCATCTAATCAGAACTGGGTCTCCCTAGACCCTATCTCCTACCATTTTCACCATATGAAACTGATTCCAAGAGAAAACTTACTCTAAATTACATTCCAAACAACTTTCATGTTGAGACATAGAGCTAGTGTTTCTTGGAAAATCATTTTCTATGTTGAAACATTATAGGTCATTTTGTCTAAACCCTAATTTGAAAGTCAACTTCCCAAGGCCATAACTTGCTCAATTTTTATGAGATGAAAGATTTCCAAGTTGCACAATAAAATTCAAGATGTCTACTTCAACTTTTATGTTTGGAGTGAGAGCTAATTCAACTTTTATGAGCATGTGATATGAGGATACATTATAGGTCACTTTTGACCTATACCATTGAACAAGTGATTTTTTCAAACTTAAAAAATGCATAACTCTATCATTTCAAATTCAAATGACATGAAATTGGTGACCATTGTGAAGGTATTTGAAATAGATACAACATTTATGAGACACTTTTCTCATTTGAAGCTCACATAAAAGTTAAGCAAGGTGGAATATTGAGACATATGGCTTGACACTTAGAAAAAATTTCAATATGTTAAAATTTCCAAACTTCCACCTCAAAATTCTTCAAGTTCCAAGCTCCAAATGGAAAAGTGTTGAACATGAAAGTTGTTTCTCTTGATCTCACCTTTCCAAAAAGCCCAAATTCATCCATTATGGACCAGAAATGAATAGGTTGTGCATGGCATGAACATGGTATCATCATTTGGCAAGATTGAACTTCAAACATCCATGCACAATTCCCTAGCATTCCAACATGACTTCAGCCATGCTTACACTCAATTATGGATCAGGTGGAGTGATTTCATGGGCATGTACACGCCCATGCACTCATGCATCACACATTGCTAATTTTGGAAGATCAGTTCAAGTGTGCAAATATCAATTTAATTGGCTATAAATAGAGCCCTCTTGCACCAGAATTTCACAGACACTCGCGCCAGCTTTGAGCCTAAACCTCTAACCCTCTCATTCCAAAGGATAATCTTGAGAATTTCACTTGAAATTGAGTTTGAGTTCTCACTGTTTTGAGATTCAAAACTCCAGGGGTCTAAGACCTTTTGTTCATTCCATTCTACTTCTACAAGCATTTGGAGTGAGATCAAGCATGAGCCAAGGCAAGACCAGTTGAATCCAGACCTACATTGAAGGTATTTTCAGAATTTTTTATCTCTTCGATTCTCTCTCAATCTTGCTCAATTCTCTTGATTCATTGGTTGTCTGAAGTCCTACCAATATAGGCAAGAAGATTGAGTTGCTTTCAGGCCAAATCGAAGCAACTCAGTTCATGTACCTTAAATTTCAACTCCATGTATCTCTTGAAATACTTAGAGTTAGGATGAATTGAGGTCAGATTCGTGCTCTAAGCCATTTTTTCTTTTAGATCATGTCCTCATTTTTCATTTTTTTAATGGTGATGAGTGAACCAGTCTGGCCAGGGTCGCCGGAGAAGACGACCTGCCTTTGGACGTCGGTGATGTGTTGGCTTGGTTCTGAGCCATTGATCTCATTTGAATTGTTTTAATCACGAGGGTGCATTGTAATTACCTTTCATGTGGCGCATTGACTCAAGACCATAATGGAACGCGCGCTGGTGGCCACTTGATCTACCACCTCAATTAATGAGGAAGATCAAGTGGTCCACGTTTTTTCTGATTATTTGAATTTCATTTTAATTGCTTTATTTTCATTAATTCATATTAATTTTAATATTGATCCAAAAAATATGAGAGTTTCACCAAAAAAAATTCAAATATTTTCCTCTTTCATATTCTGAATTAAAATTATTTTTTGGAGCATTATTAACATTTTCCATGATTTAATTGATTTTTCATTTGTTTTTAATTGTTTAAAAATACTTTTAAGTCTTTTAAAATTCTGAAAAAATTTCTCCAAGGTTCTTTGACCTTGTTTGACCTATGATAAATCTCATGGCCATTTATTTGGTGTTTTGATGAGGTTTTAGGAATTTGACAAACCATATTTAATTTAAATGTATTATTTTAGTATTTTTTTAATTGGAATAAATGCCAAATAATTTTGTTGACCAATTGTGATGACTTGTTGATGTTTGATTATTGATGTTAGGTTGATTTGACTTTGTCAAATTAATATCATTGGATTTAGGGGATTGATGGAATGTACATTCCATCTCCCAAAATGAATGAATGATATTAATTTGGTAAAAGTCCTCCTTTGATCAATTTGAGTTTTCATCTATTCCCTTCCCTCTTCATCTCATTCCCCTTCTTTATGCATTCATCTCATTTGGCCTATGATATCTCAAAGTCTTAATGCTAGTTGATTGAAAAATTAACATGAGTATGGATGAGATTAGGCCACACCTTTTGCATATTCTTTTGTGTGTGGTATGTTTCATGAGCATAGTTCATAATACTATGTCTCTAACATGCATTAAAACCAAAATTCTATTTCCCGACCTCAAATAGTTGTGACTTCTACATAAGTCCAATTACGATTGCTTAACATAGCGCTAAATTTGTGACATAAAAGGCATAACATTCTAGTTAGTGAGATTGTAAGTCTCCCCTCTTTCATGGTATTGTGTGGAAACTTGTCCTTCTTTCCTTCCTTTGGAAGATGTTTTGGCTCAAGGATTCATGCTTGGGATAAGTGGGTTGAGTGTTCTCCAAAGAATGTCTAAGAATGAAAAGCAAAAACAAAACAATACTAGCTTCTAACCTATTAACTACTAACTTTTAATTTCAAGCCCTTTACTTTAATGTCATTTAATTCTAGCTTTTATACATTTGTCATTGTTCATATCATTCTAATTGTTTATGTTAATGCAATTTTCACTTTGTCCATTTGGACCATATTGTGTGATATATTTTGTTTGTGCTTCGTTTGTTTGTGTGGTCTTTGACCATTAATGTACATAATAACAACAAAAACCCTAAAAAACTTTTGTGTGGACTGTTGGCTTGATCTTGGATAAATGGACTTAAAACTTAGGCAACACTCATATGCTAAAGGACTTGGCCAATGCCAACTTATTGAGAAATCAAGTGCTTGCAATTTGAAAGTTCATCTGATACATTATTCAAGATCCTTCTGAGTTCATCTGCAACATGATCTTTGTGAAGCTGTTATTTTGAACTTGTGACTTGTGGAATTCATTTGTTACATGGGATATTTTGAAGAAGATCATGGAATGGATAAGCTTGGATGTGGCCATCTTTATTTGATGCCTTACTCTTCAAGATAATATAATTGTGCATTTGTGTGTTGCTTGATTCTAAAAGTCCAAGGGAATTATGGGTTTCTATTGATATTCTTGTATATTGGATTGCTACCCATTTGGTCAGATCTTTTCAAATCCCCACTTCTTTAATTTCAAAATCTCTCCCTCTCTTTTTTTCAAAACCTTCTTTGATTGAACTTATTTTGTTCTAAACTTTAACTACCTTTGCAAAAAAGAAAGAAACTTTGGCCTTATGTCATTGCATTTTCAAACTTCTTTTCTTAAATCAAATTTGTAAATAAACTTAACTATACTTAACTTAAACTTTCAAAAAGCCAAAAAGAACTAACTCATTCAAACCATTTTTAGGCCTTTATGCCTTTCAAACTTAATTTTTGTTAAAAGCAATGCATCCACTTTGAAATTTGTATCACAAACTACGAGGTTTTGGTCCCTCATTTTTATGTTAGTACATAGGCATAAGACCGAAGGTCTTGTCAAACACAAAAATAATTAATGAATTCTTTTCTCATCCCCCCATTCTATTTTTTTGTAAACATCACTTTGTACAAAATACATATGCACACAAAAAGGGCTCCCTAGGAGTACCTAGGACACTTTGGGTGCTAACACCTTCCCTCTGTGTAACCAACCCTCTTACCTGTAATCTCTGACATTTTATTAGTTTTGATTTGAAAACTTCTTACTTTTGGGTTTTGTTCATACTTTTTCCCTTTTCCCTTGGAAACAATAAAAGCACGGTGGTGACTCTTGTTATTTGATCTCTAGCTTATCCATAGCTTGATGATCATGAATTTACCGCTACAGTAATAAATTCACACCTATATTAAATTAGACACACGCAGTTTAATAACTTTGGCCAAATTATAGCATTTACAAGTTGAGAATATATCAAAACTCCCAACACTTTTGTTTTTCACAAACTTTCTTAAACATATCAAAGACCAAATTTATGGTTATGTGAAAAATTCTTGACATATTGGTTCTTCCCCTTTGATGGCTAGTTTTCAAATGAGGTATCCTCAAATGCACATATACTCATCAAGAAGCAAACATATATGTTAAAATATGAATAATGTTATGTTTTACTGAATTAATGGGTTTCTCGCAAACACGATAAACTTAAGGTAAACAAAAGCAAGAGGGAAAAAATGAGATATCTCATATGTGAAAAAGGTGTGTTAGAAATCTTAAAAAATTTGGATCATGGAATTAAATGATCGTAAATATATGGTAAGACTTTCTATAATGCACCTTTTGCTTAACACAACAAAAATATTCAATCTCAATATCAACAAGAAACACATTAAACCTTCAACTTTAACAACAACAACAACATTAAATCTTAACATGCATAGAGAAAGCATTTACGCACCATACACGTGATGAAGAAGACAAAGAAATGATTTAGGTTTGAGTTTCATTTGAGTTTCGACAGAGTCTCCTTCCTTCAAGTTTTTTTTTAGATTTGTAAGCTTGCTTCGTTCGATTTGGAGAAGAGATGTTGGATTTCTGAAACTAGTTAATGAAAGAATGGTGTTTTCTAGTTTCCTTTATGAAAGAAATGATGTTTTTGAGTTTGGGTTAGTGGAAAAATAGAGTTTTGATAATGAAAAATGAATTTTTGAGGTAGAAGACGAAGTTCATCTATGGGCAAAAAGATTTTTTTTAATGTAAAAGTGAATGGCTGACCAGTTGGCTCACCAACCGATTGAATACCGATCTCAGAAAGTTGTTAAAGGTAGTGTCTTGGCTGACCAGTTGCCTCACCAACCGATTGAAGATAATCAGTTAGTGCAGTATGATTTTCCTGAACAAGAGATTTTGTACTTGAATATGAAAGATTGTGATGAACCATTGCTTGAAGAAGGGCCAGAGCCTGGTTCCCGTTGGGGAATGGTATTTGATGGAGCTGTTAGTTTGTATGGTAATGGCATTGGGGCAGTGATTATTACTCCTCAAGGCACCCATTTTCCGTTTACGGCTAGATTGACCTTCAAGTGTACAAGGCTGAGTATGAAACTTTCATTATGGGGCTTGAAGAGTCCATTGATATCAGAATTAAATATCTTGACGTCTATGGAGATTCAGCTTTGGTTGTGCATTAGATCAAAGGTGGGTGGAGACGAATCAACCCGGTTTGATACCATACCAAGACTATGCGAGAAGGATATCAACTTTCTTTACAAAGGTTGAGTTTCATCATATCCCTCGAGATGAAAATCGGATGGCAGATGCTCTTGCAACGTTGACTTCCATGATTATGGTGAAATTTTGGAATGAAGTTCCCAGTTTGACTGTGATGCACCTTGATAGGCCATGTATTTACTATTGAAGAAGTCAAAGATGAAAAGCCATGGTATTTTGATATCAAAGTTTTCCTCCAAAGTCAGATTTACCCGCATGGGGCATCTTTGAAAGATAAGAATACTTTAAGAAGATTAGTTGGCAACTTCTACCTAAAGGGTGATGTGCTTTAAAAGAGAAACTTCGATGTGGTTTTGCTCAGATGCGTGGATAGACACGAAGAAGACATGTTGATGACTGAAGTCCATGAAGGTTCCTTTGGTACTCATTCCAATGGACAATGTATGGCAAAGAAGATGTTGAGAGTAGGTTACTATTGGCTGACAATGGAATCTAATTGTTGCAAGTTTATGAAGAAATGTCACAAGTGTCAAATTTATGCAGATAAGATTCATGTTCCTCTGACACTATTGAATGTCATTTCCTCTCCATGGCCTTTCTCCATGTGGGGAGTTGATATGATTGGCATGATTGAGCCTATAGCTTCAAATGGACATCGTTTCATTCTGGTAGACATTGATTACTTCATAAAGTGGGTTTAAGTATCATCATACGTGAATGTGACCAAGTAAGTTGTTGTAAGGTTTATCAAGAATCAAATTATATGCTGTTATGGTGTGTTGAGTAAGATCATTACCGATAATGGATCAAACTTGAACAATAATATGGTGGAAGCTCTTTGCAAAGATTTCAAGATTGCGCATCATAATTCTTCTTCCTACAAACCCAAGATGAATGGGGTTGGTGAAGCTGTAAATAAGAACATTAAGAAGATCATTTAGAAGATGGTTGTGACGTACAAAGATTGGCATGAGATGCTCCCATTTGCTTTGCACGGGTACCGTACATCTATCCGCACTTCAATAGGGGCAACCCCTTTCTCTCTCGTCTATGGTATGGAAGTTGTGCTCTCCGTGGAGGTTGAGATCCCCTCATTGTGTGTATTGATGGAAGCCAAGTTGACTGGAGCTGAATGGTGTCATACCAAATATGATCAGTTGAATTTGATTGAAGAGAAGAGATTGATTGCCATGTGTCATGGTCAGTTATATCAATAAAGAATGAAGAAATCTTTTGATAAGAAGGTCAAGCCTCGTGTGTTCAGAGAAGGTCACCTCGTGCTCAAGAAGATTTTATCTTTCAAACCTTATGCTAGGGGAAAATGGACTCCTAATTATGAAGGCCCATATTTTGTTAAGAGAGCCTTCACAGGCGGTGCATTGATTCTTACAACTATGGATGGTGAAGAGTTCACACGTCCTGTGAATATTGATGCAGTCAAGAAATACTTTGCCTAAAAAGAAAAGAACAACATGCTAAGTCGAAAACCCAAAAGGGCGGCTTAGAGACATAAAACAGAAAATTCATCCCGGTAGATTGAGTACCCCACCTTGGGGAAATCTAGGCAAAAATTAGGGATTATGGCAAGTAACTACATCCGGTTGGTCCTGATCTTTGAAACAGTTTGGAGCAAGTCATCTGGTTTTGGTTCATCATTCTCAACCAAAGACAAGAGCACAAGATATTTAAAAGTTGGTAGGGAGTATAGTGATAATTGTATTCAATGTAGCCGTTTTCCATGTAAATTACCATTTTCAAACTTTGTAAAGATCCATGGAGTCCCGTCATTTACGGACTACCATTCTATTAAATAAAGTTGAGTCTTTTATCCAATTATTTCTATTCTTATTTACTTCTGTTAAATAAAATTGAATTTTTATGATGATAATTTTGAAATAAATTAATGAATAATTATTTTTCTTAAAAATAATAAAAGCATTCACTTTAAGAATAACTGATGTCAGTAAGGAATGTCACATCAATCTGAGAACATATAAGTCTTGAGGTATGAAGCATTGTTGGTCTTCCCTAAGAAATTGGTTTGTTAACTTTTTCCTCCCCAATAGTTCGTCATTTATCCCCAGATTGGTGGATGAGTTTCTCCCTGAATGTTTCATCATCTCTAGTAGAGTTGGTGGGTCTCATCTCCAGTTGAGTTGATGATTGGTCCCCTTTGCAAATTCATATTCCCCATGTGAGGTGCTCATGTTTTGTATCCCCAAGTTTGTGATTTGGATGACTAGACCCTGGAGATCCGGAACCTTTATTTGGTTTCCATTTGCATTTGATTGTGTTGCATAACTTCGGTAATTTCTCCTTCGTGTGAATCAGATCCGTTTATCTTTACCTTGGAATTGGATTATTTCACAATTTCCAAGAAGAATTTGATGATTATTAAGGAATGTGACGGTCTTTGTCAAAGCTTCCCCAGCAATATGCTTAATTCCTCATTCAGAGTTTTATCTCTTGTATTCCTTGGCAGAGTTCATCTTCTGATAGAAGTTCCCTCTTTCCTGGCAGTGTTTGATTCTGAGTAGTATTTGATTTCGTTCCCTGCAAGGTTATCTCCCATTTAACATGGTGTTAACTTAAAATTCCCCACAGTGTTGATTTGTTTGGATCCTCGGCAGATCCTTCCATATCCTTGGCATGTTTGATTGATCATCCTTCAGCAGTTCTCTCTCCTCGCAGAGTTTGCCGTGATTAATTAGAAGCATGTTCTCCATGACTTTTCCAGCCATAGCAGATTCATTCATATCAAGATGATTTATTTTCATCCCTATCATTTTCTCCAATTGGTGCTTCCATCTTGTTAAGATTAGCCGAGTATTGTAGAGATGATTCAAATCTTTGTTATTTGTGTCCTTTTTGCTGTTTGTCAGGATAATCATTATCATATACATGCATATTCACGCATAAAATACAACATCATATATTTCATTGTTTATTTTATCGCATCAATTTTTCTTTTGATCCCCTGCTTTGGTGATACTATTTCCCCATGCAGATTTGGTGTGTCTATCCTCCTTCACCTGTAGAGTGTCAGCCCCTTTAAGTAAAAAAAGTTTAACCTTTTTCATTCCCCACTGAGTTATTCCCTCGTGGACGATTGTTATTTCAGTTTCCTCCCTAGTTATTATCTGGATGGAACCACTCCCCTTGAGTTATATCCTCATTGGGTTGAGTCCTTATTTGACCGTTTCTTTCTAGTTTTTACCTAGATAGATCTTTTGGTCTCCAAAAGTTTATTACCCAGTAACTGGTAATATTCTTCTTAATGTTGAGTACATTAGTTTTGCCCAATACCCGGTAAAATATAATCTACTTCCTTTATTTTCCCCAGCAGACTCATTTTCACATTTCCCCGGTAAGTCTATCCTTGATATGTTCATCCTAACCAATGACAGATATTCTTCCTTTTTAGTTTTCTGCCCAGTAAAAAGTTAGTTGTAATCCCTACTTGTATTCCCCAGAGAGTTAATCCTTGATATGTTCACTTTAACCGGTGACGGATTTTCTTCTCTTTGTAGTCTTCTACCCAATAAATGGTAGATATAAATCCTATTTTTCCCCTTAGAGTTTATCCTTGATATGTTCACTCTAACCAGTGACAGATTCTCTTTTTCTTGTTGGTCTTCTGCCCAGTAACCGATAGTTGTAAATCCCATTTACTCTACTGAGTCTATCCTTGATATGTTCATCCTAACCGATGACGGGTATTCTCTATCTTTGGTCTTCTACCCAGTAACCGATAGTTGAAATTCCTATTTCTCCCCGGTAGTTTATCTTTGATATGTTTACCCTAACCGGTAACGAATATTCTTCCTCATTCCCCAGGTAGTCTATCCTTAATATGTTCATCCTAACCGACGATGGATATTCTTCCTTTGAGTTTATCCTTTATATGTTCACTTTAACCAGTGACGGATACTCTCTCTTTGGTCTTCTACCCAGTAACCGATAGTTGTAAATCCTATTGTATTTCTCTCCCCAGTAGGTTATTCTTACCCAGTAACCGGTAATGGATACACCTCTTTTTCCTCAACGAGTCATCCTTGATATGTTTACCCTAACTGGTAACGGATGTCACTCTGTAAGAGTATATTATCTTCTTACCCAATAACCGGTAATAAATAATATATCTCTTTTACTCCTGTGATGAAGTTCATTCTTCCCCAATTGAGTTTGAGTGCGTATTTCCTCAGTGAAATTGCCATTTCCTATTTGGTTTGAGTATTTCAGTTTGTTTTGATCTACCCATTCCCTGTAGATTTCCCCGGTTCCCTAACCGAGTCTTTACATTAATTTATTTTCATGAAAACCCCTCATTGTCTCCAGCAGTTTTGAAGTCGTAGCCTGGCCTACACATAACTTCTTATCCCCTAGAGTCTTTGTCTTCCCAGTGAGTTTGTCTTATGGAATGCATTGTGCTCTTGTGGACTTTCAATCTCTCCGAATTCTTTTCCTTTGTGGCAATATATTCCCCACAAAGATTATTTTTTACATACATATCATATGCATCATGAGGTTTCTTAGGGACCAAAATTTGTTTCTAGATGTTACAAAGATTTTAACCTTCACATCCTCAATTAGAATGTCCTTAAATAGGGGCAGCTGTAAGACCCCAATTTTGACCCTAAGATCCCTCATGTTATCTCATCATATGCATTGGCTTTGGGATCACTCCTTGGCAACCTCCTTACCCTTCATTCAGTGGGTTTGCATCGGGAGAGATCACAAAGCACATTTGATTGTATCATACTTTATTTTTCTTTGTTTACTAACTAAAATACAAAAATATATATATGTATAACTTTGTTTCTTTTATAGGTAATCTGTGCATCCACCAATGCCCTACCAAACTCACAACTAGCGTTTGAGACCCTTAGTAAAAGGAGATCAATCAAGATATGGATCACAATGGTTCTAGACATAATATATGGATCCCCATGTTCTTCATTTGTCATTTGGATCAAGAAATCATCAAGAGTTTAAAGCTTGTCTGCCTTGGAAACCCTAATTCATCTGGGTATTTTATGTGAATTCCTCAGCAAGTTTATTCAACAATTGGTCCAATATATCAAGGGATACTTAATCATACATCATCTTATACATATCTGATCCTCTATGATCCCAAAAGGTGAAGATAACTTCGAGTTTGCAAGTTGGTTAAAAGAGGCTGACCAGAGAAAGTCAACTAGTCAAAACTGGGATTCCCTAGACCCTATCTCCTACAAATTTTGTCATATGAAAATGATTTCAAGAGTAAAGTTACTCCTTATGACATTCCAAACAACTTTTATGTTTTAATCAAGAGCTAGGTTTTCTTGGAAAGTCATTTTTATGGTGAACGATTATAGGTCATTTTGTCAGAACCCTAGTTAGGAGGTCAACTTACAAGGATTATAATTTACTCAATGTTTATGATATGAAGGAAATCCAAGTTTCATGATCAATTTCAAGATGTAGTATCCAACTTTAATTCTTTGATAAATGTCAAACTCAACTTGCAAGGGCATGTTCCAAAAGGGAACATTATAGGTCATTTTAGGCCATTACCATTGAACAAGCAATTTTCCTCAACTTCTAAAATGCATAAATCCTTCATTCCAAATCCAAATGAGGTCAAATTTTTGACCAAATTTAATAGTATTGAAATACCTACAACTTTGATGAAGGAATGTTTTCCATTTGAAGCTCATAGTAAAGGTTATTCAAGGTGGAAGAAGTGGATATTTGGATTGGTACATAGAAATTTTCAATTATGTTCGATTTCTCAAACTTTCACCTCAAAATTCATCATGATCCAAGCTTAAAATGTAAAAGTGTTCAACATAAGAATTGTCCCGCTTGATGTCACCTTTCCAAAAAGTCCAATATCACCTCATTTTGACAAGATTTGAATGACTTGCGCATGGTTACTCTTCATGGTTCCATTTGGATGAATCACATGATCATTTCTCAATTACAAATGCATGGCCTCATGTTATACTTTTAGCTTCATTTATGATCATTTTTGGAGTTGATTACATCGTCTCATGGTCCTATCACACACACATGTAAGCATGCACTTCACATTTCTATTTTTGGCCAAATTTTGGAAGTGTGTGAAAAGTAATGAACATGGCTATAAATACATGACCTAGGTGATCAGAAAAAGGATCCTCTTGCCCAAGCTTCGACCCCATTCTTCCCCAAACTTCATAGAAAGGATAAACTTGAAGATTTCTTGAGAAATCGAGTTTCAATTCTCATTCTGTTTTAGAATTGAAACTCAAAGAGTCCAAGCTTTTTAATCATCAATATCATCTCCTGCAAGATTATAGAGTCAAGCCAAGTCAAATTGGAAGCAAGATCAATCTAATTTAAAGCTCCCCGAAGGTGAGATTTTAGAAACTTCTCTTCTTCGACTCTCCCTCATTTCTCATCCATTTTGATTGATTGTTGGTTTACTGAAGTCCTACCAATGTAGGCAACAAGATTGAGTTGCTTTAAGGTTAAATCAAAGCAACTCAGTTCATGATCCTCAAAATTCAAATCCCTGTATCTTTCAATATACTTAGAATTGGAGAAAACTAAGGCTAGAATCGAGCTCCTGAGCATTTTTTCTTTAAAACCATGTCCTTGTTTTTCATTTTGGTGAATGTTTGTCGTTGTCCAGTCCGGTGAGATCCACCAGAGAAGAAGACCGGAGCTAGGGCTCCGGTGGTGCGTTGGCACTCTCTCAACCTTTTGATCCATTTGAAATTTTCTAATCTTGGCCCTTGCTTTTGATTACCATGTGTGTGGCACAGTTGACTGAGGTGTTTGTGGAACGCGCGCGCTTGGCCATCAGATCTGCCACCTCAATTAATGAGGGAGATCTAATGGCCCCTGATTTTTCATTTAATTGTCTTATTTTGTTTAATTCATAATAAATCCATTTTTAATCCAAAAAATATGGAACTTTCACCAAAAATCTTTAATTTTGGTATTTTTCATGAATTAAATGTTTTTGTGCATATTTTTAATTGTTTAAAAATACTTCTTAATTTTTAAAAATAATGAAATTTTTTGTCTAAGGTCCTTTGACCTAGGATAAATTCCTTGGCCATTTATTTGGTGTTTTGAAGAGATTTTAGGTTTTGACAAAATTAAAATATATTTTAATTCCTTTTTATTGTGATTTTTAATTGATTAAATGTTTAAAAATATTATTGAGCCATTTTTATGGTCTTGTGATGTTTGACTCTCTGTTTGGGCCTTGGTCATGGTTGATTTGACTTTTTGTATCAAAACCATTGGATTTAGGGGATTGATGAAATGTACATTTCATCTCCTAAAATGAATGGATGGTTTTGATTTGATGAAATTCCTCTCATGATCAATTTGTGTTTCTATCTTCCCCTCTCTCTTCATCTTCATCCCTAGTCTTTCCCATTCCCTCATTTGACCAATGAAATCTCTAATGTCTAAAGGCTAATTCATTCATAAATGACCATGTGTCAGATGAATCAATACAAGTATGACTGAGATAGGTCCCTCCCCCTTTTTTTTAGTGTGTGGTATGTTTTAGGATTTTGGTTCTTTGTACCAAAGCTCTAACATGCATTAACACCTATATTTTATTTCCTGACCTCAGATAGTTGTGACTTCTACATAAGTCCAATTACGATTGCTTAACATAGAGATAAATTTGACCCTTAAGGCATATCATTCTAGTAATTGAGATTGTAAGTCTCCCATTCTTCATGGCATTTTGTAGAGACTTGACATTTTTTCCTTTCATGGGATCTAGTGGCATACTTGTTGAATTATCCAAGTTGGAGCCCTTCTCATGGAAGATGTCTTGGTTTAAGGATTCATACTTGTGAATGAATGGCTGAGTGTTCTCCAAAGAATGACTTAATAAATTAAAACTCAAAACTAACTTTTGAATAACCATTGACTAACTCTTATTCATCATACTTTTACTTTCAAGTCATTTACTTTATGCAATTCAAATTTCAGTCATTTATCATTCATTGTCATTTACATTTCATATAACTTGTTTATATTTCAGTCTTTTTCACTTTGCTCATTTGAGTCATATCATGTGATTGTATATATTTATTTGTATATTGATTTTGTTTGTGGTCTTAGTACCTAAAAACACATAATAACAACAAAAACCCTCAAAAACATTTGGTGGACTGTTGGGATTTGATCTGAACTTTTGGACTTAGGATTAGGCAACACTCCTTATGCTAAACGACTTGGCCAATGCCAACATCTGAGACTGAGCTATCATTGACAGTGACTTTTTTCTGATTCAAGACTTTGGATCTCTTTGATTCATCTGCTACTTTGTCTTTGTGCTTAATTGTTATTATGTTATTGCATGTGTTTGATGTTTTGTTCTGAGTTGATCAAGGAATGTTTCATCTGATACATTGGAAGACAATGAGGACTGCTAGCTATTGGAATGCTTGCTTGGATATGGCTATCTTTATGTGATGCCTTGGTCTTCATGTGATGTCTGGATGTGCCCATTGCTTATTGCTTATTTCTTGATCAAAGTCCAAAGGAAAATGGGTTTCTATATGACATTCTTGTCTGTTAGATTGCATCCCATTGATCAGATCTTTTCAACTCTTAACTTTTAAAAACATTCTTAGGGTAGACTCTTCATCTCCTCCCACTTCTTAAATTTCAAAATCTCTCCCTCCTTTCTAAAACTTTCTTTGCTTGTTATTTCAAACTTAGACATGTTTTAATAATTAGAAACTTTGGCCTTATGAAAATGAATTTTAAAAATCTTTTCTTAATCAAACTTGTGAATGAACTTAACCATATTGACTCAAATTTCAAAAGACAAAAAGAATTAACAATCCCTTTTCAAACCTTTGACCTTTTTGTGCCTTTTACTTAAACTTTTGTTAAAATCAATTCACCAACTCATTTAAAAAATTTACCACGAACTACGAGGTTTTGATCCCTCATTTTTATGTTGGTACGTAGGCACAAGACTGAAAGCCTTGTCAAACACAAAAATATAATTAATGAATTCTTTTCTCATCCCCACACTCTATTTCATCAAACATCATTTATACCCAAAACACATGCACACATAAAAAAGGGCTCCCTATGAGTAAATATGACACTTTGGGTGCTAATACCTTCCCTATGTGTAACCAAGTCCCTTACCTGTAATCTCTGGCATTTTATTAGTTTTGATTTGAAAACTTCTTATCTTTGGCTTTTGTTCGTACTTTTCCCTTTTCCTTTGGAAACAATAAAGGCGCAATGGTGACTCTGGTTTTATTGACGTCAAGTTTATCCATAGCTTGATGGTCATGAATTTACCGTTACACAGTCGTCAACTTCTTCTTGAGTGCAACAAAATATTCTTCACATGCAACATCCCATACATAAGCTTGACCCCTTCTAGTCAACTGAGTTAAAGGAAGTGCTAACTTTGAAAAACCCTCAATGAACATCCTATAGTAACCAACCAATCCAAGAAAACTTCTAATCTCAGTGACAGACTTCGAAATCTCCCACTGTAACACAACATCAACTTTCAAAGGATCAACAACAATTCCTGTACTAGAAATCACGTGGCCAAGAAAACTCACTTCTTTAACTAGAATTCACAATTGGATAACTTGGCATAAACTTTCTTCTCCCTCAACATCTCCAATACAACTTTAAGATGCTTCTTATGCTCTTCTTCATATTTAGAACATATCAAGATCTCATCGATAAACACCACCACAAATTAATCTAGATAAGGATTGAAGATTATATTCATATACTCGATAAACACACCTGGCGCATTCGACACTCCAAACGGAATTATTGTATACTCATAATGACCATACCTTGTTCTGAAGGCGGTCTTCGGAATGTTATTTTGTTTAACACGAATATGATGATAACCAGACCTCAAATTTATCTTGCTGAACACACAATCAACCACTAATTGATCCATCAAATCATCAATTCTTGGAAGAGGATACATGTTCTTGATAGTAACTTTATTCAGTTGCCTGTAGTCAATACACGGCCTCATATTTTCATCTTTCTTCTTCACTATCAACACTTGCTCACCCCACAGAGAAACACTTGGTCGAACAAACTTATTCTCAGTAGTAGGTATCTCCTAGTGAGTCTCGGCAATAGACTCCCTAGTGGGTTTCTTTTGAATCTTACACAAGGAACCTTGGCAATAGTCTTCCCACGTGGAACTTGTAACACCCTAAAACCCTGTGCTTATATAATTATAAAATAAAACATGTAGAAAACACATATTCATACTTAGGATGTTACTCGACATCAAACACATATGCTCTGCTACACTAAAATTTTAAAATGAAACATTCAACGCCTTCCGTCGTAGCGGAATTATAAAGATAAACATGCTTTGAAAATGTATAAGTCTCTGAATCTATTTTATCAAACTCAAATGAAATATGATAAAAATCTCCTCAAAACAAAATAAGTATCACACAAAAGAGAGTATAACATCCAACTCTCCATTTAACATAAACAGAATAAAAAGACATTGTTTGCCCCACCCAGTGTTACAGATCAAAGCACATAATTCTAAAGATGCAAACAAAAATAAAAGAAGAACAACCTCGCGCCATCCTCCACTCTAAGTAGCTACTCATTTACATGTTTTTCTGTTCTTAAAAGAGGAGCACAAACCATAACCAGAACAACAAAGGGGTGATAAATTACATTAATAAAGTAAGCATTACATACTACAAGATAGAGTATCAACACATATACATATTCTACAACAATTTCATCACAATGTATCACTAACACATCCACCCGCCAAACCTCAACAATCACACACAAATCAACATTATGCATACAACTCATTTATGCAATGTAAATCAACTATGCACCTTGATGCATATGCATGTGGTACCATATCATCAAAAGGTTCCTTAGCGAATCGAGTTTACCCTATTCAAACCCCAAATCCACCCTGCTCGGATTCGGGACAAGTCACCAAGCCACCCTACTCGGATTGCAACTTATCTCTTTCATCTATAACAACAACATCATGAATGCATCTCAAAACACGTCAATGCAACAACAACATAATGTTTAAAGTCCTCTTCCGACAATAAACTAAGCATGCATTGACCCAACAATAATATTCCTCCCTACTCGAATTATCATTCACCAATCATATCAACAACATCAATATTATCCTCAACATCATAATCATCATTAACATTATACATAACAACATCATAATCATCATCGATATTATACACAACAACATCATAATCATTATCGACATCATAACAACATCGTCAACTATCATGCTCACATAGAGCACATACTTATAACAACATCATCAATATTCCATATTTACATTGTTAACCAATTATCATTAATATTTTCAAACATCATGACATCATTACAAGATAACATCAAATACTGACATTAATCAATAGTTCTATGTGTTATCTCTCTAACACTTCGAACAAAACTCAATTTGGACTTTCGAAACTAAAGTTATGGCCAAAATAATTTCGATTGAAAAACACGAACAGCGGCTCCCGCACTGAGCGCATCCCCCTAGGTTGAGCATGGTCGCGACGAACAGAACACAAAATTTTCTGTGTTTTTCATCAGTGTAGTTCTTCTAGACCTCTAATTTCGTTTCCATAAAAACGCAAACACTCAGAAAATTACAACCTATGCAGTACCCTAATTATGTCAAGTTAATTCACAACTTTAGCAACACTAAAACATCAAATCGTTAATTCAAGGTTATGCCTAAAACCTTTGAATTTACAACATTGGTGGAAAACACATCAAGTTTCAAAACAGAATCGATCATGAATAGTGCATGAAATTCATCAATAATTATAGAAAATTCTCATCACATATCACATATAATCAGAATTCATCCATATCATACACCCTATTGAAGATTAAGGACTCTTCTATCCCACCTCTCATGCATAAGCCCTTATTGAATGTTATTCTCCCCCGTTACCTTGTGATTCTAGCAAAAGCAAGCAATCTCTATGGTCTCCTCTCCCAAAGTTATAGCTTTCCTCTTGTTCTTCTCTTTGCCCTAGTTCTTTCTCTCTTCTTGCCTCTTTGTCTCTTTTCACATTTTGCACGTACTCATAAAACTCTTTCCTCTTTACTCTCTTTTTCAAATAAAAACCTAATTCCCTCATTAGGATATTCCTACCTTACCCTCACTTTTTCCCTTTATTCTCACCTTGTCCTCAATATCTCTACAAACTCTTATTTTCTATTTATCTCATTATTTTATTTAAATAATAAAACTAGAGCATTATTTTAATTAGTAAAATAATTCTAAATAAAATCTACCAACTTTTAATTACTTTCTACATTCTCTCATCATGGTCACACACCCCCTTCCTACTTATTTATTTATTCATACACAATAATTACATAAAACACATATAAATCATAAATAATTCATAAATAACTTAACTAAAATAATTTAATAAAAACTGGGGTGTTACAGAACTTCCTTAGAAGATTATTCTCAAAGAACATACATCACTTAACGACTAGCCTACCATTGTAATTTGTTTGATTAGTCGATCATTTCTATCACCAATGAGTCCACCTTGCATATCCATTCACCAATAACAGCGTCTCGCCAAGCCACAGTTCATCTCATATCACATTGTATCCCCTGGAAGTCGCTTTTCTCAAGAAAGGTTTCTTAGTAGAATTCCCTAGTAAGTATTTTCTAAGAGGTTTTCCTAGTGGACTCTCTTCATAGGATATCCTCAATCTTTTTCCCTGGTGGGCCCATGTCGATCTAGGCCTCTTATAGATGATCAAACTTTATCACTAGTCAAGATATATTATATCTCAGTTTCAGATCGGTTTCTATACCTATGTCATTTTATTTTGGTTCTTACACTGATGATGTCTTATTTCAGTTCTTATGCCTATGTCATTTTATTCTAGTTCTTATACCGATAAATTTTTATTTTGGTTCTTACACCACTATTGTTTTATTTCGATTCTTACACCACTACCATTTCATTTTGGTTCTTACACCATTGCTGTTTTATTTCGGTTTTTACACAACTACCATTTTATTTTGGTTCATACACCTCAGTTGTCTTATTTTTGTTCTTACACAACCACCACTTTTTTTAGTTCTTACACCGATGTCATTTTGTTTCAGCAGTTACACCGCTACCATTTTATTTCCATTCCTACACCAATGACAATTTATGTCAGTTCTTACACCGATGACGTTTTACTTTGATTCTTACATTGATAACCGTCTATTTAACACCAGTTCTTACAGAAATATCAGTTGAGTTTTAATGTTGGTTATTACGCCAATGGCAATTGAATTTCTCATATTCCCAACATAATCAGGACTTCATATAGACCTGACAACTTTCATAATTGTTTCTAGCAGACAAAGTTTCGGGTCCTCTTGTATTTAATCATCTTTCATCATGATTGCATGAAGATTATTGTCATTCATGCTATCAAGTTGAAGGTTATTAAATAGGGGCAGATGTTATACCCTAAATTTTTCCTGGATTCCTCTTAATAGTTTTCTAAAGCGTTTCATTTTAAATTAGTAAGTTAGCTCAATTGGTATTGTGGTAAGGAAGTTAAGCATAGGGTCACACTATTGAATCGTATTGTATGTTTTTTATTAAAAAATTATGCATGAGTCAACAAAAATTAAAGAGTTAAATTTTTAGATTTTTTGTATTATTATTTTCGTATTTTTTTTAATAGGTATTTTTGTAATTATTCATTTTTATTTTATTTTATTCATTTTTTATAATAAAAATAATAATAAATCAAAAAATAATATAAATAAAAAATCAAATATTTCCCAATATGTCATTCTTGTTTCTAATTGGTCAAAATTTATCATTCTTTGTTACTCTTCTTTCTAACTTTGTCATACTTGTTTTTTGTTACAATGTGTCATTATTGTTTGTGATTTATTGCAATTTGTCATTCTTACTCTTGATTGGTTGGGATTTGTTACCGTTATTGGTTTGCCTTTTTTTTTCTTAACATAAAAAATCAATATAAATACAACAACAAGAATGACATCAAGGACCACCTTTTTTTAGAGTAGAAATCCAAAAATGCTATTTTTTCACATTTAAGAAGTTAGCCAAAAAGAAAACCCTAGCCTCCTTCCTTGCATTTTGTCGTCATCAGTGCCTTGCAAAATAGAAAACAAGAGAAGAAGTTAGCAAATAGAGAGAATCATAAAGCAAAAAAAGATGAAGAAGAATAAATAAACAAGGGGGGAGGCAGCTTACACGGTCACCACACTTCATGTTGGTTCTCTTTCTTCGTAGCATGCATATTTTGTTGGTGATGATGGTTTTTAGGTTTTTGATGTCAGTCATGTTTATAGTTTTGATTTAGAACTATAGTTAATATGGGGATTCTAAATTCCTATGTTCATAATATGACTGTGAGTTTTTTTTAAATATTTGAATGAATTTAGGTAGTACTTCTGACTATTCATTAATGTCTTTTGCCTCTTAAAAAATAAAAATAAAATCTAACAATTTTTTTAATCATTTTAATCTTTAACATTCAAATTTTTATTTTAAGAATTATTAGCTAAAGTGAAATATAAAAAATATCTAAAAATACAATTTAGTTTATTTAGTTAGTTGGTTTATTTCATAAAAATATCAAGATACCAACAAAAAAAACAAAAAAATTACAAAAAATACAAATGTTAAAATTCATTTAATTTAAGTAGTTTAGTTAATTAATTTTGTTTTTAGTTCAAATTAGAAACCGTAAAATATAACACTTAATACAAAAGCGCTTATTTCTTCATTAAATTCAAAAATACCAAAATCAAATCAAATCTTTTCCACTTGTATATAACTTGTACATAATCAAACTTATTTTCTGAAATCAAATTAATTCAACATTTTTGCAAATAAAAATAGATGAAGGGATGCACATCCACTCTATCTCCGAACAATTGATTGGTTGGGGCTCACCACATTGATAAATAACTCAAATTAAAACACCCTAAAATCAACTCAACTTATCAAATCAATTTCTTTTTCCTCCCCCGTGCGACGAAACCATTTTCATAAACTAAAATCGACCAACACACAAGCATTTCCTATACGAACTACGATGCTCTGATTTTCTCACTGCACTTTAAGAATACATAGGCACGAGGTTTTAGAATCTTGGCGAGCACAATAATAAAAAACTTTTTTCCTTTGTAAATAATTTCATTTCTTGTAAATATCTTAATAAATAAAATAAAATAAAACAAACATACTCTTAACAAACAATCAATCTTAGAATTATAGGAGGTTCCGTTGAGTAAAATGGATGTGAGGGGTGCTAATACTTTCCCTCGCATAACCGACTCCTGAACCCATATTTGATTGCGATGACCATCTTATCCATTTCTTTTTCCCTTGGGTTTTTTCATTATTTCTCTATTCCTTGAGAATAAATAAAGTACGGTGGCGACTCTGTAAGTCATTCGCGAGCGTGCAACCCGCTTGTGAGGTCGTAATTTTCGAGATACGGCACTAAATATACACCAATAGGACGAAATTTGGTACTTAAGTCATTGGTCTCCGTGGTTCGATATCTTTTACTACATCGCACAGTCGTGCACTTGTGGCTGCATCAAGAACCCAATTACACATGAGGGAGCAAGCTTATTGAGATGAGGTTTCACTACTTGAGGGAGCTTGTTAGTGAAGGAAGGCTAAGTTTGGGATATTGTAGAAGTGAAGATCAAATGATGAATTTATTAACTAAGGGAGTCACAAATAATGTGTTCAAGAGGTTGAAGATGAAAATGGGTATGGGAAAACATCAATAAGGGAGTCACGCTCAAACATATAACATAGTCACCATCGAACTTTATTTATCCCCAAAGGGAAGAGAAAACATCGATAAAACCCGGGGGAAAGAGATATACTAGGTAAGGAAGTCGGTTATGCAAGGGGAAGGTATTAGCACCCCAAACATCCATGGTACTCCATGGAAACCGTTTTGATTGGTCTCGCTTGAATAGGTGTTAACTAGGATTACTCGCAAAAGAATGAAGGGAAAGGAAAGGAATAGATAAAGTGTTCGGTGAGGATTAGGGCCTTCATGCCTACGTATCCTCATAGTGCAATGAAAAAGTCAGAGCAATCGTAGTTCAGGGAACTAGAGGCGGAAGGTGAAAAGAAGTGTGATAGAAGGTATGATTTGAGCCAAAGAATAATGTTGTTTGAACTCCAAGAGAGGGTGAAAATGTGAACCCAAGAGTAAACAGGTTGTTTGAACCGACAAATGAGGGCGTAGAGCACTTATATCACTGTACTGGAACAACCGAAAAGAGAGGAAATAGGTGTTTGGGATGAGAGTCAAACAACTCTTGGTTCATAAGGAGGTACAATATGGAGCACAAAAGTATAGTGTATTAGGCTCAAATAATAGGTATCTCACATGGAGTGAATGAAGGTAGAATATGAAGGTATCATGGAGATTAATGGAACAAAGTGACCGAAGTCACAAAATAGAAGAACTTGGTAACAAGTGACTAAATAAGTATTGTTTGAAATCGACAAGTGACAGTGTATTGGAATCCATAAGAGAAATGAGATTTCTACCATAGAGGGAAACAACGTTAACCGATACGTAGACTAGCAGGCCGCCACTGTAGGGTTTTAGCTAAAAAAGAAGGAATTAAATGTTTGGGTTGAGAGCCAAACAACTCTAGGTATGAAACGCGGACTATTCGTTAGGTGTCCTAAAAGGGTATGTATGGAATTCCAAAGAAAATGTATTTCGATGTCAAAAGACAGTATGTCACTAGGTGAACGGTTTATGATCGAAGGTAGGTAATGAATAGTGAAAGATATGAATGATGCCCTAAGGCGAAAGAGAAATAATTAGAAGTATGCTCGCCAAGGATTCGCATCCTCGTGCCTACGTATTCTCATTAAGAAATGAGAAAGTAAGAGCAATCGTAGTTCGGAACTACGAGAATATATATAGACAGAGATTTTTCTAAGCAACGGGGACTCACAAGACAAACACTTCTTCAAGGAAGGATTATAGTAATGGAGTGCAAGGAGTAGTGTATCACTTGCTGGGGAATTGATAATTCGAGATCAAATCAGGATAGTATCTTGGATCCAAGAGAAGGATATACTCTCAATCGAAGAGCAAAGTGGCGTGTTAGCCGAAGCAGAATGAATTCAATGTTTGGGATGAGAGCCAAACAAGAATGAATTGAATGTTTGGGATGAGAGCCAAACAAGAATGAATTAAATGTTTGGGATGAGAGCCAAACAAGAATGAATTAAATGTTTGGGATGAGATCCAAACAACTCTCAATTGAAGAGATGGATTGTCATCAGGACGTCCTAAAAGGATGGACAAGGAGTCCAAGGAGAAGTATGAATGATCTCAAAAAGATGGTATTGGTTGAGTGAATGGAGAGTGATCCATGGGATAGATAAGGTTGAATGATAAATAAGATAGCTCATGAAGAAACTGGGTTCTACTGCCTACGTACCCTTATAGTGCAATAAGGAAATCAGAGCTTTCGTAGTTCAGTCTACTATGACTGAAAACAAGATGATGGAGGCAAAATAAATGAATGATTGAGATTGATTGAATAGAATGATGAATGAAGTAAGAGAGTGAAGCGATAAGAGACTTGACAGTCGATTAATCACACTAAAGTCGATGCATAAGGGCGAACGCTTCGAATATTTGGGGCATACGCCCCATACGCAAAGTCGCTCTAAACAAGGGTAGGAGAGACTCCCTCTCATCATTCCTTATTACTTAAGACTCGAAGCGTATGATACTTCTCTTGACTGATAAGTTGCTGGTGAAGGACCTTTGTTGTTGATCCTTGCGTTGATGTTGAACTTATATGAAGAAGACTGGGTAGTTTAATTGATTCGTATTGTACTAAAGTCTATGAATAAGGACGAACGCTTTGAATATTTGGGTCATACACCCCATACGCAAAGTCGCTCTAGACAAGGGTAGGAGAGACTCCCTCTCATCATTCCTTATTACTTAAGGCTCGTTTCATACAAGTTGAATCATATTTACCAAGTGTTGACATTTGATTTATCTTGTATAATTCGCTGCTCGGTGTGACTGGGGATGCCTTGATCGAAGATCTTGTCTTGAGGCCTTAAGCTCCACAGCTTAGAAGAAAAGTCTTATTAAGTGACCAATGGTCTTTTGGTCACTCAATTTAGATTCTGGGATTATATAAGTTCAAAGGATTTAATTAATCAAAATTGCTTTTGATCAATTTAATCATGGGTTTTGTTTTAGTTTTGAGGGAACTAATTTTGGATCTAATTGAAGTTGGTAATTGTTAGGAACTACCCTAAGGGATCATGTATTAGAAGTTGATTGAATATTCTAAGTTAGAAATTAATCTAAATTCAATTAAACTCTAAAATCAAACAAATTCCAAAATCAATTAGTTTTTACTTAAACTATATTTAAGTTCTAATTAAGATCTAAAAGCCATATTAATCTAAATCTAGTATAATTAAATCCTATTTATTCTACAACCCTAACTAAACCAAAGTTCTAAACATTATGTTAGTTAATCTAAAAAGGGTCCTAATTAATTTCTAAATCTAACTAATTAGGCTAATCTAAAATTAGAGTAATTCTAACAAAAAAACAAGTCCAAGAATGAATGGGCCTCAGGGCCACTCTATGCAGGCCCGCGGATGGGGGGTGCAGGCCCGCTGCAATATGGGGTGTGGATAGTAGTTCAGGTCTGAACTAGGGTTTTTTAGCCAACCACAAAAAGCTTGGGCCTGGTTCATGAACCGGAGACATTGGTCCAATGGTCCGGCCCACTTAGTTTTGGCATCCCTTTTGAATAATGATGGTAGAGAAACAAAAATGGGGGTGCGAATAAACTGGGGCCCAATCATGTATGGCCTAAGGGTTATCAGTGACCAAAGTCACAAGATCCATTCAGGATCCCTTGTAAACTGAACATTGAGCTACAACACGATTCCATCACCATTATACGAACAACGGTGAAATGCTCGCCCAAGAAAAACCATTAAACCACTTGTGGACAACCTCACGTCATGCTCGTCTTCCTCTATTCCCGTCGGCTACAGCCTCGCCGGTGTTTCCTCGTCGGGAGATCCAACGATCCAAGATTTCACGTGTCCCGCAAATGCTCGTGTGAGTGCTTCACCAAAGCGAAGCATCGTCCGTGCAAAGGCTCGCTCTCGCTTCCCAAAACCTTAAGCATGAACAATGGTCTGTTCACGTTGCTCACAATTCGCTCTGGATTCGACTCGGTTCACCCGCGACAAAAACAAGATCGAAATCGACAACAGCAAGGCGCAGTTGGCGAAGTTGAGACTGAGTCGAAGTTAAGCGTGAAATAGCAGTGATTGAGAGTTGAAGACGTACCAGTTTCGACGCATCGGTTCTGAGGTGTGGATTGCTCAACGCGTGTTTGTAACTGTGTGCAACGATTGTTGTTCTTCATTCTTCGACTTACACATTCAAGAAAAAATCCGATTCCGACATGGTAATTCTCCGGTGGCGGCAGGTGAATCTCTTCTTCTCCTCGTCAAGATTTCTGATTTCTTCCACTTCTTCTCAAGTTTTCCTTCTTCTTCTTTATGCGTCAGTGATTCCTCTACTGTCTCGGTTTGCCACTTGCAGAATCGCGATGCCAGTGCGGTGGTTTTGTTGTAATTTATTAAATACAAGTGTGTTCCAAAATGACAAATGGTGGAAGTGAGTTAATGCTAATAAATGCATTAGATAACTCTTCCTGAATTTTGAATTTTGAATTCGGAGATTGTAACTCTTCATGAGTTATTGCAAAGGCGAAACCATGCAACTGTTGGTGAAACATGCTGCAGGCCAACCATTATGATTATTGGAAAAGGACATTGCTTCACCAAGGGTCGCTACCTTGTGAAACAATATCAACATGGCCTATAAAAGCATAAATCCAGATTCAAAATACAACACACAAAATCCGAAAATCCTCTAAATAATTCCAGACGCTCTTCGCTGCATTCAGGTTTTCGCCGGTCTTGCGCAAACTTGATAAGGCTGAATTGTCCTGGGTATTCCTGCATCAGAACTCTAAAACAATCGAGAGTGCTTGAAATACTATAAGGAAAGTGTTGCGTTCACGATTCAAGCCTGGATCCCTTTAATCTTTCCGAAATTTCTAACAGTTTTATAGTAATTTCAAATAATGCTTATCAAGGCTTCAGTTTCAAGCATAAAAAAGAAGAACACAAGAAGAATCGGTATTACGAAATTTGGTATGATTTTATTATTCTTCATATTAATTAGAGCACCGTGAAAATCATGATATCAAGATCTAAATATAAAAATAATCTTAAATTAGAATAAGAAAGAGAGTCTGAAAGGCTAAGGATCTAGGATCAAACAAAATTGATAATCAATTTATTTCTTTTATCTAATGGAAGGAAATAGTAAGAATTTTGTTCGTAAGATTCTTGTTATTCTTCAAGTGGAAGATGATCCTATGACTTAAAAGGAAGGAATCAACAACTTCAAGGGACTCATCTTATTTAGAAGGAAGTATCATATTGTGATGGTACACTAAACACATACAAGTCTAGATTAATGACCAATGGTGCTTTAAATAAAAAATGTGTTTATCATTTGATACATATGCACTAATAGCAAGCACAACAAAATTAGAGCATTGTTTGCATTAGCTTCTTTGCATGACTTTATAGTTCATGAAATGGATGTCAAAATGAAATTTCAATATGGAGATCTCGATGACGAGATTTACATGAATCAACCATAAGGTTATGAATAAAAGGTGTGAAAGCTTGTCAAATCCTTGTATGAATTCAAACAAGCACCGAAACAATGACATCAAAAGTTTGACAATGTCATAGTAAGATTCACCAATTAATTAGGGGAGACACACAACTTAAGAGGAGACAATATTTTGTCATCATCAAAAGGGGGGAGATTGTGAGGAATAAATCTTATATCTAGTTCAATTTTGATGAAGACAAAGATTATCAAAGGAGAAAAGGTTCAAAAGTTTCATGCACATCAATGATGAAGTTGATTAAGAAAGTTGAACATAGAAATTCAAGTGAAGATTTGAGACAAGTGAACATAACTAAGGTACTCATTGAAATTTATATTATACTAATTTAAATTTCTCATAATTTCATTTCTCACTTCATCTAAAAACCTTCTTACATCATCATGCATGATTATCTAAAAACATTATTCATCTAATTCTTATTACAAGTGTTTGTACACAAAGTTGTGTGAGAATATTGTGATATTCACTCGTATTCATATTGATTATATGATTGATCATTAGCAACAAGATGAATGGAATTTTAGAAACAAAGAGGTTTCAAACTTTCATTTTCAAGATGAAAGATCTTGGACTAGTTGACATTATACTAGGGATCAAAGTAAAACGAAATAGTGGGGGTTATGAACTTAATCAAACACATTATATTGAGAAAATGTTGGAAAAGTTTAAACACCTAAACTTTAAGGATGTAAACACTCCATTCGATCCTAGTGTCAAACTTCAAAAGAACAATGGGAAAACCATGGCACAACTGGAATATGCAAGTGCAATTGGATGTCTAATGTACTTAATGCAATGCACCAGACCTGGCATAGCTTTTGCAGTTAGTAAGATGAGTAGATTTACTAGCAATCCAAATGATGAACATTGGAAGGCCATAACTAGGATTTTTGGATATTTGTTAAAGACCAAAAATCTTGGCCTTCATTATGGTAAGTTTCCTGCCGTACTAGAAGGATATACCGACGCAAGTTGGATATCAAGTGTTGGAGATTATAAATCTATAACTGGGTGGATATTCACATTAGTTGGAGGTGCGATTTCTTGGAAAAGCAAGAAACAAATATGCATTACTCTCTCAACCATGGAATCGGAGTTTGTGGCTCTTGCGTCTGCTGGACAAGAAGAAGAATGGTTGAGGGACCTCTTATTGGAGGTTCCGTTATCTAAAGACAATGTTTCAAAAGTATTGATACATTGTGATAATCAAGCCACCCTGGCTAGAGCGTTCAGTGAAGTGTACAATGGAAAGTCTAGACACATAGGTCTTAGACACTCTCTCGTGAGAAAAATGATAAAGGATGGGATTATTTCACTAACATATATACAAACAAGCTATAATTTGGATGATCTATTTACTAAACCACTGGCCAAAGATTTAGTAAAGACTACCTCGAAAGGTATGGGATTAAAACTCCTTGAATAAGGGTTCCGACAATGATAGCAACCCAATTTGAAGTTAACACATCTTAACCTAAGATTCAATGGGTAACAACAATTCGTTGATTCGGAAGGTTATGCAACATTCCGCGATAATGTTGACGATTACAAACTGAGGGTTGAGTTTTCAAAGAAACTCTTAATGAAGTTCTATATCAAGGAGGATACGTATCTCAAGAAATAGATACGAATTGAACTTCACCTATATGAACTTCAAGATGGTGTCGTCTTAAGGTGAGAGTTGGAGTTTCTCTCATGAAAAATTCATGAAAACAGGAAAAGCACATGGCCATAAATAGTGCTAGGCGAGATATGTAGGCGAAGAACCTCTAAAAGTGTGTGTATAGCAACGCCGGTCTGATCACATGGGATAATGGTTCAAAGCATAGCTACCTAACGTTCCGATTAGGCTTTGCGTTGTCTTTACTAAGGTTAAGTTCAAATCGAAAGATACCTAACTGTATTAACACTTTTTGCTTTCCATATTCTAGAATTGGATTTGTCATTATTAGAATAAGTAGGGGATTGTTCTAATTTATAAAATACAAGTGTGTTCCAAAATGACAAATGGTGGAAGTGAGTTAATGCTAATAAATGCATGAGATAACTCTTCATGAATTTTGAATTTTGAATTTTGAATTTTGAATTTTGAATTCGGAGATTGTAACTCTTCATGAGATGTTGCAAAGGCGAAACCATGCAACTGTTGGTGAAACATGCTGCAGGCCAACCATTATGATTATTGGAAAAGGACATTGCTTCACCAAGGGTCACTACCTTGTGAAACAATATCAACATGGCCTATAAAAGCATAAATCCGGATTCAGAATACAACACACAAAATCCGAAAATCCTCTAAATAATTCCAGACGCTCTTCGCTGCATTCCGGTTTTCGCCGGTCTTGCGCAAACTCGATAAGGCTGAATTATCCTGGGTATTCCTTCATCAGAACTCTAAGACAATCGAGAGTGCTTCAAATACTATAAGGAAAGTATTGCGTTCACAATTCAAGCCTGGATCCCTTTAATCTTTTCGAAATTTCTAACAGGTTTGAGCTCCACCAATTGAAGCTTCAACGTGAAGCTTCAACAGTGTTTTGCTAGCAGAGCTTTGGTTAGGAAAATGAAGCAGAAAGTTGAAAAAAGATGAAACGGAGGGTTGAAGGATGGAGCAGAAAATCGCCGAATAAGAAGGTTGAAGAATGAATCATCCCTCGAAATCAATTCGTAAGTATCCTTTTATAGAACTTTTATCATCTCAATTCTTTTAGAGATCTCATAAATCCAGTTAGGTTTCAACTGAATTAGTTATGGTTGTGTTTGTGGTTAGTTATTCTGTTAGTTGTTACAGGTGATTGAAGGTTGGTTAGGAAGGTTACAGGATCCAAGTGACCTACTAGACCGGTTATGACCCGTTAAGCCGGTAACCGCCTTATAACTTCACGTTTTTGGTTAGTTCTGTTTACAAGGCACTGATGATCTGCTATAGTTGTTATTGTTAGTGAAATCAATCCTAAGTTGTGTTATGATTAATTGCAGGCCAGTGTGCATTCTGCGGCATGCATGTACATGGCATATTTTTGCAGCATAACATACCATGTTCTGACTCGTAACCCTTATACTATTGCCTTGGCATCATTAGTAGGTCGGGCGTGCATGAAGAAAGGCATGGTCAAGCAAGATTTGGGTCAAGACATTGAGGATAATGGGCAAATCAAAGGTAAACAAAAGGAGATTTGGAGGTTAAGATTAGGATTGGAATTTGGGATTTTTGTGAAACATGGTTATATATTGGTTATGATTTTGGATGAAATTTGGGAATTGGCTGTAGTGTAGAACATGTAAGTCAAGATTGAAAATTGAATTGAGAATGTGAATCGATTCATGTTAGCATAGATATTATATGTTGAGATTGCTTATGGAGGTGAATGGTAGCTAATAATTGGCAATGAATGATAATGAATGTCAATGATCTGTGATAATGATGAATGTCATTGATTGGTAATACTGATGATGATGAACAATGAATGCCAATGTCATGGTTTTGAATGAAAAATCTTAAAATATGGTTCTCTTGGCTTTTGTAGGTGCTTCATGGAAAGGGAACCAATTTGGGATGGAAGGATTAGAGCATGCACTATTCAAGGTCATTGGTTAGCTTGGGAATTTCGGCTTGGATGCGGCTACGAAGCGCATTGGACGGCGGGGCTATTTTGGAATTGATTGGGTGGGTTTTAGGCTTGTGAATCGTACGCTATTGAAGTGTAGATTATGTATGGATTCAAATCGTATTTAAATCGGAGATGTATGTATGTAGATGGAATTTGGTTACGAATTGAATGTTTATGTACGAAATATGGATGTCTAATGGTTGAATTTGAATAATGGTTTATGGATGCAAATAGAAATTGTATTAACATGGTTTAAAGTGTTAAAATTCGAATTGGATGTATGGTTCATGTAGTTTAGAAACTTAACATGGTTGAAATTGTTTGTAACTTTGGAATTGAGCGGTGGTTTTGAACATGTGAATTGAAATGGTTTATGTATGTTTGTATGGTTATGTAGTTTAGAAAGTTGAAAACATAATGGAATGGATGTATCATGTTCATGATGAATGAGTTGACTTTGGTCAACGTTGACAAAAAAGTCAACTATTGGCCAAAGTTCAACTTTTCTTTATAATTTTTCTATTATGGACATTTGTGATGTAATGCAATGAATTGACATGGTATTTTGAATGAAGTGAACTTTTGACATGCTTGAAATGGCTTTAAATATGAACGTTATAATGGACCAAAATGGATTTGAACATTGTACTATGGATTTTAAACTGATCTTTGAAGAAACCAAGTCAAATACTTTTGGTCAATTGAATCCTTAAGATCATAAGCATATAGACCAAAACTCATAGATGAATCAAGAATGCAAGCCCTTATGAATCATAATGGACCAAGATAAGCAAATGGACTAAAATAAGCAATGCAAACATGAATCAATGACCAAAGACCTAGGGATTTGAATGTACCATAGGCTTACGATCAAAGCTAAAGATCCAATGAAATGACTATGAGAGGATGGCCCATGATAAGTCTTGAATCAACCAAAAAAACCCTCGCAAGGACTGAAATAGTGGGTATGACCTAAACAAAGATCCATGGTATGAATTGAATTTGTGAACCATGGCTAGATGCAATGACACAAGACGTGAGGAGGTGATCAGATGAAAGTTGTGGGGGTCGTGGATTTGTACTAGAACTGATGGTCACAATCATAGGATGCACCCGAAAGAGCATGAACTCAATGGAACCAAAAACCAAGAGGCGACATGAACTCTAGGTTAATGCACATAAGGTTAAACACAAACCCCTAATAGAAAATATCAAGAGTTGTGGTTTGGATGCCCAGATGAATTCCATGGTGTAGTCTTCAAGAAACACGGTCTCAAAGAATCCATAAATTAGGGCCTCTCCATATGGTGGGTCATACCAGAACCTTAAGGCCAAAACCTAGATTTTCATTAGCTGCGAATCTTGAATGTATGATGTTTGTTAGCATGTGTTAACCATGAATGAATGATGCACATGAATGAAATATGAATGAGTCTCAAGCCATAAGTCATATGAGGAGAGAAAAGGGAGGGAAAATTTTGGGGTACAACATTGAGTATCATGAGTAAAGGATGGAGGAGAGAAATAATGATAAGGCAAAGACGGAGATCACTTTGAAAGATCGCTTCAACAAGAAGGATAAGAGATCAAAAGGAAAATGACCCATGAATAGTAAAGGGAATTTCAGAATTTTGGTGGAAGAGAGTCCCAAGGTTCCAAGAATTCAACTTGTCAAAGGGGTGAGAGCAACTGCAAAAAAAAATGGTGGTCAAGGAAACTTTAGATGTGAAAATAAGAGGTTTGACAAAAGCAAGGAGCAATGTTTTAAGTGTCAAAGGTTCAATCATTTTTCAAGAGAGTGCAATGTGAATAAGAAGGAGCCTCAAGGAGATGAGGCCAATGTTGCATGGTAAGAGTTTGATGAGTAGAATACACTTTTGGTCATGATCACAAAAGGAGAATGTAGCAGCAGCAGGCTGCGGGACATCAACAATAACATTTATGGGAATGCTGCAAAAACAGGCTGTAACTAGTTACGTGAAATCTATAATCGGTTACCTGCAGAAGAAAATGTTATGGTGAATGTGAGAGAAGGGGTCCAATGCAGCAAAGAATGGTACTTGGATTCGGTGTGCTCTAATCATATGACAGGGAGAAAGTATTGGTTTGTTAAAATCCATCGTGCCATGAAGAACAAAGTGAAGTTCACAGATGACACCACTCTAACGATCTATGGCATCAGTGTGTTTTGATCATGAGAAAGGATTGTGGATATTCCTTGATCAAAGATGTATTGTACATTCCAGGAATCAAATTTAACCTTCTATGCATTGGCAAATTGCTTGAGAAGGGTTACAAGATTCAAATGGAAAACAAGAGGCTGCATGTTATGGATGCAAATAAGGTTTTAGTCCTTAAAGCTCGCATGACTGCCAATAGACTTTCCAGGTTGAACTAAAGGTTATAGAGCATATATGTATTACTACAACGACAAGTCAAGAAGAGTGGATACGGCACTATCGCCTTAGGCATCTCAATTTTCAAGATCTCAAAGATTTGCAAAAGAACAAAATGGTAATAAGGTTGCCATTGATCAACATATCGGATGAAATTTGTGAAAAATGTGTGCAAGCGAAGCAACATAAGGGTAAATTCAGCAAGGATGCAAGTTATAGAACCAAGAATCACCTTGAGAGGGTGTATTCAGATGTGTATGGACCGATGCAAGTAGATTCCATTGGTGGTAATATATATTTTATCACATTCATCGATGATTATAGTAGAAAACTATGGACAAACCTAATCAAGAGAAAGGATGAGGTATTTGAAGTGTTTAAGAAGTCAAATTCCATGGTTGAGAGGCAAAGTCGTCACAAGCTCAAAGTGCTCAAAACGGATGGTGGGGGAAATATGTCTCAAAAGACTTTGAGAGGTTTTGTGATCAAGAAGGGACTGTACATGAGGTTGTACCACCTTATACTCCGCACTAAAAAGCGTTGTTTCTGGAAAGGAATAATTGATTGATCATGAACATGGTAAGAAACATGTTAAATGGGAAGAACTTGTCGAAAGAGTTATGGGGAGAAACGGTATCCAATGATGTCTATTTGTTGAATAGGTGTTCAACAAAGAAGCTTGAGAAGGTAACACCAAAGGAAGCATGGTCGGGATTCAAAACGAATCTGAACCATTTGTGAGTTTTTGGTTCCGTAGCGTATTAACATCTTATGGAGCAGCTTAGAAGAAGTTGGATGATAAGAAAGAAATGATGATACATGTAAGGTATCACTTTACTGGTGGTTACATCTTTTTTGATGTAGCAAACAAGAGGGTTGTGATCAGTCGAGATGTCATTTTCGATGAGATGAAGCCACTACATCAGCGTGTAACCGGTTACGTAAAAGTTGTAACCGGTTACAACTTTGAAAATTCATATTCTAGAAATACGCGAAGTGCAGAAATGCCCGTTTCGAAGCCCAAACTGAAGAGAATGTAAGAATATCAACAAGGAAAAGAGGTTTGCCTCAAAGACTCCAAGGTTGTGAGTTGTTCCGAGATAAAAAAGTCAATGATGATGGTGATTTCGTCCATTTTGCACTTATGGTCGAATCTGAACCTGTTAAAACGAAAGAGGCTTTAAGTGATCCAAAATGGATTTATGCTATGAAGGAGGAGCTGGAATCTATTGAGAAGAACAATATTTGGGAGTTGGTTGATTTACTAGAGGGAAAGAAGCCAATTGGTACGAGATGAGTGTTCAAATTGAAGGCGAATCCCAATGGTGAAATAATCAAGCATAATGCTCTATTAGTTGCAAAGGGATTCTTGCAAAGTGAAGGCATAAAATTTGAAGAGGTATTCACATTGATCACTAGGATTGAAACCATTAGACTAGTTATTGGTATTGCGAATAACAACAATTGGCCAATATACCAAATGGACTTCAAATATGCATTTTTGAACGAACTAGATGAATAAGAGGTGTATGTAGAACAACACCATGGTTTTGTTGTGAGAAACCAAGAGCTAAAGTTCTACAAGTTAAAGAAAGTGTTGTACGGTTTGAAGTAAGCTGCAAGAGCTTGGAACACGAGAATAGATAGTTTCCTAAATGAGGTTGGCTTCAAGAAATGTGTATCCGAGTATGACGTGTATGTGAAGACGGATACAAGTGAATGATTGATTATCCTTTGTCCATATGTAGATGACTTGTTGATAACAGACAACAACGAAAAGTGCATTTCTAAGTTCAAGAGTGAACTTATGAAAGAATTTAAGATTATCAACATTGGCCTCATGATATACTTCTTTGGCATTGAGTTCCACAAGTCCAAAAGAGGACTGCTCATGCACCAAAAAAGGTATGCGTTTGAGATATTGAAGAAGTTTGAAATACATTATTGTAATGCTGCCATTATTCTGCCTAAACCGAGATTACAATTGTTGAAGAATGAGGATGAGCAATATGTTGATCCAACTAAGTATAAGAGGTTGATTGGACCCTTGTATTATTTGGGCAATACGCGACCTGACTTGGCGTTTAGTGTCGGTATTGTGAGTAGATTCATGGAGAGGCCGAAGGTGTCCCACTTGGCAGCAATAAAGAGGATCCTAAGATACGTCAAATGATTGATTGGTTGTGGAATTCTCTTTCCCGCAGCGGATATGCGTAGAAAATGAATTTTGCTTGGGTTTACTGATTACATTTGGTGCGGAGATAAAGATGATCGAAAGTCTATAGCTGGATACATCTTTATTTTCGGAGAAACACCCGTCTCATGGTGTTTGAAGAAGGAATCGATAGTTGCACTCTCGTCTTGTGAGGCCGAGCACATTGTTGCTTCATTATGTGTGTGCCAAGCCGTGTGGCCTATGAATCTATTGAAGGAGTTGGGCAACAATGAGGGTGAGGTTGTTACACTCCTGGTTGATAATGTTTTTGTGATTAATCTTGCTAAAGGGAGGAGCAAGCATACTGAGATGATGTTTCACTACTTGAGGGAATTTGTTAGTGAAGGAAGGTTAAGGTTGAGATATTATATAAGTGAAAACCAAGTGGATGATTTGTTGACCGAGGGAGTCACAAATGATGTGTTTAAGAGGTTGAAGATGAACATGGGCATGGAAGACTTGGAGCTCTTAAGGTGGTGTGTTAAGAGTTTTTTTAGTAATTCAAGTGTTGTAACCGATTAACACGGGGGTATAATCGGTTACAAATGTTAAAATAAGTCAAATAAGTTGAGAAAAAAATGTTTTTGGAGTTGTTGTAACCGGCTACGCATACACAGTAACTAGTTACCACTTTTATTATTTTCTGGTTTTAGCAGCCGTAATCGATTACATATTTTGTGTAACCGGTTACATGTACGAGAATCTCATTTTGTTTTGTTATTTGACTTATGTAACCTGAGTCTTAATCATATTGTAGTATTGCATAAATGCATTAGAGGCATCCACATCAAAGTTAAGAAAAATATTCTCACTCTCGATCAATTTTCCTCTCTCAATTCCTCTTCCTCTCTCCGTACTCTAATTTCTCTATTATTCATCAATCTTGTAGTTTCAAAATCTAAAAGAAGATTGGATCAATATGATATTTTTGTGAGGTTCTTGAAAAATGCACGAAATGGATTGAAAATTTTCCCAAAAAAAAACAGCTTTATTATTATTAGTTTGAAATCCAAAACAAATTCTATGGATTTATTTTGGACTTCTGGCTGATATGCAGCTGTTACTCGTTGGCCCATGAGATATTACAACTAACCAAAAGAAAAAAAGATGAAAGGAAAATCATCATGAAGAATAAACAAGTACGTACTTGGTTATAACTAAAATGCTCATTACCCTTTTTGAATTAGTGAACCATTTAATGAAAATGTCAACAACAGCAATCATATGATAGTGTAGGGGTTGAGAAAATGTGTACTCCGTAACAAAGTAATGAGTAATTTATAAAGGCATCGGTTGTTCAATTTGGCCCAAAGATAAAAGCATATTGTTGGCCAACTAAGGTACATAAAGGATAAAGTTATGATTCTTTAAATGTACTGCAGGTACTGGGCCACAATTGATGGTTTTCAATTATAGTAAAAAGTACAGGCAAAATAGTGTTGTTTACTCCTCTTGGCCACATAATAATTATAACATGCATTTGCAATATATATATATATATATATATATATATATATATATATATATATATATATATATATATATATATATATATATATATATATATATATATATATATATATATATATATATATATATATATATATATATATATATATATATATATATGTATGTCTGTTTTTTATAATAAAATCTAAATATCTGTTTCATCACTAATGATATAACAACGTGGGAGACATGATATAAATGAATTGATTACCAATTAAACATATGTAATAAATAAAAGATCTGAAGAATTGCAATTGTCGCATTGTCTATATGGTTGTAACTCAATAAATAAATAAAAGTTATTATAATATATTAAAATTTGAGTCACAAATTTATTCTCTATATCATTAAAAATATGTTAGGATACTCTTCAAACAACAATCATCTAAAATTTTAATTATTCATGTGAGAAAAATATGTAATGTTTCTTTTATAACACTATATTAATTAAAGGGTTAAATATGTTTTTTAGTCTCTATAAATATATTAATATTCAATTTTTAGTCTCTCTAAAAATTTTCGTCGAAGAATGTTCCTCATAATATTTTTCATCCACATTTTTTGTGTCTCATGTTAACGACTTTAACAGAAGTTGACGTGGTATGCCACATGAATTTTTTTAATGATGTGGCATATACGTGACAATGTCAAAGTGGCAAAAAATGTTGACATGGATGTCACGTGACAATTGTTTTTATTTTTATTTTTTATATTAACATCATATCTAAATCCAGAAATTGTAGCTAGTTTGTAACTAATTTAATAACACCATTCTTATTAATTTGGGTGGAAATTGTTAGAACTAATTCATATTTTTCCGAAATGTGTAGACAAAGTTTTTAGTGGGTGTTTTAGTATTTCTTTTAAAGTACCACTTGTATTTAAGAAAATGAGTGGTATGAACAAATTGTACCTTTATTCATTTTGCAGTGTGTGTGCATTTTTTGTGCAACCATTTTGTAACCATTTCAAGAGTAGTGGAAGTTTGTTATTATTCTCTCTTCTCTCTCTCGTTCACTGTTCATCTTTATCACCTTGTGCACTAACAATTGGTATCTAGAGCTCCGGTTCAGATCCACATGGAAACACCACGGGAAACCCGAGTAAAACTGTGAGATGTTGTATGATTGATTTCTGTTCGGAGAATTCGTGTTAAATTTCTGTTCAAAATCGTAACAGAATCACATATCTTGATTCTGCGGGATTATGAAGCATTGTGTTTAGGTGAGATCTAAGTGTATTGCACAAAGGTTGAAGATGAACGAAAACAATCTGAGCATCAAGCTTCCCGTGTTCGATGGCAAGAACTGGAATCGTTGAATGATTCAGATGTGTGTCTTGTTTGGAGCTCAAGATGTTCTTGATCTCATCAACGACGATTACGTTCATGATGCACTTCCAGAAAATGCAACGGATACGTAGAGAAATGCTCAATGTGATCTGAGTAAGAAGGACCAGAAGGCGTTGTTCTACATCCATCAGTGTATGGATGTGAACGTGATTGAGAAAATCGCGGATTTGACGATGATGAAAGTTGCATGGGACACACTGGTGCGGTGCTACGGTGGTGATGCATTAGTGAAGAAGGTGAAGCTTCATTCTCTACGTAAGCAATATGAAAATCTCAACCTGAAGAACAATGAAAAGGTACCTGAATACATCTCAAGAGTGATTTTAATCACAAATGAGATGAATTCGTGTGAAGAAACTCTCTCTGAAGAAAGTATCATTGAGAAGGTACTTAGATCTCTTACTCCTCAGTTTGATTACATTGTTGTAGCAATTGAACATTCTAAGGATTTGAGCACCATGAGAAGAGAATAGCTGCAAAGCATTTTAGAGGCGTAAGAGTTGCGTTTGACTGAAAGAACCTCTGAGAGAGAGGTAGAGTAGGCTCTGAAAGCTTCTTTTGTCAAGAAAGACCATAAACAGTCTTGGTCAGAAGCCAAGAAAAGACATGGTAGGTCTCAGAAGTCAGAAACCTCAACTTCTGAGAGTCAGAAGGGAAAGGAGAAGTATGATAAGAGAAAAGTTCAATGTTACTGTTGTAAGAAGTTTGGCCACTTCGCTGCAGATTGTTGGTCAAATAAGGAGAGGAAATCAGAAGAAGCAAATATAGCCAGAAATTATGATGATGAACATGTGCTATTAATGGCTTCTGATTCTAATAGTGTGTCTCTAGAAAACTGGTGGTATATGGACACCGGTTGTTCAAACCATCTTACTAGAAATAAGAAATGGCTGATTGATTTTGATTTTAGGAAAAGGACCAAGATCAGATGTGTTGATGATAAGTATCTGAATGCTGAAGGAATGGGGAATGTTAGAGTGACTATGAATAATGCCAAATCTGCATTAATTCAGAACGTCTAGTATGTTCCCGACATGAAGAGCAATTTGATAAGTGTAGGTCAATTAATTGAAAAGGGTTTTTCAGTTACTATGAAGAACAATCTTTTGAAGCTGCACGACTGTAATTAGAAGCTGATTATGGAGTCAGAGCAGGGAAGGAATAGAACATTCAAAGTGAATGTTAAAACTGCAGACTCTGAATGCCTTAGCGCAACAAGTGTTGTGAAGGAAAGTGAGGTGTGGCACAAAAGATTTGGGCATTTGAACTTCAAAAGCTTAGGGCTGAATTCAAAGAAATTGGTACGTGGAATTCCTGCAATTAAGAAACTAAAAAATTCATGCAATGTGTGCATGAGATGGAAGCAACCAATAGTGCCATTTGTATCAAAAGTAGCTCCAAGAGAAAAACATGCTTTGGGAGTAGTGCATTCTGATGTGTGCGGACCATTTCCAGAACCTTCACTAGGAGGAATGAAATACTTTATGTCATTTATGGACGAGTTCAAAAGGATGACACGTGTATCCCTTATAAAGTTCAAACACGGGGTGTTTGCTGAATTTAAGAAACTTATAATCAAGGCTGAGAAATAGAGTGGTCAGACACTGAAGATTCTCAGAACTGATGGTGGAGGTGAGTATAACTCTATAGAGTTCAAGAGTTCTGTGAGGAGAATGGAAATGAGAATGAAGTGATTGCTCCATATACTCCTCAACACAATGGTCTTACTGAAAGGAGAAACCAAACTTTGCTTGATATGACAAGGAGTATGCTGGAGAAGAGGAAGCTTTCTAACTCTTTATGGGAAGAAGTTGTTGCCACTGCAGCATATGTGCTCAATAGGTGTCCAACCAAGAAGCTGAAGGAAATTGTTTCTTTTGAGAGGTGGACTGGAGATAAGCAAAGTGTGACTCATTTTAGAGTATTTGGTTTTGTATGTTATAAACATGTTTCGGATGCTACTAGAAAGAAGTTGGATGATAGAAGCAAGGTGATGTTACTGGTGGGGTATCACAGTATAAGTTCTTATAAGCTTTATTGTCCATTCATTAATAAGGTTAAAGTAAACAAAGATGTTGTTGTGAAAGAGTAAGAAGTATGGGATTGAAGCAAGTCTCAATCCAACTTCGATGCAGACTTAACTTTTAAAGATATATTCTGATTCAGAAGATAAGTCAGAGCCTAAAAATGATTTTAAGAGTGAGTTATAATCATAAGGTGAGATTGATTCTAAAGAAGAATATGATTCTGATCCAGTTTCTGATGGTGATTCAGATTCTGGTGGTAGTCCAGATTCTAAAGGTGTTCATGCTTCTGAAGTCGGTACTTCTGGAGTTCCAGCATCTGATACTATTCAAGAATTAGAAGGTTCTGAACAAGTTCATAGGTCACAAATAATCAGAAACATTCCGAGAAGGTTTGCAGAGTTTGACATGCTGCAAGATACTGAAGTAGATTCTTAAGGGGAAGTTATTTAGTGTGCCATGTTAGTAGATTCTGAACTATGAGTATGCAAGAAGCTCTCAAGCAGAAAGTCTGGTTGAAGGCCATGAAAGAAGAACTTGATGCCATAGAGAGAAACAAGACTTGAAAACTGACAAAACTTCCAAAGAACAAGAAAGCCATCAACATGAGATGAGTTTATAAGGTGAAGCTAAAGCCAGATGGATCAATTGGCAAACACAAAGCAAGATTAGTTGTGAGAGGTTTTCTGCAAAAACCTGGGTTAGATTACTTTGAAGTGTTTGCGCTTGTAGCAAGACATGAAACAATCAGACTAGTGATTGCGATAGCTGCTAACAGGAATTGGCCTCTGATGCATATATACGTGAAATTTGCATTTCTGAATGGTCCATTAGAAGATGAGGTTTATATGTCACAACCTCCTGGATTTAAGAAAAAGAACCAGGAAGGGATGGTGTACGTATTATACAAAGCTTTGTATAGACTGAAGTAAGCCCCTAGAGCTTGGAATCTGAAAATTGATTCATTTTTCAAGAAGCAAGGATTTCAAAAATGTAAGATGGAGTATGATGTCTATGTTCAACATACTTTTGAAGGCAATATGATTCTGGTGTGTTTGTAAGTTGATGACATATTGCTAGTTGCAAGACCCTAATTTTGACCCTAAGATCCCTCATGTTATCTCATCATATGCATTGGCTTTGGGATCACACCTTGGCATCCTCCTTACCCCTCATTTATTGGGTTTTCATTGGGAGAGATCACCAAACACATTTGATTATATCATACTTTATTTATTCATTATTTTACTAACCAAAATACCAAAAATATGTCTATAGATTTACTTCTTTTGTAGGTAGTGTGTGCATCCACCCATGCTCTATCAAACTCACATCTAGGGTTTGAGACCCTCAATGCAAGGAGATCAATCAAGATATGGTTCAAATTGGGTCTATACATCATACATCTATCTACATTCTCTTAACTTATCATTTTGATTAAGAAATCATCAAGAGTTTGAAGCTTGTTTGCCTTGGAAGCCCTAATTCATCTAGGTATCTTGTGTGACTTCCTCAATATGTTTCTTCATTATTTGATCAAATATTTCAAGGGATACTTCATATTACATCACATTATACATATATAATCCTCCATGAGTCCCAAAGATCAAGAGAACTTCAAGTTTGCAAGTAGGTTCAAGGTGGTTGACCAGAGGAAGTCAACTGGTCAAAACTGGGGTTCCCTAGACCCTATCTCCTAAACTTTTTGTGATATGAAAATGATTCCAAGAGGAATGTTACTCTTTATGACATTCCAAACAACTTTCATGTTGAAATCAAGAGATACTTTTGATTGGAAAATCATTTTTTATGGTGAAAGATTATATGCCATTTTGTCTGTGCCCTAGTTAGGAGGTCAACTTCCATGGACCATAACTTGATCAAATTTTATGATATGAAGACCATCCAAGTTTCATGACCAATTTCAATATGTCTTATACAACTTTGTTTCTTTGAGAAACTTCAAATTCAACTTTCAAGAGCATGTTCCAAGAGGAAATATTATAGGTCATTTTGGGCCATCATCATTGAACAAGCAATTTTCCTCAACTTATAAAATGCATAACTCCTTCATGCAAAGTCAAAATAAGGTCAAATTTATGTCCAAATTAAATAGGATTGAAAGAGATACAACTTTGATGAAGTAACATTTTCCATTCGAAGCTCATAGAAAAAGTTAGTCGATGTGGAAGAAGTGGATATTTAACTTGGTACTTAGAAAAGGTTCAATTATGTTTGATTTCTATAAATACATGGCCTTGGTAATCAAAATGAGGATCCTCTTGCCCAAGCTTCGACCTGCTTCTTTCCCAAACCCCATTGAAAGGATAACCTTGAGGATTTCATTTGAAATTGAGCTTCAATTCCATTTCTGTTTTGGGATTGAAACTCCAAGGATCCAAGCCTTTTGATCATCTCTTTCATCTCCTGCAAGCAAGTAGAAGCAAGCCCAAGCCAATTGAAATCTAAATCGAGCTTCATCACTGCAAATAGAAGGTGAATTTTGTGAAACTTTCTCTCTTCGATTCTCTCTCAATTCTCCACCATTTCAAGTAATTTTTGGTTGGCTGAAGTCCTACCAATGTAGGCAACAAGATTGAGTTGCTTTGAGGTCAAATCGAAGCAACTCAGATATGAACCTCAATTTTCAAATCCATGTATCTTTCAATATACTTGAAATTGGAAGAAATGGAGGTCAAGTTCGTGCTCCTGAGCATTTTTCCTTCAAAAATATGTCCTCACTTTTCATTTTCCATTTGGTTGAGGGTGGACCAGTCCGGTGAGGTCCACAGGAGAAGATGACTGGAGCTAGGGTTCCGGTGGTGTGTTGGTACCCTTCCAACCATCTGATCATGCTTAAACGTTTTAATTTGAGTCATCCTTTGTAATTACCCCACTTGTCACGCATTGACTTGGTTCCACCGCGTTCTTGATGCGCGTCGCCATCTGATCTAACACCTCAATTAATGAGGGAGATCTGATAGCCCCTGATTTTCCATATTTTTTTATTTTCCGTTTAATTTTTTTATTTTGTTTAATTCATATTAAATCAATTTTTAATCCAAAAATATATGGGACTTTCACCAAAATATTTAAATATTTTTCTCTTCCATATTCTGAATTAAAATTATTTTTTGGATTGATTTTAGTATTTTTCATGAATTAAATATTTTTGTGCATATTTTTAATTGTTTAAAAATACATCTGACTTTTTAAAATTGTGAAATTTTTGTCTAAGGTCCTTTGACCTTGTTTGACCTAGGATAAATCCCTTGGCCATTTATTTGGTGTTTTGAAGGGATTTTAGGTTTTGACCAAATTAAAATGTATTTTAATTCATTTTAATGTGATTTTTAATTGATTAAATGTTTAAAAATATTGTTGAGCCATCTTTATGGTCTTGTGATGTTTGACTTTCTGTTTGGGCCTTGGTCATGATTGATTTGACTTTTGTTGGATCAAAACCATTGGATTTAGGGGATTGATGAAATGCATATTTCATCTCCCAAAATGAATGGATGGTTTTGATTTGATGAAATTCCTCTCATGATCAATTTGTGTTTCTATCTTCCCCTCCCTCTTCATCTTCATCCCTATTCTTTCTCATTCCCTTATTTGACCAATGAAATCTCTAATATCTAAAGGCTAATTGATTCACCATTGACCTTGTGTAAGATAAATCAATACAAGTATGATTGAGATATGTCATTCTCATTTTCTTTTAGTATGTGGTGTGTTTTAGGAGTTTGGTTTTTTTTTTTGCCAAATCTCTAACATGAATTAACACCTATATTTTTATTGCCCGATCTCAGATAGTTGTGACTTCTACATAAGTCAAATTACGATTGCTTAACATAGAGCTAAATTTGACCCTCAAGGCATAACATTCTAGTAAGTGAGATTGTAAGTCTCCCATTCTTCATGGTATTGTGTGGAGACTTGACCTTTATTCATTTCATGGGAGCTAGTGGCATACTTGTTGAATTATCCAAGTTGGAGTCCTTCTCATGAAAGATATCTTGGTTCAAGGATTCATACTTGTGAATGAATGGTTGAGTGTTCTCCAAAGAATGACTTAATCAATTAAAATTCACCACTAACATTTGACTAATCATTGAATAGCTCTTGTTAATATTGCTTTACTTTTAAGTCATTTACTATTATGCAATTTAAATTTCAGTCATTTATCATCCATTACCATTTACATTTTATATAACTTGTTTATGTTTCAAGTCATTTTCACTTTGCTCATTTGAGTCATATCTTGTGATTATATATATTTGTTGTTTGCTTTTAGTTTTGTTTGTGATCTTAGGACCTTAAAAATTTAATAACAAGAAAAACCCTTAAAAAACATTTGGTGAATTGTTGAACTTGATCTGAACTTTTGGACTTAGGATTAGGAAACATTCCCCATGCTAAAGGACTTGGCCAATGCCAACATCTGAGACTGATACATCTTTGACAATGGCTTTCATCTCATGCAAGACCTTGGATCTCTTTGATTCATCTACTACTTTGTCTTTGTGCTTAATTGTTATTTTGGTTATTGTCTATGTCTAATATTTTATTCTCATTTGATCAAGGAATATTTCATCTGATACATGGGAAGACAATGAAGACTGTTAGCTATTGGAGTGCTTGCTTGGATGTGGCTATATTTATTTGATGCCTTGATATTCATGATGTCTGGATATTTCTCATTGCTTGTTGATTATTGTTTGGTTAAAGTCCAAAGGAAAATGGGTTTCTATATGACATTCTTGTCTGTTGGATTGCATCCCATTGGTCAGATCTTTTCAACTCTTAACTTTTAATTTTGTGCTTAGGATAACCTCTTAATCTCCTCCCATTTCTTTAATTTTAAAATTTCTACCTCATTTCAGAAAACTTTCTTTACTTGTGATTTCAAACATAGACATGTTTAATAATTAGACACTTTGGCCTTATGCCAATGAATTTTCAAACTTTTTCTTAAATCAAACTTGTAAATAAACTTAACCATATTGACTTAAATTTCAAAAGACAAAAAGAACTAACAACTTCACTCAAACTTTTGGCCTTTTGTACTCTTTTCTTATTAAACTTTTGTTAAAAGCAATTCACCAACTTATTTGAAATTTTTTACCATGAACTACGAGATTTTGATCCCTCATTTTTATGTTGGTACGTAGGCATAAGACCGAATGTCTTGTCAAACACAAAAATATAATCAATGAATTCTTTTCTCATCCCCACACGCTATTTCATCAAACATCTTTTATACCAAAAACACATGCACACATAAAAAAGGGCTCCCTAGGAGTACCTAGGACACTTTGGGTGCTAACACCTTCCCTCTATGTAACCAACCCCCTTACTTGTAATCTCTGACATTTTATTAGTTTTGATTTGAAAACTTCTTATCTTTGGGTTTTGTTCGTACTTTTCCCTTTTTCTTTGGAAACAATAAAAGCGCGGTGATGACTCTGGTTTGATTGACGTCAAGTTTATCCATAGATTGATGGTCATGAATTTACCGCTACACTAACATGAAGTTACGAACATGAGATGACTAAGTTCAAGAAAGAGATGATGAATGAGTTTGAGATGACTGATCTAGGAAATATGATTTATTTTCTAGGGATGGATATTATGTACGCTGAGAAATGCATAATTTTACATCAACTGAAATATAAACTTGACCCTCTGAAGAGGTTTGAGTTGATGAATTATAAGGTTGCTATCACACCTGCTGATACAAGTCAGAAATTGGATTCTGATTCTGATCGTGATGATATGGATGCGACAACATTCAAGCAGTTGGTAGGGTCTCTGTGGTATTTATGTAATACCATACCTGATATTTGCTATGCAGTTGGAACGGTGAGTATCTTTATGAGTAAACCGAAGTGGTCTCATTACCAAGATGTTGTCAGAATTCTGAGGTATATAAAAGGAACTCTGAATTATGGAGTTTTGTTCCTTTCTGGTGCTGAAACTGCCTCAGAACTTCTGAGCTACTCAGATTCTGATTGGTATGGAGACATAGTTGACAGAAGAAGTACTTATGGGTACTTGTTTAAGTTTCTGGGAAGTCCTATTTCTTGTTGTTCCAAGAAACAACCAGTTGTTGCTCTATCAACCCGTGAAGCCGAGTATATTGCAGGTGTTTTGACTGCATGTCAAGCTGTGTGGCTTTTGAGTTTACTACAGAATTTGAAGATCAAGGTAAACAAGCCTCTGAAGCTGATGATCGATAACAAGTTTGCAATCAATCTTCTCAAGAATCCAGTGCTGCCTGGGAAAAACAATCATATTGAGACTAATTATCACTTTATGAGAAATCGGGTTCATAATGGAGTGTTAGAAGTTGTGCACTGTAGCACCTAGAAGCAACTGACAGATGTTATGACGAATGCGATCAAGACTGATCAATTTCTCCGCTTGAGGGATGAAATTGGTGTTATTAGTTTTGGTTAAGCTGAATATGAATTAAGGGATGATGTTAGAATTAATTAATAATTTTTAGAAACTTGTAGACAAAGTTTATTAGGGGGTATTTTAGTATTTCTCATAAAATATCACTTATATTTAAGCAAGTGAGTGGTGTGAACAAATTGTACATTTATTCCTTTTGTTGTGTGTGGGCATTTTGTGTGCAACCATTTTGTAACCATTTCAAGAATAGTGAAAATTTGTTATTATTCTCTCTTCTCTCTCTTATTCACCGTTCATCTTTATCATCTTATGCACCAACAAATATGCATGTCTATATTTTTATTTTTGAAAAGTTCTCTGACATTGATATCAACAATTCCTCTATAGTTATGAATTATAATCAATTCCTTTCTATTTTCAAAATTTCCTTCTGAAATAGACTGGGGTTTTGGAAATTTAAATGGCAGTTTGGATCAGGTCCAGGTTGAGTTGTTTAGCCATCAAATATGTGATGGTTCAAATTTCAGCATATATCGGTATGCAATGGTGCTCATCTTGTTCTAAGAATGGCAATGGTAAGCTTTAATGTTACATTTTTTTCCTTTATATTCTGTTTTACTAAAAATAACCGTTGTCATTTCTTATTTATTTTAGTCCTAAAGTCTTCAAAATTAAATTACTGCTCTGAATTCTAAAACATTAAATTTTATTAAATACTTCTCAGAATTATGGTGTGAATGCTATTTTTTTCTTCAAGAGGTTATTGTGTTAAGAAACTACATCATGGTACTATTAATTGTACTGAATATGAAAGTCTTTAAAATATATCTTTAACCTCACATAACATTTTAAGCAAATCCTATTTTGGAAATGAGATATTTTATTACAAAAAATAAAATAAAATGCCTTGACACAAGAGTTGTAGTTAGTGCAGTGCGAGTAGGATGTTTCGGGTTCTTTTTCCAAATATGATACACTATGGGAAAAGAGGATTACAAGCTACACCTTTTTTAATTTTGTGCTAAATAAAAATTTCAAATTAGTCAATTTAAAATAATAGAATGGTCGATTTAAAGTAACTAGAGATTAGCTAAGAATTAACTACAGATTAGCTATCATTTATGGATTAAGTATGATATTAATATAAAAAATTTAAAATGGAAATAATTGACACGTGGTACGAAATTAAATTCAAATATTAAATCTCATTATAATATTAAAAATAATGATCAAATATTACTTTCAAATTTAACTTATAATTTTCAAATAGATAAATAAAAACATCAAATTATTTCTAAAATATTACTTTGAATTATAATTGCATATACATGTTACAAAATTAAAATATAAATTTTCAGCTATCATTTATAATTTTTTACATATAATTCATATTTTAAAATTAAATTATTATGTCTTATTTACAATTTTACGACTCAAACATATTTTTTATCACTTAAACTTTTACTTTCTCTCTATATCTTTTTATCTTATTCATCTTATCGTTGCAATTACAATTTTTTTTATACTAAACAAAATCAAAATCAACATTTTATAATACTATTTAAAAAAACTCATCACATCCTTGCGCATCGCGTGAGTCTCAATCTAGTTATTAATTATAAGTAGTCAATATTACACGAACGTTTCATCTGAATTCTTTCAGTTCAATGTTCTTTTCTAATATTGTTCGTGAATGTTAACTCAGATTTTTCATTAAATCTGAAATCATCTCACTTTCAATCAAACACTCTCCCAAATATTTATAAGAAACAATATTTAGGATGTGATAAATTTCACGAGTATATATCAAAAATTCTATCTTTCCTAAGTAGACAAATATAACAAAGGATAGAGTTTTAAACAAGTAAGACACACTACAAAACACAAAAAAACTAAACTCAAAGATGTGTGAATACTCTCTTGATGTGTGTCAGTCACAAGGTAAATAGTCACTTAGTCACTTTATATAGAGTTGATGATCTAGCCAAGAAACCCGTTAGGATACAAACCAAATTCAATATTTAGTAAACTATATCTTATATTTATAGAAAATTCAGTTATATCTTTTCGAGCATATTTTGATAAATAAATTTCTTTCAACTTAAATCTTTTAAAGATAATTTTAATAATTAAATATACTGCAACCAAAATTGTTTCAAAACAAATCAACAAATTCTTGAACGAAATAAATCTTTCTAAAATAAATCAACCATTAATTAAAACAAAGAATCGGGAATCAAACACAGCTAAAATAAATCTTTCCAAAAAGCACACCAGTGAATAATTGAGCAGGATGTTTCAACAACTTTCGAGACACGTTATATAGAATCAAACATAGCAAAAAAATATTTTTAAAAATTACACCAATGGATAACTGAGCTAAGATATCTCAACAACTTTGGAGACATCTTGCTTAATATTTTTCCTATAAAATAAGTTAATGTATATGTAACAACAAACTCCCTACTTAGCCTTTTTAGGCAAACCAATGGATAAATTGAAATACTTCTTCTAGCACAACATGAAAATGAACAATAAACATTAAACTGAATTCATTTAAGAAGTGTAGAAGTGTTCCTTTTTATCCCTTTATTTTCCTCAAAAGGGCCAAGGAAGAAGAAAAAGTAGATACCATATTTTACAAAACACAACCAACGAACGGAGAACAATTCCAACCAAACAATTACATCCACAAAATAACAAAAAACAACGAAACAACAAAGATAATCAAAGAGATGGAGTAGCAGAGCCATTGTCAAAGGAATCTTCATTCATGTAAGTATCACCATCTTTATTTCTAGAGTTGGACACGCCTTCAGACTGATCAACATAAGTTTCATCCTTTTCAATACCATGGACAATAGGTTTGGATGAATAAGCTCTAGCATATTGGGGAGTCAACATTTTGACAATGCATGAACATACATTCTTCATAGAAATGGATATGGCTATGATCTCTGGAAGAGTCTTTGCCTTATGAATCAATGCCTTGAGAATATGACTTCTCACAAGCTCTAAAAGTGGAGCAACATCTAGTATTTCTTCATCACAACCCATACCAGTTTCATCAACAAGAGCATAATAGGTATCACAATGTCAGTGACATATTCCCTAACAAATAATCTGTAACTAAAATTTAACATACTCAGGGAAGCACCAATCTCATAATCACAAGTAACAATATCATTATTTTGATTACTCAAAATAACATAAATGAATTATGGAAAACCAATAGGAATCTTGACGACATAAGAATTAACATGCTTAACAAATTGATCAAAAACATATTCTCCAAAATCATAGGACAACACGAGTTCCTGCTCGGTATAGAATATCAACTAGACTATAGGTGATATATGATCCATCAGATAAGGGAGCCTAGTTAGCCATTCCAATCTTGTATAAGATGGCATACTACTTCACACTCAGGTTGGAAGCTACAAAAAGACCTTTGAAAGCCAGTCGTCATGAATATTTCCAGTAATTTCTCGAGCTATGGTCTTCATAGAGGGAAGCCGATCAACAATTATCAGTCTTCCCCGACCAAGATACTCATTTTTTTATCATAGGTAAGAAGGAAAAAATGTCCTCTAACATGGACCTTTCTATATTTTATATTTTTGGCATTATTAAACCCACTTGGAATATTAACTATAAATTCTTTTACCAACTTAGGAAAATAGGACCCAACATCAACCACGATCTTTAATAATCGGGCATCAGAAATAAGCCCCATAATCTTTCCCCACTTCTATGTATCAACATGGAGCTCTCTTTTGGGTACACTTTCCCGAGAATAAAAAGATATGATATCAAGAGGAACTAATGGAATGTTTCTGGAAAGATTTTTCCCTTCAATAGATATTTTTACAATTTTAACATGCTTCACAACATGCTCTTCAATATACTAATCATCTTCAAAGTCATCCATGATGTTAGTGACACGTTCCTCAACATTATTCTATGTGATGCTAGGAGTAGTCTTCTTTCTTTTTATATACTTGTTTTTATATAATTTCTCCTTCTCAACACTCTTTTTCTTCTTTTCAGCATTATTAAGATAGTTTCTTTAACCAGCCATATGTCTTGACCAACCGCTATCAAAATTCCATTTTTCTTTAGATGAAACTCTAAGAAAGGTGCAAGCCATATTGACTTGAAACTTAGGCTTGACACGCTAGGGTTGTTAAGGATGCAGGTCATAGTTTACATTCCAATAAGGATATAGTTGTTTTTTATGCAGATTTTTACCATATAGTCTTTAGCAGAAAGTAAAAATGTGACCATGCCGACCACATTAATGATTTTGATTATTGACTAAGCCGTTCGTGTGTTGGTATTAATGTGTGGTAGGTTGGTGTGACATTAGACCATATATCTTGGTTTTTGCTTTATGTGTAGAAGAAACAAACACAGTCTTTATGGCTAATGATTCTTTAGTATATCTGAGTCACTTCATATTCTTTGCAAGTTTTCCTATACTCAAAATGGAATTAAGTTTATCACCTCCATAATTAGCATGCACGCAAATTTGGTTATTCCTTCAAGTTCATAATTGAGATGCCCAATTTCCTTCTTTAACTTAGTAATAATAAGCATAAGTCAGGTTTTGTCTTGAAGAAGAGCTTAAACTTTTCCTTTTTCTTTTCAATCACTTAAGATTCTTCAGTATACTTTAAATAAAGAGTTGTATATGCTTCAACAAGGGTATCATCAGATAGCTCAACTTCATCACTTGCATTCCCATTATCATTAGGAAATATATTGGAACTAGGTAACTCAATATTAAAAATCTCTTTGAATAAAGTAGGAAAAGCCACAACACTATTTTTTTGATCGTACTCACTTTCATCGTCAGACTCATCATTCGAAAAGGTGGCATTATAGCTTTTTATTTGTTTTCTTATCAAATTTGGAAATTCAATTTGGATATACTCAAATCCTTCACATTCAGGACATTGAATTCCTTTGGCTTTATTGGGATAACTAGAGTTTATCTTTTACCGTCTTTCCCTTGATGCTAAAAGTTACCACTTTTTAGACTTTGTTGTTGATTACCTTTGACATTTAAAGAGACATTATTCTCAGATCTTCTATCAAGTATTCTCATGAAATTGCTAAATTTCTTAGAAAGAATAGTAATAGATTCAGTAATATTTTTATCAGTGTCATGAGATACTTGGTCTTCATTATTAGCAGTATTAGTTTTAAAAGTTGCTCCTTTACTCTTCTTCTCAGATATGTCATTAATGGGCATCTCAAAGGTGAGTAAGAAGACAATCAATTCATCAACTTTCATTATGAAGAATTTTTGTGCTTCCTCAATGGTGGTAACCTTCATGTCAAACCTCTCTGGCAAAGATCTCATAATCGTTCTCACAAGCTTCTCGCCAGACATATTTTCGCTGAGAACAAATGAGTTATACCAATTTCACGGAGATGGACATTGAGTTCAACAATAGTTTCATCTACAAGCATCTTCAATTATTCAAATTTAGTGGTGATGAGTTAAAGTCTTGATATATAAACTTTAGAAGCTCCCTCATGAGCTACTTCAAAAGTTTTTCATGTCTCTTTAGCATTGGTGTAGGTGTTAATGATCATTGAAGATGTTTTTGTCAAATTCATTGTAAATAAAATTAAGGGCACGATAATTCACTAGAACAACTTCATCTTCAGCAGATGTTCAATCATTTTCAGGTTTCATGAATTCATAATCATCATCAGCTTTGGTCGTAGGAAGGGACCATCCATAAACGACAATTTTTCAGTTTTGCTATCTATGGACTAAAGAAAAGAAACCGTATGACCATTCCAATTGACATATTTAGTACCATCAAGAATCGATTGATGTTTAACAAATCCTTCTTCCTTGGTATTATCCATCATAAACAGAAAAAATTAGATATCCTGGATTACACCTAACACAAACAGGATGTCTGCTTTAATGCCAATTGAAATTCTATTTGATTAGTAACAAGAAGTCACACAAAATGTTGAAACAATGTATGAGACAAGATGATATGAATTAATTAATGAAGATTTGAACATATATTAATAGAAGATACAATGAATTGTTAATCGAGTTTGATGTAATTGTCACCAAGTTCGGGGAATTGTAGCCCAACTAAAAGGAAATTCATTAATTATAAGTAGTCAATAGTACATAACGGTCACATCTAAATTCTCCCAATTTAATGCCTTTTTTCTAATAATACATGTGAATTTCAACTCAAGTTCCCTTTGAATCTGAGATCCCCTCACTTTCACTCAAACACTCTCCCTAAATGCTTGTAACAAACACTACAAAACACAAAAATCTAAACTCTAAGGATGCGTGAATACTCTTTTGATGTGTGTCTGCCACATGGTAAACGATTTCTTTAATGATTGTGATATATTGGCTCGTGTTAGACCATAGATAACTCACGAAGCTTAACAAATTAATTAAATAAGTTTCTTTTGTTAAAAAAATTAAAAATAGTAATACAAATATTCATTTTTTTAAAAATTAAGATAAATCCTGGTGTTGATCTTTTAAAATTAAAATTTATAAATTGTAAGTACAAACCACAAAAATCCTAAAGGATTCTTAAAAATAATTTTAATAATACTTAAAACCAATATATTTTGTAGTATTTATGTATTTGATAGCTGCATTTTTTTACCAGTGAGTTTATCATAAACAAAACGTTGGTTTAATAAAAAAAAAGCAAAAATTAGGCAAAGTGCCACCTTAAAAGTTAAAAGTCAGATTAGCACGCATACAAACCGTAATATTCTCAAGTCTTTTTACATTAAATCAAAAGTAGTTTGCTACTTATCAGGTTTTTTGCATGTGGTAATCACTGTAATAGAACATGGCACAATTTCAGGAATGAAAATATGGAGAGAAAAAAAGACATTGATGTAACTTTCACTTTATCAATTTAAACACACCAAGAAAATTTTCACACTGTAAATTAATGGGAGTTTTTTTTCATGTACTTCATCGCGTTGCTATACTTTTTTTTCAATTGAAAATCATTTTTATTTGTAAGCGAATATCATCTACACGCAGTTGCAGAGACTTCTTCAAACGAAATAGAATTATAATAAATGATAAAAAAATTTCTTAAAAAAAATTATCACCTTTATATACCCCAAACTAGATTAGAATTCAAAACCTCGAAAAGAAATCCATTATCATCTTATTCAAGTGTTTTTGAATTATTACATTTATTAATCATGTTTATCTCATACATTAAACAAAAAACACAATAGTAATAATATCACAATTTAGTGGACCATTATCATCCATCCAAAGAGGTCAACCAATTTGACTTTAAGTCCTTTGAAGTTAACATAACGGTTTCAAACTGTAACTAAATGTGAAAGTGAAACTAACTAACACTATTATCACATAAGAAAAACACTTTGGTTAACAAATCCATAAATTACGATAAAAAGTGAATGGAGCCCACATAATTGATAATATTAATCACGCCATCACTCTCGGCTTTTTCTTTCTATAAAAACACCTTTCTTTCACCTTCCAATTTCACCACAATTATCACTTTCAAAAATATGACTTCACTTTCTTGCTTCTTCATTCTTTTTGCTCTTTCTTTTCTTACTTCAAATTTTGTTTCATCCTCTGCAGTTCAAGATCCTGAACTAGTTGTACAAGATGTGCAAAGGTAATAAATAACTATAGGCATTTATTTTTTTTCTTCTTAATTATCTTATATGCAAGCATTATAGTCTATGACTTCATTAAGTGTTTATCTTGAGACTTTTTTTTTTCAAAAGTGATATTCATTACAAGTAGATGATGAAATTTATATTATTTTTTTGAAGTGACAAAGAAGTTTATATTATAAACATGGTTTAAACATATTTTGATTCTATATTGTTTATGAGTTTCAATTTTTTGTGTTTTTTGTCCTCCACTCCATTTAATCAACTAGCTAAATAATGGTAAGAAAATTGTATTAGGCATTTGAATTAATGAATTGATTTTAATTTTTGTTATTATAGGAGCATCAATGCCTCTAGGAGAAACTTGGGTTATTTATCATGTGGAACAGGCAACCCAATTGATGATTGTTGGAGATGTGATCCAAATTGGCAAAACAACAGACAAAGACTAGCAGATTGTGCAATAGGATTTGGCAAAGACGCAATCGGTGGAAAAAACGGTAAAATCTACATCGTCACTGATTCAGGTGACGATGATCCAGTAAACCCTAAACCTGGAACCCTAAGACATGCCACAATTCAAGACGAACCCTTATGGATAATTTTTCAAAGAGACATGGTAATCACACTAAAACAAGAACTCTTAGTAAACTCATACAAAACAATCGATGGGCGAGGCGCGAATGTTCACATAGCAAATGGTGGATGTGTGACAATACATTATGTTAACAACGTTATAATACATGGTATTAATGTTCATGATTGTAAACCATTAGGGAACACTGATATAAGGGATTCACCCGAACATAGTGGTTTTTGGAGAGTTTCTGATGGTGATGGAATTTCTGTGTTTAATTCTAAACATGTTTGGATTGATCATTGTTCTTTGTCTAATTGTCGTGATGGACTTATTGATGTTATTCATGGATCAACAGCTATTACTATTTCGAATAATTATATGACTCATCATGATAAGGTTATGCTTTTGGGACATAGTGATTCTTATACACAAGATAAGGACATGCAAGTTACCATTGCTTTTAATCATTTTGGTGAAGGGCTTGTCCAAAGAATGCCAAGGTATGTATTAATTTATATGATGGTACAATCTTACTTTTTTAAGAAAAAAAATTTAATGTACTTTTTTATTTATCTTAGTGGTTCAAAAAAATAAAGGCCATGCATGGTTTATAGTAAAAACTCGGAGTAATTAGACAAATTATTAAACATCACATTTCTAAGCATAATTCATCAAAATAATCTCTGATTTTTACAGTTGGCAAATACATTAAGCAAAAAAAGATATTTAAAATAATTTTTTGATTAGTTTTTGTTATAGAGATTATGAGGTAACACATTAAATAAACTTCACATTGATCATATCATAATGTAAATTTATTGAAGATAAATTATAAAGACTAATTTTCAAAAAATTATTTGTCACACAAATTTTTTTTCTTGACTTTTCATTTAAACAACTTAAATTTTATAGGAAAACTTTTTAATAGTAAACTATCATTAATGTTAGTTTTTTATGTCTAAAAAATAAATGAAAAAAATAAATATAAGAGATTATATTTGTAACACATTTCTACATATAATTATTTTCAGGTGTAGACATGGATATTTCCATGTAGTAAACAATGATTACACACATTGGGAAATGTATGCAATTGGAGGAAGTGCAAACCCTACAATCAACAGCCAAGGAAACAGATTTCTTGCACCAAACAACAGATTTAGCAAAGAAGTAACAAAACATGAAGATGCTTCAGAAAGTGAATACAATACTTGGAATTGGAGATCAGAAGGTGATTTGTTCTTAAATGGAGCATTCTTTACACAAACTGGTGCTAGTGCTTCTTCTTCTATCTATGCTAGGGCTTCAAGTCTTAGTGCAAGACCAGCTTCTCTTGTTGACTCAATTACTTCGACTTCTGGTGTGCTTAATTGTAAGAAAGGTGCGCGTTGTTGATTATTCGGTCGCTATTAAAAAAAGTTGAATTAATGAAAAAAATTTAGAGACGAAAAAAATAAAATTTATATTTGATTTTTTTCGTCTATTATTTTTTTTCAATAATTTAATTTTTTTTATAGTATGCAATTGCAAGTTTTATACATTTGGTTATTAAGTTATTTACTTTTGGGTTAAGTTAATTAATTACAACCTATGCCTTTTTCTTTTCATATATTGTGATGATTACATGACAATGTTGGTTGTATTATGGAAATGAAATGAAATGAAATGAAATGCAGTTAGTGTTGGTTATATAAAATTATTTTAGTACTTCTCAATGTGCACATTGTTTCTTTTTTTATAATTTTTATTTACTAAAATAAATATTTATTTATTCAATTGGGTAGAATAAATTTAAAATGACAAAATTGTAATGTTGTTATAATTGAAAAAGGTTTAAATCAACAATAAACAAACAAGATTTCAGAAAATAGATAATACACCAGAAATGAAAGAGTATATGTTTAGTTGGTGTTTGTACAAAATATCATTTTTAAAAACATAGTTTCAAGAATCAAAAGGTTTATTGGGAAGATAATGTCAAAGAGCCAAACAATTTTTGTATAAGGAACACATATCCTTGATGGAGTATTAGTTCTCAAACAAATTAATACTCTACTACAAAATATAGATTTTAGTAATATACTTTCATTTCGGTCATACAATCCACCGTAATAACATCTATTCATTTAGGTGCCTTTATTTTTCGTTAATCAATATAACATTTTTCACCACGGTCCATTCTAACAACTATGGTGACAGGTTAAGGAGTGACATCTTTGATTTTCAGCACCAATAATTTTTATTTTTTTGTTACAAAAAGGAAGTGAACCCTTAATTTTAATATTTATATTAAAATTAAAATGTTTTTCATCACGGTCAAGTTTTTCAAATGTGGTGAAAAATATCGTTCCTTTTTATAATGTCATGATCGTTTTTGTGTGCAATATCTAAGGGACAATCTTCGAATCCCATCACATACAGTTTAGTTTTTACAATCTGAAGGACGCTTTGTGTGCTATATCTTCACTCATTTTACTATCTTGAAAATTTTGGTTTTGAAGATCAATGTTAATATTCAAGCACATCGTTTACTTGATAAAGTGAAACTCAACATTAATCTTCAAACATAATTTTTCAATATATTGTATTAGAATCTTCAAAACCTAAACCTTATAACTTTTGATCAATGATAAGTTTAGTAAAAAGGTGAATGTCGCACGTGTTGAGCTTTTATAGACAAATCACTATAACCTTTCACCATAGATGGAAATTGTAAAGGTTATAGTAGTAACATGCATAAGATATCCCTACTTTGTTATTATCAACTGTGGTGAAAAGTGTTCCTCTTAATAAATTAAAACATAACAAGTAGTAGTTTATTTGCTTCATAATAGAATAATACCCTGGCAAAAATCCTTTAGAACATAATTGTGTGAAAATAAAGACTAATCTCCATAAACACACGAAACAAACTCCATCATATCAGGTTCGAATCAATGAGGATAAAGACGAAACTTGCAAGAAGGGTACACAAAACTCAATTCTTTGACTCTTCTTCTTCTTCATAGTTATGTTACATGAAATATTTCATCACTATTCATGTTAGAAGGTGTGTAGAGTTTTAATATTGTATGTTGTTATTTGGATTGTGATTGAATCTTATATTTTGTTGAGATATTAATAGGTTTTTGTTGTTGTTTAATGTTTTATGTTGTTGTGATTGAATGAGATTGAGATTGTTTTTGTTTTGTTGAGAATGTTATATATTGTTGTTGTAGTATTGCATTGTCACTACTACAAAATATACTTATGGTAACACAATATTCCTATGGTCATTTTGCCAACCGTAGTAATATCTCATTTTTAACGTGCATGTTTTTATTTTATTTTAATAAAACATTTTTTATCACGGTTCCTATAATAATCATGGTCGTAGAATATGAGTAACAAGCTTTGAATCTCAACATCAATATTTTTCCATTTTTCAATGAAAATAAGCGTGTGTCCCTTAATATTTATTGTTATATAAAAATTGAAACTAGAATAACTACGGTTGTTTCAATCAACCATGGTTATATTTTCCATAATTTTACTACGGTTGTTGTTTGCAACTGTTGTGAATTTTTTTCCTACAAAATTAAAATATAACAGGTTCTTATTTCGTTCATAACACACAAGGATGCCATAACGAATGAGACTATAGCGATAGCGAAATCTTCACCATCTTCATTCAATTATTGGAACAAATATTATTTCTTGGTATCTTCCTCCTCTACGAAGTACAGTACGTTACCTTTCTATGTTTGTTGTTCATTGTTCATTTCTTGGTCTCTCTCGTGTTGGTGCAAAGGTAGAATAAAAGATGAATATTCTATTAAGAATGACGGCTACAAAACATGATTAAAAGTTACAATGATTGACACCCTATTTATAAGCCTCTAACAAACTTAAATATGAATCAAATCTAATATTTAAATCTAATATCTAACAAACTTAAATATGAATCAAATCTAATATTTAAATCTAATATCTAACAAACTTAAATATGAATTAAATCTAATAATTAAATCTAATACCATCCCTTAATTCATATTCCATCAAAACTTGTAACACCAATTCCATCCCTTAATCTGAGAAATTGATCAGTCTTGATAGCTTTCGTCAGAACATCTGCCAACTGCTTCTGAGTGCTGCAGTGTACAACTTCTAACACTCCCCTCTGAACTTGATGTCTCAGAAAATGATACTTGGTCTCAATGTGCTTGCTTCTCCCATGCAACACTGGGTTTCTGGCAAGATTGATTGCAGACTTGTTGTCAATCATCAGCTTCAGAGGTTTGTTTACTTTAATCTTCAGATCCTGCAATAGATTCAGAATCCACACAGCTTGGCATGCAGTAACAGCAATCTTATAATTCTTCAGATCAAATCTCTTCAGAAGTTCTAATTCATACTTGAGCTGATGCAAAATAATACCTTTCTCAGAGTATCTGAACTCCATCCCTAGAAAGTATGTCATTTTGCCTAGATCAGTCATTTCGAATTCATTCATCAGAACTTTCTTGAACTTGGCTATCTCCTGTTCAGAACTTCCAGTCAGCAGTATATCATCAACATATAAACATACCAGAGTCATATTTCCTTCAGAAGTATGCTGAACATAGACACCGTACTCCATCTCACATTTCTGAAAGCCTTGCTTCTTGAAAAATGAATCAATCTTCTTATTCCAAGCTCTGGGCGCTTGTTTCAATCCATATAGAGCTTTGTATAATCTGTACACCATCCCTTCCTGATTCTTTTTCACAAATCCAGGAGGTTGTGACACGTAAACTTCTTCTTCTAATAGACCGTTCAGAAATGCAGATTTTACATCTAAATGCATCAGAGGCCAATTCCTGTTAGCAGCTATTGCAATCACCATTCTGATTGTTTCATGTCTTGCTACAGGTGCAAACACTTCAGAGTAATCTAGCCCAGGTTTCTGTAGAAATCCTCTGGCTACCAACCTTGCTTTATGTTTGCCAATTGAACCATCTGGCTTTAACTTCTGCTTGAAAACCCATCTGACGCTGATGGCTTTCTTGTCTGTTGGAAGTTCTGTCAGCTTCCATGTCTTGTTTCTCTCTATAGCATCAAGTTCTTCTTTCATGGCCTTCAGCCAGAGCTTCTGCTTAAGAGCCTCTTCTGTACTTATGGGTTCAGAGTCTACTAACATGGCACACTGAATAACTTCTCCTTCAGAGTCTACTTCAGTGTCTTGCAGCATATCAAATTCTGCATATCTTCTGGGGATGTTTCTGATTCTTTGTGGTCTCTGAACTTTTTCAGAGTCTTGAGCTTCAGAGTTTCTAGCTTCAGATGGTTGACTTCCTCCAGAGCTTTGACCATCTTCAGGGTCTGGCATATTCCCAGAGTCTGAATTGCCACCAGAATCTGGATTACCATCAGAGTCTGGGTCATCAGAATCTGGATCATCAGAGTCACCTTCATCTTCTGAGTCTTCTCCAGAGTCAGAATCACTATCAGAATCAGAATCAACGTCAGAGTTTACTCCAACCTCAGAAATTCTGAACTCTGACCTTTCTTCAGAGGTTCTAACATCAGAGTCAGATTGAGACTTATCCCAATTCCAAACTTCTGATTCCTTCACAATCACATCTCTGCTGAATTCAATTTTATTGGTTTCTGGACAATAGAGCTTATATGCACCTGTACTGTGGTACCCTATCAGAATCATCACTTTGCTTCTATCATCCAGCTTCTGTCTTCTGGCTTCTGGAACATGTTTATAGCAAACAGAACCAAACACCTTCAGATGACTAACACTTTGCTTATCTCCAGTCCACTTCTGTATTGGAACTATTTCCTTCAACTTCTTCGTAGGACATCGGTTGAGTACATACGTTGCGGTGGCAACAGCTTCTCCCCAGAGCTTCTGAGGAAGCTTCTTCTCCTTTAGCATGCTTCTCACCATATCAAGCAAAGTGCGGTTTCTTCTTTCAGCAAGACCATTGTGTTGAGGGGTATAAGGAGCAGTAACCTCATGCTCAATTCCATTCTCCTCACAGAACTTCTGGAACTCTTTGGAGTTATACTCACCTCCACCGTCAGTTCTAAGAATCTTCAACTTCTGACCACTCTGATTCTCAGCCTTCATTCTGAACTTCTTGAATTCATCAAACACCTCGTGTTTAAACTTAATAAGGGATACCCATGTCATTCTTGTGAATTCATCAACAAATAACACAAAGTATTTATTCCCTCCAATCGATGCTACTGGAAATGGACCACACACATCAGAATGTACAACTCCCAAGGCATGTTTTGCTCTTGGAGCAGTTTCTGACGCAAATGGCAATCGTGGTTGTTTTCCTTCCATGCAAACTTTGCATGACTTTTCAGGCTTCTTAATTGCAGGAATTCCATGTACCAACTTCTTTGAATTCAGATGTTTTAAGCTTCTGAAATTCAAATGACCAAATCTTCTGTGCCACAGCTCACTCTCCTTCTCAGCACTTGTTGCACTAAGACATTCTGAGTCTGCAGTTCTGACATTCACCTTGAATGTTCTATTCCTTCCCTGTTCTGACTCCATAATCAACTTCTGATTGCAGTCATACAACTTCAGAAGATTGTCTTTCATGGTAACTGAAAAACCTTTCTCAATTAATTGTCCCACACTCATCAGATTGCTTCTGATGCCAGGTACATACCACACGTTCTGAATCAATGCTGTTTTCCCATTGTTCAGAATCACTCTGACATTTCCCATACCTTCTGCATTAAGATATTTGTCATCAGCACATCTGATCTTTGTCCTCTTTTCAGAGTCAAAGTCAACCAGCCATTTCTTGTTTCCAGTAAGATGATTTGAACAGCCAGTGTCCATATACCACCAGTCTATCAGATCCATATCATCAGATTCAGAGGCCATCAATAGCACAGATTCGTCATCAGAACTTCTGGCTATATTTGCTTCTTCTGATTTTCTCTCCTTGTTTGACCAACAGTCTCTAGCAAAGTGACCAAACTTCTTACAACAGTAACATTGGATCTTCTTCTTGTCATACTTCTCTTTTCCCTTCTGAGCATTCTTTTGTCTATCAGAGGTTGAGCTTTCTGACTTCTGACCACCATCAGATCTTCTCCTGGCTTCTGACTGCTTCTGATACCTCCTATCAGAAGTTGCTTTCAGAGCCTGCTGCTCTACTTCCCTTTCAGAAGTTCTCTCAGTCAAACGCAACTCTTGCGCTTCTAGACTGCTCTGCAGCTCTTCAATTCTCATGGTGCTCAGATCTTTGGAATGTTCTATTGCTACCACAATGTAATCAAATTGACAGGTAAGGGATCTCAGTACCTTCTCCATGATTGTTTCTTCAGAAAGAGTTTCTCCACACGCTTTCATCTCATTAGTGATCAGAATCACTCTGGAGATGTATTCAGAAACTTTCTCATTATTCTTCATGTTGAGATTCTCATATTGCTTTCTCAAGGACTGAAGCTTCACCTTCTTCACTGATGCGTCACCACCATAACATCTAACCAGTGTGTCCCACGCAGCCTTTGCTGTCGTTGAATCTGCAATCTTCTCAAACACATTTACATCAACACATTGATGAATGAAGAACAATGCTTTCTGATCCTTCTTCCTTACTTCCTTCTGCGCGTTTTTCTGTTCATCCGTCGCATCTGCTGCTACCGGAACATAACCATCAGTGACAAGATCTAGAACATCTTGAGCACCGAACAGTACACGCATTTGGATCATCCAACGATTCCAGTTTTTACCGTCAAATACTGGAAGTTTGGTGTTCATGTTGCCGTTTCCGTTCATCTTTCTACCTTGCACAGTACACTCAGATTTCTCACACAGTGTTTCCCAACCCACAGAATTAAAATTCTGATCAGATTTTGTTCAAGATTCAACACGAATCTAAGAATCAAAACCAAACACACAAGACCTCACGTTCACTCGTGTTTCCCGTGTTTCCCAATGAATCTGAACCGGAGCTCTAGATACCAATTGTTGGTGCAAAGGTAGAATAAAAGATGAATATTCTATTAAGAATGACGGCTACAAAACATGATTAAAAGTTACAATGATTGACACCCTATTTATAAGCCTCTAACAAACTTAAATATGAATCAAATCTAATATTTAAATCTAATATCTAACAAACTTAAATATGAATCAAATCTAATATTTAAATCTAATATCTAACAAACTTAAATATGAATTAAATCTAATAATTAAATCTAATATCTCGCACGTTGTGGTGTGGTTTTACTTTATGTGGTGTGGATTTTCATTTTGTTGCAATTGGATTACTTTGTGTTTTAGGTTTATTCAAATTTTGTGATGTTTTCTTTGTTTCAAAGCTATGTGTTATTGTCATGTGTCATGTTCTGGCGTTACGATGTTTTCGTTGTGATGTTTTTGTTGTTTTCATTTTGGTGTTATAACTATATTATTGTTATGAATATGCTTTAGGCTTTATGTTTTCATTGTGAATAAATAAATGTGGTTATAAATATGCATTAGGTTTTGGTGTTATATTATTGTGACGGATATGCATATGCAAATAACCATATTAGTACGTTCTGTATGTAGCATTAGTGTATCATTCACACCAGTATTTTGATATAAATTTCAGAATTTGTTATTGATCATAGTTGAATAAAAGCTTATAGATTAGGTCTGGTGTATGAGAAATGAGTTCTTGAATTCCTTGAATTCACCGGAAAAAACTTCCCAGAAATAAGAGTGTATTTTATTGTCCTTGTGTTAATTGCGGGAATATCAAAAAATGGTAAAATAAAGAAATATTACATCACCTATGTGTGTGATATAATGTGTCAAAATTATACAACATAGACGTGGCATGGAGAAATGGATAAAAATCGAAATGTGAAGTCACAAATGGATGATGATGAAGAATATATGGATGATCGACTAGAAGATATGATTCGTGATATTGGAGAATCGTCTTATATGAAAGCCCATATTTATGAAACTTTATATAGTGATAAAGATGTGCCTTTGTAGAAGGGGGGCATAAGTTATACATGATTGTATGCTTTGTTGAAATTGTTTAATTTGAAGGCAGGAAGTGGATGGTCGGATAAAGTTTCACTGAATTACTTGATTTGTTGAAACAAATACTCCTAGAAGATAACAATTTTCTAATCGTTGTTATGAGGCCAATAAGATATTGTGTCCAATGGGTTTGAAGTATATCAAAGTACATGTATTCCCTAATGATTGCATATTATACAAGAAAGAGTATGAAAATTTGGATCAATGTCCGGAATATGGTGAATCGCACTACAAATTGAAGGATAACAATGGTGATGACAACGAAAATGTTAGTAAGAAGTGTCCTCATGCTAAAGTTTTATGGTACTTTCCAGTAATTTCAAGGTTAAAGATACTTTATACTAATGCGAATGACGCAAAGAATATCAGATGACATGTAGATGAAATAAAATATGATGGAAACATCGCCATGTAGCTAATTCTTTGCAATTGAAGAAAATTGATTCGCTGTTTCCGAATTTTGGCCTTGAGCAAAAAAATCTCAGGCTTGGGCTTTCCACGGATAGATGAACCCCTTTTGTAATACGAGTACTAATCATTCTCCGTGTCATGTTCTTCTCACGATTTACAACCTATCTTCATGGTTCAGCACGAAGCACAAGTATATGCTGTCAAGTATGTTGATTTTTGAACCAAGACAACCTGGAAACAACACATATGTTTATCTAAGTCCATTAATTGAAGATTTAAGACTTTTGTGGGAGGAAGGTATTGACGTTGATGTAGCATATTCTGGTGAAAAGTTTAAGGTATGTGCAATGTTATTTTGCACAATCAACGACTTTCCTGCATATGGTAATTTGGTTAGATACAATGTCAGAGGACATAAATCATGTCCTATATGTGAATCTAATATTTGTTTTAACCAGATTGAGTTTGAAAAAAAAAGACTGTTTACCCTGGGCATCAAAAATTTCTAAAATTCAATCATCCTTATCGTAGATTGCGGAAGACTTTTAACGAAGAGCATGAGTTTGAAATTGCTCATAAACCTTTAATTGGAGATGAAGTTTATCAATGATAAAAACACCTTATTGTTGTCTTTAGAAAGAATAAAAAATTTTCCATTAGAGAAATATTTGGAAAAAGAGATCGGTGTTCTTTGATCTTTCATATTGCTCTAGCCTCGATGTAAGATATTGTCTTGATGTGATGCATGTGGAGAAAAATGTGTTTGATAGTTTGATAGGAACACTTCTAAACATTATAGGCAATACTAAAGATAATAAGAATTTTCGTTTAGATATGGTGGAGATAGGTATACGACAACAGTTGACCCCAGAAGTTAGAGGAAACATAACTTATTTGCCTCTGACATGTCACACATTATCTAAAAAGAAAAATAAAAGTTCTTGCGAGTGTTTTCATGGTATCACAATTCCCCTAGGTTACTCGTCAAACATCAAGAAACTTGTATCAATGAAAGATCTCAAGTTAATTGGCTGAAAGTCTCATGATTATCATGTCTTGATGCAACAACTTCTATCAGCGGCTATCCGTGGCATCCTTCCAAAAAATGTAAGAGTAATTATAACTAGATTTTGATTACTATTAAATGTTATATGTAATAAAGTTCTTGATTTTAAAAATTAGATGAATTAGAAGATGTGGCTGCAATAATCTTGTGCCAATTGGAGATGTATTTTTCTCCATTATTTTTTGACATTATGGTTTACTTACTTGTTCGTCTAGTCATAGAAATCAGATTTTATGGTCCAGATTATTTAAGATGGGTGTATCCAATAGAGAGATACATGAATATATTTAAAGGATATACAAAGAATCATCACCGATCGGAAGCCTCATTCGTCGAAAGGTACATCGCTAAAGAAGCTATTGAGTTTTGTTCAAACTACTTGTCGGAAACTGAATCTATAGGAATTCCAAAGTCTCGTCATGCTGACAGATTTGGAGGTAGAGGCGCTCAAGATTTAAATGTTAAGTCAATGGTTCGGGATGTAGTTATGGAAGCACATTTCTATATAATGAATAATCTTAGTGAAATTGAACCTTACATATCTACTCACAAAACTGTTATAAGTAAAAAATATCCCTAAATGAATGAAAAATGGTTGTTGAAAGAGCATAACAAGAAATTCATAAGTTGGTTTAATAAGAGGATTTTTAATGAGGATAGTGCATCTGAGATAATTAAATAGTTGTTGTACATGACAAAATTTAGTGTGATAACTTGGATTGCATATGACATTTCTAATTTTTCCTTTTATACAAAAGCAAAAGATGATTGTAGTACAATGCAAAATAATGAGGTTATGGTTGAGGGTGAATCATGTATTTCTCTATTTCGAAAGATAAGAATCCTATTTTTGGAAATAGCGCATTTTATGGTGTCATTGAGGAAAATTTGGAGATTGATTATGTTATTTTCAAAGTGCCTTTATTTAAATACAAGTGGGTTCCAATTAATAGTGGTGTACAAGCTGATGAGTTACGATTCACACGGGTTGATCTTGGCAAGGCAACTTATATGATCGAACCATTCATCATGGCTACTCAAGAAAAACAAGTTTTGGATGTGATAGACCCTTCAGACTTATCGAGTAAATGATCAATTATTCTCCAAGGAAAATAAATTCCTCATAGTGAAGAAAATTTTGATATTCCTCTCACTCCTTCTTACGCAACACAAGTTCCTTCTTCATATGAAGAAGTTGATAAAGATGACGTGCATTTTATTCGTAACGATCATCAAGAAGACATATCGGAAAATTAACAAGTAAGTATTTTATATTCTTCATTTATAATTTATTGTAAGTTATAATTTCTAAGATTATTTACTAACAATTATTTTTATTTAAAATTATAGGTGTTTAAAGTTAAGAAACCAAGAGACAAGACACCGATATACTATTATTTGATGTAATGATGTGTAAATTATAGGTTGTTTTGTGCCATTTTTATTTTGATGTAATAGACAAATTTTGGTTATTAATGGAATTTTGTATTTGATATAATATAATTTTTGATCTAATTCAATTTACAAATGGGTGTGTTGTTGTTCCTGGTCTGATACGCTTCAGAAAAATTCAGGTTAAAAAATTAGGATTCACATGGGTTAACTTTGGTAAGATAACTTATATGATGGAACCGCCCATCATGGCATCCCAAGCAAAATAAGTGTTTTATGTCACTGACCCTTATGAAAAAAGATGGTCAATTATTCTCCAAGAAAAACACATTCCTCCTAGTGATCAAAATCATGATTTAAATTTTGATATTCCTCATACCCCTTTTTCGTTACACATGTGTCCACTTTATATGAAGAAGATGATACAGATGATGAGTATGTTATTGTTATGATCATGAAGAATGCATATGAGAAAACTAAGAAGTAATTTTTTTTATTTCTATTCATAATTTATTATTTGTTATAATTTCTAAATGTTATACACTCACAAGTATTATTATTTGAAAATATAAGTTTTTAGAGATAAAGCACCAAAATACATTTGGCCATGTTTTGCATCTTGCTTCTTTAAAAATAATGAATCTAGTGCACAATAATTTCGCATGTTGATTGTTTTCTTGTTTGGTGTAATGTTTAAAATGTATGATGTTTTGGTGCCACTTTGCTTTTGATGTAATACATATTTTTGGTTCATAATAGTTTTCAATTTGGTTTTGCTTCACAAATGTATTATTAGTTGTTTTTAATTTGTTCTAATTCACAAAAATAAATGTTATAGTAATGAGATTTTTGTAAAATAAAAAAAAAATATATTAAAAAAACAAAATATTTCATCACCATTGGATCTTTCAACCATGGTGATATGCAGCGCGCTATGCAAATTAAAAAACGCCAAAAATGGCATTGTAGGGTATCGAACCCATGACCTCTCCATTTTTCACTATGGTTGGATATTCTAATCATGGTGAATAGTAGCATGTTATTCAGTTTATAAACATGACATATAGTATGTGGTGGTAAGTAACTAACTTACTATCACACCCTTGGTTATCACGGACTATCACCCATGGTTAAATCTCTGCTCCAACCGTTGTGAATAGTAAGTATTTTTTGTAGCAGTGATAGACATAGTCAAGAGAGAATGTTTGATTCTAAAGGTAGACTTTGAAAAAGCCTACGAACGTGTTTGTTGGAACTATTTAAGATACATGTTGAAAAGGTTATGTTTTGGTTAAAAATGGTTGTTATGGATAGAGGCTTGCATTTCACTAGCAATATGTCTATCTTGGTCAATGATAGTCCAACCAATGATTTTATAGTAGGTCCTAGATTAAGGCAGGGGGTCCACTATCTCCTTCTTATTTTCAATAGGAGCTAAGTGTCTATAGAGACTTGTAAGTAAAGTGGTTAGCATAGGAGAATTTCAGGGTTTTCATGTGAATGATCATGTCGACTATCAAACTCTCCAGTTAGCATAAGACTCCATCATTGTAGGGTAATGATCTTGGCAAAATATTTGGATCATTAAATTAATAATGAGATGATTTGAATTGGTATCCGAATTGTGTGTAAATTTCTTCAAAAGTAAGATTTTTGGTATAAATGTGAAAGAAAGTTTTATGGTGGCAGCTTCGAACTTTATGTCATGCGGTTTGGACTTAATTCCCTTCAAGTTCCTTGCCATTACATGTTCGTCCGAATCCTAGGAGAAGCTCTACATGGAGGTCAACTATGGACAATTTAAGAAGGAAACTATCATCATGAATAAGGACTTATTTGTCAATAGGTGGAAGAGTAGTGTTATTGAATTCAATACTTAATAACATCCTAAGATATTTCCTTTTTTTCAAAGCACCTGTTAAGGTATTGAATGAAATCACTAAAATACAAAAAAATTATGTGGAGGCATTGAGCAGAATAAAGGAATTTCGTGGGTGAAATGGCTCAATGTTTGTAAATTAAAAAAGGAGGGAGGCTTAGGTGTAAAAAACATTGAAGAATTCAATAAAGCTTTGTTGAGCAAGTGTAAATGGAGAACTTTAATGGAACATCAACAAATATGGGTTGGGATTCTCAAGCATAAGTATGAGGATCTAAAGCTGAAAATGCTTATCAAAGAATAAAAAATGGGGAGTAGGAAGGAGTCACTATGGTAAATGGATCTTTAATCAATTGGCAGCAATTCAATGATGGAAATATAGTGGTTTTAAATAGAATTTCATGGAGGTTAGGAGAAGGAAGCAATGCAGCATTTTGGAAAAATAAATGGTTAGGCGCTCAACAGTTGATGAAAGTATACCATGATTTGTTCATTAAGTCAAATAAAACAAACATGAAATTTGAAAAAAAATGGGAAGTTGGCAAAAAGATGTATGGGAATGAAACCTTTAAATATCTAAAATCTAACATAGTAGTGGAGATTGCAGAGTAGTGGGAGGAGTTAATGATGATGACATTAGAAATTGCTCCTAGAATGAATTGTAGGGAAGATTTTTTGTGGATCTCATACTGTGTACGAGGGTTTGCAGTAAAGTCATTCTACAAATCAATAGTTAATTTAATCGAAGAAAGCGGATTGGAAGAAGGAACAATAAAGGTGTTAGAAAGACTATGGAGAACAAAAGTATCATCCAAAATACAATTATTCAGATAGAGACAACTTTTAAAAAGACTATCAACGCTATAAGAGCTTGTGAAAAGATGATTAATTCACACTGGGCATGACAAGGTGTGTATTTTCTGTTTTAAGGAGGATAAAAGTCTTCCTCAACTACTATTCTGGTGCTCGATTACTGTCCAAATTTGGACTCGAGTAGCAGAATGGTTAGACATCATCGAGCTTAAGGAAAATGTGGGATGGTGCACTTCAATCATTTTTTGAAAGAAATAAAAGGTAAAGCGAAAAAAAACAAGGAGAATATGATATGGCTTGCAAAACGTTGGCGCATTTGGCTCAAGAGGAATAATATTCTATTTAAAGAAGATATGTGAAATAAAAGGAGTTCTGACCAATGTTAAAATGTGTATGGCATGTAATATTCCTTAAATAAAGTGGTTGTAGTAATTTATTTAGACGGTCTAAAAATATGTTGAACTCAATGGTATTGAGTTAGAGTACCCCTTATACTATAATAATTAATTTTGCTTATAAAAAAAAATAATAATAATAATAAACTCACATCACCTAAATGAAAGTATAAAAGTATGTGACAAATTAAAAGTGATCGGGATAATCATGTCTATAAATATGTAACACTGATATTATAATTCATTGATAATATCTATAATTGTCGGAATTGATATCATAATTTGAAGTAAACAAACACAACAAGTTGAAAACTCAAATATTTCTACAACTAGACAACTAACAAATATAACATCACATTCAAACGATGGTAAAAATGAAATAATAGTTTGAGTGATGTGAAAATTGTTGAGAATGTATCAAGTGTGAGGAGTGTGGATAATAGTCTCATATTGGTTGGAAATATGGAGACTTGAACATTTATAAGTGAGAGAACCCATTCACCTATCACCTTAAGATTTTTGATGAATATGTGGCGTGTCACTCACAAAGGTGTTGCTCCACAAAGAAGAAGTCTCACAATGTTCAATGCTCTCTAGTGAGAAACATCCCCAACAAAAATCACTTATTTAAATAAAAAGAGTATCGAGGAAATATTAAGAGAACAAGGTGGTTAATCTACAAGTACTGTCAATTGTATCTTTTGCATCACTAAACCAACATATGTGCATCCAAACTCTTAAAAAATGCACATATAATTATAATTTTTGCATATTGCATACCCTAAAATTTTAACTTTTAGACCCCAAATTCAAAAGACTTAAATTAAAAGTCTAAAGATTAAATTAATGACCCAAAAATCTAGTCTATATGAATTAACCTGATTCAATTTTAATGTTCGAATTTAAAAGTAACCAAACCCGGCCTTTATTGATTCAGGTATCAATTTCATTTATAAAAGTTGAATCACATATTTGTAAAAAGTTGTGGTTTCACAACATTAATATCTAGATTTAAGCCATTTTTCATGGTGTTGATATTTCTTAGAGCGTGATTTTAAAAACGTGATTTAAAAATCCAACTCTCATACAAATTAAAGTTAATTCATTAAGGTAATTATGCTACTTATCCTTATACCAGGAGGAAGCTAGCTGGTGTTATTTTTTTCAATTGTTGGTTTATAAATCTAAACAATTTATTTATATTAATGCATAAATATGAATTAATTTTGTCTCCATGAATTGAAACTTAGATTAATATATTACACCAATTTAATTTGCACTTGTCAAAAAGTAAAAGATGTGTGTTCCCTTTACAATGGCAGAGAGACTCTGAGGTTTTTGTAGGTGTATTACAATTTTGGTAGTGAGGCTTTGCTCACGGTGGCGAGAAGTTCCATATGATAATTTTCGAGGGTATTTAAGGGACCAACTCACATGATATGAAATGTCTTGTTGGTGGCCCGCACAGTTGGGTTGCAGGCGGACGGTTAGGCTGATGGTGTGTTAAGGCTACTAGGAGCGTAATGCTCTCTTAGTAGTAGTAAATATGTATGACTTGAGAATCTGTTCTTTCTTCCCTTGAGGGGAAGAGTGTTTATATAGGTCTCTTGGGTCTGGGTTGAAGGAACTTATTTCCTCCCACTACTAGATCATGGGGAGGGAGGAGTCATTCCTCATTTGACCCATTCCTACAATCTGATATAACGGGACACATCATCTCCCATGTTTACTAGGCAAGTGGGAAAGAGTTTGGATGAACTAAGTCCAACCGAGTGGGCGGCTACTAAGATATGAGCAACGTCTTGGCCCATTTTTAGACGGTTGGTGGCTTCACTAGGTGCCTCACTTCTAGCCCTTTTGTTAGTCTTCCTTTCTTTTACCTAAACTATCCCTTATTAGAGTCCGATAAAATATCTCAGTGCATAATTCAATTACTACATAATAATTAAACTTCCATCTAACTAAATGCTAGTGTTAGTTGACTTACTAAGTTGGAAGAAATTGAAAGTGTTCTCTAATATTAAATATTCGTGTAGAGAACTATATGAGAATCTAAATCTCAAGAGGCTTAGTTCTCTATATTTTTCTTCTTTTTTATGTTCTTTTGATAAAAATATTTTAGTTTCATTTAACTAATTACTTGAAATTTGAACTAAATAATAATATTGTATTATGTAAAAAATATATGTTGCATTTGTATATTTTGTAGTTATTATATTTTTTATGTTCTTTTTGATAAAAAGATATATTAGTTTCATTTAACTAATTACTTTGAACTAAATAATAATTATTGTATTATTATTTCTTTATTATCGTAAAAAGTATATGTTGTATTTGTATATTTTGTAGTTATTATATTTTTTTATTTTTTCTCAAAATGTTAATGGTAATAATAACATAAAATCCACATTCTAAAGGAAAGAGTTGTTTTTTAAATTTTCAACTTGGCTGAATCAAACTAAACAAGCCTATTTATTATTGATTTGATTTTGCAAGAAAAAATTACAAAACCCAAACCAAATTAATCTGAATATTTTTATTGGTTTATATTTTGTTTATGTTTAAAAATTAATTCAAACCAACCTGTTACATTTATGTAGATATAGCTAAAACAACTTTCAATTACTCCTTTTATATTATACCAATAATTTAAGAACCATGATTTTTTTTCCATTCAAGGATCTTATTCATACTTTGATCCACATACCTAAAATTGTCTTTCTTCCTTCACATCTTAAATTGAGATTAGGTTATAATACTAAACCAAATCAATAAAACTTGGTTAATCAAAAACCACATCTTTTAAAAATCTGAAAGAACTATCACAATATGGTGCAAATATAATAAAATGGCTATTGCAACTTTTTCCTCATTATATATCTGATTTAACCTAATCATCAGTAATATTGAATCATACACTCGAAACACGTAGTGTTATATAATATTGAGTTGCTACACAAACAAATCTCAATACACCTCATCAAAAACAGCAACATCAACTATAAAAATAGCTATCTCAATTAGATGGCAAAGAAGCTGACAAGGGCGATGGTGGAAGCAGCGACAGAGAATCGAATAGCGGCGGCACCACTAACGGCCTCGTCAGCTGCCGGGGATGCCTCGGATGCCTCGGGAGCAAAGTCATCACTAGCAGGGGCAGCTCCAGGAGCGTATAGCTCAATGGGATCACTGGCTTGTGCTGGTGGAGCTGAAATATCTTGTTCGTTATCAGAAGTTGAAGGTGCAAGTGATGGAGCTAAAGGTGATGCTTTTGGAGAAGATGATGGTGCTGATGACATTGTTGGTGCTGCTTTTGGTGAAGATTTTGGTGCTGATTCTAATAAGGGTGATGATTTAGGTGATGCAGATGGGGCTACTTCAGCCATAACCATGCTGATCATGGCTACAAAAATGAGGGCTACAAAAAATAGTTGACGGGCCATTTTTTTTAAAGTTTTTATTTTGTTAATTCTTAAAATAATTACAGCTTTTCTCTGTGGAGAAAAACTGTTGTTATTACAAGAATGAACAATGAATTGCTATGAGAATGAAGAATGAAAGATGGAAATATTTATAATGAAATAATATTGAGAGAAATTAGGAAAAGGAGAGGAGGATATTGTATTTAGAAATGAATGATTACGTAATTGGTCAAAGTTTAATATATGGAAGGTGTTGATTGATTGTGTATAAATAGTTGAAAAAAATTGGATAAAAATGGAGAAGATGAGATACAAATTTAGACTTCATTTTTGTGGCTTTGGTTTGAATTGGATTCTAGTCAACCGGGATGAAGTGGTGTTGGGCTTTGATGTACATAGCTTAGGATGTTAATATTGGAAATATTGATCAACCTGTTTTTGAAATAAAATAACTAGGTTAAATAAAATAAGATAGAATTAATTACTCTATTAATACAACATAATAATTAAAATAAAATTCAAATAATACATAAATTAAATAAGATAGAATTATCAAAAATAAATAATGCAATATACTTTAACAATAAAAAGTTTGAGTTGAACTACGACCAACATTTTATAAATAATATTGACTTGAACAAAAAATCAATACTAAGTTAGACAATACGGTTATGTTTGAAAGAGACGATGTGAAAATGATGGAGTGTGTTTGAAACAAAAACTATAATAAATTGATAGAATTTAAAAGTTTGTATGGTTGTAAAAAAAAAAAGATTTTTTTTTGTGATTGAGTAATGTTTTAAGTTTTGATATTGACGTATTAAATTTTGTCATTTTTTTTAAATGATTAATTTATTGCATTTATTTGAACCAGACGATTTTACAAAACTGATTTCAATTCTTTGGTTCGGGCGGTTTTGAACAATTCAATCTAATTTTTCTAATTTTACTCCAGTTTAGATCCAATAACAGTTTTGAAAGGTGGACTGGATCAGATTCAACTTTGATTTTCGATCCAACCAGTTGAACCGGTCGATTTAATCAAACAACGAGTTAATCTATTATGTCTTAATACTTTATTATTTTATATTTAATTTTCTCTTACTCTTTATTTGATTAGAAATAATAACAAAATTATTATTATTATTATATGTTTACATGATCTCAATGAAAAATGTGAAAATATGCAAGGATGATGTTGTTGAAAAATACATTATGAGGTGAAAATGAGAGTCGGATTGAAGATATTTTGGGTGATGAAAATGGAAAACGGGAGAGTAGATGACATTGACACTCTCTATTACATCAACTTTTCACTCAAGATGCACAATTTTGACGAAAAAGTGGTGAACCAATTGAACCAATCAATGACAAAATTGTTGCAAGTGTTGGACAAGATGCACATGTCAACCCTGCTGAACCTATTGCACATAAAAATCTTGTGGAACTTGTCAATACTGTTGCAAATGTTGAAACAAATGATACTGCCTCACTTAAGAAGAAGTCAACAAAGAAAAAACACATGTCAAGAATGTTGCAAGTGTTGAACACGTTGAGAATGTCCAATATGTAGCATGTGTGAATTTTCTTTATGGTTTTACTAATGAATGTTTTGATCATTTATAAACACCGTGTTTGGCATTGTTTTTTTAAACCAATTCAGTTTAAAATATTAAATTTGATTTTGGCATAATTTTATTATTTGGATTTTTGGATTTTTGGATTTAGTTAGTTTGGGTTTAAGTAATTTTGAGTAATGTTTCTAAAAGATTTTTATAGTGTTTGAAGTGTCTAGATATTTTTTAAGATTCTAATATTTTTTAGAATACTCTTGGAATTTTTAGAGTTAAGAACTCTCTAAATTAGTGTGTCTAGAGTTCTCCTTAAAGTACTATTAATAGAGATGTAATCCACACTTTTGTATCAAACAAAAATACAAAGTTCTCTCTTCCATAAATAATTCTCCTACCTATCAAGTTCCTATTCAAACCTCTAATATTTCTACACACTTTCCCTAAACTCAAAAGGTCTTATTTTCAACAAAGTGGTATCAAAGCTTCAAGGTCCTAAAAAGACGGCGAGTGGAGGTTTCTCTTTCCAAATATCGATGCTCACAAAGAACAACTATGACAATTGGAATATCAAGATGAATGCGCTACTAGGAGCTCAAGATGTGTGGGATATCGTTGAGAAATACTTCAAGGAGCAAGATGAAGTCGTACTAAGTCAAGGTGTAAAGGAGACATTGAAGGAGTCAAGAAAGAGAGACAAGAAAGCTTTTTTCCTTATTTATCAATCGGTGGATAAAGATACAATTGAAAAGATCTCCAACGCAATGACGGCCAAAGAAACATGGGACAAGCTTCAAACTTGCAACAAAGGAGTGGAGCAAGTGAAAAGGATTCGTCTTCAAACTCTTAGAGGTGACTCTCAACGTTTATTTATGGAAGAGCCCAAGTCAATTTCTGATTACTTTTCTCAAGTATTGGCAGTAGTCAATCAACTTAAAAGAAATGGTGAAGATGTTGATGAGGTGAAAGTTGTGGAGAAAATACTTCACACTTTAAATCCAAGTTTTGACTTCATTGTTACCAACACTGAAGAAAACAAGGATTTAAAAACCATGACTATTAAGCAACTCATGGGTTCCTTACAAGCATACGAAGAAAAACAAAATATAAAAATTAAACAAAAGGAGGCTATGGAACAACTACTACAACTCAACGTAAAGGAAGAAAATTATGTGAATTACAAGAGCCAAAAAGGACGAGGTCATGACCAAGATGGTGGACATGGTCGAGGACATGGAGGAGAAGGAAGAGACGGTCACAAAAACTCCTCCAACAACTTCAACAATGGAGAAAGAAGTTTGAATCCATAAGCAAAAATAGGTCGTGGAAGAGGAAGTTCATGGTCGAGGTGCGACAAATCATAAATCAAGTGCTTTCACTACAACAAATTCGGTCACTACGCATCTGAGTGTAGATTCTCGAAGAAGGTTGTGGACAAAGCTAACATTGTAGAAGAAAAAGGCGGAGAAAAAGAAAATTTGATGCTCGCGTGCCAAAACCAAGTTGAAGAGAAAAGAAACAAGTGGTACCTCGACATCGGTGTAAGCAACCACATGTGCGGCGATCGAAGCATGTTCTTAGAAATCAATGAAGTGACAACTGATAATGTCTCATTTGAAGATGACTCAAAGATTTGAAGATGACTCAAAGAAGAATGGGACAAGCTTCAAACTTGCAACAAAGGAGTGGAGCAAGTGAAAAGGATTCGTCTTCAAACTCTTAGAGGTGACTCTCAACGTTTATTTATGGAAGAGTCCAAGTCAATTTCTGATTACTTTTCTCAAGTATTGGCAGTAGTCAATCAACTTAAAAGAAATGGTGAAGATGTTGATGAGGTGAAAGTTGGGGAGAAAATACTTCACACTTTATATCCAAGTTTTGACTTCATTGTTACCAACACTGAAGAAACCAAGGATTTAAAAACCATGACTATTAAGCAACTCATGGGTTCCTTACAAGCATACGAAGAAAAACAAAATATAAAAATTAAACAAAAGGAGGCTATGGAACAACTACTACAACTCAACGTAAAGGAAGAAAATTATGTGAATTACAAGAGCCAAAAAGGACGAGGTCATGACCAAGATGGTGGACATGGTCGAGGACATGGAGGAGAAGGAAGAGACGGTCACAAAAACTCCTCCAACAACTTCAACAATGGAGAAAGAAGTTTGAATCCATAAGCAAAAATAGGTCGTGGAAGAGGAAGTTCATGGTCGAGGTGCGACAAATCATAAATCAAGTGCTTTCACTACAACAAGATCGGTCACTACGCATCTGAGTGTAGATTCTCGAAGAAGGTTGTGGACAAAGCTAACATTGTAGAAGAAAAAGGCGGAGAAAAAGAAAATTTGATGCTCGCGTGCCAAAACCAAGTTGAAGAGAAAAGAAACAAGTGGTACCTCGACATCGGTGTAAGCAACCACATGTGCGGCGATCGAAGCATGTTCTTAGAAATCAATGAAGTGACAACTGATAATGTCTCATTTGAAGATGACTCAAAGATTTGAAGATGACTCAAAGAAGCATGGGACAAGCTTCAAACTTGCAACAAAGGAGTGGAGCAAGTGAAAAGGATTCGTCTTCAAACTCTTAGAGGTGACTCTCAACGTTTATTTATGGAAGAGTCCAAGTCAATTTCTGATTACTTTTCTCAAGTATTGGCAGTAGTCAATCAACTTAAAAGAAATGGTGAAGATGTTGATGAGGTGAAAGTTGGGGAGAAAATACTTCACACTTTATATCCAAGTTTTGACTTCATTGTTACCAACACTGAAGAAAACAAGGATTTAAAAACCATGACTATTAAGCAACTCATGGGTTCTTTACAAGCATACGAAGAAAAACAAAATATAAAAATTAAACAAAAGGAGGCTATGGAACAACTACTACAACTCAACGTAAAGGAAGAAAATTATGTGAATTACAAGAGCCAAAAAGGACGAGGTCATGACCAAGATGGTGGACATGGTCGAGGACATGGAGGAGAAGGAAGAGACGGTCACAAAAACTCCTCCAACAACTTCAACAATGGAGAAAGAAGTTTGAATCCATAAGCAAAAATAGGTCGTGGAAGAGGAAGTTCATGGTCGAGGTGCGACAAATCATAAATCAAGTGCTTTCACTACAACAAGATCGGTCACTACGCATCTGAGTGTAGATTCTCGAAGAAGGTTGTGGACAAAGCTAACATTGTAGAAGAAAAAGGCGGAGAAAAAGAAAATTTGATGCTCGCGTGCCAAAACCAAGTTGAAGAGAAAAGAAACAAGTGGTACCTCGACATCGGTGTAAGCAACCACATGTGCGGCGATCGAAGCATGTTCTTAGAAATCAATGAAGTGACAACTGATAATGTCTCATTTGAAGATGACTCAAAGATTTGAAGATGACTCAAAGAAGCATGGGACAAGCTTCAAACTTGCAACAAAGGAGTGGAGCAAGTGAAAAGGATTCGTCTTCAAACTCTTAGAGGTGACTCTCAACGTTTATTTATGGAAGAGTCCAAGTCAATTTCTGATTACTTTTCTCAAGTATTGGCAGTAGTCAATCAACTTAAAAGAAATGGTGAAGATGTTGATGAGGTGAAAGTTGGGGAGAAAATACTTCACACTTTATATCCAAGTTTTGACTTCATTGTTACCAACACTGAAGAAAACAAGGATTTAAAAACCATGACTATTAAGCAACTCATGGGTTCTTTACAAGCATACGAAGAAAAACAAAATATAAAAATTAAACAAAAGGAGGCTATGGAACAACTACTACAACTCAACGTAAAGGAAGAAAATTATGTGAATTACAAGAGCCAAAAAGGACGAGGTCATGACCAAGATGGTGGACATGGTCGAGGACATGGAGGAGAAGGAAGAGACGGTCACAAAAACTCCTCCAACAACTTCAACAATGGAGAAAGAAGTTTGAATCCATAAGCAAAAATAGGTCGTGGAAGAGGAAGTTCATGGTCGAGGTGCGACAAATCATAAATCAAGTGCTTTCACTACAACAAGATCGGTCACTACGCATCTGAGTGTAGATTCTCGAAGAAGGTTGTGGACAAAGCTAACATTGTAGAAGAAAAAGGCGGAGAAAAAGAAAATTTGATGCTCGCGTGCCAAAACCAAGTTGAAGAGAAAAGAAACAAGTGGTACCTCGACATCGGTGTAAGCAACCACATGTGCGGCGATCGAAGCATGTTCTTAGAAATCAATGAAGTGACAACTGATAATGTCTCATTTGAAGATGACTCAAAGATTTGAAGATGACTCAAAGAAGCATGGGACAAGCTTCAAACTTGCAACAAAGGAGTGGAGCAAGTGAAAAGGATTCGTCTTCAAACTCTTAGAGGTGACTCTCAACGTTTATTTATGGAAGAGTCCAAGTCAATTTCTGATTACTTTTCTCAAGTATTGGCAGTAGTCAATCAACTTAAAAGAAATGGTGAAGATGTTGATGAGGTGAAAGTTGGGGAGAAAATACTTCACACTTTAAATCCAAGTTTTGACTTCATTGTTACCAACACTGAAGAAAACAAGGATTTAAAAACCATGACTATTAAGCAACTCATGGGTTCCTTACAAGCATACGAAGAAAAACAAAATATAAAATTAAACAAAAGGAGGCTATGGAACAACTACTACAACTCAACGTAAAGGAAGAAAATTATGTGAATTACAAGAGCCAAAAAGGACGAGGTCATGACCAAGATGGTGGACATGGTCGAGGACATGGAGGAGAAGGAAGAGACGGTCACAAAAACTCCTCCAACAACTTCAACAATGGAGAAAGAAGTTTGAATCCATAAGCAAAAATAGGTCGTGGAAGAGGAAGTTCATGGTCGAGGTGCGAGAAATCATAAATCAAGTGCTTTCACTACAACAAGATCGGTCACTACGCATCTGAGTGTAGATTCTCGAAGAAGGTTGTGGACAAAGCTAACATTGTAGAAGAAAAAGGCGGAGAAAAAGAAAATTTGATGCTCGCGTGCCAAAACCAAGTTGAAGAGAAAAGAAACAAGTGGTACCTCGACATCGGTGTAAGCAACCACATGTGCGGCGATCGAAGCATGTTCTTAGAAATCAATGAAGTGACAACTGATAATGTCTCATTTGAAGATGACTCAAAGAAGCATGGGACAAGCTTCAAACTTGCAACAAAGGAGTGGAGCAAGTGAAAAGGATTCGTCTTCAAACTCTTAGAGGTGACTCTCAACGTTTATTTATGGAAGAGTCCAAGTCAATTTCTGATTACTTTTCTCAAGTATTGGCAGTAGTCAATCAACTTAAAAGAAATGGTGAAGATGTTGATGAGGTGAAAGTTGGGGAGAAAATACTTCACACTTTAAATCCAAGTTTTGACTTCATTGTTACCAACACTGAAGAAAACAAGGATTTAAAAACCATGACTATTAAGCAACTCATGGGTTCCTTACAAGCATACGAAGAAAAACAAAATATAAAAATTAAACAAAAGGAGGCTATGGAACAACTACTACAACTCAACGTAAAGGAAGAAAATTATGTGAATTACAAGAGCCAAAAAGGACGAGGTCATGACCAAGATGGTGGACATGGTCGAGGACATGGAGGAGAAGGAAGAGACGGTCACAAAAACTCCTCCAACAACTTCAACAATGGAGAAAGAAGTTTGAATCCATAAGCAAAAATAGGTCGTGGAAGAGGAAGTTCATGGTCGAGGTGCGAGAAATCATAAATCAAGTGCTTTCACTACAACAAGATCGGTCACTACGCATCTGAGTGTAGATTCTCGAAGAAGGTTGTGGACAAAGCTAACATTGTAGAAGAAAAAGGCGGAGAAAAAGAAAATTTGATGCTCGCGTGCCAAAACCAAGTTGAAGAGAAAAGAAACAAGTGGTACCTCGACATCGGTGTAAGCAACCACATGTGCGGCGATCGAAGCATGTTCTTAGAAATCAATGAAGTGACAACTGATAATGTCTCATTTGAAGATGACTCAAAGAAGCATGGGACAAGCTTCAAACTTGCAACAAAGGAGTGGAGCAAGTGAAAAGGATTCGTCTTCAAACTCTTAGAGGTGACTCTCAACGTTTATATATGGAAGAGTCCAAGTCAATTTCTGATTACTTTTCTCAAGTATTGGCAGTAGTCAATCAACTTAAAAGAAATGGTGAAGATGTTGATGAGGTGAAAGTTGGGGAGAAAATACTTCACACTTTAAATCCAAGTTTTGACTTCATTGTTACCAACACTGAAGAAAACAAGGATTTAAAAACCATGACTATTAAGCAACTCATGGGTTCCTTACAAGCATACGAAGAAAAACAAAATATAAAAATTAAACAAAAGGAGGCTATGGAACAACTACTACAACTCAACGTAAAGGAAGAAAATTATGTGAATTACAAGAGCCAAAAAGGACGAGGTCATGACCAAGATGGTGGACATGGTCGAGGACATGGAGGAGAAGGAAGAGACGGTCACAAAAACTCCTCCAACAACTTCAACAATGGAGAAAGAAGTTTGAATCCATAAGCAAAAATAGGTCGTGGAAGAGGAAGTTCATGGTCGAGGTGCGAGAAATCATAAATCAAGTGCTTTCACTACAACAAGATCGGTCACTACGCATCTGAGTGTAGATTCTCGAAGAAGGTTGTGGACAAAGCTAACATTGTAGAAGAAAAAGGCGGAGAAAAAGAAAATTTGATGCTCGCGTGCCAAAACCAAGTTGAAGAGAAAAGAAACAAGTGGTACCTCGACATCGGTGTAAGCAACCACATGTGCGGCGATCGAAGCATGTTCTTAGAAATCAATGAAGTGACAACTGATAATGTCTCATTTGAAGATGACTCAAAGAAGCATGGGACAAGCTTCAAACTTGCAACAAAGGAGTGGAGCAAGTGAAAAGGATTCGTCTTCAAACTCTTAGAGGTGACTCTCAACGTTTATTTATGGAAGAGTCCAAGTCAATTTCTGATTACTTTTCTCAAGTATTGGCAGTAGTCAATCAACTTAAAAGAAATGGTGAAGATGTTGATGAGGTGAAAGTTGGGGAGAAAATACTTCACACTTTAAATCCAAGTTTTGACTTCATTGTTACCAACACTGAAGAAAACAAGGATTTAAAAACCATGACTATTAAGCAACTCATGGGTTCCTTACAAGCATACGAAGAAAAACAAAATATAAAAATTAAACAAAAGGAGGCTATGGAACAACTACTACAACTCAACGTAAAGGAAGAAAATTATGTGAATTACAAGAGCCAAAAAGGACGAGGTCATGACCAAGATGGTGGACATGGTCGAGGACATGGAGGAGAAGGAAGAGACGGTCACAAAAACTCCTCCAACAACTTCAACAATGGAGAAAGAAGTTTGAATCCATAAGCAAAAATAGGTCGTGGAAGAGGAAGTTCATGGTCGAGGTGCGATAAATCATAAATCAAGTGCTTTCACTACAACAAGATCGGTCACTACGCATCTGAGTGTAGATTCTCGAAGAAGGTTGTGGACAAAGCTAACATTGTAGAAGAAAAAGGCGGAGAAAAAGAAAATTTGATGCTCGCGTGCCAAAACCAAGTTGAAGAGAAAAGAAACAAGTGGTACCTCGACATCGGTGTAAGCAACCACATGTGCGGCGATCGAAGCATGTTCTTAGAAATCAATGAAGTGACAACTGATAATGTCTCATTTGAAGATGACTCAAAGATTTGAAGATGACTCAAAGAAGCATGGGACAAGCTTCAAACTTGCAACAAAGGAGTGGAGCAAGTGAAAAGGATTCGTCTTCAAACTCTTAGAGGTGACTCTCAACGTTTATTTATGGAAGAGTCCAAGTCAATTTCTGATTACTTTTCTCAAGTATTGGCAGTAGTCAATCAACTTAAAAGAAATGGTGAAGATGTTGATGAGGTGAAAGTTGGGGAGAAAATACTTCACACTTTAAATCCAAGTTTTGACTTTATTGTTACCAACACTGAAGAAAACAAGGATTTAAAAACCATGACTATTAAGCAACTCATGGGTTCCTTACAAGCATACGAAGAAAAACAAAATATAAAAATTAAACAAAAGGAGGCTATGGAACAACTACTACAACTCAACGTAAAGGAAGAAAATTATGTGAATTACAAGAGCCAAAAAGGACGAGGTCATGACCAAGATGGTGGACATGGTCGAGGACATGGAGGAGAAGGAAGAGACGGTCACAAAAACTCCTCCAACAACTTCAACAATGGAGAAAGAAGTTTGAATCCATAAGCAAAAATAGGTCGTGGAAGAGGAAGTTCATGGTCGAGGTGCGACAAATCATAAATCAAGTGCTTTCACTACAACAAGATCGGTCACTACGCATCTGAGTGTAGATTCTCGAAGAAGGTTGTGGACAAAGCTAACATTGTAGAAGAAAAAGGCGGAGAAAAAGAAAATTTGATGCTCGCGTGCCAAAATCAAGTTGAAGAGAAAAGAAACAAGTGGTACCTCGACATCGGTGTAAGCAACCACATGTGCGGCGATCGAAGCATGTTCTTAGAAATCAATGAAGTGACAACTGATAATGTCTCATTTGAAGATGACTCAAAGATATTGGTCAAAGGCAAAGGTAAAATTCTCATATGCTTGAAGAATGAGAGTCATCAATTCATATCTCAATGAAAAATGTGAAAATATGCAAGGATTGAGGTTGTGGAAAAATACATTATGAGATGAAAATGAGAGTCGGATTGAAGATCATTTTGGGTGATGAGAATGGAAAACGGGAGAGTAGATGACATTGACAATCTCTATTACATCAACTTTTCACTCAACATGCACAATTTTGACGGAAAAATGGTGAACCAATTGAACCAATCAATGACAAAATTGTTGCAAGTGTTGGACAAGATGCACATGTCAACCCTGCTGAACCTATTGCACATGAAAATCTTGTTGAACTTGTTCTACCTATTGCACATCCTGATAGATAGTCTTAATGTTATTTTAGTTTTTTTTTTTTACCTTGACAATGCATTTTCTTTCTATTTAGTTACATTTTCTAAACATTTTTCTTTCATACATAATATTAAAAATAGGGTTAATATAAAATTTTCTTCTTATCAACGAAATTTGAAAAGATCTTGTAAAAAAATATAGATGGGACACTGCCATATGTTTTTTTTATTTTAATATTTTCTCTTTTTTTTTGTTTAAATACAACGTTGTCTTTTAAATTTATTTTTTAATTATTTTTAATTATTAATATTTTAAATGAATAAAACCAAGTAAAATTAAGTCTGCAATTGCCAAATTTTGAAGGAGTGGCCTTGTTGTGCAAAACACACCTCTAATCCACTAAGCTGTGTTGCATTTATGAAATTCAATCCCCATCATAATGGTACTTATTTAAAACAATTTAGATTTTAAAAAAAAAAACTAAAATTAAGAAAAACTGCAATCGAGTGGATTTATCAAACAAATGTGCAATAGCCCAGTGGTAAAGGGTGTGTATCTAAATAAGTCAAAATTAAGATCAAACATTCCTCTGTGTTGCAATTTTTCTTAATTTTGATTTTTTTTTCTAAAATTTAAATTGATCTAAATAAATAAGTAGCGATGATGGGGATTATATATTCCAAATGAACATAACTTAGTGAATAAGAGGTGGTTTTGCACAATAAAGTTACTAGCTCAAATCTTGGCAAGTGTAAAATTTTGTTTGTTTTTGTTTATTTGAAAATTAATGGTTAAAAATAATTAAAAAATAAATAAAAAGCCAATGTGACATTAAAAAATCAACTAGACAATCCACGTTATTTTAAAAAATTTTAAAAATTAATAAAAAGATCACAAAGTTGTGCTACATCATTTTTCTTTTGACACGGTTGAATGGGGGGCTAAATTAGGAGAGCCTTTATAAGTTAGAGAAAGAAATCGAATTTTTTTTACAAAGATTTTTTTTTAATTTCGTTCATAGAGAAAAATATGTATTAATCCTTAAAAATATTCGTTGTCATGTGTACCAATTGGTGTTTTAGAGTAAGACAATTAAGGTGAAATTTGTTGGGGTTAACACTGAACCTTCATTGTTGCACAAGAGGAAGAGAATTTTGTGACTAACTTTCAAACTTAAATCTCAAATTCATAATTTGTTACAACATGTAACTAACTTTAGTTTATATACTAACCCAAATACAAACTCAAAATGAAACGAAATGCAAACAAACAACTTGAATTTGAATTATATTTAACATCACCCATTGATTCATATTCAAGTTTAAAAATCAACAACACAAATTCCATCCCTCAAATTGATGAAGTGTTCAGTTTTGATCGCCTTAGTCATCACATCTGCAAGTTTCTTCTGAGTGATACAGTGAACAACCTAAAGTACTACATTTTGAAGTTGATTGCATAGAAAATGATACTTTGTATCATTGTGCTTACTTCTTCCATGTAACACTCGATTCTTGGTAAGACTTATGGTTGATTTGTTGTCAATCATCAACCTGACTAGTTTGATCACCTTGAACTTCAGTTACTGCAGTAAATTCATCAGCCAAACAGTCGGACAAGCAGATAAAGCACCAACTAAGTATTCTATTTCACATGCTGATAGTGCAACCACTGGTTGCTTCTTGGAGCGCCATGAAATGAGAGCTCCTTGGTACATAAACATGTATCATGTAGTGTTTTTTTTGTCTACTTTATTCTCACACCAATCAGAGTCTGAATAGCATATTAGCTCAGCATCTTCTAATACTCCAGTTGGAAACAAAATTCCATACCTCAGAGTCCTTTTTACATACCTCAGTATCCTGGTTGCAGCCTGGTAATGTGACCATTTTGGATTACTCATAAACCTACTTACCAATTCAACTGCATATCATATGTCAGACCTGGTGTTACATAAATATCCCACACATCCAACCAACTGTTTGAAGGTTATAGCATCTACATCCTCGACATTAGCATCAGAATTGAGCTTATGATTTATCTCAGCATGTGTGACTGTTGACTTACAATTCATCATCTCAAATCTCTTAAGCAAATCAAGTTCATACTCCAGCTGGTGCACAATGATTCCCTTATCATAATATAAAATCTCCACCCCTAGAAAATATACCTTGTTTCCAAGGTAAGTCATATCAAATGCATTCATCAGCACCTTTTTAAACTTGGTTATCTCAAAAGTACACCTCCCTATCAGAAGTATGTCATCTACATAGACACATCAAAATCACATTGCCATTAGAAATATGTTGCACATATGCATCATATTCCATTTCACATTTTTTGAATCTTAGATGCTTGAAAAATGAATCAATTTTCAGATTCCAAGCCCTTGGAGCTTGATTCGGCCTGTACAAGGCTTTATGCAGCTTGTACGCCATCCCTTGTTTTTCTCTTTCAAATTCTAAGAGGTTGTAACATATAAAATACTTCTTTCAATGGACCATTTAGAAAAGCTGACTTTACAACTAAAGGTATCAAAGGTCAATTCATATTTACAATTACAGCAATAACCAATCTTGTGGTTTCATGTCTAGCTACAGGTGCAAACACTTTAAAGTAGTATAAAACAAAATTTTATAGGAATCTTTTAGCTACTAACCTTGCTTTATACTTGGAAACTGAACCATTTGGCTTCAGCTTTATCTTGAAAACCCATCACACACTGATGGTTTTGTTGTTCTAAGGTAGAACAGTCAATTCTCATGCCTTATTTCTTTCGATGTCCTCAAGTTCTTCATTCATGGATTTCACTCACACCTTCTTCTTGAGTTCCTCATTAACATTGACAGGTTCAGAATGTACCATCATGGCCCTCCGTCTGACTTCCTCTTCAGAGTCAATCTCAATATCATGTAGCAACTCAAAGTCTGAAAGTCTCTTTAGTATTTGTATAATTCTACCTTCAGAGTCATAGTCACCTTCAAGGTCAGAGTCATTTTAGAGCCAGACTCACATTTGTCACATCTCAAAAAATACGACCTATGAGCATTTGGGCGCTCGCGGATTGATTGAACAGAGTCGCCACCAGAATTTATTTATTCCAAAGAAGAAAAGAGAAAATATCAATAAAACCCTTAAAAGAAAGAATAAAATGGTCGGACAACCAAATTCGGGTTCGGGAGTCGATTATGCGAGGGAAAGGTATTAACACCCCTCGTATCCGTTGTACTCAATGGGAACCATTTAGTTAGATTTGTGATTGAATGTTAGCTTTCATTTATTATTTTCTTTGAGTTATTGAAATGTTGAAAAGGAAAAGAAAAGAAGTCGCAAAAAGGTTTTTATTAGGGTGCATGGCGATATTGCGGGTCTCGCTCATACGTATCCTCAGGTATAATGAGGAATTCAAAGTTATGTAGTTCTGCATAGAAAACTACATATTGATTGGTTGATTTTAATGAACGACTGTTTAGATCACGCTCTAACAGTTAAACATTTCTTGTGCTCGTAATTTGAGGCTTAAAGCATTTGTTTATGTTGTGGTAGAACAAACTAAACAATGTTCTTTTTGAAAATGTTTTCGATCGCGTGGTGGCGAGAAAATATGGTTGATGTGTTAGAATATTTTCGAGGGGATGATGATTGCTTGAATGGTCAAGTTAGGCAACTCGTATCCAAACAATCGAGAAAATGAATAGTAGAAACTAGACCATTTCCTTTTTCATCCTTTTAATTGCAAAAGGATTAAATATTGTTAACGCATTTTGAATAGACAGCGAATACTCGAATGGTCGAGTTAGGCAACTCGTATTCTAGTATTCGCGAAAAAGAATAGTAAACACTATACCATTTCCTTTTTATTATGATTTATTACGAAAGTAAGTTTGCTTAAGTTTTGATTACAAAATTGGTTTGTGATGAATCAGGTTGAGATTTGTAAACGGATGACGATTACTCAAATGGTCGAGTTAGGCAACTCATATCCGAACAATCGGGGAAAAGAATAGTATACACTAGAACATTTCATTTTTCATCCTTTGTGAAAAGATATTTAAAAGTGATTTAGTGTTTCATTTTAATTGTAAAAATGCACTCGATAAAGATTGAGGTTTGATTCACGTTGATTTGAAATTAATTGAAAAAAACGAGTTTTAAAATTCCACTTAACGTTGGATCAAGGGTTATAGTTTGTTGAAAATATTCATTATTATCTTGATTATTTAATTAGTTAAAATCATGAATTAAAATAAAAATATTAAAAAAAGAAATGAGATAAATAAAATAGGGTGTGTGTTAGCAATGGGGCTATGTAATTAGTAACGAGAGATGGCCCAAGGCCTAAATAATAATTTATAAAAAAAAACAAAGAAAACAAGATTTGTACTAATAAAAAGGGAGGTATTAAAAATCAGTTAGGCCATAATGGGGTGGCCCATGCGCCAGATTGGGAGGGCCTTGATGTCTGTGATCTCTAGAGATGTAGGTCTAATGAGGTTTGAAGTGCTTAGCTCAGAGCTAACTTAGGTCCAAGTGATGAACCTGAGTAACTCACTTAGGGGAGAGCTTTAGAGTGGAGGTTAGGTTGTTGATTAGGCAGATTTTTAGGTCAATTTTTGTATCTTGAGTGAATGATATGAGGGTCTTATTTATAATGTTAATCAATGCGAACGTAGGAGGGAAAAGGGAGGTGAGAAGTAATTTTGTTAAGAGAATTTGAGGGAATTGGATTTAGACTTGTAAGCAATCTTCGTGCTCATTCAATTGGAGGGTTGTGATTAAAATGGATTAGAAAAGTTTGTTTAGATTTGTGTTTTTTTGAGGGAAATTTAAATGGCATGGTGAGTGATGTGGTGATGAGTGGTTCACGCATTTTTGTTGAGTTTCCAATTGCTTTGATTTAATTTCTTTTAATTAAAGAGAAAATGTATGTATGGGTGGTATGTTGTTATATGCATTAATCATGGTGATGATGCTTTTTGTATTGCTGCAATATGTTTGATGATGGTCTATCATGATTTCATGTTGTTTCCGTTTGGATGTTTGCTTTCCTTTCCTTCTGACTGAGTTCAACTTATTTTCCATATGTGGTGTTTGATGATGATATTTTGTTGATTTTTCTATGCGTTTTTCCTCTTTTCCAAGTCCATTTACAATTTTGTGAAATGTATGATGCATGTTAGTTTGAATTAATATGGTGATGCTTGTGAATGGTTATGAACATTAGTGTTAATTATGAATAATGATTGGTTCCATCTTGATTAACATGGTAATACAAATCATGGCTGTGTGCAATACTCATGTATGCTTCATTTGGTTTTGCATGAAGTGTATAGGATTGGCAAAAGATGATGGTATAACATGTGGGACCTGTCGCTACGCAAAAAAATATAGAGTCGCCATCGGTTTTTATTTATTCCAAAGGAAAGGGAAAATATCGAGAAAACCCCAAAGAATGGTCATCGCAACCACAAACAGGTTCAGAAGTCGGTTATGCAAGGGGAAGGTATTAACACCCCTCACATCCATGGTACTCCATGGGAACCATCTAGGATGTTTGCGCTTAAGTGGATGTTGTTTATCGAAATGTTTGCTTGTCAAAGGTTTGCGGAGTGGAGGTGGATTTCAAATTAGTGTGCTCGCCAAGGATTGGATCCTCGTGCCTACGTATACCCACTTGTTGAAGTGAGGAATCATATCCCTGTAGTTCGTGGGTATAAAAGTTTGTTTGTTTGGTTGATTTTATTACCTTGAAGAAGGGTTTTTGATGGTGTCACCCTAAGGCTCAAACAAAAGGTTTGAATGCGTTGAGTTGTTTTTAGGTTTTGCAAAATGTGTTATTGATTTCGGATTTCACTAAAGGCTATGGATAAAGGTGAATACCTCGGACTACCAAGTCAAATGTCTTGTGTTCAAAGCATTCAGAACGGGTGTAGGAAAGCTTCATTCTCATCCCTTCTTTACCACTTAAGGCCCGTGACGCACAATTCTAATCGTATTTATTGTGTTTTTGAGTTTGATTTGAGAAAAGACCGCTTGACGTTGGATCAAAGATTTACTTATTGCAAAAAAGTGTATGTAAAGGGTAGGAGATAAGATGAGGTTGAGGTGAGAAGGGAGAATAATAGATCATGGAACGGATGGGGAATACTTGACGTTGGATCGAGTATTCACGTTGCAATGGTGTGAGTTTTATTCGAAAAATGACTTCATGTTGAATCAAGCACCTTTTGTTTTATTTTGGAAATGCTTTGTTTATCGTTTTGTATTTTATCTTGGTTATTAACATGCATGGTGAACTAACTAGAAAGCAGTAAATCTAAGCTATTACATGACTAGGGGGTGGGGGAACATTTAACCCATGATGGGGGGATGGATCCACATAATACAACATTAAGGCATGAAAGGGAAATACAATTTACAACTCACGTGCCATGCCTAAACCATACAAGTGGCATGGCACTTCTCACACTACAAATTAATGGATAAAAATAAAAGGAACTTGGATGATGTTGAGATCTCTTATTCACATGTCACCACAAAACAACAATGGTTAGTATGCATTAAAATGTCAATTCAAATGAATGGGAGGGTATGGTGATAGCATGGTATGATGTGATGATCATGATGAACAAACGTATATCAAACTAAAATGAAATGGTATTTTCAATTCAACCCATAACCACAAATAACGTAACCAAGTCAAAATGAGATTACTCATGTACATGGAAATTAGCATGGCAAACCAAATGAAATTCTAAACATAGCATGGCTGATCACATGAAAATGAATTCTGAAAAATTAAGCAATTAGTCTACATACACATGATTAAGCCTAATTTCTAACTAATTACCTAATCCTAATTCTTAATTGAACATGAGTTAAGCTATTTATCTCTAAAATTATGTGAACCCAAAATGTCAAAAATAGGAATTAAAACTATTTCCTACATAAACATCATCATGATTAATGACAAAAAACAGAACTAAAATTGGAAATGACTAAATCAATTACAAGACTATCGCGATTAAGATGAATAGTAGCTTGGCCTAAGGCCCAAACAACACAGTTAGCAGGAATTCAGCACAATAATGATGAAGATTAAAAAAATGCTATCAGCATGCATGTCAATGCTACACGTGGAAATGAATGATATGGAGTGAGCATTCTTATACCAGTCAAACAATCCAAGCATGAAGGTAAAACAGAACCACCTCCGGAGTTCCGGTGCTACCGCGTCGGAGGCGGCGGAGTTGGCCGGATTCAAGAAAAAAGTATCAACTTCTTACTCCTCTCAAACTCTTCTATCCTAATTATAGCTCAACAACTTCTGGAAATTAAGCAGTTAGTGTCAAGAATCCGAAATTGAACATAAATGGTGATTAAGGAAAATCAAAACCGCCAAACATTGGGGTTTTCGATTCCCCACTACACAAGCTACATGGTGATATCAACAGTTCAACAAAGATAAAGACTTACAATCTCACTTACTAGAATGCTATGCCTTTTTGTGTCACAAATTTAGCGCTATGTTAAGCAATCGTAATCGGACTTATGTAGAAGTCACAACTATTTGAGGTCATGCAATAAGAATTTTAGTGTTAATACATGTTAGAGACATGGTATTATGAACCATGCTCCTAAAACATACCACACTTGAAAAGAATATGCAAAAGGGGTGGATCTAATCTCATCCATACTTATGTTGATTTTACAATCAACTAGCCTTAGGATATGGAGATATCATAGGTCCATGAAATGAATGAGAAGAGAATGGGATTGAGATGAAGAGGGAGGAGAAATAGAATCAACATAAATTGGTCAAAGGAAGACTTTTATCAAATTAAAATCATTCATTCATTTTGGGAGATGAAATGTACATTTTATCAATCCCCTAAATCCAATGATTTTAACTCAACAAAGTCAAATCAACCTTGACCAAGGTCCAACAACACAAGTCAAACTCAACAAGTCAATATCAAATTCTCAACAAAATTTATTTTGCAATTAAACAATTAAAATTAATTAAATAATGCATTAAATTAAATTATGGTTTGTCAAATTCCTAAACTCTCATCAAAACACCAAAGAAATGGCCATGATATTTATCATAGGTCAGACAAGGTAAAAAGGACCTTGGAGAGAAATTTCATAATTTTTGGAAACTTAAAACTATTTTTAAACAATTAAAAATATTCACAAAATCAATTAAATTATGAAAAGTATTAATAATGATCCAAAAAATAATTTTAATTCAGAAAATGAAAGAGGAATTTATTTAAATTTTTTTGGTGAAACTCTCATACTTTTTGGATCAATATTAAAATTAATATGAATTAATGAAAATAAACCAAATAAAATGAAAATAAGAAAATAAGAAAAAATGTGGACAAAGTAGCTCTCAGCGCGCTTTCCACCATGGTCTTGAGTCAGCGCGCCACAAAAGTGGTAATCCAAACCAACACGTGAGATTAGATTGAATTAAATGGATTATGTGGTTCTGATGACTGCCAACTCACCACTAGAGCCAAAGCTCCGGTCTCCTTCTCCGGTGAGCCTCACCGGACTAGTTCAGTCACAACCATCACCAAAATTAAAAAGAAGGACATGATTTTAAAGTAAAACTGGCACTGAGCTAGAATCTGGCCTCAATTTATCCTAACTCCAAGTATATTGAGAGATACAAGGAGTTAAAATTTGAGGTGCAGATCTGAGTTGCTTCGATTTGACCTCAAAGCAACTCAATCTTGTTGCCTACATTGGTAGGACTTCAGACAACCAAAGATCCAAAAGAATTATGGAGAATTAAGTGAGAATCGAAGAGATGAAAATTTCTGGAAAATACCTTCAATGTAGGCCTGAATTCGGTTGTTCTTGCTCTTGCTTGTGCTTGATCTTGCTCAGGATGTTTGAAGGAGTAGAATAGAATGATCAAAAGGCTTTGGATCCTTGGAGATTTGAATCTCAAAACAGTGACATTCAAACTCAATTTCCAAATGGGAATTATCAATATTATCCTTTGGAATGGGAGGGTTTGAATGCTTGGGATCAAAGTTGGCGCGCAGGGTCCTCAATTCTGAACCTAGAGGTCTCTATTTATAGCCAATTCATTTGATATTTGCACACTTGAACATGGAATCCAAAAATAGAAATAAGTGATGCATGGATGCATGGGCGTGTACAGGCCCATGAAATCATGTCATTTGGTCCATAATTGAATACAAACAAGTCTGAGATCATGTTGGAATGTCATGCATTGGTGTGTGGGACTTTGAAGTTCAATCTTGCCAAATGATGATGCAATGTTCAAGCCATGTGCAACCCATTCAAATCTTGTCCAAAATGGATGAAATTGGACTTTTTGGAAAGGTTAGATCAAGAGGAACAACTTTAATGTTGGACGATTTTTCATTTGAAGCTTGGATCATGATGAATTTTGAGGTGGAAGTTGGGAAAATCAAACATGTCAAAACAAATTCTAAGTGTCAAGCCATATGTTCACTTATTCCACCTTGGCTAACTTTTTATGTGGGCTTCAAATGAGAAACGTGTCTTCGTCAAACTTATAGCTCTCTTAAAGCCCTTAAAAATGGTCACACATTAGACCTCATTTGGATTTAATATGAAGGAGTTATGCATCTTTGAAGTTGAGGAAAATCACTTATTCAATGGCATTGATCCAAAATGACCTATAATGTATCCTCATATAAAATGCAGATAAAAGTTGAATCATCTCTTCCTCCAAACATCGAAGTTTAAGTAGACATCTTGAATTTGATTGTTCAACTTAGAAATATTTCATCTCACAAAAATTGAGCATGTTATGGCCTTGGGAAGTTGACCTCTAAATTAGGGTTTAGACAAAATGACCTATAATCTTTCACCATAAAAAATGACTTTCCAAGCAAAACAAGATCTAGACATCCACATGAAAGTTGTTTGGAATGTCATTTAGAGTAACTTTTAGCTTGGAATCATTTTCACATGACAAAATCTGTAGGAGATAGGGTCTAGGGAACCCTAGTTTTGATCAGATGAATTCCTCTGGTCAACCACCATTAACCAACTTGCTAACTTGCAATTCTCTTGACTTTTGGGACTCATGGGATATCATATATGCATAATATGATGAAATTTGAAGTATCCCTTGAAATATTTGATCAATTATTGAAGAAGCTTGTTGAAGAAGTTACACAAGATACCCAGATGAACTAGGGTTTCCAAGGCAAACCAACTCCAAACTCTTGATGATTTTTTTATCAAAATAACATGTGGAGATCATGGGGATCCATATATTATGCTTAGAGCCATAGTAAACCACTTATTGATTGGGCTCCTTGCACTGAGGGTCTTAAACCCTAGATGTGAGCTTGATGAATCAAAGGTGATCACATGCTCTACCTACAAAAGAGTTAGTGCATACAAAGATATATTTTTGGTATTTTGGTTAGTAAAATGATAGAATAAAAGGTATGATACAATCACATGATGCTTGGTTATCTCTCCCAATGCAAACCCAATGAATGAGGGGTAAGAAGGATGTCAAGTTGTGATCCCAATGCCAATGCGTATGATGAGATAACATGGGGGATCTTAGGGTCAAAATTGGGGTCTTACAACTACTACTACCCACTTTATATCCACACAAATATTTCATGGTTTGTTGTCCACATGTTCTCACTTAGTGGTCTCTTACCAACCACATGTAGTAATAGATGTTCCATGTCTCATTTTCTCATATCAGTAGAAGCACTTGCAGAGGAAAAAGGGGAAAGTTAGAAAGTGAAGGAAAGATAGAAAGGGAAGAAGAGGAAATAAGCTAGTGGAGAGAAGAAGGAGGAGGAAAGGCTTGGAATTCATCATCATCACTTCATCACCATCTCATCTCATCATCTTCTTCAACCTCCTCTTCCATTCTTAAGGTGGGTTCTAGGTAGAACTTTAGATTTAGAAATTAGGTTTTGATAAACCATGGAATTGATAGTAGGATGGATGATATTATGACGAGTTCCTCCATGAATCATGTGAATCTTCATTAATGATGCTTCTATGTGTGTTTTGTTATTTATTGGATTCTTGTGTTTTAATGATATGGTTGTTACCTTGAAAGTGTTTTTGATGTGTTTTTATGTTTGTGACAAGAGGTTGGTTGTTAGAAATGAAATAAGCATTATGCAGGTTGAAATTATGTAAGTGTGCAGAATAAATGAAGTTTCTGTGTGTGGAAAAGTGGAAATGGTTTGGGACCAATCGATTGGTCTTTAGTAACAATCGATTGCATAAACTTTCTGTTTTGAAGAGAATGAAAATTTGGCATGACCAATCGGTTGACAGGGAGCTCCAATCGATTGCACAAACTTTATGTCTTGGAAAACTGGAGATTTTCCAGCTGCCAACCGATCGACACTCATGATCAATCGATTGATCCTCTGCATTCTTTGAAAAATAGAAATGTGAGATAGACCAATCAATTGGGCTTCCCCAACCAATCGATTGGCTCATACCAACAACTTCAAAATTCATTTCTTTAATGTTTCTAAGTGCATTTCATCAACCATTAATCACTTTTTATGCTATACTTGTATTGAATCAATGTTAAATGTGAGAATTACATATTAAATCTAGTGAGTTAACCTAGTGATCATTCTTAGGCCATAAGTTAGACTTATAACTTAGATAATATTAGAAGGCGACATTCATTCGTACGATGCTTATGTGGAGGTCGTAAATAATGGTTGCCATAGTCAAGAGTGAGACGCTTTGTATGGAATATGCATGGTTATTGCTTGTATGTTGGTGAATGAAGTCACCAATGATTGATGAATCTAGTTATCTTTTATGGAACTAATCACGTATTCAGAATGTTTTACCCTAGAAGGTGTACATTCCTATTTGATATGCTTAGATGAGTAAGCAATAAAATGTGACACCAATGATTCGTGCCTCAATTGGGTTGGAGCCCCAACCATGGCGGACATGGGGGATAGGTGGACACCAAAGTGGGTTAGAGGCCCATACGGTGAAAGACACCCTAAATGGGTTAGAGTCCCATACGGGTGACAGTCACTTGAATTGAGTTTGAAACTCAAAGAGGACTCGATATCCACCGCGAAATTCGAATCATACGAGCAAGCATGAACTGAGCTTGCCCTAGACGTAGATCCGCTTAGGGATTGATGTTTCGTGAATCTGAATAGTGATCTTTTTGAGTTATGAGAACTCAGGAGCATGTTGACATACATTGCGAGATTTTTCCCCATCACTTAAGTCCTCTTTCCCTTGTTGACTTAAGTTGGATATTGATTAGAAAACCCTGTAGAGCCGAGTGGATCCATAAGATAGGGAACCCACTGGGATTATTATCTCACCCCATGTTGTTGATTATTTTTCAGGTAGTTCCAATCAGGCGAAGGGTAAGGACAAGATATAGTGATTTCTTGCTTACCTGATGTTTTGGATGGCTTCTCCGCTGTGTAGATATTTTTGAGATCATTCTATAATAATCTAGTTCCTAGTTTTATTTTTGGCAACTTTGTGTACATTTTGTGTCATGTAGTGTTTTCTTTTAGGCATGTAATATGTACATTGTTGCCACTAGGCGCTTATGTATTTCAATACCAGTATTACACTATGTATAATATGCATTCTAGACATATATCATATGTGGGTGTTACCATGGCTATCTGTGGCATTTTACCATAAATGTAAGGGTAACTATAACCATATTGTGCTTATTATTCAATGTTTTTATGTAGTAAAGTCGTTGATCTTGGAAATTTATGAGTTGGAATATGAGGCTGAAATTATCTTGTGTCAAATAGATATGTTTTTCCCTCCATCATTTTTTGACATTATGATTCACTTAGTTGTAAATCTAGTAAGGGAGATTAGAATTTGTGGTACAAATTATTTACGATGGATGTATCTGGTAGATCAAAGTATTAAGATCTTTAAAGGGTATACAAAGAGTTATCACCATACGGAATCTTCGATTATTGAACGGTACATCACATAAGAAGCTATTGAGTTTTGTATAAACTATTTGTCAGGAGCAAACTCTATAGGGATTCTTGAGTTTCGTCATGATGAAAGATATGATGGTAAGTCATTGGACCGAGATGTAGTTCTTTAAGCACATTTGTATATATTGAATAACGTTGATGAAGTTCAACCTTACTTGTCCGTTCACAAAAGTCTTATCAAGGAAAAATACCCCCGAATGAGTGAAAAATTATTTTTGATAAAGCATAAATAAACTTTCACAACTTGGTTTAATGAAAGGATTTCTAAAGAGAGTAGTACATTACAGAAAATTAAATGGATGTCACATATGCCTAAGTTTAATGTAATAATTTGGAGCGCATACGACATTACTAAATTGTCATTTATACAAAATCAAAAGATGATCGTAATACCATAAAAATAGTGGGGTTATGGTTGAAGTTGAATCCATGTACTTCTCCAATTCCAAAGATGACAATCGTGTACTAGCATCTAAAGTAGACTTTGGGATCATTTAGGAGATTTTGGAGATTGATTATGTTACTTTTAAAGTGAGTTTATTTAAGTGAAAGTGGATTGACATAGACGTTAGTATATAAATCGATGAATTATGACTCACACGGATAAACTTTAAGACCCCTTCTTTTGCAACACATGTACGTCTCTCATCTGAAGAAAATGATTCAGATGATGTGCATGTTATTCATCATTAATCATCAAGAGGAGATATGAGAAAACTAATAAGTAAATGTTTTATATAACTTAGAAGACTAAAATAGTTTGTTGGTCTCTGTAAGTTAGCGAGTTTTTTATTTTGGTCCCTGTAATTTTTTTTTGTCTGAGTCCCTATATCTCACTTTTTGTGTTGGTTTTAGTCCTTAAAGTCAAAATTCGCAGGAAAATCCGCAGGTTTCCTGCGGATTTTACCTTTAGAGAATAAACCCAACATAAAAGTGAGATATATGGAGTCAGACAAAACACAAAAAGATACAGAGGCCAAAATTAAAAACCCGCTAACTTACCGGCGTCAAAAGACTATTTAAACCCACTTAGAAATATATACTTATTCATTTTTTTTTTCTTTTTACTAATAACTTAATGTTGTTGTTGTTCATTTTTCTAATTGATTTCAAATGTTATTCAAATTATAGATGTTTAACGACCGGTGACAAATCAGATAAGATAACTTTTGGACGGCCTACAAGACTTTGTATTTTGATTATTGCTTTTGTTGGTTAATCATTTGTATTAGTTTTGTTGTAAAATTATAAGGTGCATGAATGATGTAATTAATGGATATTTTTTGTAAATAAAACATCTATGGATTAGGTTGAGTTGGATTTACGGATCACCCACTAAATATTATTTTCAAATTTAAATAAAACATCAACTCTGGTAAGACATTTATTTTTAAAAAATCATAACATTTTACTATTTGATTTTAATAAAATGCATCGTTTAATACCAAAACTCTTTTATAGTTTAAATCAAATTCAAAAGAAAATACGAATAACGTAAAATATAATTTAAAAATGAAGATGTATCTCTCTTTGAATAAAGAAATTCAATATCTCAAATTTGATTTAGACTTAAGTTCATATAATTAATAAAAACTATAATTATATTAAAAAAATATATATGCATTTTAAAGATTATGCTAGATAGTTTATAAAAATAATAAAATAAAAATAGAATGATTTGTCAATGAATTGGATTTGCGGGTTCATGTGCTTAAAACTTCAAACCCGTTACTCTAACCTAATACCAATAGATTTGAATGGATTGATTTGGATTGGACTCAGGTATAATTGGGTTGAATAAAAAAAGGGTTGGGTTGAGTTGGATCCGTTACCCATAATCACTCCTATATAAGGCTATTACCAATGCTAGAACTTCACGTGACTCATTAGTAAAAAAAAGTAGTAGTAGTTACACATGCTCCACCTGCACTTATATCATAGCTATGCCAAAATTAATATTGGTGGGCTGGATTCGGTTACCGATGATCAATGTTTTGACATCCGAAAGGTGTTTCAATCAAAAACCATTTTTTCATACTGTTATTTAATCAATGTCAAAATAATCAATGTCACAATGTTCGTATAGACTTAAAATACCTAAATACCCGTGCCAACCGCACGGGTTAATCTTTTTTTTAGGAGACCACTGACAAATATGAAATTGTAAGGTATGAGTGTTATATGTGGAGATACACACACCTATAAATTTTAATGTTACAACTTTCTAACTTATGATCAACTCAATCCCACATGCTCTTGTATTAGGTCTACTCCAAATTCAACTTATGTAACATGTGGGCTCTCTTTGCCAAATGCTACAACGATTTTAGTGTTTTTTTTTACTTAAAAAACGAACACAGGTATCATTCTTACTAACCTCTTAATAATGCGAGACACTGCAATTCTATTATTTTCCAGTGTAAGGAGATGGGTCCTAAAGAAATAGGTTGAATTATTGACAAATACTAACATGAAACAGAAAGACTGACTATATAAAAGCATATGAATAATATCTATATAAAAGCATAGTCTACTATGAATCTCAAAACTAAATAAGCATATGAAAGTTACAATAATAATCAGCAGCAACTATAAGCCATAAAAAGCCTTATATAATCAAACAAACTCTGACTTGTGATACCAAAGTTCCAGCAAATCTAAGGTCATGAAACTATACCTTGCTCACTTGCAATCTACATCAACTTCAGCAGCGCAATGAGGTTTGGTTTTACGCAAGTTTCCATTATGTCAGAATCTAGTAGACTTTACTGAATCAGTAGGGCAAGACTTTGCTCGGATGTCATTCTCCTCTTTCACTATTTCTATATTTTCTTTAACCTGTGAAGTCTGAACCATGCCAAATTGTTAGAGTGCTGCATTAAATGAAACAAAACAACTATACTCATGGAATATCATTATCTCAAGAAAAAACAAATACCTTTCTAGTAGCTGTAAGAGTCCCATCAATATCAAACAAAGCAATCACGCCTGATTTCAGAGAAATTGAAACAGACCATAGCACACACTCATTGTAGAAATAAGAAACAAAAAAAATAACATAGGAAAATTAATGAGGGAATGAAGGAATGAGGAAGAACCTAAGATCTTGAATAGGTGACATTTCACGAACTCTAATATTCATTTACGACAAGTAAGATCTAGATCACAAAACAAAACACCATCAATGATAAACATTATGAAGAAGGACATAAAATAAACAACAAAGCACCATCAATAATAAATCAGAAAATCATAAACTCGAAACACATCAAATATCAAAGAAATGCGAAAAATATGAAGTAACACCTTGATTTCATTTTTAACTTCAATTTCAGAAATTCGACTACAACAATAATAAAATCAGTAAAAATCCTAACAATTGAGTTAACTCAACAACTAACCAACTGTGGCAGAACCACATTTGCAGCTTCCGATCCGTCAACCTCACCTTCTCCGACAACTCAACCCTCACAGGCTCTGAAGGGTAAATATCCACTAATCAAACCAAAATCATCATAAGATCAACCAAAAAAATATTACAATCTTCAAAATTCAAGAATTAAAACGCCAAAAACCAAAACCTAAATACAAAACAAAACTCCATCAATGATAAACATTACTGAAATTCTGACAAGCAGATCCCTGATGTCGTACACGATGTCGCGATCTCAGGGCCATCACATTATCACACCATGAACAATAACATGATTAAAATAACACTATGACAGTAAATAACACAATCAGTTGTTAATCCAGTTCAGTGCAACGTCACCTACATCTGGGGGCTACCAAGTCAGGAAGGAAATCCGTTATCACAGAATTAGTTTGAAGTCCTGAATAACCTCAGATTTTATAGACTTCTCATCTAATCTCTAATCGTGGAAGTTTCTATCTAGGACACTCCTAGATATGAGACCCCTCTCACTTCCCTCAAACAAACGAAAACTAACAACTGAGAAACACAATTCACTCTTGCTTAAAAGCTTATGAGGGATTGTTAGTTACAACTCAATACATCAGGTTCAATTCAAGTATCGAGGAGATACTCGAATGGCTCACACAAAGAACACACATGAAACCCTAATTGTAACAAATATATTGCATTGCTTCGATACATTCTTAGGTTTAGAACTTCTCTATAAATAGTAGTGAAGAGGCATGGGCTTCGATCTTGATTTGCAGCAGATCCAAGATCTCTGGACAATCTTCTAAAGATATGATCTCAATCAAATAAGATGTTTCCTAAAATGTCTTGACATTGTTACTTCGTAAATAAGTCAAGACACAATAGTATTCAGGTTCATGGTAAACACTCAACAATATATGTGAACTAAATCTTCAGAGAATCTTCAGATAAAACATTAAAGAGACTAAATCTCACAAGATACTTAAGCTAGTCACGCTGTAATGTTGAAACAACATGTCCGGACATCTTGTTTAACATTTGTCAAAAATACTTGTTTTTCCAAAATGCAGCAAATCATAATATGCCAGACCTAATAATTTTCCCCTTTGGAAAATTTTGGCTAAAACAATCTTTGTAAAGACCAACAAGTAAGAGGGTTAGAAACAAGGATATACACCAGCAAGAAACCATACGACATCCTTTTTCACACGAACACCAAAGGCAGGCACAGCAAACAACAAGCCTCATATTGTATTATACACTAGAAAAAAAATTCCTTTTAGACAGGATGTCAGGAGATTGTTCCTGACATAATGAGCATTAGTAATCCCTTCGTAACAAACACGCTCCCCCTAAGTATCAGGACCAGGGACCTGAGTTACCCTAAAGGTCACTCCCCCTCCATACATGCACATGCTCCCCCTCCATACATGCACATGCTCCCCCTCAAGGAGCAAGAGGGACTAAGAAGCAGAACATACAACAAACGATAGGGCAACAGTTACACACAAACCTACTCCCCCTTTTTATCCATAAATTTGACAAAAACCACATTAACCAAAACATAAATGTTAGCAAAACATAATCAATAGAGTTTACAAACCAACTATAACCAAGAGCACTTTAAAGTGCACAAAAAAATTATCCAGGGCACAGACCACAAAGGAAACATAAAAATAACCAACACACAAAAGAACTAGGGATCTTTAATCCTCATCACTACTGGTAGCATCTTCATCATCACTTGCATCAGACCCATCTTCATTTTCCTCTTCTTCATCTGTTCCATCACCTTTCAAACCTCCTTCTTCTTCAGACAGAGCCTTGATCAACATTTCAATCTTTCTTTTTCTTTCAGTATAACTTTTTATAGTTTCATCCAAGGTCTTGCAGGTATCTTTAAGCTCAACTAGGATGCTTGTTCTATTAGTAGGTCTGGAAGGTGTCTGTCCAAATGTCATGACAATGTTTAGGACATGTTTCCTAACGAACACCTTATAGTGCAATGAGAGAGGAGGGTCCCTTTTGCATGTACTGTCAGAGTTGATTAAGATACTAGGGTGTTGACTCAGGATAACCCCACAAATCAATGATGGAAAAGCTATTGGCATTTTCACAGCATAAGAGGTAGCATGCTACATAGTTTGATAAAAAACATAGGATCCAAAATCAAAATTTAACTTGGTCCCAACAGTATAGATAAACTTACCTAGTCCAGTAGCTATATTGGAGTTGTGATTAGTTGGAACCCAATTTGTAACTCCAATTTTATGGAGAACAACATACTTAACACTCAAGGCACTAGCAGACAGTTTCCCTTTCCTTGGCCATTCCTTCACATGCTTAGCAGTAATCTCTCTGCAAATGAAATTGTCAGAGACTTCAATTTCAGTTTGTTCTTCTTCATTTATTTCCAAGAACTTGTTGATTACTTCAGGATAAAAATCCACACATCTTCCTCTGACATACACTTTTCTAAACTCCTTGCTCCTCTTGTTGCCACACTCCTTGGAGATGTTCATAATAAATTCTTTGACAAGTATTTTATAGCATTTTCCAAAATCAGTTACAATTTTCATTATTCTAGCCTCTTGAATCAAACTCATCACCTCTTTACATTTAAAAGCATATTTCCCCAATTCCCCTTTCCAGTACTAATCTTCTATGATAAACAAATTTCCATTTTTCAACATTCTCCACATAGTGAAATGAAATGTTGTCAATTGGAACTTTAGGAATATTAGCTGGTATCTTCTTCCCATAGGCTTTCTTTCTGGAAGTAGAGATGATGTCTTGAACATTGTGTTCGACATCATGTTTAGATTCACTAGACTTAGAGGGAACTTCCTTCCTTTTCAAGGATTTCTTCTTAGATACAGGAGTAATCACCTCGATCCATCTTTTTGTGGGACCAACGCTTGCTTTGTTCCTGACAAATTTGGAGGGTGTGTTAGAGGACTCAACAACTTGGCCTTTTCTATTCTTCAACCTTTTAGCTATATCAAGAGCCAGTCTTTGCTCGATAGGAACATCATCAGAGTCCAGTTCCTCAATATTAAGTATGTCAGTGGGTTGATCATTTTTCTCAACATGGTTTTTATCTTTGTCACCCAAGTCATCAGTCATTTCTCTAGACCTTTCTTTGTCATGCAATTTCTCAGGAGACATAGTAGGTGTGTTCGCATCAAATTTATCCCTAGGGTTATCAGTATTATTATCAGGTTGGGCCAAGGATGTGAAGACATCCGGCACGACATTAGTCTTGGGGTCAATACCCAACACTTGAGAGATCAAACCACAAATATTCTTATCAACATCATCTCTGGCAGCTGTAGCACCTCAAATTTGCACCCTACATTTCATACATTCTCATATTAGGTCAGAACATTAACATAGTCCACTGCATAACATTGCATTGTCCCTTTTGCCCAAGTGCAAGCCATTCAGAAGAATTAGGTCAAACTGGTCAGGAGATTAGTCAATCAAGCAAGTCAGTGCATTTTCCTTTGAGTCAAGGCCCTAGGGTTGGTCCAACATGTTCACATGACCTAGGGGTCCTTTTGAAGTGTTTTTGGTCAAAGATTGGGTGCCCAGAAGTCATCAGTCATGGCTCAGTTCACCAGAAACCCTAAAAAGTCAACCATGGTCAACTGTGGTCAACTGTGCCTGATTTTATGGATTTCAAGGTGGGAAATGGTTTGAAGGGGTTCATTCATGTCCATATAGGCCTCATATAACATGTCAAACATCATCATGGAAGAATTTGAAGTCAAACAAGAAATTTCCAAAAATAGAAAGTTGACCTGTATTTTGAATTTGCCAAAAATGGAAAGTCTTGATCCTCAAAACTACATCATGATACAAGCTTCAAATGAATTTTTTCCCAACATGAAAGTTGAAGATATTGTTCTCCCATTTTCAAAAAGTCCAAGAACACTCAATTCCCATGTATGGTTGGCAAGTTATGATCAAATCATTCTCAAAAATATTTGAACTTCAAAAGGCCATATCTCTCAAACCACTTGGCCAAATTGGGTGGGGTTTTTTTGCAACAAGTCACATTTGATCCCCTCTTTCCAAAAATGTCATCATCATTCATCAAAACATCACCAATCAAAATGGCATTTTTGGAGGTAGCTTGAATTGTTTTAAGTGAGTGAAAATTTGACTTTTTTAAAATAACCATTTTCCCTCAATTTGGCCCATTGAAATTGTCCAGAAATTGCATTTTGGTTGTGTTGGAAGGCCCATTTTCGAGCTGTAAGCCCTGCACCTCACCACTTAAGTGACAATGACCAAATTAGCAAAGATGTCATTTTTAACAAATCATGATTAACTTTCCATTAACCTTGCTTAACCAACTTAAGACAGCATACATATAGCTCATTTTCTCTCTGAGCAGAACCCTAGCAGCCACAGTATTCCAACAGAATTCTCACTCTCTCAAATTTCCATCTTTTGCATTTTTGAGTTTTGCTCTGAAAAATTGCACAACACCCGACCTGGCCTTGTTTGCTCCATCACCTACCATCATCTTGGAGTCCATTGCAAGCTTGATTCACCAACTGTAAGGCCTGTTCCACGAACTGTTTTCTCCAAGCTACATCAATGGCAGAGTTCGATTCAAGCAAGACCAAGCTTTCCTGAGCCAAAGCCTTCACTCATCCATCATTTCAAGCAATTTGGAACATCTATTTTAAGCCAACATCACCAAACAACAACTATATCACAGCTGCTCTTCATTTTTGGTAAGTTTTCGAGTTCCTTCATTTGCTAAACCAGGCCATGTTTATGATAGGTCTTACTTTGCTGATTCTAATGAGCTTTACATCACATGAAATGGTTGAATATTTATGAAGTTATGTGGAAATGAAGTTTGTTGCTCATATTTATTTTCACTCGATTCATGATGCTTGTTTAGTTTTAATGTAAATGGTGGTTGGATTCGTGTTGTTCATGTTCAGATGAGTTGATTGGTATGTTTAATTGCATTTTCTGGGCACAAAAATTTTTGAATCGAATTTGGGAAGATGAAGCTTCGTACTGTTGCTATAAACCCTAACCTTCATGATGTTTCCCAGAATTTCTACGTATGCATGGCCCTGTTTTATCCACAACCAATCAAAACATTTCCCTTCCCTGGCCAAAACGCGGCGTTTAGATTAGTGGTTCTAACAATTACCAAACTGCCATTCCGTTCCAATTATTTTAATTAATCATGTTTAATTCATTTTCTTTTCAATAATTATTTCATTTACATGACCAAACTTGTAAAAATCATAAGTTCATCATGCTTGATCCAATTTTAATGGGATTTTTTGCATTTGATTCATCACAATCTCTAGTTTTTAATCATATTTTTTCCAGAATTTTTGGATGAGTGGTTTTTAAATGGTGCTAGGGTTTGTGACATATGACCATTTTTTGTACCTTTTTCCAAAACATTTGTGAAATGTTGATGCTTTGTCCAATGGCTCCCAAATTTTTTGTGCTTAAACTAGACACATTCATGGTGATTTTGGTGTAGAGTTTATGAATTTATCATCTCTGGTTGTTGAGTTATGATTTTTTTGAAGTAGGGTGTGACAATTTGTGTCACACCAATGATGTGCAGCTTGATGATTTTTGATACCTTGCTTCTTGAACTCCAATTGCTTTGAATTTTTGCATGATTGAACTTGTGTATGTCTAGTTTACATGTGATTTTTCTTGGATTTGTTTATGGCATTTTCCAATTGATTGAGATTTTTGTCCCCTGTTTGGTCTTGTGTTGACTTTTTGTGACACTTGTTCCCATTTGTTTTGTGAAATGCTCATACTTTATTAGATGGACATGAAATTTGATATGTGATTACTAGACATCTTAAACTTTGCTATGGTTTTAGTCCCATTTATTTCTCATATGCCATCCCTGATTTATGAGTTTTTCAAGTTGATGCATGTTTGGTTGACTTCTTTGAGCATGTTCAAAATTGCCTTGCCTTTCTGATTTTCATTGACTATCTTCTACTTGTCCAAATGAGATGAAATTTGACATGCTTACCATGCTGTGGGTTGTGATTGATCATGATTTATTTGATGATTTTTGGAAATGTTTGAGATTGCTTTTGATTCAAGTCTTGCTGTTGACTTCTATGAGCTTCTAAATGCCATGCCTTGACCTAATTTGTTCATGAAATGATGATGATGATTGATATGAATGTAAAACCAATTGGGTCTGTTTCTTGATTGTTTGAACATGATTTTGGACACTTTCCATTTGCTGTTTTAACTTTTTCATCCCCTTTTGACCCTAGGCTTGTCCTAGTGGTCCTGTTACTCACATTTGAGTTCATTTTTTCAGGTTAACCAACAATTGTCCAATGAGACCAATACAAATTGGTTGTGTGTGTTTGTTTATCATGACTAATCCATTTGTTTTGCAGGTTACTTGGCTCACATGCCTTGAGCCTTGTGCATTGCACACTTAGCCTGTTTGTGTTGACTGTTGACTTCTGTTTCCTTTTGCTTTAATCTTGAAGTTGTATACTAATGTCTGTTTGACTATTTCAGGTGCTTTTAGTTGCTCAGTTCCTTGTGAACTTTTGCTTTGCTTTGCTTGATAAGCAATTTGCATTGAGGTATACCTTCTTATCTTCATGTAGTCTGGAAGACCTGGCCTGTTACTTGGCCAGGCAACTGTCTGAAGTCCTCCTTAAGAGGCAATGTTTGTGACTGTTTACATTTGTCCCTGTACATATTCAAAGACCTCCTAAGTGAAGAGGCAATTGGCAGAACCCAAGGGATATGCAATCTATCCCCTGCTATTCTGTGTTTTATCTGCTTTGCTCACACCACTGTGTTGATGCATTGCAGATACAAACCCAAGATCTTGTACAATTGTACAGTTGAGTCAATTTCAAATGTGTAGAAGGGTTCCCACTTTCTGAACCCACACATTCTTGTCTTAAGCTCTCCCAGGCCAGGGATAAGAGTTGTGAAGTCCTATCTTCACTCACCTTTCATCTGCTTCACCTTAGCCCCTCAATGGCAAGGTTAAGAGCCAACACTACCCAGCCACATTGGTTTGTTTGTTGAGGTTGATATGACCCCTCGACTAAAACCTAACCTTGATTGAGCCCATTGCTTGTGTATAGTGTGTGCAACTTGTGCTTGTGTGTTTGTTTGACTTGCTTCCTGTGCAAGATAGGTTTGGTGTGGCTTGCTTCCTGTGCAAGTCATGTTTAGGATAGGCTTGCTTCCTGTGCAAGTTAGCTAGAAACCTTAACTTAGGGACGATTTTGCATGACAACATCTAGGCTCGAGTCGTAGTCTCCCTAGTGTTGTGTCTCCCTCTGTTATCTGGTTAGGCTAGTCCAACCCCTATGAAGGGGAACTACATCGCCCTGATCCTTGTTCCAGACGAGGTATGTAGGCAGGTGGTCGTGCGAGACCACTCCGGGCACCTTTCTTTTTCTTTTTGTGTGTGTTTTGGTTCGGATGCTGATGTAAGTCCAGTGATTGGCAGTCGGGCTCCACGTTTGCCCTTTTGTGTGTGTTTTGGTTCGGATGCTGATGTAAGTCCAGTGATTGGCAGTCGGGCTCCATGTTTGCCACCTTTTTGTGTGTAGGTGTCTTGTTTTGTTTGGCGTGCGTGAGCCGAACTACGACAACTCTGATTCTCATGTTCAGATGAGATACGTAGGCACAAGATGCGAGGTCTTGCCGAGTTTGACTAACAACTAACAACTAATCCTTGTTTGCTTTCGCCCTCGTTGCGATCCTTTCTCTTGCCCTCGTTGCGATCGAGACATTCCCTTCCTCTTGCCCTAGTTGCAATCGAGACCCTTATTCCCGTAGTTAGTTTGAACTACGTTTTGCTCTGATTCTCATTCCCGATGAGATACGTAGGCATAAGACGCGATGTCTTAGCGAGCACACATCTCTTTAACCCATAGGTAGCCGAGCTACGAAGACTCTGATTCTCATTTCAGATGAGATACGTATGCAGTGGATGCGACATCCGTGCGAGTCATTTTCTTTGACCCTTTTCTTTTAGTAAATAGTACATTAGATAAACACACACCCTTTAGACAAGAAACAACAAGAGTGGATCCCGTAGAGTACTACGGATGCGTAGGGGTGCTAATACCTTCCCTTCGCATAATCGACTCCCGAACCCGAGATTTGGTTGCGAGACCTTGTCTTTTCCTTTCCTCTCTTCAGGTTTACTTCGAGCGTTTCCTTTCCCTCCTTTGGGATAAATAACGCATGGTGGCGACTCTTCTGTCATTTCTTTCTCGCCGGTTGTTTTTTCGCACCTTCTGTATTTTTCGGGTTGCGTCAGCTGGCGACTCTGCTGGGGACCCGGTTTCCCTAAGCGAGTCCCTCCTAGCTTTTGTAGGTTTCTTGTTTGTTGGGTGTTTATTCTTTTGTACAGTTATTTATTTTCAGCATTTACCTGCTTTATCTTTATTGCATTCATGTACATATGCGTGCTGTATCTGTGGGTTGTTTGTTTGTTGGGTCGGGACTGTTCTATGAGAGATAAGCCCCACTACCCAGGCTTGAGTGTACACATAGGTGTTAGAGTGGATAGTCATGAGGCTTGCGTGGTATGTTGCTACGTTAAGTCGTTCATGAGACCCACATTCCAGACGAGGTTTCTGTTGGATATATTTTGTCCTATGGGTGTTCCATAACGACAGATATTCCTTTAGAAATCGTCGACTCTGGTGACCATTTCCCGAGAACTCAGTCGAGGCCTCTCCTCCGAGACGTGTTTATGTTAGCTCTGGTGGGCGCATTCTCGTTGCTCAATCCGAGGACCCCGAGACTGGGAACTTGCTTTAGGATATCCTGTTGAGGGGAGTCAGCATAGGTCTTTTATCCCGTAATAATGCCAAACCTTCAGTGGTAAACGTATTATTCTCGACTGAAGGGCTAAAGATGACAAACTTCTGTTCTTAGAACCTACCAGTGAGGGGCGGGCTAAATTCAGGAAACCTTAACCTCCAACCAACCCGGTTTTCTGGAGCAGAGTTTTGGTCTTGTATTATATTCCTCAGTGGGTTTCTCTTCAGACAGTGCAACCCGACAGATGTTCAAGCAGATACAGCAGTCCTGGTTTCCATGTCATTACATTGCATCACATCATTTTGCATTCATATCATTTAACACATGTTTATCCATTTCTAGGGGGTTTACATCTTCTTCTTGATTCCGGTCGGGGTTTTCTGGTTCTCCTGAGATGGATATTGGCAGGAAGAGACACGTCGCTTACAAGTTTCCAGTGGTTTGTTTGGAGCCTATTCAACAACTGATGAAGTTAATGGATCACGATTCTCTAGAAGGATTCCGGAAGGATTATGGTTTGATTCTAAGCTTCGTCACAGTTCTCTCCAAAGATCAACACGATGCTCTCTTTACACTGCTGCAGTTCTATGACCCTCCATTGAGGTGTTTCACATTCCCGGATTATATTTTGGTCCCTACGTTGGAGGAGATTGCCAGTTTTCTCAGAGTTCCTATCAAGTCACAGTTGTTGTTCTACAGTTCTGAGTTTCTGCCCGATCTCGGCATGGTTGCTTCGGCCACATATTTGGGGAAATCAGTCTTGAAGGCTAATATATGTCAGAAGGGAGGAGTCAGTGGTTTTCATTTGAGTTTCTTGCTGGGAGAAGCAAAGAGGAGATTTGAAGATGGTGACCAGAGGGGTTTCAATGCTGTGTTGGCTCTTTGTGTGTATGGGATTGTCCTGTTCCCTAATGTTGCCAAATTTGTGGACATGGACGCAATACGCCTCTTCGTGTTGGGAAATCCAGTGCCAACCTTGCTAGGAGATTTCTTTCATTCAGTGCACCGCAGGAATGAGAATAGAAAAGGAGGATTGTTGAATTGTTGTGCGCCTTTGTTTTATAAGTGGTTCAGTTCTCACCTACCCGAATCAGGAGCGTTCATTGATGTCGAGGACTCGTTGAGTTGGTCGAAGAGATTGATGGGGTTGAGGGCTGAAGATATTTCTTGGTGGTCTGACAGGAGTTTGCTTCGGGCAGATATTATTCACAGTTGTGGGAATTTCCCAAATGTACCGTTGGTAGGAAGAAGAGGAGGAATCAACTATAATCCTTCTCTAGCAGTTAGACAGTTTGGATATGCTTTAAGAACTCCGCCTTTGGAAAAGGACGTGGAAGAATCACTATTTTTCCATTCTTCGCCTGATTTGACTGTATCCCGTAAGGCAGCTGAGGCCTGGCTCAAGGTGATCAAGAGAGGAAGAGCTGTGCTTGGAAAAGGAGATTGTAGGACTTATCCTCTGTATGAAGAGTGGCTTCAAGGAAGAGTTGAAGAGTTTGGTCTGCCGTTTCCTATAGAAGAACCTTCGTATCCACCGACTCCTGCGCAGTCAACAGTAGTGAGCCGAGAGGAGTATGACAAATTGAAGAAAGCCATGGAGGAGCTTCAAATTGAAAACTCGGAGTTAAGTGTGAAATTGCAAGACTATATGCATCAATTCCATGAGGCAGAATATCAGAAGGGGGAAGCCGTCAGATTACAAGAGGAAGCAGAAGGAAAATTAGCTGTGGAGGTGGACTTCTTTAGGAAGACAGACAAGGCCTTGGGATCATCCAGTTCTGAGTTGAGGCGAGTCAAGCAACAATTAATGGATGCTCATGGTAAATTAGCTGGGTGGCAAGAGCGATGGGATTCATTTTCAACTTCTCGGAAGGCAAAGGAGGAGGAGATGGTGACCGAACTGACTGGTCAGATGGAGAAATTGAAGACTTTGTTGAAAGAGAAGAACCATGAGCTTCTGTGTGCCCGTTCTACCAATGGTTACATCACCGATCAACTCAATGAGGCTCGGGGACAGATTGAAGAACTTAAGGTGTTGGCAGGTTTGAAGAAATCCAGACTTGTAGAGGTATTCGGAGAGGATGATGGGAATTACTACAGAGGGCACATCAACGAGATGGATGGAGTTATTCACCAGAGGAATCTGCTTATCCGGCGTTTGACAGAATCTCCAGATCATCCCGACACGATAGCATTACTGGCTGAAGTGAGGAGCAGTCCTTATGGTTTGTACACAGGAGGCTGAGTCCTGATTTTTGTTCCTCCCTTTACTTTTGCTTTATTGCTGTGTAGTGATGATCCACAGGTTTGTTGTGGAAATCCTTTTTTGATGTACTTTTGGCTAGGGCCATTCTCTTTGAATTTATCCATATGAAGACCTTCTCTCTATTGCATCTTGATCTCCGAAGTTTATGGCTCGATTTTCTCGTGAGACTGGAATCAAGGGGGTAGAATACCTTTTTGAAGTGATAAACATGTCATTGCATTAACATTTCATTCTTGCATATTCTTGCATAACAGGTGTCGCCGCGGTGTTCTCATATTATTTGGTGTTCCATCAGCAGGATAGCCGATTCAGGAATTCACCGGTACGGTACCCGCAGAAACCAGCAAAGAGCAATGGAGAATCTACAAGCAGAACTTGCTGAGATGAGGGTCCGCATGAACCAGTTCATGGACGTGGTTCAGGGAGTAACGCAGGGACAGCAAGAGATTAGACAAATGATACAAAGGAATCCCGCAACTACTCAACCAGAGGTCGTGACTGATCCTCCAAATGCAGAGGTTAATGGACCGGGGCCTATCCCGATCCCACACAACAATCTTGATCAACAACCCATCCACGATGATCAAGATGATCAGTTCTTGCTGCCGGAAGACTTTGGCATGGGCCATGGCATGGATCCCATGTTCAGGAGATTAGAGGAGAGGCTGAAGGCGGTAGAAGGACAAAACCCCCTGGGGGTAGATGTTTCTGACTTGGGATTGGTCCCAGGCGTGAGGGTCCCACCAAAGTTCAAAGTCCCAATCTTCGACAAGTACAATGGTAGCTCTTGCCCGAAGACCCACGTGCAAGCCTACTTCCGAAAGATGGTTGCATACTCTGATGACGAGAAGCTACTCATGTACTTCTTCCAGGACAACCTAGCTGGGGCATCCCTGGAATGGTACATGAGGCTGGATAGGGCCCATATCCGTTGCTGGAGGGATTTGGCGGAAGCTTTTGTGAAGCAATACCAGTATAATGCAGACATGGCCCCAGATAGAACTCAACTCCAGAACCTGTCTCTCAAAAGCAATGAGTGCTTCAGAGAATACGCTCAACGCTGGAGGGAGACAGCTTCCCGTGTTCAACCTCCCATGTTGGAAAAGGAAATGGCCAACATGTTCATGAATACGTTGCCTGGACCTTATCTGGAGCGTCTGGTGGGTTGCAATGCCTCCAACTTCGCTGATGTGGTCGCTACTGGAGAGAGGGTAGAGAATTACCTGAAGACCTACAAGAGCCACAATGGAGGTGGATCTTCATCTGGGGTAAAGAAGCCATTTATGGGAGGACAGAAGCAGAGGGAAGGGGGTGTGAATTCTGCATCTTCATATCAGAACAGAGGTGTTCGGAGGAATAATTTTCAGACTTATCATCAGCAACTGTATGTTGCAGCTATGACTATCCCGGCTGCAGCACCACTACAACAACAACAACCACAACATCAACAGAATCAATACCGACAACAGCAACCACAACGTCAACCAGCTCAGTATCAACAACAACAACAACAACCAGGTAACAGACCCACCTATCAACAGAGGCAGAGGATGATGGACCGGCGTTTCGACACTCTTCCAATGTCGTGCGCTCAACTGCTTGCCAATCTTCAACAACTACAACTTGTGCAGCTACGCACTCTGGCCCCTCCTGTTGGTAGACTTCCGGTGGGTTACGATGCCAACGCTAGGTGTAGCTTCCACTCTGGGGCACCTGGCCACAATATTGAGAACTACAAAGCTTTTAAGCACGTAGTTCAGGACCTCATTGATTCAAAGGCTATCAGCCTTGCACCGGCTCCAAATGTCGTCAACAATCCCATGCCACAGCATGGTGGTGCAAACGTGAATATGCTGGAAGAGGAAGCCAAGTCTGTTAAGGATGTGTTGAAGTTGAAGACCCCGTTGTGGGAAATTAAGGAATGCTTGTTGAAGGCCGATGTCTTCCCCGGTTGTGGGAAAGGTTGTTCGGAATGCGCTACACAGGGTAAGGATTGCTTGAAGCTGCAGCAGGGTATCCAGGTCTTGCTTGACAATGGTACCCTCCAAGTTGAAGACTTGTCTGTCAAAGAGTTTGCTAAAGGGGCAGTTGAAGAGGTATTTGAAGATGCTGTTGAAGAATTCTCAGATGTTGTTCCTGCTGATTGTGTATTTCCCATTGATGTATTTAATTTTTCAAATGTTGTTGTTGATATACCAAACAATGTGTCTGATTTTGATGTAACTGAACGTGATTCCGGTGTTCCGGATGTTTTTGTTTCAATGAACGAGATTCCTGAGTATGACTATGATGTCGCTACTATCACCATCTTTTACCCGACTAATCAGATCAGTGTGCCAGAAGCACAACCAGTGCCACCAGTGCGACCGGCCGCTATGACAATCACGACCCCTGGTCCTTTACCTTTCACCAGTGAAAGGGCCATTCCTTGGCATTATGGGGGGAGTGTATACACACACGATCATGGGGTAGAACAACCATTGAAGGTGGAAGAGGGTCAGAAGTCTGAACTCGAAGCTGAAGGTCCTGCAGTGGACAATGTTGGTGAAATCGGGCGATTCACCAGGAGTGGCAGACTATTCTCGCCACCCGTTACCCAAAATAATAGTGCTGATGCCGCGGCTAAGGCCAAAGGCAAACAAGTTGTGAATGAGGGTACCTCTGCACCCCAGGCTGGCTCAGAGCCTACTTTTTCGAATGATGTGGACGAGCTTTTAAGAATTATAAAGAAAAGCGACTACAAAGTAGTCGATCAGTTGATTCAGACGCCGTCTAAGATATCCATTCTCTCACTCCTGTTGTGTTTAGAGGCACACAGGGAGGCACTTCTGAAGGTCCTTAATGCTGCATACGTGCCTCAGGAGATCTCAGTAAACCAGCTAGAAGGGATCATTGCAAATGTTCATGCGAGCAATGGGCTGGGCTTTACTGATTCTGACTTAACACCAGCTGGACGCAACCATAACAAGGCTTTGCATATCTCAATGGAATGCAAAGACATCGTGTTATCTCATGTTCTGGTGGATACAGGTTCCTCTCTCAATGTGCTACCCAAGAGAGCCCTGTCAAGGTTGGAAGTAGAAGGTTTGATCTTGAAACCTTCCGATCTCATGGTGAGAGCTTTCGATGGTTCTAAGAGGTCGGTGTTTGGAGAGGTAGAATTGCCAATTCAGATTGGATCACAAACCTTCAACACCGTTTTCTATGTGATGGATATCAGTCCCTCGTATAGTTGCCTGCTGGGTCGTCCTTGGATTCACAATGCTGGGGCAGTCTCTTCAACACTGCATCAGAAAATTAAATTCCCGGTCAACGGACGAATTATCACTGTCTGTGGTGAGGAGGACATCCTGGTCAGTAACCTGGCTACATTCAAGTACGTAGAGGTAGAAGGTGAAATTCATGAGACTCTCTGTCAGGCCTTTGAGTCAGTTCAGATCAAGGATGCAGCTCCGGTGGAAGGGGTTAAAGCAGGGGCCCCTATCTCATCCTTCAAGCAGGCGCAGGCTTTGGTGGATTCAGGTGTTGCTCCCGGTTGGGGACGTCTGTTGGAGTTACCAATGAAGGACGACAAGTTCGGGATTGGGTATCAACCAGCGCTGACTTCTACAACTTCAGCACCTCAGACTCATCAGGGGCCGATTACCTTCTCCAGCGCTGGCATCGTTCAGTATGGCCAGATATCAGCAATCAATGAAGAGGATGGGGATAGTGATTGTGACATCGACAACTGGGTGCGCCCGAGGATCCCGGGTGAAGTCATCAACAATTGGTCTTCCGAGGAAATTGTCCAAGTCACTCTTCTAGAGGAGTAATTTTTCTTTGTTTATTCATGCATGTCCAAGTCTTGCGTTCCGCCCAGGGCGTAATGACTCATTGTAGGGCTCATCTATGTGAATACCTGCATTGTTTATCATAAATGAAGGACGTCTTTTGCATTCAAACATTTTGTTCACTGTCTTTCTATTTTTGCAGTTTTCAAAATTTCAAAAGAGTAAAAATATTTGGCAATGTTTTGTTTAGTTTCCACTCACTGTTCACACTCATAAGCACATACCATCACTCATGCAGATGCACATCACCGGATCCTATTGATAACGATTCTGCTATGGCTCGCTTCGACTTCGAAAATCCAATCTTCCAAGCTGAAGAAGAGGGTGATGAAGACTGTGAACTCCCTGAAGAACTTGCGAGGCTGCTAAAACAGGAGGAAAGGGTCATTCAACCGCATCAAGAGGCTACTGAAGTGATTAATCTTGGCACCGAGGACGTCAAGAGAGAAATCAAGATAGGGGTTGCTTTGGAAGATGATGTGAAGAAGGGGTTGATTGAACTGTTGCAAGAGTATGTTGACGTCTTCGCTTGGTCTTATCAGGATATGCCAGGGCTTGACACAGACATTGTGGTACACCGTTTGCCTCTCAAAGAGGGTTGTCCTCCGGTCAAGCAAAAGCTCAGAAGAACAAGACCAGAGATGGTTGTAAGGATAAAGGAAGAAGTGCAAAAGCAGTTGGATGCAGGGTTTCTAGCAGTCACAAATTATCCGCCATGGGTTGCAAATATCGTTCCAGTACCTAAGAAGGATGGAAAGGTACGAATGTGTGTTGACTACCGGGATCTGAACAGAGCCAGTCCTAAAGATGATTTCCCATTACCTCACATCGACGTTTTGGTGGATAACACGGCTCAGTTCTCGGTATTCTCCTTCATGGACGGCTTTTCTGGTTATAACCAAATCAAGATGGCACCAGAAGACATGGAGAAGACAACTTTCATAACCCCATGGGGGACCTTCTGCTACAAGGTGATGCCGTTTGGTCTGAAAAACGCTAGGGCAACATATCAACGAGCTATGGTGACTCTATTCCATGATATGATTCATCATGAAATCGAGGTTTATGTGGACGATATGATTGCCAAATCTCAGACAGAAGAAGAACATCTGGTGAATCTGCAGAAGCTGTTTGAGCGGTTAAGGAAATTCAAGCTAAGGCTTAATCCGAACAAGTGCACTTTCGGAGTGAGATCTGGAAAATTGCTGGGTTTTATTGTTAGCGGAAGAGGGATTGAGGTGGATCCTGACAAAGTGAAAGCAATACAAGAAATGCCTGAGCCAAGAACAGAGAAGCAAGTCCGTGGTTTCTTAGGGAGGTTGAACTACATTGCAAGGTTCATCTCTCACATAACAGCCACGTGTGAGCCAATTTTCAAATTGCTGAGGAAAGATCAGGCTATCAGGTGGAATGACGATTGTCAAAGGGCTTTTGAAAAGATAAAAGAGTATTTGCAGAGTCCCCCTATCCTTATGCCTCCAGACCCAGGAAGGCCGCTGATTATGTACTTGACGGTACTCGACAATTCCATGGGTTGTGTTCTCGGTCAACACGACGAGACAGGCAGGAAAGAACATGCCATCTACTACTCGAGTAAGAAGTTCACGGACTGCGAGTCGAGATACTCAATGCTTGAGAAGACATGTTGTGCACTTGCATGGGCTGCTAAGCGATTGAGACAATACATGCTGACTCACACAACCTTATTGATCTCCAGGATGGATCCAGTCAAGTACATATTCGAGAAGCCAGCTCTCACCGGAAGAGTTGCTCGTTGGCAAATGGTTCTGACAGAGTATGATATCCAGTATACATCCCAGAAAGCCATCAAGGGGAGTATTCTGTCAGATTATCTTGCTCAACAACCGATCGAAGACTATGAGCCGATGAAGTTTGATTTTCCAGATGAAGACATCATGTTCCTCAAGATGAAAGACTGTGAAGAGCCAGTTGTTGGGGAGGGACCTGATCCAGATGAAAAGTGGATTTTAACGTTTGATGGGGTCGTCAATGCCAGAGGAAGTGGAATTGGTGCTGTCATTACCACTCCGAAAGGTGCCCACATGCCTTTCACCGCTCGTTTGACTTTTGAGTGCACCAATAATGAAGCTGAGTACGAGGCCTGTATCTTGGGTATTGAGCAAGCCATTGATTTGAGAATCAAGACTCTGGACATCTTCGGAGATTCAGCTCTAGTGATCAATCAAGTGAATGGTGATTGGAATACTCTCCAGCCCACTCTGGTCCCCTACAGAGATTACACGAGAAGACTGTTGACTTTCTTCACAACAGTAAAGCTATATCATATACCTCGTGATGAGAACCAGATGGCAGATGCTCTTGCTACTCTATCCTCCATGATCAAGGTGGTTCGGTGGAACCATGCTCCCAGGATCGATGTAATGCGCCTTGACAGGGCCGCGTATGTGTTTGCTGCTGAACTGGTAGTCGATGACAAGCCCTGGTATCACAACATCAAATGCTTTCTGAAGAATCAAGAGTACCCTGCAGGGGCATCCAATAATGACAGAAAAACTTTGAGAAGATTGGCAGGCGGTTTCTTCTTGAACAAAGACGATGTGCTGTATAAGAGGAACTTCGACATGGTTTTGCTCAGATGCGTGGACAAACACGAAGCAGATACGTTGATGCAAGAAGTTCATGAGGGCTCCTTCGATACTCACGCTGGCGGACATGCAATGGCTAAGAAATTATTGAGAGCGGGTTATTACTGGATGACCATGGAATCAGATTGTTGCAAGTATGCTCGGAAGTGCCATAAATGCCAGATTTATGCTGATAAGGTGCATGTACCGCCGAATCCTCTGAATGTGATGTCTTCGCCGTGGCCGTTTGCAATGTGGGGCATTGACATGATTGGAAAGATTGAGCCGACTGCTTCCAATGGGCATCGCTTCATCCTTGTTGCCATCGACTATTTCACCAAGTGGGTCGAAGCAGCATCATTCGCGAATGTCACCAGACATGTGGTTGCCCGTTTCATTAAGAAGGAAATCATTTGTCGCTATGGGATTCCCGAAAGAATCATTACTGATAATGGTTCCAATCTCAATAACAAAATGATGAAGGAGTTGTGTCAGAACTTCAACATTCAGCATCACAACTCTTCCCCCTATCGTCCTAAGATGAACGGTGTTGTTGAGGCGGCAAATAAGAACATAAAGAAGATTGTGCAGAAGATGGTCGTTACGTACAGAGATTGGCATGAGATGCTGCCCTTCGCCTTGCATGGGTACCGTACTTCAGTACGTACATCGATCGGGGCAACCCCTTACTCCCTGGTGTATGGTATGGAAGCAGTCCTACCTGTTGAAGTGGAGATTCCTTCTCTAAGAGTCTTGTTGGATGTCAAGCTAGACGAAGCTGAATGGATTCGGACAAGGTTCAATGAGTTGAGTCTTATCGAAGAGAAGCGAATGGCAGCCATTTGTCATGGGCAGTTGTATCAGAGTCGGATGAAGAGAGCCTTTGATCAGAAAGTGCGTCCTCGTTGTTTCCAAGTCGGAGATTTAGTGTTGAAAAGGATCCTTCCTCCTCAGACAGATCACAGGGGCAAGTGGACTCCTAACTATGAGGGACCGTATATCGTCACCAAGGTTTTCGATGGTGGGGCCTTAATGCTTGCAACGATGGATGGTGAAGACTTCACTTCCCCGGTAAACTCAGACGCAGTTAAAAAATACTTCGCATAAAATAGACCCGCTGGACAATAAAAAGAATAGTCCAGGCAAAAAAATGGGCATCCCGACGAACCAAGAAAAGGAAAAAGGTTCGGGCAAAAATTAGGGATTTAAAAATGAAAAGATAGTACACCCGGTAAGTTGAAAACCTGAAAAGGCAACTTAGGCAAAAATGGGTATCCCGGTGGATTGAAAACCCGAAAGGGCGATCCAGGCAAAAGTTAGGGATTAAGCGAATGACTGCGTTCTGAGTTAGTTATGAATCTCATCTCATGTCGATGACTGGAAACTTTCAAAGGGTAGGAAACAGTCTAATCACTTTTTCAGAAGGCTGATCATCTGGAGGATCTTGAAGATGAGCGAGTCATAGCAGAATTGGAACCCAATAGAAATCCATTTCACATTGCCATTAGATTAGTTTATATTTTATCTTTTGTGCAATTACCTCTTTCCAGGGATTGCTTCCTGATGTAAATGCCTATTCAGAGGCCATTCAATCAATAAAGTCATGTTATTCAGTACATCTATGTGTTCATTTTTATTTTACTGTTTTGTTTGCAAAAATGGCGTCCGAATTTTTGATAAACATTGCATCATGACACATAAGGGCTTTACAGGTACATGCTTAATAAACATTTAAAGTTGATGTGAATTTTAAGTGCTTTGGATCGTCTATTCAGAACAGGTACACTCGGGCATTTCCTTAAGATCCCTAGCAGGTTCTCACTACTGTACTCCCCAAGCGGTTGTTTCAGACTATACACTCCCTAGTAGAGTTAACAGTGCCAGACTGTATATCCCCAGCGAAGCTGACAGTACCAGACTGTAGCTTCCCAGCAGAAGCAGCTACTCCTCAGAGTTCGATGCCAGATCGATGTTTTCAATCCCAGATCGATGATCTCTCTCCTGGAAGCATAATCTCGGTACCGTATCGGTGTTTGGTCCCCCCTGCTGAGTCATCTCTCGTAGATTATGGTTGCCAGAACCACTATCACTTTCCCCAACAACAGGTTTACAGCGCCGTTCTCTCCCCAGTCAGAGCCTCGGTATCTCGCCATTACTAGAACACCGTGCGGCCGGTCATCTCCCCACATAGTTCATTATGCTGTGCATCTCCAACAGTAGTGCCAGGGTCCGGAAGATTATAATCATTTCCCCAACGGAATTCCTTGCTTCAGCTTGGCATTTTCCCCAGCATTTCGCATCCCTGCATGTAGAATCATATTGCATTGCATCCTCCCAAATCGCGTAGCATTTCCGTTTTCACGGAGCATTACGCCATCGTAAAATTCAAACATACGCATGCAAGCATAAAACATTCTCGGTATTCCAAGTGACAAGCCAGAAGTTTGTTTCCAGTGCTCAGACTGAAGTTTGTTCATGACTTATTGTCCCCAAGCGGATCGGGTTTGGAGAAAATCATCCCCAGTAGAGATAAGAATGGGTTGCCTCCCCTAGCAGGGTAATCTCCAAGCGGTTCAGGTTCGATGGAGTGCATCCTCAGCAAGGTTTGTCTTTCCCCAGCAGGGTGGAAGTTGACGTGATTATAAGATCCTCAGCACAGTTCCTGGAGTTCCCCGGTGTTGTCTCTGGAGGAGACGTGTGTTTATGCATTCATCATTTAGATAAGCATAGCATATTGCATCATTAGTGCATAGCATTGCCCTGATCATGGGGCATTGTGTAAAACAAAAAAACTCATGCATCAACATTGCAAACATGTCCATTAGCCCTAGGCCGTGGTGACCAGCCGAGATTGGATTGTTGGAAAGAGTTTAGCATCGCGCCATTGGATCGGCTTCAGAATTGGGTTCATCAGCATGGTTGAAAAGTTGGTGTTTTCCCGACAAGTGACTCCTTAGTTGAGTGGGTATCCCCAGCAGTGTTACTCCCCGAAGTTGGCAGCATTTTGCAAGCTTGGTTCAATTCCCCTAGCATATGTGGGCGTGTCTGATCTCTCCATATAGAGTCGACCCCTTAAGCAGAAAATGTCCACCATTCCTTCTGCGCTCCCCACCGAGATACATCCTCGTGGATGACGGTTGCTTCCGTTCCCTCCCTAATGGGATGGATTTTCCCTATTGAGTTCTTTCCTCATTAGGATGAGTCTTGATTCAGTTTGCCTTCTTGGATCGATCCTGAATTGGCTTCTTGTTCGCTGTCTCTTGTACTTCTCTGGGGCATAAATGAATGGTTGCTCACTAACCGGCACTCATTCATCTCATCCTCAGCGAAATTTTTGGCTTCTACCAACGAACCGGTAGTTGTAAGTCCTATCTTTGTGGTTTTCTACCTACTAACTGGTAGTTGTAAAATCCCACTTTCATCCCCTAGCAGAGTTAACCCTTTGTGCTCATCCTGGTCGATGACTGGTTACTTTTCTGTGGTTTTCTGCCTACAAACCGGTAGATGTAATCCCCTCTTTGTGGTATTGATAGTCTTGTCCCCTTTGGATACTTGCCCTGATCAAGCAGTATTGTCCCCAGTGGGTCTTCCCCTTTCTTTTGGGTATTTGCCCCGAGTTAGCAACTTTATCCTCTTTTGATTGGTCATCTTTTGCATGCCTAGTCCTGGTACCCTGATGCCTTTCTTTTCGGTCGACTATTCATTTAACAACCTGCAACCCGGTTATGGATAATCTTCCATGCGAGTGTATAATCTACGTTTTGACGGCTATAGATAATATATCTCATGCACTCTTTGGTCAATCTTTCGATTGTTATCCCCAGCAGAGTCGCCAGCTGTCGCAACCCGAAAAATACAGAGGTGCGAAAAAACAACCGGCGAAGAAAGAAATGACAGAAGAGTCGCCACCGTGCGTTATTTATCCCAAAGGAGGGAAAGGAAACGCTCGAAGTAAACCTGAAGAGAGGAAAGGAAAAGACAAGGTCTCGCAACCAAATCTCGGGTTCGGGAGTCGATTATGCGTAGGGGTGCTAATACCTTCCCTTCGCATAATCGACTCCCGAACCCGAGATTTGGTTGCGAGACCTTGTCTTTTCCTTTCCTCTCTTCAGGTTTACTTCGAGCGTTTCCTTTCCCTCCTTTGGGATAAATAACGCACGGTGGCGACTCTTCTGTCATTTCTTTCTTCGCCGGTTGTTTTTTCGCACCTCTGTATTTTTCGGGTTGCGACAGCAGCAACGACCATGCTGGATTTACTCAAGGTAGTTACAGATCTAGGTATTTCTGGTTTCAGAGGCTTCAATATCTTCCATAACATTTGTCACAACGGGATAATCTTTAGACACATCAACATTAGGTTCAATGCTGATGGGATCGAGATACAGACTAGTCATAGACTGATGTTTCTTCACAATAGTTAGGGGTTCATGAGCATTCATATTTCTAGCAGTCATGGGAGGAGTGGAAGAGGTGAAGGAGAAGGGTGATCCAAAACGCAGCGGAATTTAAAAAAATTATCCTTTAGTGATCCTTACGAATGGGCATGATCAGTGATAGAATCATTACCTCTTGTGACGATCAAAACCTTTGATGTTGGTCTACGGAGCGATCACGAACGTTGAACGATGACAACTCTTCTACTTAGTCCACACGAATGGATTCCTTCAATCTCAGTGCTAGCTGCTATGAATGAAGGCTTTGAGTGTAAGAGAGAGAGAGAGAGAGAGAGAGAGAGAGAAACAAAATTGCAACTACACCAATGCTTCTGCACAAGGGTTCTATTTATAGAACCACTTGTGTGGACTGCAAGCTAAAAGGCTCACTTAAGTGTATCTGGCCCATATCTTATAATATGCCAAAATCACTTAAGCGCGTGGTACCTTACCATATTTCGTATTCTACTTAAGTATATTGTACCTTACAATGTCCAACAATTCACTTAAGTGCATTGTACCTTACGGTGTTCCTTAGTTACTCTATCTCTCATCAATCCGTCCTTTTGTGTGTGACCCTGTAGGTTTTCGCGGCATTGGCAATTATATTAAATCATGTATTTAACATAATAAATAGTGAGCGGTATCTAGCAACACATCACTGCTACCCAAGACACGAAAATGTCATGTGATTTGACAAATCCTTTTGTGATAATACTTATGTGTACAATTATCCTTTTGCTCTTATGTCTATATTGAACACAAGGCATAGACCGTGTCATCCTTGTCCAGTTCAATATTGGGTCCATAGACATTTATCCTGCTACGCAGGATGGGCAAATTCTATCTAGGTCAATCATGTCCCTTAGCATGCTTCGTGGAGTACCCATCAACTGTCTTTATGGTCATCCAGTTAAGGACAACGTTTGATCAGCAATAAGGCACTCGACTCTACATCTAGGGTCCATATTGGTTTCAGGTCGAAGGGTGGTAAACACCAATATCACCATGAGAATAACTTATGACACTTTGCATAACATTCTATATAGTATTCTCATAGCGGGTCAATCCAGTATAAATATTACTCTTAATATTCATACTTATGTTTAAGACTTGATAACTCCTTATCCATGATCCATGAGATGTGATCATCAGTCTATATACATAATAGTCTTAATGCTTTAATGTTATCCCACTTCACAATAAGGCTCGACTACGGATACTTTAAGAATAGTGTTCTTATGTTTAATGTGATCTCATGATTAAGTCACACTTGATACATTAAACGGACTAGCTATTCTAGGGACTTTATTAAACAACCATAATAAAGAAAAAGCCTTTTATTATTAATAATTAATTCGATACAAGTATCAAAAGTATTGGCCTCTAGGGCTTACACCAACAATCTCCCACTAGAACTAGAGGCTACCCCTAATGCCCATAGATCTAGTATGGCCATCATGCTTCTGCTGCGCAAGAGGCTTTGTCAGTGGGTCAGCAATATTGTCAAGTGTAGGTACTCTGCATATTTTCACATCTCCTCTATCTATTATCTCTCGAATGAGGTGATAACACCTAAGTATGTGTTTGGATCGTTGGTGAGATCTAGGCTCCTTAGCTTGTGCGATAGCACCATTGTTATCACAATAGAGACCAATGGGATCCACAATGCTAGGAACTATGCCAAGTTCACTAATGAACTTTTTGATTCAAACAGCTTCCTTTGTTGCACTTGAGGCAACAATATACTCGGCCTCGGTTGTAGAATCAGCAACTGTATCTTGCTTTGAACTTTTCCAGCTCACAGGGCCACCGTTTAAGCAAAACACATAACCAGATTTTGATTTAAAGTCATCCTTATCTATCTGGAAGCTAGCATTGGTGTATCCAATTACAACAAGCTCTTCCTGACCTTCATATATCAAGAATGAGTCCTTAGTCCTTCTCAAATACTTAAGGATATTCTTGACAACTACCCAATAAGCATCACTGGGATCAGATTGGTACCTACTTGTTGCACTTAAAGCATACGAGACATCTGATCAAGTACATAACATGGCATACATGATAGATCCTATTGCAGATGCATATGGAATCTTATTCATGCGATCTCTTTCTTCCTTATTTGAAGAGGGTTATGTTTTTGATAGACACGGGCCATGTTGCATAGGTATGAATCCTATCTTGGAATCATGCATATTAAAGCGTCTCAGCACTTTATCTATGTATGTACTCTGACTTAGGCCAAGCAGTTTTTGTGATCTATCTCTATAGACTCTGATTCCTAATATATAGGCTACTTCACCTAGGTCCTTCATAGAAAAGCATTTCCTCAACCAAGACTTTACTTGTTGTAGGGTAGGGACATCGTTTCCAATGAGTAATATGTCATCTACATATAATACTAGGAAAACGATCATGCTCTCACTAACCTTCTTGTAGACACAAGGCTTATCTTCGTTCTTGATGAATCCATATTGTTTTACTGTTTCATCAAAATGAAGATTCCAGCTTCTGGAAGCTTACTTCAATCCATAGATTGATCTTTGTAACTTATATATCTTTTGGGCTTCTTCTGGTATGTCAAATCCTTCAGGTTGTGTCATGTAGACATCCTCAAGAAGATTCTCATTAAGGAAATCAGTTTTGACATCCATCTTCCATATTTCATAATCATGATATGCAGCGATAGCAAGTAAAATTCGAACAGATTTAAGCATTGCAACGGGTGAAAAGGTTTCATCATAGTCAACCCCATGAATTTGTTTATATCCTTTTGCAACCAGTCTTGCCTTATAGGTATGTACCTTACCATCCATGTCAGTCTTCTTTTTGAAGACCCACTTGCATCCTATAGGGTTAACTCCTATAGGAGGTTCTACCAAGGTCCAAACTTGGTTTGTGTACATGGAATCCATTTCAGATTTCATGGCTTCTAGCCACTTCTCAGACTCGGGACCAGTTATGGCCTCTTGGTAGGTCACAAACTCATCTTGATCCATGAGTAATACATCATCTTGATCAGTTATGAGATATCCATATCTCTTAGGTAGGTGACGTATCCTGCTTGACCTACGTTGGTCTTGTTCTACTTGAGCAGGTTGCTCTTCCACAACTACTTATGTTTCCTGCTCTAATTCCTCCATAGGTGTATCAATGCTTTGTGATTCTTGATTTTCTTCAAGCTCTACTTTCCTCCCACTGATTCCTTTGGAAATAAAATCCTTTTCTAGGAAAACTCCAGTTCGAGCGACAAACACTTTGCCCTTAGAAGGATTGTAGAAGTAATACCCTCTTGTGTCTTTAGGATACCCCACAAATAAGCAATTGTCAGATTTGGGCTCAAGCTTAGTTGAAATTTGTTGTTTCACATAAACTTCGCAACCCCAAATCTTCATGTAAGACATATGTGGTTTCTTACCACTCCATATCTCATATGGTGTCTTCTCAACCTTTTTGGATGGAACACGGTTAAGTGTGTAAGTTGTTGTCAATAGTGCATGTCCCCAAAAGGAGTTTGGAAGATCGGCGTGACTCGTCATGGATCGGACCATGTCTAACAGGGTTCGATTTCTTCTCTCAGATACACCATTCCATTAGGGTGTTCCAGGAGGAGTAAGTTGGGATATGATCCCACACTCTTTCAGATGGTCATCAAACTCTAGGCTTAAATACTCACCACCTCGATCTCATCGAAGAGTTTTAATATTCTTACCTATTTGGTTTTGTACTTCATTCTTGAATTCCTTGAAATTTTCAAAGGACTCTGATTTGTGTTTCATTAAATACACATAACCATATCTACTGAAATCATCAGTAAATGTGATGAAGTACTGAAAACCTCCTCTGGCTGGTATGTTCAGTGGTCCACATACATCAGTATGTATGAGGGCCAAAAGATCATTAGCTCTTTCACCTTTTCCTATGAATGGAGACTTTGTCATCTTTCCAATTAAACAAGATCTGCATATCTCATATGATTCATAATCAAAAGAGTCCAAGAGTCCATCTTTATGGAGTTTGGAAATGTATTTCTCATTTATGTGGCCTAATCGACAATGCCAAAGGTAAGTTGTATTTAACTCATTAGGTTTCATCCTTTTAGTATTAATGTTATAAATAGGCATTTCAAGATCAATGGCATATAGTCCATTGTTCATTTGTGCAGTAGCATAGAATATATCATTCAAATAAATTGAGCAACAATTGTTCTTTATTATAAATGAAAAACCAAACTTGTCCAAACAAGAAACGGAAATAATATTCCTGCTAATTGCAGGTACATAATAACAGTTCTCTAACTGAATTATTAAACCACTAGGTAAAGTCAATACATAAGTTCCTATGGCTAAAGCATTAACCTTTGCTCCATTTCCAACTCGTAGGTCAACTTCACCTTTTGTCAAATCTCTACTCCTTTTTAGCCCCTGCACATTGGTACAAATGTGAGAGCCGCATCCAGTATCTAATACCCATGATGCATAAGTAGATAAATTAATTTCAATAACAAAAATACCTGAAGTTGAAGCCTCTACTCCATTCTTCTTATCTTCCATGTACTTTGGGCAGTTTCTCTTCCAGTGTTCGGTCTTACCGCAATGGAAGCAGGTGCCTTCCTTTGCTATGCCTCCACTAGGCTTCAAAGCAGCAACAGTGGGTTTGGGTTTGCCAACTTCCTTGTCTTTCCCTTTATCACCCTGCTTGGTGGGTCTTTTGTTCTGTCTCTTTCCATTTCCGATCATCAGAATGGACTTCCCTTTTGACTTCAGATTCTGCTCAGCAGTTCAGGAAGAGATTTGTCCATATCATTCATATTGAAATTAAGGACAAATTGACTGAATCTATCTGGCAACGATTGCAAGATCAAATCAGTCGCAAGTTCCTTTCCGAGGGGAAAACCCAACCTCTCAAGGTTTTCCACATACCCAATCATCTTGAGCACATGGGGACCTACAGGGGCTCCCTCAGCTAACTTGCCTTGAAAAAAGGCTTTTGAAACTTCAAACCTTTCATGCCTTTCTTGCTCTTGATAGAGCATCTTCAGGTGTTCGATCATATCGAACGGTGCCATATTCTCATGTTGCTTTTGCAACTCTGAGTTCATGGTAGCTAGCATGAGGCAAGCAGTTTCATTGGCATCATCGACTTGCTTCTTATAAGCATCTCTTTCTGCCTTAGGCGCAGAACTAGGAGGTTCCTCTTCAGGAATAGGTTTCTCCAATACATACAGCTTTCTATCATGTTTGAGGACAATCCTCAAATTTCGGTGCCAATCCAGAAAATTTGTCCCAGACAATTTTTCCTTGTCAAGGATTGATCGTAAAATGTTGTTAGAGGTGTTTGTTGTCATGGTAATCTACATGAAAATAATGAAAATATGAGTATCAATAACATATTTAATTAGGCATTTAATTAAATATGCTCCCACTATTTTACTCAAAACAAATGACCCTCACCATTTGATTCGGAAAATCCCGTTGGAAGATTTTCTAGTGGGTCGAGATGCATATTTCACTTTGTTTTAAGTCCGTGTAGGAGGATTACACAAAACTAGGTTATTTAGGTAGGAACTCCTTCCAATTGTATCTAATACAACTCTCGAATATTTTAGTTGGGTGAATAATGTCGCATCCGCGAAGAAAAAAAACGGCGGGCTAAAACAAAACAAACAGAGCCGCCACCGTGCGTTATTTATCCCAAAAGAGGGAAAGGAAACGCTCGAAGTAAACCTGGAAAAGACATGGTCTCGCGACCAAAGAGAGATGGGATCGGGAGTCGGTTATGCGAAGGGAAGGTATTAGCACCCCTACGCATCCGTCGTACTCGACGGGATCCACGCTCAAAAGGATAGAAGAAAGGTTGCTAAACACTGCTCAAAAGAATGCACACACACACTGAAAACAACACAGGTGGGATAAGAGGGGAAAGGGCTCGCTAGGATATCGCATCCTATGCCTACGTATCTCATCTGGAATGAGAATCAGAGCTACCGTAGTTCGGCTCACGCACGCCGAAACAAAACACACGCAAATAGGCAAACATGGAAACTGAATGCCAATCGCTGGACTTACATCAGACTCCGAACCAAACAAACCCACACTGGAAACCAAATGTCAATCGCTGGACTTATATCGGACTCCAAGCACACAACAATAGGATACGGAATGCCAATCGTTGGGCTTACATCCATCTCCTAACACACACAAGAAGGTGACAAACAAACAAGTTACTAAGGAGTCTGGCACTCGAGCATAGTAACTGTCAAGCAAACACACACAAAAAGAAAAAAAGGGTGCCCGGAGATATCTCGTACGACCTCCTGCCTACGTACCTCATCTGGTATGAGGATCAGGGCAACATAGTTCCCCTTAACAGGGAAAGAACTTTTGTCCTAACCAGAGACTGGGAAATGACAAACTAGAAGGGAGACTGACTCGAGCCTAATAGTTATCATGCAATCCACAATGGTCCTAGGTTGAGTTTCTACCTAACTTGCACAGGCAGCAAGCTATCCTAAACAGGAAAAGCAAACAACACAAGCACAATAAACAATCACACACACTATATGCAATCAATTGGGCTCATACAAGGTTAGGCTTTAGTCAAGGGGTCATGTCAACCTCGACAAACAAGCCACTGTATCAGGGTGATGTTAGCTCTTAACCCTAACATTGAGAGTTAGGGTGAAGCAGATGAAATGGGAAGTGAGGGGTGTGCCTCACAGCTCTTATCCCTGGCCTGGGAGAGCTTTTAAACCGATGAAAGTGTGGGAGTTCAGAAAGTAGGAACTCTTCTCCACATATGACTGACACAACATTGATCTTGGGTTAATATCCACAATGGATCAACACAAGGTGTGTGAGCAAAGTGGATGACACACTGAATAGCAGGAGATGGATTACACATCTCTTTTATCTGCCAATTGCCTCATAGAGGTCTTTTCCTGCTTGGCACAAAGATAAACAAACACAAGCATTGCCTCTTAAGGAGGGCTTCAGACAGGTGCCTGCCCAAGTAACAGGACAGGTCTTCCAGACTACATGAAGTCAGAGATTTTATACCTCAATGCTTAAGCAACCAAGCAAAGCAAAAGCAAGTTCACAATGAACTTAAGCAACTAATGTACCTGAAAACAATCCAACTCAGTCAGTATACAATTCACAAAGTCAAACAGACAGTTAATAGTCAACAGTCAACAGACATAGTCAAACAGACAAGCAAGTAATGCATCAAGATGCAAGGCACAAGCTCAACTCAAATGAGATAAAAGCCACCTACAAAACAAGTCAAGGTTAGTCAACATCAACCAAATAATCCAACTCAAGCAATGTGAATCAATCTCCTCATGGCCATATGCTTCTTATCTTGAAAACAAAGCTCAAACATAAGCACAAACCACTAGGACAAGACCTAGGGTCAAAGAGGGAGAAATAATTCAAAATAGAACATGAAAATTGACATGAATCAAGATCAATCAATTAAGAACATCATCCAAAAGGTCTCATGTCAATAGCATCAACCAAATTCATTCCATAAATCAAATAAGGCAAGGCATGCAAGTTAGAAGCTCATTGAAGCAACAGAATGAACACATCCACATTAATTCCAAAATGATTCCATAAATCTCAAAAAAAATCATAGCTAAACAGCACACACAACCTGATCAACATACCAATAATCAAGGCATTTGGACAAGTCTAAGCATGGCAAATAAATTCATCAAGTCAAGGTAGGCACAAACAAGCTCAAATAGGGCACAATTTGCTACATCAACTTAACACAAGCCTAAAACAGAATTCACAAATGATAAATGCCTCAAACCAAAGCCACAATAAACTTCAAAGTGTCTAGAAACCAATGTGCAAAATTTCACATTCATAGGATAAACAACCATCATTTCACAAATCATTGAAGTTCATGACTATCTAAAAGTCCACAAATGGCAATCCAGAGAGAAAAATCTCAAACAAATCAGAAATGAGTCCAAAAATTTCACAAAACTTCATGAGAAATCCTAACATCCAGAAGAAGCATCATGCAAAAAATCACATCAATTGGCATTTATTTGGCATGGCAAAGAAAATCATCAAATTGAGCAAGCAAAGGTGTGACACACATTGTCACACCTACATTAACCAGATCATATCTCAACAACCATAAATGCTAAAAATGAAAACTCAACACCAAAAGGTCCCTAAAGATGTCTAGTTTAAGCATACAAAGTTTCAAAAGCATTGGATTAAAACTCATCATTTCCTAAGAGATATGGCAAGCAAGGTCCAAAAAGCACATGCATACACAAACCCTAAGTCAAAACATTTTTCAACCGTGCACAATTTCTGGAAAAATAGCCAAAAAATACTAGACATGATGAGGAACAAAATGCAAAAAACCACACATCATTTGGATGATTATTCATTGAGTTATGATTTTTGGAAGTGAAGAAAAAATTAAAAGAAACATGATGAAGCATACATGAACATGGATGAGTAAAAGATGAAATAATGCAAAATGCCAATTGGAACTTGTCCTCGCCCGGATTCGAACTGGGGAGAATTTTGAATTGAAGCGCTAGTTAAGTGAAACGCGCCGTTTCACTTAACTGACGTGGCCAGGCGAATGAATAACAACCAACCAATCTGCCATGTAACTACCACGTGGACCAACGCATGGACTTAAACACAAAAATGCATGCAGAAACGCGCTAACAAGATCAAACAGGGCCTGGCAAATGAAAACCCTAACAACTTCATACAGTTCTTCATGATTTTTCCAGGTCAAGAACACATGTGTCCAGAAATGCAAAACAATTATATCATCATGTTCATCTTTCCACGTACATCACTAATCAATGATTAATTTGTTCTAAATCAACACATATCATGCAAAACGAATGGATTAAGTTTCATGTGTCAAACTTCAAATCACCATAACTACTTCATTTCTTCATGAAAATCATGGATCTAAAGCTCAGCATGCTCCACGTTCAAAGATCTATCATAAGCACACAACAATTTCATGAATCATGACATTCGAATTCTAACCTTCAAGGAGATGCAGAAGTGAAATCAATGGATTCAGGTCTTGAACAGCTTAAACAGATGATCCTTAGCTCTTGGATGATGATTTGGATGAAGGATGATAGCTCAATCTTGCACGATCTGGCAAAAAAATCCAACTGCCATTGATGGATGTAAACTTTAACAGCTTCAAATCAGCTCGAAACTTGATGAATCTTGCTTCCAAAATGTTCAATTATGCTTGTGGATGAAGGATTAATCAAGGACAAGCAATGCTTTTGAAGAAATTTGCAGAAAAATTTGAGAGCACAATGTGAAGAAAATTGTGAAATGGATCTAGATCTGAGAATTATGATGTGTTAATCATGAATTCTGTTATGCTTTGCCTTTTATATGATGCCTTAATCATGTTGCTAATCACAATTAAGCCAATGCAAGTGTTATTAGTGAGAATGAGGTGTGGATGCAAATTTGAACAATGCACCTTATGCATAGAAAAGCAATGGAACAGTGCACGAAATTCTGTTTTAATCTACTTGAAATGCCATTTTGGAGCCAAATGCAAGTGGAAAAATGTATGGACAATGCATAATTTTTGAATTTGGAATTTCCCTCCAAAATTCAAATGAAAAGTCAAATATTTTTGTGATCAAAATGCATGGCTTATGATGCATGAATTGGATAGTGCATGTCAAGAGAGAAATGTTGCAAAAAGAACCACTCCATTTGGCCTTATGGTTTAAAAGTTATGCATTCTTGAAGTTCAAATTCACTTGGCAATGATTGATCCATATCTTCTCAACCATACATGAGAAATTCATGTTCTTGGACTTTTTTTAAAGGGGAGAGAAAGATCTTCAACTTTCATGTTGGACAAAATTTCATTTGAAGCTTTCTTGATGATGTAATCTTGAGGAGAAGACCTTTCCATTTTTGGCAATTTCAAATTACAGGTCACTTACTATTTTTGGAAAGTTTTGTCCTGACTTTATTTTCTTCAATGTTGATGTTTGAAATGTCAAATGAGACTTGTTTGAACATGAATGAAGTATTTCTAACCACTTCCCACCTCCAAATCCAACAGTTGACTTTTGGTTGACTTTTTCCAATTGATAGATGACTTGGCTATGCACAGGTGAATTTGAACCTCAATCTCTTGATGAAGTGGCTCCAAAATAAAACCCTAGCTTTCACAAACTCATTAAAACCACATGGTGGTCCCCATCTCCATAAAGACCTCATCTCCTTGCAAAACCCTGATTGGCACAATTCAACTTATTAAGGTTGACCAGAGGTCAAAACCCTAATCCCAATGCACATGATCAGGAACAATGAACCTCTTGGTGATGATAAGACCATGATGATGGTGATGTAACATTTCAACCAAGATAAAGATCAATCTCCTTGAGGAACCAAGAAACCCTAATTGAAGCACAAACCCTCAGATGGCTAGTGATCAATTCAATAGGACCCTCAGGCTTGAATCTTTTAACCTCTTTATCTTCTGAACAAGGCTTAGGAGGATGACTTGCTCAATGTTTCCACATGATATGCCAAGATGCAATGACTAATGACCTACAAAATGAAATGCAATATGCTAAGCTAGTACCAAGAGAGGAGGGCAAATTTTGAGGTGTTACAGCTGCCCCTATTCAATCCACTGTGAACCTGTCGACATGAATAACCTCGGCTTTCAGATGATCAGGGTAAAGAGTGATTGAATACCAAGAACAGACGAACAATTTGCACTCTGATTGGGAAAATAATTAACAACGCCTGTCGGAATCGGCGAGGAAGCAATCTCAAAAGAAGAACCCGTCTGGTACGGAGAAAGTCAGCCTGACTGTCGAAGTAGAAACTTGACCTATATACCAAAATAAATGGTAACACAAGGATAACCATGGCCTGAACACCACATCCGCTGGGGATTATTATTTCTTTTTTTTTAACTTTTCTTGAACCCCGAAACTTTCTAATGATTTCCTCTTTTTTAGTTTTCTTGAACCCCGAACGAACATTTTCTTTTGCGCGAATGATCCCGGATCACCGCATTTGAACCCCAACAACTTCATAGTAGTCTTGTTTGCCAAATAATGAACCCCGCTCTCCATTTGAACCCCAGTCGCCTGACGATAACTTGTGATCGCCATTGTGAACCCCACTCTCCAGAAAACACCCCGTGTCTCCCTTTCTCCATTTGGACCCCGTTCTCCAGAAAATGCCTCAACATTTCCTTTTCTCCATTTGAACCCCGCTCTCCAGAAACTTGTGATAATTTCGCTGGCAACGTCGAAAATAACACCAAAACACTACTCTGATTGCGACATATCAGAGGGTACACCTTCACAAAAGGAAGGTAACATGTGCATCTCTTCCTCAGAAGACACCCATAATGACCTTTGTTGACCTCAGCCAAAGTCTAAGGTGACACATGAACAGAAGATAATCCTGAGGACCTTATCCCGGATATAATCTTCAACTCCAATCTCCATTTGAACCCCGCTCTCCAGAAAATGTCTCAACACTTCCTTTTCTCCATTTGAACCCCGTTCTCCAGAAAATGCCGCAACACTTCCTTTTCTCCAATTGAACCCCGCTCTCCAGAAAATGCCGCAACACTTCCTTTTCTCCAATTGAAATGCATGTTCGCGCTGATCGCGTAACGTCCTTTGATTTTATTTCCATCTCCGTCTGACGGAAAAATTTCCTCCAGTATCGCACTACTGGGGAACATTGCTGATCTGACGTCATGATGCTAAACTGCTCAGAGTAACATCTTCCAACTTCTATCTCGCCCGACAGAAATCTCCTCCAGTATCGCATTACTGGGGACTATTGTGGATTCAAACTCACGATGTCGAACTCCTCAGAGCAACATCTTCACCTTCTGGCGAAACCACCTCTCAAACAATAACCACGGTCTGAGACTAGCTTATGCTTGCAATGCTGATGCATGATATTCTTTTAGCGTAATGCTCCACAAACATGGAAATGCTACGCAATTAATTATGCAATATGTTATGCTTCTCTACATGATGCATGCATAAAAAGTATCCCCCTTAAGGGACTCTTCTGGGGAGCTCGAGGAACTCTGCTGAGGAACTCGCCACTGCTCCAACTTCACCTTGCTGGGGAAAAGCACTGCTGCTGGGAAACAGGCCACCCTTCACCAGGGATAACCTCCTCTGCACCCGATCCGGTTGGGGACTTCGCTGGGGAAAGAACCACCAACGCACTCTGTGGGGAAAACAACAGTCTTTGACTTGCTGGGGATATAACAATCCCGACTCTGCTCGGAGAAACCAATACCAACAGATACCTCCGCTGGGAAACAACAACCTTCAGGCCTGGCTGCTGAGGAAACACCGATCTCAAACCTGCTGGGGAGATAACCATCCCGACCCTGCTAGGGAAGACACAGACCTTGAATCTGCTGAGGAGGTAACAATCCCCACCCTGCTTGGGGAAACCAGGAAATTCTGGCACAGAACACCCGTCGACTCGTCGAACCATGGCATTCACCGTCTAAATCCACTGTCAGCTCTCCAATTTTGAGAACTCCCAGACTCGTCTGGACTTTTCTGATTCATCACCTTGTATTCCCGGCTACTCCGTACTCTACGGAGAGCGAACTCCTTAGATTCATACAGACTTTCTAATCTTCAGACTTTGAAGAGTCTTCTTGATTAATATCCAGGATCGTCGTACGTCCTTCCGTCGTCTTTTCACCTTCCTTCAATCTCTTGTCCCTGACTAGACTCTACGGGGATCTTTTGTCGAAAGCTTCCACATCATAACTTGCAAGTGAGTGAAAGATATCTAACAGTACCTGCAAAAGAGATCGTTAGATAAAACCGTGCCCCAGGCGTGTCAAGATTTCAACACTTGGGTCACTCAACTTTCCGAATAAGATTTCAAATTTCAATCTCATAAACATGCATTGGAAGGGACCTGTATGTCTTAAAATGTAGAGATTATTTATCAAAAACAATTGGATGTTTTTGCAATCAAAGCGGTAATGAAAACAAAAAAAAAATTATTTGACGGAATATGCATTTTATTGATTGAAAAAGTGTGGCTCATAACTGAGCAATACAAAGGAAGCAATTCCTGAAAAGAGGTAATTGCGCACAAAAGGAAAAAATCTATCCTAATGGCAATGTGAAACCGCGATCTCATCGAGTTCCAACTCAGTTACACCCCTTATGTCCTCAGACTCTCCGTGCTTTCTCGCCTTCTGAACAAGACGCTTCCGACTGATCCCTACCGGGGATTATCCTGGTTGCATATCCAAAGTACAAACGATCATGCCAGACGCAGTTGTTCGTTTCAATCCCTCTTTTGCCTGGACCGCCCTTTCGGGTTTTCAGTCCACCGGGATACCCTTTTTTGCCCAAGCCGCCTTTTCAGGTTTTCGACTTGCCGGGTGTACAATTTTCCTTTTTATCCCTAATTTTTGCCCGAACCTTTTTTCATTCATCATTTTTTTTGTTCACCGGGATGCCCTTTTTTGCCTGGACTATTTTATTCTTTTCGTCCAGCGGGTCTTTTTATACGAAGTATTTTTTAACTGCGTCTGCATTCACAAGGGATGGAAAATCCTCGCCATCCATGGTCGTTAACAACAAGGCTCCGCCAGAGAAAACCTTCTTGACCACGAATGAACCTTCATAATTGGGTGTCCATTTGCCCCTTCGATCATTTTGAGGAGGAAGGATCCTTTTCAGTACCAGATCTCCCACATGATACACACGAGGTCGCACCTTTCGGTCAAAAGCACGCTTCATCCTTTGCTGGTATAACTGCCCATGACAAATGGCCGCCATCCTCTTTTCCTCAATCAGGCTCAACTCTTCATACCGAGTCCTTACCCATTCAGCCTCTTGCAACTTCACATCCATCAGGACTCTCAAAGAGGGAATTTGAACCTCAACCGGTAACACGGCTTCCATTCCATACACCAACGAGAAGGGCGTTGCCCCAGTAGAAGTACGCACCGAAGTTCGATACCCATGCAATGCAAACGGCAACATCTCATGCCAGTCCTTATAGGTTACAACCATCTTCTGCACAATCTTCTTTATGTTCTTATTAGCTGCCTCAACCGCCCCATTCATCTTCGGACGATAAGGAGAAGAATTGTGATGTTCGATCTTGAATTCCTGGCACAGCTCTACCATCATCTTGTTGTTCAAATTAGAACCATTATCAGTAATGATTCTCTCGGGAACCCCATATCTGCAAATGATATCTCTTTTGAGAAATCTGGCAACGACCTGCTTTGTCACGTTCGCATAAGAGGCTGCTTCCACCCACTTGGTGAAGTAATCAATAGCCACTAATATGAACCAGTGTCCGTTCGAAGCCGTAGGCTCAATCTTTCCAATCATATCAATGCCCCACATAGCGAACGGCCATGGAGACGACATCAAACTCAACGGATTTGGAGGCACGTGCACCTTGTCAGCATAAATCTGGCATTTATGACACTTCCGCACGAAATTGAAACATTGGGCCTCCATTGTCATCCAATAATAACCTGCCCTCAGCAGCTTCTTCACCATTGCATTCCCACTAGCATGGGTACCAAACGACCCCTCATGAACCTCTTTTATCAACTGGCTTGCTTCTTTGTCATCAACACATCTGAGCAAGACCCAATCAAAATTTCTCTTGTACAAAACCCCATCCTTATTCAGGTAGAACACCATGGCCAACCTCCGCAGAGTCTTTCGGTCCTTCTTGGATGCTCCCTCAGGATACTCTTGGGTCTCCAGATAGCGCTTGATATCGAAATACCACGGCTTCTCATCATCAGGCGATGTATCAACAGCAAACACATAAGTCGGTCTATCCAGACGTCCTACCTCAACACTGGGGAATTGATTCCACCACTGCACCTTAATCAAGGCGGCCAGAGTAGCCAAAGCATCTGCCAAAGGATTCTCCTCTCTAGGCACATGATGCATCTTCACCTTGGTGAAAAACGTCAATAATCTCCTCGTATAATCCCGGTATGGAACTAAATGAGATTGATGCGTATACCATTTTCCGTTAACCTGATTCACAACCAAAGCTGAATCTCCATATATAACAAGGTTCTTGATCCTCAAATCAATCGCCTCTTCAATCCCCAAGATACAAGCTTCGTATTCAGCCACGTTGTTGGTGCACTCAAATGTTAGCCGGGCAGCAAAAGGAATGTGGGATCCTTTTGGCGTAACCAAAACAGCACCAACACCGCTACCATTCACGTTAACGGCCCCATCAAACATCAGAATCCATTCGGATTCAGGGTCAGGCCCCTCCTCCGGGATTGGTTCCTCGCAATCTTTCGATTTGAGAAACATGATGTCCTCATCAGGGAATTCAAACTTCATCGGTTGATAATCCTCAATGGGTTGCTGGGCGAGGTAGTCAGACAATACACTCCCCTTGATTGCTTTCTGAGAGGTATAGTGGATATCATATTCTGTCAAAATCATTTGCCATCTCGCAACCCGTCCGGTCAATGTTGGCTTCTCAAAAATGTACTTGATTGGATCCATCTTGGAAATCAACAAAGTGGTATGAACCAGCATATACTGCCTCAGTCGGCGAGCAGCCCAGGCCAAAGCACAGCAAGTTTTCTCGAGCAGTGAATATCTTGTTTCACAGTCGGTAAACTTTTTGCTAAGGTAGTATATGGCATGCTCTTTTCGACCAGAATCGTCATGCTGCCCTAATACACACCCCATAGACCCCTCGAGGACCGTCAAGTACAGGATTAACGGTCGTCCCTCCACAGGAGGCATCAGAATCGGAGGCTCCTGCAAATACTCTTTTATCTTTTCAAATGCCGCTTGGCAATCATTATTCCACCTGACCGTTTGATCTTTTCTCAATAACTTGAATATTGGTTCACATGTGGCTGTTAGATGAGATATGAACCGTGAAATGTAGTTCAATCTACCTAAGAAACCACGAACCTCTTTCTCTGTTCTCGGTTCAGGCATTTCTCGTATTGCTTTTACCTTCGCAGGATCAACCTCGATTCCTTTTTCACTTACAATGAACCCCAACAATTTACCGGACCGCACTCCGAAAGTGCACTTATTCGAATTCAACCTCAGTCTGAACTGTCTCAACCGGTCAAACAACTTGGCCAGATCTACCAAATGCCCCTCTTCTGTTTGGGACTTTGCTATCATGTCATCAACATAGCATTCGATTTCATGATGAATCATATCATGAAACAAAGTCACCATAGCTCTCTGATAAGTAGCACCGGCGTTCTTGAGACCAAATGGAATCACCTTGTAACAAAAAGTGCCCCATGGTGTGATGAACGTTGTTTTCTCCATATCATCTAGCGACATTTTGATTTGATTATAGCCAGAAAAGCCATCCATGAAGGAAAACACCGAGAATTGAGTTGTATTATCTACTAACACATCAATGTGAGGTAGCGGGAAATCATCCTTCGGGCTAGCTCTGTTCAGATCCCGGTAGTCCACACACATTCTCACCTTCCCATCCTTCTTCGGGACTGGCACAATGTTCGCGATCCAAGGCGGATAATTAGTGACAGCAAGGAAACCAGCATCCCACTGCTTTTGCACCTCCTCTTTGATTTTCATGGCCATCTCAGGTCGAGTTCTGCGCAACTTCTGCTTTACTGGAGGACAATCTGCTCTCAACGGTAGCTTGTGCACAACGATATCGGCATCCAACCCTGGCATATCTCGATAAGACCAGGCAAAGATGTCAACATATTCTTTCAACAATGCTACCATTCTGCTCTTAACACTTTCCTCCAAAGCGGCCCCGATTTTCACTTCTTTTCTGACCTCATCGGTACCCAGGTTCACAACCTCAATTTGCTCTTCGTGCGGCTGAATCACCTTCTCCTCTTGTTTCAACAATCTGGCTAATTCCTCTGGCAGTTCACAATCTTCTTCGCCTTCTTCTTCAGCATGATAGATCGGATTGTCGAAGTTATATGAGGGTGTAACAGGATTGTTATCAACGAGATCCGGAGAGAAATCGCATCTGCATGAATGTTGATTCATGCATTGCTTTAGAACCGGAGCGAGACAAATTGAAAAGAAAAATGAAAACATTGCCATTTTTTATTTTTGTTTTTATTTTTAAACTGCAAAAATAAATGAAAAACAGAGAACACCGCTTTTTAACTGAAAAACATCCTTTTATTTATGATGCAAGAAGTTGCAAAATAAAACATGAGGTGGCCCTTACAATGAACCATTACGTTTCGGGCAAAACGCATGGTTTCCATGCAAATAAAATTGAAAACATAAATTATTACTCTTCCAGTAGAGTGACAGTGATGATCTTTTCAGCCTTCCAGTTCTGGACTTCCATCCCTGGTGCGCACGGCTTTATCCACTGATCAATTTCACAGTCACTGTCGACTTCTTCACCCACCATACAGATGTGATCTGGATCCAGCATTCCAGCACTGGTGAATGTGACTGACGGACGACGTCCTCTACCTTGTCCTGACGAGCCTCGGCCCGGCTGATAATCCACTCCAAAACGATCTTTCTTGGCGGAGATATCCATCATCTTACCCCAACCTGGAGCTTCCCCACTCTTCACCACCTCGGCGGCCTGCTTGTACGAAGAAATGGACGGTTTCTCCTCTTCTTTGGCAAAAAGAGCATTCTCCACCTTGACGGTTTCGAATGCTTGACTCGGGGTTTCCCATATTTCACCATCCATCTCCACGTATTTAAACGATGATAGGTGGCTGACGAAGATGTCTTCTTCTCCACAGACTATGACGACCTGCCCGTCCCAGATATATTTCAGTTTCTGGTGCAAAGTCGAAGTCACTGCCCCTGCAGCATGGATCCATGGTCGACCCAACAGGCAATTGTATGCCGGTTGAATATCCATGACGTAGAATACCGACTTGAACACCTCAGGCCCAATCTTTACCGGGAGCTCCACCTCTCCAAACACCGCCCTCTTTGAACCATCAAAAATCCCTTACTATCAGGTCAGTGGGCGTCAAGATCAAACCCTCACAGTCCAGCTTTGCCAAGGCTTTCTTCGGCAACACATTCAAAGATGAGCCGATATCAACTAACACATGTGAAAGCACAGCCCCTTTACACTCCATAGCAATGTGTAAAGCCCGATTATGATTCCTCCCATCTACAGTCAAATCCATATCAGTGAAACCCAGCCCATGACTGGCATTGACATTGGACACCACCGTCTCCAACTGATTAATCGTGATCTCCTGGGGAACATAGGCTCTCTTCAGAATTTTCAGTAAAGCCTCTCTATGCCCCTCAGAACTTAGCATTAAAGACAGGATTGAAATCTTGGATGGCGTCTGCTGCAGATGGTCCACAAGCTTGTACTCAGACTTCTTGATGATTCTAAGGAATTCTTCCGCTTCATCATCAAGCTCTTTCTCCGACCCACCAGGCGCCGGTGTCACCACAGGAGTACTTTCACTTACCACTTGTTTTCCTCTTGCCCTGGCTAAATTCTCGGCCTTTTCTTTCTTTTCTTTTTCTCCTTCTCCACCCCTCAAAGCATCAGGAGCAAATAACCTTCCACTACGAGTGAAACCACTAGGTCCGGCATTATCCACCTTTGAAACGGTGGCTTCACTTGTAGTTTGATCCTCCACCTTCTCTCCATTACAATACACCTCCCCACCATAATGCCACGGCACGACATCATCTTTGTCATAAGGAATTGGCCCAGGTACTGTGATAGTAACTGGAGCCGCATCTGCTAGCGTTGACAAATCAACCGGGTCGAAGTAGATAGTTATGGTGGAGACATCCTCCTTCCCCGAGTCAACCTTCTCAAACTTGAGCCTTCCTTCATCCATCAGCCTCTGAACAGCCTTCCTCAATGATGTACACCCATCAGGAGTAACAGTGCATGCAGCACAACCATCGTCACAGCCCGGGAAGACCCCATTCTCTAACAGTAGTCTCTTGACCTCGGCCAACGGAGTCTTCAACTGATCAACACTCAACAGCCCAATTTTGCCCTCATCAGAGATTGCATTCACCCCCATTTGACCATGCGCAGGCATGGGATTAACATTCACATTTGGAGATGGAGCAAAGTTGATTGCTTTAGAATCCACCAGGTCTTGAACCACATGCTTAAAAGCTTTGCAGTTTTCTACATTATGTCCCGGTGCACCCGAGTGAAATTCACATTTTGCATTCTCATCAAAACTGGCTGGCCTCTGATCGGGTCTCAAAGGAGCCAAAGTTCTCAATTGTACCAACCCCAAGTCTTTCAGCTTTTTCAACAGGAAAGAATAGGTCACAGGTGGCCTATCGAACTGACGATCATTCATTCGTCCTCTGACTTGATACCCGGCCCTCTGCGGTCTCTGCTGAAACGGCTGACGTTGTTGTTGCGGTTGTTGTTGTTGCTGTTGTGCAGATTGATTATCAGCAGGAATAGTTACCGCAGCAGTGTGCTGGTAGTAACGATCCCTACTCTGTCCTCTTTGGGTATATACAACACTTGTATCACCCTCCTTCTTCCTCTGACCGTTTCCGAAGGGCTTCTTCGATCCAGATGACGAAGCATTACCACCCTGGATTTTCCCCAGCTTCAACCAACTCTCTATCCTTTCACCAGCCACCACAATATCTGCAAAATTAGTAATCGGGCATCCGACCATCCTTTCAGCAAACGCCCCCTGCAGGGTACCCATAAACAGGTCTGACATCTCCGTATCCACCAATGGAGGTTGAACTCTGGCAGCCAACTCCCTCCACCTTTAAGCATACTCCTTAAACCCCTCATTAGGCTTCTGAGACATACCCTGCAGCTGGGTACGACTAGGAGCCATATCAGCGTTGAACTGATACTGTTTAAAGAATGCATCGCCAAGATCTTGCCAGCTTTTAATGTCAGAAGACTTCAGCTTGGTGTACCATTCCAGGGATCCTCCGGACAAACTGTCCTGGAAGAAGTACATCCACAACTTCTGATCCATTGTGTACGCAGAAATCTTGCGGACAAAAGCCTGGAGGTGAGTCTCCGGGCAAGAACTCCCATTATATTTATCAAATGCAGGCGCCTTGAACTTCTGTGGGATCACAATCCCCTCAACCAGCCCCATATTCGACATATTCACAACCCCTGGAGTGGCATAGCTTTCGAGAGCCCTGATCTTCTCTGCCAGCAACTGAATTTCTTTGTTTGGTGGCTGGACACCGTATTGACCAAACGACTCATTATGCATGGAGAATTGATCAGCTTCTCTGTCTTCCTCCCTATCATCCTCGGCCCCAAAGAACGGAGGAAACAGACTGTCCTTGAGATTATTGCCCATCTGACCGGGTCCACCACCTGTGGCAGCACCAAATCCACCGGCATTGTTAGTCACTACACCCACAGTTGTCCTCTTTCCACCGTCCCTAGAACCACCCAGACCATGGTTAGAGACACCATCCAGATTGACACCACTGTTGGCAGCCGAAGCCCGCTCGAGCTTCTCCACTTTATCAGCCAGTGCTTTCTGCCCTACGGCAAACCCTTGCATAATATTAATCAGCTCATTCATCTTCTCCTTCAGCTCAAGAACATCTGTATTGGGTAGATCCATCAGTCTCGGTGTGTTGCGTCTGGTGAAATATCTGTGTGGACGTGTTGAGTGCAAAGGTACAACTCTACGAGCACGAGCAATGATTCCTGAAACAATCAAACACGTTAGCAACTGATACCTGCAAAATAGAAAACAAGTTATTATGATCGTGCATGAATGCAGTGTCTATCCACATGAGGGACACTCTGTCTTTTGATCCTGGCTTCATCGAGACAGATAATAATCCGGCGGCAATATTCTGACATTCATCATTTGATTTCATCATACGGATCAGAGATATATGATTTAGCAAAATACCACCCAACCATGTGTGTGCTATGTGAGTGCATACAGGAAAGCAAATAAAGCTTGAGGATCGATCACTGAATGAAAACAACCACGACATATATCAAAAAGTGCACTATAAGCGCAACAGTCATACATCACAGCTGATACAAGTCGAATACAATCCTCCAGAATCAGAAAGGAAATACAAACAAATGAATTCCGTCAACAGGCCTGACGGTAATCCACACAAATGATAACAGAAGGCTACACTGAAGAAGGCCCCACAGACGGCTCCGCATCATCTACCATCTTGGTAAACTTTACCGCGAACCTAAGCTCAGTGTTCTCCTGCTGCAATCTCCCCACCTCCTTCTGGTAAATCTTCATCTGTCTGAAGTAATGATCCCTCTCAGTCTGATAATGATCTCTCTCAACAATGATCTTCACGTTCTCTGCTTCCCTGGTCTTCAGTTTTGCCTCCCACTCAGCAATAAGAACTCTGACTCTGGCATCTCTCTGGGTCTTCACAAGGATCTGCCTCTTCTTCTCATCTTCAATATCCCTCAAGGCTCTGGCTAGCTTCTCCTTAGTGATGTCATGCTCCTTTGTAGACGACTCCAATGCTTGGCTGATCTTGCGGTAATAAGCAGTGTCTATCTCAAAGCGTTTCACCTCAAGAGCATGTCTCTTATCCTGATCTTCCATCCTCACTCTGATCTCCTGATTAGCCATCTGAATCCTAGCAACACTCATCTCCAATTCAGTCTTCTCCGTTTGCAACTGATCTCTGGCTTTCTTCATCTCGAGGAATTCTTCTATGCTGACAGAAGAACGTGGCCCCTCAATCAAAGGACACCAAAGATCACCTCTAGGAAATGGTAGATGTGTGAGCTCAATCCTCTTCCGAAGCCAATCATCAAATGGAGGAAAAGACATGTTGTTAACCCTGCCAAAAGGAACCTTGCCCTTCCTCTGAATGCTACGCCATGCCCCGGACACTTGCCTTAACCGTGTCTGATTACCCTCAGCCGGGAAGTAGAAAGACTCCTGAATCTCACACTCGAGAGGAGGAACCTCCATAGCAAATCCCATTTGTCTCCTAAGAAGCGTTGGATTGTAATTAATGCAACCCTGAACTCCTATAAGAGGCACATTGGGAAAGCTCCCACAGCTATATATGAAATCTCGTCCAACCATACCGTTATGAGTCCAAGCTATATCAGTGGCTCGCAAACCCATCAACCTGACTGACCACTTGACCGTAGGATCAAGAGAAGCAAAAGCACCTCGGGAAGGCAAATACCCCATAAACCATTTGTACAGCAGCTGAGCACAACACCGGATCAATCCCCCACGCCGCTTCTCGTTCCGATTATGGACCGAGTAGTACACATCTCCAACCAGAGTAGGAATGGGATTCCTCTGTATAAACAACCTGATGGCATTAAGGTCCACGAAGCTCTTCTGATTAGGAAACAGGATGGTCCCATAAATGCTCACAGCAATCAAGGCACAGACGGTCTTCCAATTACCCACAACAGCATGCTCCTTGGCTTTAGCCTCCAAGAAACTCAGATGAAAACCAGGTAACTTTCCTTTCTCCTTCAAACCCCCCTTGGTCACCTCCGGGCTCAAATAAAGGGCACGAGAAATCTCAGCAATATCAGGCTCCCCCTTAGTGGCATAGAAAGGAATCTGATCTCTGATCGGAATACCCAGGATGCTAGCATAGTCCTCCATCAAGGGTCCCAACAAGTAATCCGGAAAGACGAAACATCTCAAACCTGGGTCATAGAACTGGAGAAGAGTATGAATGACACTCCTATCACTGTCTGTGAGCCTGAAAACCAACTTCAGAATACCACCGTATGCCTCCCTGAACATCCCCACATGGTCGGGTGTAATCAATGCTATCATATCTCTCAACACATCAATCTCTGGGTTGAAGAAGCTGTAGACAACATCGTCCTTCAAACCGGTCCTCCTGTCTGAGCAACGAAGTCTCTCAACCAGGATCTCAATCAAAAGTGTCCATGCATATGGATAAACATGAGTTAGATGCAGATAAATGCAAAATGTGAATGAATGCTAATGAATGAATGCAATGCATTGTGCCATCCTCCAAGTCATCTGAACATCTGTTGCACTGATTCACGGTCTCTGAACTGATCACAACCATCTGAAGGAGTATGTAACCACAAATCCAACTCAAGAGTTCCGAAATAAACGGAACTGAAAGATGCATCACCATCATCACCAGAGATTCTCTGAACAGACAACCACAAGACCCTCTGAATCGGCCCGGGGAATCCTGAAATAAACGGATCCCCACTGATAAATACCACGGACAGAACTCCGGCGTGTCAGAAATAAATGTCCATAAATCCGACTTAAAAATAGAACTCTGATCAACGGAACCATTAGTCACCATCAAAGTCACCATCAAAGTCACCATCAGGACATGCATCTGTAAGAATCAACCCTCCCCTCACAGGTCATCCTAAGGCGGATAATGGTTTCGACAATCGGGCAAAGATACTCAACGGGTTTGCCCTTTCGGGTGTGCCGTTGTAGCTCTCTTAAAATCGTCTAAACCAAAGATCCGGGAAAGAACGGTCACCGAAGTCAACAGCTCAAAAGAGGTAACCCGACCAAAGTGGAATACCCCACAAAGGAAGAGCACTCTCCAATGAACCTCGTCCGGCTTGTGGTATGTCACGTTGCAACAATATGTTGATAAAGCAAATGAGGAACGTGAGACCACACTAATCCTAGGTGTATACTCGGGCCTGAGTTTTAGCCCCACTCAGAACACCCACCCCAAATCAGAGAAAACACCTGTACAGAAGACGGCACAATGATAGTATGATGCATGCAAACATTTATGCAAATATATACACAGCATAATAATCATAAGTGCAATAAATAGAGCAACACAAGCAACCTAAACTATCCTAGAGAACGCTAGGAGAGACTCGCTTAGGGAAGATGGACCAGCAAGAGGTCAACTTCTATACGTCCCCAGCAGAGTCGCCAGCTGTCGCATCCGCGAAAAAAAAAACCGGCGGGCTAAAACAAAACAAACAGAGCCGTCACCGTGCGTTATTTATCCCAAAAGAGGGAAAGGAAACGCTCGAAGTAAACCTGGAAAAGACATGGTCTCGCGACCAAAGAGAGATGGGATCGGGAGTCGGTTATGCGAAGGGAAGGTATTAGCACCCCTACGCATCCGTCGTACTCGACGGGATCCACGCTCAAAAGGATAGAAGAAAGGTTGCTAAACACTGCTCAAAAGAATGCACACACACACTGAAAACAACACAGGTGGGATAAGAGGGGAAAGGGCTCGCTAGGATATCACATCTTATGCCTACGTATCTCATCTGGAATGAGAATCAGAGCTACCGTAGTTCGGCTCACGCACGCCGAAACAAAACACACGCAAATAGGCAAACATGGAAACTGAATGCCAATCGCTGGACTTACATCAGACTCCGAACCAAACAAACCCACACTGGAAACCAAATGTCAATCGCTGGACTTATATCGGACTCCAAGCACACAACAATAGGATACGGAATGCCAATCGTTGGGCTTACATCCATCTCCTAACACACACAAGAAGGTGACAAACAAACAAGTTACTAAGGAGTCTGGCACTCGAGCATAGTAACTGTCAAGAAAACACACACAAAAAGAAAAAAAGGGTGCCCGGAGAGATCTCGTACGACCTCCTGCCTACGTACCTCATCTGGTATGAGGATCAGGGCAACGTAGTTCCCCTTAACAGGGAAATAACTTTTGTCCTAACCAGAGACTGGGAAATGACAAACTAGAAGGGAGACTGACTCGAGCCTAATAGTTATCATGCAATCCACAATGGTCCTAGGTTGAGTTTCTACCTAACTTGCACAGGCAGCAAGCTATCCTAAACAGGAAAAGCAAACAACACAAGCACAATAAACAATCACACACACTATATGCAATCAATTGGGCTCATACAAGGTTAGGCTTTAGTCAAGGGGTCATGTCAACCTCGACAAACAAGCCACTGTATCAGGGTGATGTTAGCTCTTAACCCTAACATTGAGAGTTAGGGTGAAGCAGATGAAATGGGAAGTGAGGGGTGTGCCTCACAGCTCTTATCCCTGGCCTGGGAGAGCTTTTAAACCGATGAAAGTGTGGGAGTTCAGAAAGTAGGAACTCTTCTCCACATATGACTGACACAACATTGATCTTGGGTTAATATCCACAATGGATCAACACAAGGTGTGTGAGCAAAGTGGATGACACACTGAATAGCAGGAGATGGATTACACATCTCTTTTATCTGCCAATTGCCTCATAGAGGTCTTTTCCTGCTTGGCACAAAGATAAACAAACACAAGCATTGCCTCTTAAGGAGGGCTTCAGACAGGTGCCTGCCCAAGTAACAGGACAGGTCTTCCAGACTACATGAAGTCAGAGATTTTATACCTCAATGCTTAAGCAACCAAGCAAAGCAAAAGCAAGTTCACAATGAACTTA